>NC_141693.1:1483395964-1484059297 GCF_964263255.1 Lissotriton vulgaris
TAGAAATTCTAAACGTGGCTTTAAAAAAGTATGCCTTTCATTAATATACAGTTTGCAGAAGAACATAAAGTGCAGTGTGCTCTGAACAGATACTGAATCATAAGGACATGAATTCAGTTCAGTGTCAGAATATGCTTTTTTGGGGTCGGAAACCAGCAGGTGAGAATTTCCATACCTAAACCTAATAAGATATACAATTTAGAATGACTAAAATAAAAAGATAGGTAAGGCTCCATGGCCGGAGAGCGCACTGTGAGTGGTCTACCACCCTTTTTTTCAGTGTTTCCTGTGTACCTCTCAGCACATAGGAGTGAGCTAAAAAGTCCCCTTTTAGTTTTGCCCTTGATATATTCGCAATGTTTCCAGGGTTTTTAAAACAATCTTAAAATCCCAGGATCTCCAACTGAGCCTTAACGGAAGCAATCCATGGAATTTAGCTCCCCCATTCCAGTTTTAGACAGTCTATATCTATCTATATCTACAGCCTATCACTGTAGCTACTCACAGCAAATGTCACATTCTCGACCAAGTGTGGACGACCAACCTTGACATCTCTCCTCCCTCAGTGTATCCTTGCTCTTGGTCCAATCATTCCTTTATTTCACTTTTTATTAACCTCACTTTGCCTGTTCTCCCCATCCCCATTACCAATTTTACTGCCCGCAGTTGGAAGCGTACCAGTCTTGCAGAATTCCACACTATCTTGGCCTCTACAGCCCCCAGGGACCAGGCCTCGTTGACCGACCAGGCCTGTCTTCTTGAGCAATGGCTGGTATCTGCCAGTGATAAAGTTGCCCCGTTAAAAACTATAAAAACTAAATGTCCCCATGACGCTCAGCGTTGGTTCACAGATCAACTAAAATCTGATAAATTGTCCCTTCGCCAAGCTGAGCGCCGATGGAGTCACAACTACAATCCCATATCCAAAATTGAGTATGTGGATTTACTGAAACAGTACAAAAAATCTATCTTATCGGCCAAAACTTCTTATTTTTCTCAGAAAATTATGGACTCTGTCTCCAAGGCTAAGGACATTTTTTCTATAGTTGAGGAGCTCACTCTGCCAGACCGTGTTACTGTCCAACCCCTACCTATTCAAGCTCTCTGCAATTCTCTGAATTCGTATTTCACTGAAAAAATTGTCACCATCAAAAACAACATCCCCCCCTTCCTCCTCCATTCCCCCTCCTTTGCCCCCTATGAACCCCCGTCGATTTGATGTTTTCCCTCCCATTTCCCTGACCGAGTTCACTTCATTGCTACATTTAGTGAGCTCTGGTTCCCCTAATGATTGCTGACCCAGCAAATTCTTAAAGACATCTTTTTGGCCTGTCCTGACCCCCCTTTGTCACTGCTCAACAAATCGCTTGCTACTGGCATGGTCCCAGATTCTTTCAAACAGGCGGTTGTATTGCCCATATTAAAAAAGCCGGGCGCCGACCCTTCGGTCATGAATACCTTTCGACCGATTTCCCTTCTTCCCTACTTGGGGAAAATCTTAGAGACCTACGTCACTCCCTGCCTCAGTACATTCATCGAGGGCTCTTCCTTTTTGGATAATCAGCAAGCTGGCTTCCAGCCAGCTCACTCCACCGAAGCTGTTATTGTGGCCGTGATGGATGTGCTGAGGCAAGGCGCCGACAAGAATATCGCCCAAGCTCTTGTACTATTGGAAGTGTCGGCGGCGTTTGACACGGTCGATCATGCCATCTTGATCGACCGTGTCAACAACGCGGGTATCCAAGGCGTGGCCCTCTCATAGATTACATCTTTCCTGCACCAGCGCTACCAGGCAGTCCACCTGTCCACTTATTCCGCTTCTTATTCCCCCTTATCTTGTGGAGCCCCTCAGGGCTCTGCTCTGTCGCCACTTTTGTTCAATCTCTACATGCAACCCCTCATGGCATCCCTCCGTCACACCCCCATTACTATTTTTAATTATGCGGACGATTTACGACTGATTTTTCAGGTTGATCCCTCCCCCTCTTCCTGCACTAATTTTCAATCCACTATGCTTGTGATCTCTGAGTGGATGCACTATAGTCAGCTTAAGCTTAATCCTAACAAGGCTGAGTTGGTGTTGATGGGTGGGCCAGCTAACCCCTGGAATTCCAGCTTCTGGACCCCCTCCCTTGGGCCTTCGCCCTGCCCTGTCACTTCGGTAAAGAGCCTAGGCGTTATTATATCTAGTGACCTGTCCATGAGGCCTCAAATTAATGCAGTAACATCTTCCTGTTTCTTCCATCTACGCAGGATATGCAAAATTCGTAGATTCCTTACAACTGAGGCACTCATTCTTGTCATCATGGCTCTCGTTACCTCGCGTATTGACTACGCCAACTCCCTCTATGTTGGAATTCCTGCTTACCATCTTCATCGGCTGCAGCTGGTGCAAACCCAGGCTGCAAGACTGGTCTTTCATCAGCCCAAACACCAACATGTCTCGCCCCTGTTGAGGAGACTGCATTGGCTTCCCGTGGCCTATCGCTGCTCGTTCAAACTTGGCTGTACTGTTTTTAAGGCCCTTATAGACCAAGCCCCTGCCTTTTTCAAATCCAGCCTTCAGCGTTACACCCCCTCTAGAGATCTCCGGTCTATTTCTCACAACCTGCTGATGATCCCAAGGTATAAACGCAAAAAGCATGGAGGATTGTGTTTTTCTTTCTTGGCCCCCACTGTGTGGAACTCCCTCCCTATTTCCCTTAGGCCCTGCCCTCGTTATGTTTGCTTTCGCAAATTACTTAAGACTCGTCTTTTTCAGCTAGCTTATTGAGTTATCCCGCTGCCCTGTTTTCCCCCGCAATTGTTTTGAGCTCCATGAAACCGTCTGGTGACCGAGCGCGTTACAAATATTTTTAACATAACTATATGACAGCACGATTCAAACCCCTACATCCTTTACCCAGATGTTACGTCACAATAACAAAGGAGCTAAATGGATGCGGATGGACAGGGGATCACGCCTCATGAATGCTCTGAAAATCTTACTCTTTTCTAGAAGGAACTCTTCATTAGTTCTCGATTTAGGATAGGTTAGGCTCTTTTAGCTAGTTTAGTGAACAATCTCCTTTATGGAACACTCTGTTTTATGCTGGCACTAAACAACCTTTTATTTGATACTAACAGCCCGTCCCGACGCTGTCCGGGGATGAATTGCTGCCGGCCAGTAGTATATTGTTTTGTAGGATTTCGTTTAGATAGCATTTCTTATCTGTGACAGGCCTGTGAAACGCTCCGATTCACAGTGCACTGCTGATGCACTTAAGAGTGTGCGTTCAGTAGTGTGCGAACTCGAGTTTCCCTAATTTATTTTTCCTTGCAATATTATATAGCGCGAACTCGACAACATGGCATGAGCAAAATTTACATTACAGAAGAACACATTAATTTGTGGTAGGCACGGGGAGACAAAGCGATTTGCCTGGAATCACAGGATGTTGAGCTGATGCCGAGATTTGAACGTAGCTCCCCAGCTCTAAAGTTCGCACTTCTAGACCTTATAGCGGGAGCTGTGTCTAAAAGTGTATGTCGGTGCTGACCATCAATGAGAGAGACCTGTGCATTTTTCAAATCGGTGGTGAAAAAATATGAGTATGTTGCTGGAGATGTGGGCCGCCGTGCCACCAATGTACTTACCGGGGGAGGATAAACACCCATTATTCCACAACTTTCATTCCGCATACCATCACTCCGCATAATTTCATTACGAAAGTACCATGAGTCCGCAATGCCATTATAACGCATGGCATTACATTTTATATGCTTTTACCAAGCAAACATTTACAACAAAATTCGTTGTAAATGCATGAATGGTAAAAGCATGTTTTTAAAAATATTTGGATACGGTAACTATGGGTATAGGGGTATATGTTTTGGGGTACTGAGGTATATGTTTTGGGGTGTTTGGGTATTTTAAGGGTTCCGATATAATTTTGGGTTTTGGGGTACAGGGGTATTTTTAGGGTTCAGGGCTAGGTTTGGGTTTTGGGGTGTAGGGAGGGGTGTTTTTAGGGTTCAGGGCTAGGTTTTGGTTTTGGAGTACAGGGGTATTTTAGGTTTCTGGGGTAGGTTTGGGTTTTGGGGTACAGGGTTATTTTTAGGGTTCAGGGCTAGGTTTGGGTTTTGCGGTACAGGGGTATTTTTAGGGTTCAGGGCTAGGTTTGGGTTTTGGGGTACAGGGGTATTTTAAGGGTTCGGGGCTAGGTTTGGGTGTTGGGGTACAGGGGTATTTAAGGGTTATGGGGTAGGTTTGGGTTTTGGGGTACAGGGGTATTTTTAGGGTTCAGGGGTAGGTTTGGGTTTTGCGGTACAGGGGTATTTTTAGGATTCAGAGCTAGGTTTGGGTTTTGGGGTACAGGGGTATTTTAAGGGTTCAGGGCTAGGTTTGGGTTTTGGGGTACAGGGGTATTTAAGGGTTATGGGGTAGGTTTGGGTTTTGGGGTACAGGGGTATTTTTAGGGTTCAGGGCTAGGTTTGGGTTTTGGGGTACAGGGGTATATTTAGGGTTCAGGGGTAGGTTTGGGTTTTGCGGTACAGGGTTTATTTATAGGGTTCAGGGCTAGGTTTGGGTTTTGGGGTACAGGGTATTTTTAGGGTTTAGGGATAGGTTTTGGTTTTGGTTTTGGGGTACAGGGTATATTTATAGGGTTAGGATGGGTTAGTGTTTAAGGGTGTTGGGGTATTTTAAGGAGTGTCTGTGGGTTATAGTTATGGGGTGCAGGGGTATTTAAAGGGAGCATGGTGGGATTAGCACACAATATGAGACATGGCATGAAGGGCGGAACATACCACATGCCCCCAGCGTTTGTCACGCCCCCAGCACACGCCCACAGCACAACGCAGACTTGCACACAAGGGACTACTTTGCTGGCGCGGTTCTTTAACCTTTTAAATGTATATGGTGGGCATCTGCATAGCTGATGTCCTTCTGCTGCAACAACCCTTTCCAACGCTGTATTGGGTGTTGTGATTGGTACTGTGGTTCCTGAGATTACCCGCCTCAAAGGTTTGGGCTCTCTCTTTATTATATATGTATGGATATCTGTAATCTGGACTAACTGGAATAAAGATGACAAAACCATACTAATCCTTTAAAGATAAAAAGAAGTTTTGGAAACTTCTACAACTTCTCAGTTGATGATATTTATAACCTCTACCTTTGTCCTTGCTCCATTTACAACATTCAGTCATAACATGTTTATTCGGCTATGATAGCCATAAAAGAAAACATCACATTTTCAGCACATTTAATTGTTAAAATACAAATACCACCTGAGGGTGCCTTAGATAAAGGGGCAACTTCGACCATGGCACATGTCAGCAACACATTTCATACTTTAATTTCAACGTTAATCACTGATGGGAAGGTAAGTATATAAAAATCATTTTCGTACAATGTTTCGTAGCCGAGCTGTGGAGGAAATGTATTTATAAACCATTAGGCAAATAAATTCATCATTTAAAAAGCTGGATATAATGCAAAGCGGGCCGACAATTTCTGATATTTAGAAATTTTAAAAGTGGCTTTAAAAAAGTATGTCTTTCATTATTATACAGTTTGCAGAAGAACATAAAGTGTAGTGTGCTCTGAACAGATACTGAATCACAAGGACATGAATCCAGTTCAGCGTCTGAATATGCTTTTTGGGGTAGGAAACCAGGAGGTGAGAATTTCCATACCTAAACCTAATAAGATATACAATTTAGAATGACTAAAATAAAAGGATAGGTAAGGCTCCATGCCTGGAGAGCGGACTAAAAGTGAGTGGTCTACCACCCTTTTTTTCAGTGTTTTGCTGTGTACCTCTCAGTGCATAGGAGTGAGCTAAAAAGTCCCCTTTTAGTTATGCCCTTGATATATTCGCAATGTTTCCAGGGTTTTTAAAACAATCCAACAATCCCAGGATCTCCAACTGAGCCTTAACATAAGCGATGCATGGAATTTAGCTCCCCCATTCCAGTTTTAGACAATCTATAATGACAGCACAGTTCAAAACCCCTTCATCCTTTACCCAGATGTTACGCCACAAGAACAAAGGGGCTAAATGGATGCGGAGGGACAGGGGATCACGCCTCATGAATGCTCTGAAAATCTTACTCTTTTCTAGAAGGAACTCTTCATTAGTTCTCTATTTAGGGTACTCTTTTAGCTAGTTTAGTGAAAAATCTCCTTTATGGAACACTTTGTTTGTTTTATGCTGGCACTAATCAACCTTTTATTTGATATATCTGTAATCTGGACTAACTGGAATAAAGGTGACAAAACCGTACTAATCCTTTTAAGATAAATAGAGGTTTTGGAAACTTCTACAACTTCTCAGTTGATGATATTTACGACCTCTACCTTTGTCCTTGCTCCATTTGCAACAAGGTGGCAAAGGTCCATTTGACCAGTCAAGCACCACCTGGATTTTGAGGGTCCAAGCTGTAAATTGAGGTTTTGGTTTATTAGCCATTTTTGCCAATCCTTGGGCGCTAACAGTTTCGGGTAGCAGCGGATGGTTTACACCCTGAATGGAGCAATAAAAATAGTATCCAATCTATTTGATATAATCTCAGTTTTCAGATCATGATGGTGTGGCGAAACAGAATTCAAAGGTGGTTGCAGTATTGGCGGTTGTGGTTGAGAAGGTGTGAGCATTGACACAGTGAAAATGTTGTGGTTTTGAGTATTGCAATTGTGAGTGTATCTTCTTTTGAGTTGTATGAGTGAGTGGTAGGGGAATTGAGAAGTTTAATAGAAGAAGCTGAGTTCAGACTTGTTGAAGTCCAAATATCCCCAGGTAATAAAAAAAGTTTTAAACTTGTATGCAGAGATTTAGGTGTGGAGTGTGAGGTATCATCACTTGCACCGATAACGTAGGAAACGCTGTTGTGTTTGATTAATCTTGGTTAATGTTAGTGGAACCTTATTGCACAAACAGGGGAAACTGCATTGATCTGTGTAATTAGTTACTGATCGAGAATTCACTTGCGAGTGCAGCAAACTCTTGTGTGGTTGTAATACTTTATTTCTTTTAGTAGAACAAGCAAGAATTTACTTAACCCCTTCGATTCTCATGACGAGCTCAGCTCGTCATGAGGCACAGTGGAGCTGTGCTCATGACGAGCTGAGCTCGTCATGACCACACCTGCTTTCGTGCTGTCATTGGCTAGTGGATTTTACATACTGCTCTGTACTGCGCTGTGATTGGGTCTTGTCAATTTCAGTGCTGTCTTTGGATCTGTTAAGCAGTCACATGAAATGAATAGCTGACATTTGATTGGGGAACTCAAATTTGATCTGAACAGAACAAAATCAATACAATTGGCTCAATGTGAATTTTTGAAAATAAAATGTCATCATGAAATGTTTTAAAGATTTTAAGAGATTGGTAAGGAGGGATATCACTATTCCTGTATGCAGCAGTGAGGAGGCACCTCCTGAGGGTACTCTGGTATACATTATTTCTACCAAACATGGTTTAAGTTCATGTCTTTGGCTTTGACAATGGAGAAGGATTACTGAAAATGAGTGTGATTTGGGTTTTCCTAGGTATCAGACATTTAATACCAGAATCGTAGATCATTTGAAGGGAAAATGTACGAAATGAAGTCACCATCTCAAACCCAAGCAGTATGAGGCTTTAATTGCTTGAGAAAGAGTTGCAAGAGAAAGGAAAAGGAGAAATATCAGAGAAGGACTGGAAGAGCAATGCAGAATTGTGCAGCCACTCAATGGGATGAAAAACACCACAGATGGAGGAAAGGGTATTATCCAAGGAGCCAGAGTATATCTGTTTTTTACATCAGAAGCTGAGAAAAAAACTAAGGATTCATAGTTCTAATTAGCCCTTCTTTTATGTTCATATCCAGTTGTTCTATGTAGAACTCACCAATGTTCTTATGTATGTCATAAAAGTTGGGGGATTCCAGATTTGCCAGTTGAAGTCTGGTCAGCTGGAGAGATGTAGCGTTGACTTCTATTCCTTAAACCTTTTCACTAATCTATAAGAAGCTTATCAAGAGCATTATTTCATCTACAGCATTTGGCGACTATTTTTAAACTTCTGACCAGACAAAGAAGAACATTTTCAACAGAAATACATTTTAAGGAGAAGTAGATGGACGCTACATCGAGGGAAAAATAAAGAACCCACCGAGTTTTGCCGCATCTGTTGTGGGACTGAGCAGAGGTAAACTAATCGAGTGAAGAATTGTAGGAGCTGTTTCCAGCGTTTTTCGTGAGTTTCGGTGACGTCATCTATCTATCCATTGGTATCCAGGTCAGATCTAGGCAGTGACGTATGAACTGCAACGATCGCGGTAAGAGCTGTTCTATTGTTCTCACTCAAAGCGTTGCCAGGAGGTGACGTTTTCATTAAAGCACGCAATCAATGCGAAGGGTTTATGCATCGAATCACGTTCAGACGAGTGTCGTCACCACGTGATAACCTCAGCGTGTAATTACGAAAGACGTAGTCGCCATATTAAAGAAACAGAAACGCTTCTGGTTGCTTGAAAGTTGCCATAGCAACGAGAGAAAGACAACGAAGGCAGCAAAGCGAACAGAAGGAAAATTAATTGTCGAATAATATAAAGCGTGCATTATCTCTGTGACACGCGCACCTGTTGGTATGTACTTTGTTAAATTACTTGTTTTGTTTCCAAGAGTTAGAGCACAGAAGAGGATAAATCGTGGATACACACACCTCAAAATCTGGAAGTGTATTACACATGATATTGAGCCAAAACCACATCAGTGATACACTCACTTTAAAAAATTGAAGTTTAATCTCAGAATATATTAACAAATGTTAACAGTGGCTTAGTCATTACTTTCTGTTGATGAATTTATTTAGTTACTTATAACTCATAAGTATAGAAATATATATATATATATATATATATATATATATATATATTTGATGTATATGTACTAATTTAAATTTAATTTGTACGGTAAACAAAATACTCATTCAGTGCCATGGCTTAACAAGTTAATGTAGCCCTTCCACCACAATTTATGAGCGAACTTGATAATCCAACAATTCATTGGGAAGACTGGATTGTAATGTTCGATAATTACATTGAGGCCTTAGATGATCAAGAGTTTTCAGCGAAAAGGAAAAAAGTGTTACTACTCTCTTCTCTTGGTAAAAAAGGACAACGAGTATTTAAGTATCTTCCACAAGTTCTACAATCTGGAAGTGTATCAGACTTGGATGAATACAAAGAGGCAGTTTTAAGATTAGAAACAAGATTTGCAAAAGAGAAAAACATAGTCATGAACAGATTCTAATTTTATAAAAAATAAACAGAGAAATGAAGAGTCGATAGATGACTTTGTAGCCCGCTTGCGTGAGTTGTCTATAAAATGCAACTTTGGACAGATGGCAGACGAATTGATTTGTGATCAATTAATTGTTCAGTGCAAAAACAGGAAGATTCAGGAAAGACTCTGGGCTGCAAAAAATCCTTCAATAAAATTGGCAATTGAATTGGCAAAAGTAGTGGAGGAGTCCGAGAAGTGTATGAAGGATCTACAGAAAGATAGTACTCAACAAGAAATATCAGAGGTTTCTGAGAAAAATTAGAACAAGAGATCAAATTGTGATGATGGTGCAGTAGGTTTCGTGAAGCAAAGAGGGAATCATTTTCAAAAGAAAACTTATATTGCAAGAGGTCAAAACAGAATTTGTAATAGGTGTGGTAGCAATGCTCACTCTGCTGAATTTAAATTTTGTTTTGCAAATAATAAGGAATGCTTGAAATGTGGGAAATTGGGGCATTTTGCAAAAATGTGCAAAAGCAAGGTAAAAGGGAAAGTTGCGTATGTAGAAGGTGGCAACCTTGAAATCAAAAGTGAGACAAATAAGATACTAGTGGTTGGTGAGGAAGAAATCAACACTGTTAATGAAAAGAGGGAGGAGAGGCCAAAAGCGGAATTCAATATAGATGGTCACATAGTTAATCCTAATGGTGGACACAGGTTCGAAGTGGACTATTAGTCCAGAATGTGTGTTCAAAGACATATGGGGCAGCAAACTATTATCTGAGAGGGATATAAATCCCACTGGTTATCAAGGGGAAAGTATAGAGTTTCTAGGTTACTTTGATAGTAACATTTCCTTCAAACATCGATCAACGTATGGTAAAGTGTATATCTCAAAAGATGGTCCGGCAATTTTGGCGTGGGATGCACCAATACGATCTGAACATTAAAGTGAATCCGAGGGCAGATGTTCAGGTCATGGTGGTGAAAGATCAAGACATCATTGAAATTCTGGAGAATGCTAAAAGTGTTTTCAAAGAAGAATTAAGGGAACTGAAGGGGTATGTGCACAAGATTATTTTAAAAGAAAATTCCATACCTATACAACACAAGGGCAGAAGAGTACCTTTAGTAGTAAGGGAGGAAGTCAAGAAAGTCCTTGAAGAAATGCTTCAGGGAGGAATAATTGAACCAGTAGAAGCTTCCAGCTGGATTTCTCCGGTTGTGATTACGCAGAAGGCAGATAAAAATATAAGATTCTGTGTTGACCTCAGATCCTTGAATAAATGTGTAGTAGCAGATGTTTTTCTCCTGCCTAACATGAGTGAATTGGTTACCACCTTACAAGGTGCAAAATTTTTCACAAAACTGGACTTAAAAAGTGCTTATCATCAGGTACATTTACATAAAGAATCAAAATACTTAACAGCATTCATTACCAGCGAGGGCACTTTTCAGTTTACGAGGTTACCTTTTGGTCTAATTTCTGCGGCCAGTGTATTTCAGAGGATGGACACGGAAATTTTTAAGGGAATCAAAAAAGCTATTTACTTTCAAGATGACATACTTATTTTTTGGAAAAATATTGCTGAACGCAATGAGACACTTGTGTTTTGAACAGACCTTAAGATGAAGGGTTGACACTAAGGAAGGAATTTTTTTTATTTCTAGTTGAGGAGATAGAATACCTGGGTTATGGTATATCGGCTGAGGGCATCAAACCTAAAAAAAATCTTTTAGAAGCAATTGATTTGGCCCCATATCCATCAGATAAAGATCAATTGAGATCCTTCATGGGTCTCATAGAATTTTATTCAAACTTTGGGAAGAATTTTTCTGAGAAGACAGCAGTTTTAAGAAGTTTGTTGAAAAAAGGGGTGACATTGTTTGTTTCAAGAATATTAAAAAAGAACTGTGCTAAGCAAAAGTCTTAACACCGTTTGATATAAAGCTTACATCAAGTTTGATGGTTGATGCGAGTAACATAGGTATAGGTGCTGTTCTGTTACAGAGACACTGTGATGGTGATAAGACAATTGCTTTTGCCTCTAGACCTTTGTCATCATCGGAAAGGAATTATTCAGAAATAGAGAAGGAAGCTTTGGTGGCCGCCTGTGGTGCGCAATACTTCAAAACATAATTATGGGGCACTAGATTCAGAATCTATACTGATCATAAACCGTTAGTTAGCATCCTGGCTCCAGGTGGTGCAGGTAAGGGTTCACCAAGGTTGTCAAGGTTAGCTTCAAGGCTCCAGGAATATCAATTTGAAATGTTTTATATTCCAGGATGGAGAAATGTGCAAGTAGATAGTCTGTCAAGACTTCCAGCATCAGGTGGTATTGTGAGTTTGGAAGAAAAGGATGAAGAGGTAGCTGTTGCACATATTCAAGATATGTTATCTGTGGGTGAAGGTTCATTTACAAAGGAAGAGTGGTCCTCTGCCATGAAAGACGATTCTGTTCTTGCTAAAGTGATAGATCTAGTGCAAAAAGGCGCTACTAGAGAAAGTTGTGTCTTACCACTGGTGCGACCTTACTTGAAAGTTATTGAGGAACTATCTGTAGGTAATGAGGAAATTTTGATGAGGGGTGATAAATTCATCCCACAATTTTCTCTAAGATCAAGGATTTTGAAGTTAGCCCATGAGGGACATTTGGGACAAACTCTACCACAAAGAAGAGTTAAAACTGATTTTTGGTGGCTTGCCATTGATTCTGAGACAGCGTTGTGGGTAGAAAAGTGTACGAGCAGCTGTAAAGAAGGTGAGAAGAGGTTGAAGGTAGTTTCCACTAAAGAAATGGGTCACATTGTTTCTGCAGACAAACCTTAGCATAGTATATGCTTGGATTTCATAGGTCCCATGGATGAGCTTCCTTTTCATAGTCGTTTTGCCATGGTTTTGATTGATGTATATTCTAAGTGGTTAACAGTAAAGTTTGTTAAGGACATCACTACTGAATCCACAATAGGTTTTCTAAAAAATATGTTTAATGAGGAAGGAGTTCCATCTGTTATCATAACAGATAATGGAACACAACTGATTTCCAAGAGGATGCAGGATTTTTTGTCAGGGTGTGGTATTAAACACCATCGCACATCACTTTATAATCCACAGGGCAATGGTCTTTGTGAGAGAGTTAATAGGGTCTTAAAAGGGATTTTACAGATGTCTATTTCCACAGGGTGTTTTTCTGATGAAACTGTACAAGAGATGGTCTGGGCGTACAGAACCACCACTCACAATGTAGATAGAAAGTCTCCATTTGAAATTATGTGAGGGAGGAGACCTGGAACTAAGCTAGTTCCTTCTTGGCTGAAGAATTATAATGGGGAAGTTTTGAATGATAAAAAAAAAATATGTACAGTGTCCCAATATCAGTAGGAGATATGGTTAAGGTTAAGTTAACTCGCGCCATTCGCACTGATTTTTAGTACTGGGTGTTTATCCTGCGCTGTAAAATCAGCGTGAACTGTATCACGAGCAGCGGAAGAGGGTGCCGCTTCTTTCTGCTCACGTTGAGAAATCTCGCAAGGAAGCGGCCTTGTGTTAAATTTTCCTTGCTCATGCTCGCCAACATAAAGTTGGTGAGCAAGGATCCAGTAGTGTCCCCCCACCTCCCACCATTCCACCCTCCTCTGGGGGCTGGTCCTACAAAACTGCTATGGCTGCTCGGGTTCCAGGTCTGGCTCTGAAAGGGGGCTGAGTCAGACACAGATTCGGCAGACGAAATATTAGAGCAGATGCTGTCTTCCTGACCACCAATAACTACTGTTTTCTCTGACCAGGGAGAGTTAAGTGCAAATGCTATTCTAACCATTGCTACTGCTTCTGTTGACCCAGTTCATCTTCCAATTAAATGACCTTTACAAGTTTAACACATTGCTCCACCAGTTGTGAAACGACCACCAGCTTTAGCTCCAAATGAGAATGTTCCAGTTGCACCTCGAGTGGTTGCAAGCACTTCACTCCAAATTGAGAGAAGGTCAGATGTATTAAGCACATCAGTGGTTGGAAAAGTAAAGTACCAACAACCAAAAATTCACAATTGGTTCTGGGGAGACCTATACAAACTTTTCAGGCTTTGGTAGATGGAGGGGGGACCATAGTCTTTACAACTCTGTTAGCCTCTAGTGACTTGAGTGTAAGTGAGGATGGATATTAATCAACATGGCTTGAGGAAGTCACAAGAGAAAAGAAGGTAGAAGCCACAGAGCCCCTAAAAGAATTAGACACCAGAAAAGGCAGACCATTGGACATTCCAAAAATGAAAGTATAATTAGAGAAATTAATCAAGGTATTACGGCAGTTTGATCATGTAGATCTTTTTTTTTATATAGCGCAAACTAAACCTGAAGATATCGGGTATCAGAGCACTTTACATTGCACCAGTTTCGTTAGAAGAGGACACATACATTTTTGTTAGGCACGTGGAGATTAAGTGATTTGCCCAGAATCACAGGATGTTGAGCGTCATTGCCGAGACTCGAATCCAGTTCCCCAGCTTTTACGTCGACCTCTCTAGCAGTAAGGCTACATCTTCCAGAGAAATTAGTTAATCTACTTGTGCAAGGAGATTACTTGAAGGGCTGCTATGGTGCATGACAGATTGGCAGGGATAGAAAAGAAGTACTATGTGGATTGTTCCAGCAATGTAAACTTGCATAGTGGGCTAAGTGGTATGATCAGGCTATAGAAAATATGAGAATTACAGGAATGCGTGTGCACCTTATACAACTGATGAAATGCATTCATAGATGGAAGGATGTGAAGAAGTTAAAGCTCGGGTTGGCAAAGAAATAGGGAAAAGAAAAAGAGAGAAACAGCGATAAAAGGAAATCAGGATGAGCCAAGTGAAGACGAGGCAGCAACCTATCTACTTAGAGAAATAGCTGGAGGAACTTATGATTATGTGCATTGGAATAGAGGTTCCCTCCAAAAGACACTGGTAGGCACCCACGGCCCATGGAGGGAGTTTCGGTGGGACGGAGAGCCGGGTCTGGGGAGGGGCAGGGTGTCGGGTGCTAAAAACTGGAGTATGGATAATTGAAGGTAAGTAAACAATTTAATTAATAAAACGAATTTCGTAGCGCACCCTGCATTGCCAAATGCAGGGTTAGTTTTGAGATTCCCTAACCCATGCAAAAAGGCTCAAATTCATTCACAATTTTCTTACCCTGCTTGATAGATAGAGCGTGCAAACCGGACGAGCTTCAAAGTTTCCGCTGTGTGGCAGCTGATTAGTGGTTCTACCTCTGCCTCTGTGACAAAGAATATGACTTTAGTGTAGAACCCTGGCTTACCACAGTTGGAGCACGTTTTCCCTCTTGGTGGCCTTAGCTTGGGTGGGTGTGGTTCTGCCCCACAGTACATACATGTTCTCCTGTCCTGAGCACCAGCAGGCCGTGGTTGACTACTATCAAGTTTTGGGTTCAGGCCAGCTCTCACAGAATATACATTTTCAGATTTGATGATGCATGTGGTGTCAAGTTCTTCCTCGATGGCGACCTTAGCAAGGGCCAACTCCAAGCGCTTCTCTCTCTCTGCTGCACCAAATGATGGACGGAATGCTGAATAAATCAAACATTCACCCCTAGTCAAGATGTCTCATGTTCAGCAGGTCATTGAAGTGGCTGAGTGTGAGAATGACGATGAGTGACATGTCACATTGCCTCAGGATCTATCATCTGAGCACAGAGGATCAGCAGCCCTGGATGATTTGGCCCCTGTCTTCTGTCACTGGGTCATACCTGAGACGTTCATTGTCGAGGTTTAATTCAGGGCTGGAATGAGCCTCAAGCGCTGCCCCTACATCATTTTATTCTCCATCTGTTTTGGAGAGGTTTTCAAACAGTTTATATATTTATTTGCCAGCATAATGGAGTAGTTGAAACCTTTAGGCCCATGTCTGTTTACTTGTTTACCTTCAAATATTTATTCAGTCTTGCTAGGCACATGTGCTTTCTTGGTGCTGCCGTCAAATGGTCAGTGAGTTCGCTGAATGATAGTGGGGGGTGGCTTGTGGTGCCCCCTGTGCATTCTCATAAAGGGTCTGTGGAAGTCACCTTCACCATCTGTATACTCGCTCTCATCTATGCTTCCGCAGGGGGGTCAGTTCTTGGCACGTCACCCTCTCTCAGTGTGAAAAGTACACGAGTGATCTCCGTGGGGTCCAGAGCGAGAAGCAATGTTATTTACCACTGACATTTTGTCTTGTTGAATAATGTGGCTTTTTCTTATGTTATCCTTTCACTTTCTTTGTGCCATATGTGAAACTGGCAGGCGTAGTATTTAAATGACCTGCTTGAGAGTGAGAGGTCGGATTGCTCAGGCCAAGAGCGCGCTTTGTCTTCTGGCAATCTCTTCATAAAGTCACTGTGCTTCAAACTGTTTTTTTCCTCTTTGGCGCCACCTTGTGGAGCGCTCGTCGCTTGGTTAATTATGTGTTGTTGGGTCAACTGCAGGGGTGGATTAGTATCAAAAATAGGCCAGAGCATGCTAAAAAAAAATTGACCAAATTTGCGGATTGCACCCTTCCACAAAACACTCCTACAGTGCTTTTAAGTTTTATGAAAAGAAAGGGGGTGGGTTCTATAAAAGAGACATGTTTTCTTAACTTCACGGAGAAAAAAAACTGCAAATGTTGCCAACACTCTATGTGCACGGATCAGTTCACACTGGTGAACCAAGCCTGAATAGAAGTGAGGCCACTTCTGCTCAGGCAACCCCTCTGCTCGATCTGCATACATTAAAGGGCCGGCCCTGCTAGTGACCGGGAATAACACCTCCACCCTGTTGGTAAAAGGGAGGAATAGAGGCCTACCTGCCTACAGTGGAGTCACTCAGGCCCCACTGGCATCACAGACACATCCTAAGTCGGCCTAAGGCAGTGCTTAATTTGTGCTTTCCGGTGTTTAGCACCGGCACTTATTTATCAGGGCCTCCACGCGTCTGCACGTCATATGGCATTGTGGCAAAGTAAATATAATTACCGCACTGACTCACCGCAGATAGTGTTGTTCGTCTCCCGAGTCCCCTGTAAAGAGTGTTGTGGCTATCAGAGCCAATAATAAAAAGATTAATTCATTTCATTTCAACCATATATCCATGTTCTTGATGCAAATTTGCCTTAGGCGGCGGCCCTTAGTTCAGTGTTGCCGGAGGTTGGGACACTGATTAGGCTGGATTTGGTTCTGCTGGAGTAGGGGCAGTGCGGCAGCGTGCGAAGATTTTTTTTTAAGTCATGCCCGGCACACCTGCACCCCACGAGTCATCACCCGCCATTGACGACTAGGGCAGGCAGCAGCAGGCCTATTAATAAAGGCAGTGCCACCCGGCGCCCACCAGTAACCGTAAGTAGCCAAACAAACACTGCTTTTTCCTTGAGCGTGCCGTGGTGACGGTCACCGTGGTAGTTGAAGTTGCTATGCCGGGCCCCGGGGGAAGCACAATCGCAGACTAGTCTTCCCCCGGGGTCATTCGCGCGAGACTGGACTATGTAGGGGAAAGGGAGGAGTTAGGGGGAGGGTATAAAGCGCAGGGGAGGAAGGTAACTTCCTCTTCCTGCGCCTAGCACCATCAAGAGGGTTCTCTGCGAAAGGAGTGTGAGGAGGGCATTAGTAGGATCGGGCCTTTTAGGGATTCCTTGTGAGTTATTAGTGCTGTTTGCAGGCGTCGCGGGTTGCTGGTCGGCAGCTTGGGGCAGAAGGCGATATCGCAGCAGTTGGCAGGATGTCAGGCGTCCTCGCGGAGGAAGTGCGGGCAGCTCTTTTGCTGCTGGCGAGACTAGGTAGGGGGGACCTCCTACAACCGGTGGTCCTCGACCAGGCGTGGGTGGGTTGCAACCCTGCCCCGCATATGGCCTTTGGCTGGAGTTGTGGCGGCGGTCCTGGCGTGCCAGGAGGACGCACGGTCGCCGCTTGAGCAGGCGGCGGGGCGGAGCCACGAAGGACTCAGCGCGGGGTGGGAAGCGCAAAAGCCTGCCCCGCAAGTCTTTCCGCCGCTGCAGTTTGTCAAGGGGGTCCGGGGAACAGCGCTGGGGGTGTCAGCCTCACTATTGAATCACCGGCAGCAGGCCCAGGGAGCGTGATAGTGGCGGGGGGGGGGGGGGGCGGGCCTAGTGATTTGGCGACCGGTGGGACTGCAGGGGACTCTGAGGCCACGATGGTAGTTCTGGGGCCCGGGGGAGAGGGGGAGTCAGGGGAGCAGGCCACAATTCAGATCCCTGGGCAGGTTTATGAGGAACTGGAAGGGGGGCAATGGGATGATGCTCCCATTGATCTTTCGGCTAGCTCGAGGGCTCACACTCCCGCCCTGCTGGGGCGTTACAGGGCCATAGTGGTGGCAGGGGGGCAGGTGGAGTCGGGCTTTCAGAGAACCCCGGTGGGGGGGGGGGGGGGGGGGGGGGGGTGGTGGACCCCAGGTGACGTCCGGGGGGGGGTTTGCCGCCAGGAGTGGGTTTTCAGGGCTAATGCCCGCCCCCTCCCCTCCCGAGCTGGGGGGCCTTGGCGTGGGAGGACAGGATCAGGGAGCAAAGGCTCCGGGCGCAGCTCAATGAGGCCAGGTGGGCCAAACAGACAATGGCCTGGGTGGGGGCAGTTTGGGGGTCAGAAATAGAAGGGCCACCACTCCTACGACTGAGGAGGAGCGGTTGGCAGAACAGGAGGAGGAGAATAGGAGAGCGAAGGGCAGGAAGGCGAATGTGGTGGACAAGAAGGCAGGTGTAGGGACGGTCAAGACGGCTTTGAGGCCCATGGTGCTGGGGCCCACTCAGGCTGGAGCGACCTGAGGGTTGGGGGGGGATCCAAGCCCGCAGCTGTCGGCAGAGCTCGGGGGGGCCTGGCAGGGCGCAAGACGGCCCTGAGACGCCGGCCGGAAGCTGTAGAGCGGTCCTCGGCGGCTGTCCCTCCAACGCAGGCTCAGGCAACGGTGGCGTGTGTGTCTGGTGCGCCAAGTCCGTCAGTTGGAAGGAAGAAAGGTGTGAAGAGGGCTGTGAAGGAGGTGTTGTGTGCGCCTGTGGATGTGGAACCGGTGTTGGAGTTGGACTATGATAATGAGAGTGAGGAGCTTGAGGATGGGGAGGTGCGGCGTGAGCTGTTGATATGGGTTTGATGTTATTTAATGTTGATGTTTTGGTTCTTATGTTAATTACGCAGCCTGGTCTAATAAATGGCCTTTTACGCTTAACACTGCGTGGTCTGTTTATTGCGCGATGCCAGGCCCCTGGTAAAGCACATTCACAGACTAGTCTTCCCCCGGGGTCATTCGCGCGAGACAGGACTAGGTAGGGGAAAGGGAGGAGTTAGGGGGAGGGTATAAAGCGCAGGGGAGGAAGGTAACTTCCTCTTCCTGCGCCTAGCACCATCGGGAGGGTTCTCTGCGAAAGGCCACCCACCCACCCAGCAGGCATGGGGTCTGGTGTTGGGGTGGCTAGGCATGCCAGTTTAGGCCAGGGCTGCGGTTAGGCGATACTTTGGAGGGATAGGGGGGTCAAGAGCGGGCACACCCATCCCTTGGGGGGGAAGTTTTGAATAGTGTGGGAGCTAGAGGCATGACTGGAATATCACAAGGATCGGGGTAGGATGATAGGTGATTGGTGGATATGAATGAGGTACGGTATGGGGCATGGAGTGGTTCGAGATATGATGCAGAGAGGGTGAAGCATGTGAGGCGTGAGGTGTTGATATGGGTTTGATGTTATTTAATGTTCAATCAATTAATCAATCAAGAGTATTTGTAAAGCGCACTACTCACCCGCTAGGGTCTCAAGGCGCTGGGGGGGGGGGCTGCTACTGCTCGAAAAGCCAGGCCTTGAGTTGCTTCCTGAAGGAGAGATGGTCCTGGGTGAGTCGTAGGTGGGTGGGTAGGGTGTTCCAGGTCTTGGCCGCCAGGTAGGTGAAGGATCTTCCTCCTGTGGAGGTTCTGCGGATCCGTGGGATGGTGGCAAGAGCGAGGCTGGCGGAGCGGAGCTGGCGGGTTGGCGTGTAGAACATAAGGCGGTTGTTGAGGTATTCTGGGCCCAAGTCGTGGAGAGCCTTGTGTGCGTGGGTGAGGAGTCTGAACGTGGTCCTTTTGCTGACGGGGAGCCAGTGCAGTTCCCTCAGGTGGGCGGAGATGTGGCTGTGTCCAAGACGAGTCATGCTGAGGCGTTTTGGATGCGCTGGAGTCTTTTCTGTAGTTTAGCGGTGGTAGCAGGTCCAGGAGGCGGCTGGAAGGGCAGGGCCTTAAACTGAACCCTTATCGTTGAGTCACAGGCTGTGACAGAAAAATATGCTGGTTTTAATTTTGTGTGTTTCATCATCTCTTTACTTCTCCCTGTTCGGTGTGCATTTGCAATATGGTGGTATGCATCAGTTGAAACAAGTTTATTTCTCTTCTAAGTCATCAAGCCTTGTGGGTGTTTGTGCATGCAATGGTAGTTCCTGATCTCACATAGGGTACGGACCAGTTGGGCGGCGGGCAATTCCATCTGTTTCTGCATGGCCTCTTTGAATTTGTTTGCAGGTGATAGTTAACTTGATTCAGTTCAGTTCATTCTTTGTGCACGTCTAGCTTCAGTGATATTTCCCGCTGCCGGCCACGTTTTGTCTGTGTTTGTTTTGCTGGATGTCCCGAGGCCCCAGCCCGAAGGCCTGCCCTGTGCAGAGTTAGCAGAGTGTGGCAGCACTAGATACTTTATGTCTGCGGTGCTGTGGGACCTGGGGACACGCAAGAGTTGTCGATGTGCACATTGTGCAGCAAGGAATGAATGCATGCCCCCACTGGTTTAACTCAAGACTATGCACCAGTTGGCATCCAGTCTCAGTTTCTTTAGTAAAGGATTGATTGGGAGGTGCCTGGTGAGTCACCTTCTGTTTATGCAACACAAAGAGAAGAAACTTGCTGCATTACAGCTCCATGTTCAGTCCTTGCCAGGCGTGGCTTGCATGACTCGCTGGTATGGTCACGCGGGGGTTCGCCTGGGGAGGGATTAATAAAAAACAAAAAAATTAAAACTCTGCTGCTGTCCGCATCACACATTTTCCTGCTGCTTCAGGAGAACAGGGAAGACATAGCTTGGCAGTTCGGCTGGACTGTTCCCATGAGGCACAGGGTCAGGCTGA
Organism: Lissotriton vulgaris; assembly: GCF_964263255.1. Classification (NCBI taxonomy): domain Eukaryota; kingdom Metazoa; phylum Chordata; class Amphibia; order Caudata; family Salamandridae; genus Lissotriton; species Lissotriton vulgaris. The sequence goes on from NC_141693.1 coordinate 1,483,416,321, forward strand.
TTTGCATATTGGCCATGTCTGAACTGGGGTGGTGGAGTGAGCTAAAGAATGATGATGGAATAAACCCAGATCAGTTGACTGGGGTGAGTGTTTGATTTGCTTCAGCTCTCCGTCCATCATCCCCTTTGGTATCTCTTTGTTCGCCCTAAGTTGGCAGGGTATGCCCAGACGTGGGTCCCTTGCTCACTTTGCCACTGGATTCAAGCTAGCCTGGCTTATGACACCTGATTAGCCAGAAACCGGTCCCAGGATACTTGTTTCTGGTCCGGAGAAGACATGGCTTGGCAGTTCGGGCTGGACTGTTTCCATGTGGCACAGGGTCTGACTGATTTGCATATGGCCATGTCTTAGCTGGGATGGGGGAGTGAGCTAAATAATGATGATGGATTGAACCCAGATAAGTTGACTGGGGGTAAGTGTTTGGTTTGCTTCAGCGCTTCGTCCATCATCCCCTTTGGTATTGCTTTGTTCGCCCTAATTTGGCAGGGTATGCCCAGACAGGATTCAAGCTAGCCTGGCTGATGATGGCTGATTAGCCAGAAACTGGTCCCAGGATGCTTGTTTCGGCCAGGAAAAACATGGCTTGGCAGTTCGGGCTGGACTGTTCCCATGAGGCACAGGGTCAGTCTGATTTGCATATGGCCATGTCTGAACTGGGGTGGTGGAGTGAGCTAAAGAATGATGATGGATTAAACCTAGATGAGTTGACTGGGGCTGAGTGTTTGATTTGCTTCAGCTCTCCGTCCATCATCCCCTTTGGTATTGCTTTGTTTGCCCTAAGATGGCAAGGTATGCCCAGACGTGGGTCCCTTGCTCACTTTGCCACTGGATTCAAGCTAGCCTGGCTGATGACGGCTGATTAGCCCGAAACCCGTCCCAGGATGCTTGTTTCTGGTCCAGGGAAGACATGGCTTGGCAGTTCGGGCTGGACTGTTCCCATGAGGCACAGGGTCAGACTGATTTTCATATGGCCATGTCTGAACTGGGGTGGTGGAGTGAGCTAAAGTATGATGATGGATTAAACCCAGATAAGTTAACTGGGGGGTATGGATGTACAGTTTGTGGGTGAAAATCAATACAAATATGTTTAAAAAATAAAACATTTAAAAAATCAGTTGACTGGAGGTGAGTGTTTGATTTGCTTCAGTGCTCCGTCCATCATCCCCTTTGGTATCGCTCAGGAGAACAGGAAGCAGGCATCCTCTCTCCTCTCCCCTAGCCAATCAGAATGCTGCAATGGTGCAGACGACCCCCAGCCACGCGACTTTATGGAGGCTATCTTCTCTATGTAGGCTGCATGCAGCCTACATAGAGAAAATGTAGAGTGTGCATGACTGGTTTTGTCCCCCAGAGGGCTGACCAAACAGCCAGGGCCCACAACAGTGGGCAAGACACTCCTCCTCAACCCGCCCCGCCCGCCCTGCCCAGGCATACCCTCCCACCAGCCCCCAACTAGGCATACTATTCTGCTTTCTCGCAGAGCGAGAAGCAGAAATATAAAATGGTATTTCAAATACCATTTTATGCTTCTGCTTCTCACACTGCGAGAAAGCAGTGGGGCGATGCTCCTCCGCCCTAATGGAGGAGCCACCCCTAGTCCTTCCTAGGAGCTGCAGCCTGTACGCTTTGAAATAGTAATAAGGATACACAGCGCCTGCAGGTATATTTATAGCTTGCAACCACAAAGAACCTGCATTGTTAAGACGATTTTAGAGAAAGCTTTGGAGGTCTAAATCTTTCATATGACAGATGCCAGAGCAGGTCAGAAAGTCATGTTTCGCTGTGGTATGAGATAGGGGCATGGTTAGAAGTGAAATAAAACCCTTAATTTGTGGATTGAGTCATAGATGAAGAGTGTGAGAGGAAAATAAATGTGTGGGGCCAGTTCCACAGTGAAAACAAGCACATGATATTTATTCATGCAAGGGAAAAGCAGCATAGTAATAGAAGAAGGACTACTGCAATATCAATATCTTAAAAGGACATAAAGCCAATTTGTGAAAAAAGTAACTAGTTTGGTAATGTAAATGTCATAGATAGCTTACCATTTTCATTAAGGCTTTAGCCCCCACCTCCAGATATTTCTTTTTACACGTTTTAATTATTATTTTATCCACAGGAAGGTGGGTCTTTTTGGAAATCACCCACTGGCACAATCTGGGAAGTTATAGGCATAGCTAGTTAGGAAAAAGGATGTGAGAAATACAGACACGTCTAATGAAAAGAAGGTGGGGAAATGGGTGAGCCTTCGGGTGACCATGCTTCCATAAAAGAATATTAAAGTGCCTGTGACCAGGACATGACATGGACATGGACCAGCAGCCACAGATCCAAAGTCATGAAGGAGGAGGGAGAAGGATAGGGGTTGCAGATTTTGAAATTAATATGGGTGCGAATCCATGTATTGCTATCCAAACAGATCAATCGTTTTACCTCTAACTTACTTTATAGTTATGAGTAGGCATAGCCCAAAAGAGTAAGTGGGTGGAGCTGTGGAGGAAGTGGGTGGGGCCGGCAGGAAGTAGGTGTGGCCTCCGACAAACATATGAGCACCTGGGCTTCATTTTTTTTACAAATTAAGCACTGCTTCCAGGCTGGCCATATAAGCAGCCCACAGATGCTACTCCAATACTGGCCCCTTGCCCATTGCCCGAGTGCCCGCCTTACCAATTAGACCCAGGTCAAATGCCCTTGCCACTAATGGTGGGAGGAGTTGTTATTGACACCTGAATAGGGCTGTGCCTGTCTTCAAAGTTGTCTCCACCCCCCTCTAGTGTGTTTGGAGCCAAAGCTGAGCATGTCAGGGCCTTGTGCACTACAAAGACTATCCTTTGAAGTTTGCCTACTTCAAAGGCAGAAACAGGTATAAGTAATGGGGCTGTAACCCCACCTTTTTATAATACTTCTGGAGTAACAGGAGATTCGGCCAAGAAGAACTGCTGGAGAAGCTGTAGGAGGGGAACTTCCACTCTGCTTGTTGCTGTGTTGTGCTGCCATACTGCTTGCTTTTTCTATCTTGGAGAGTGAAAGATCTGGACTTTGTTTTCATCATCATGCTCACCAAGGTTCTCCAAAGGTTTCTGTGTGCTTGCCTCCTGTGAAGAAGTCTCAAGGTCATCAAAACATAATCTGCAGCCCCCTGAACTTCTCTACTGGGAGTTCTGGCCTGCCAAGTTGTGCCAATCCAGTTCTTGGCTCTTGGAGATGTTTCTACTGCAAAAAAAGCCAAGAAATCCACGCATCGACCTTCAGCGCCTGTTCTTCCCCTTGCAGTCGTGTGGTTGAAAAATCATTGCATTGCAGTGATGTGGCCAAAGAATCGACGCAGCCCCTGCCATGCGGCCAGAAGCTTACCGCAGCACAAGTCCTGTGCACCGTGTATCTGACGTCCGAGGCACCCGCTCCAACTCCAATGTATCACCTCCTCTGCAACACAGCAAGGAATTGATGCATCACTTCCTCTGACAGTAAGAAATAGACACATCACCTCCTCTGCGAGGAAGGAATCAACGCATCTCTTTGCTTTCCGGCTCCTCATCCTGCCTGCGCCTGTTTTAGTCTTTTGCCCATACCAGCTATGTTCTGAATAAAGTGACACATCATAGTTTCCTATGCACTGAACTATTTTAAACATTTTAAAAGTGAAATATTTACTCTGTATGTTGGCTTTTGTCGTTTTCGTCTTGTTTTAATTGGATGAAGATTGGTTATTATTCTAAACTGGTGTGGTGTCCATTTGTAGTGTTTTTATTGTGTTACTGTGTGTTTATGTATAAATGCTTTACACATGGCCTCTGTGATAAGGCTGACAGTTCGTGCTAAGCTACTAAGGGGGTGAGCAGGGGTTCTCTCTGATGTGTAATCCCCTTACCTTGACTAGAAGTAAGGGTCTTTACTTGGACAGGGGTCAAGCCACTGCCAACTAGAGACCCACTTTTTATACCAGTGCTCAGCCCAAGTAGTTCAATAAAGCAGGACCTGAGACAGGTCCCTCTAGGGATTTTAATTTTTGCGCTAACCCTCAGGGTTAAAAGAAATCAACCTTAAATCTGTAGCAGTACCACCCTTCCCTGCCTTTGATATAACTTTAAAGAGACTTGTTATAGTTCTACCCAAGTCTCATCATTTCAGAACTGAATCATTTTCAATATGCTGTACAACGAAGCCATAGTTGTTATTAATTTATCTTATGCAACTAACAACCATTGACAAAGTCAATAGTATTGGCTTCTTGTAGGTGTAATGTTAATCGTTGTATTATACAACTAGATGCAATGACAGAAGCTGCAAAATGCCAGTAGGGCGGCACACTATGCTAAGCACAGATTTTCATCTTACGTGTTTTAAAGCCAGGCCCTTCATTACATTGACTACGCCCCTTTAGTGACCTCCCCAGTTTTTTCATCCCACTAAAAGCCCTCATTGGATATAGTTCTTGTCCATAACCTTGTCTTTTCACTTACTGCACTAATGATAGCTATGTCCCTTAACCCCTTCGCTGCAGCGGGAGTTCCGCCGCAGCGCTAAGGGGGCGGGGGGGCCGTGCGGCGCTCGCATGCTCGTGACGAGCCGCGGTTGAGCTGTGCTCATGACGGAGCGGTTCCGTCATGGCCCCGCCCGCTCAATGGAACGTCCAGCGCAGGCACGGAATTCGCGCCGCGCAGGCGCGCCGAGCGGGCCATGACGGAACCGCTCCGTCATGAGCACAGCTCACCCGAGGCTCATGACGGAGCGGCTCCGTCATGAGCATAGAAGGGGTTAAATAAAACAAGAACAACATAGGTAAACAAGCAAATAAACCATAGGTCAGGCCTCTTAGTGAGCCTGCGGTATCCAGTTGTCACTAGGCACCTAGAGATATTACTTGCCCATGAGCTTCTTCGAGCAGGAGCAAGAGGCTAACAAGAAGAAACATGTACCATGACAATTTCCTTCTAGCGCCTTAAGGTGGAGGTCGCCTTTAGATTTGCAATGTGCTGGAGTGATACCAGAGCTTGCCATTGCTCCAATAGTGCCCATGGCAGAAAAAAATGTGTAGCCCTTACTTCTGCTGGTGAATAAAATGAGGCAACAAATGCAAAAACAACAGTTGATGGACAGAATGCAGAACAATGTCATACATTTACCCAGTACAGAGATCTGGCCTAAATCCATCGTTTGTTTTGCTCACCATGCCATTCCAGTTTGAACCCAGCCATAAACTCCTTGTATCTGCTTAGTTTGCCCTAAGTTGGCAGGGTAAACCCAGACGTGGGTCCCTTGCTCACTTTGCCACTGGATTCAATCTAGCCTGGCTGATGACGGCTGATTAGACAGAAACCGGTCCCAGGAAGCTTGTTTCCATTCCAGGGAAGACATGGCTTAGCAGTTCGGGCTGGACTGTTCCCATGAGGCACGGGGTCAAGGCTGATTTGCATATGGCCATGTCTGAACTGGCGTGGTGTGGAGTGCAAAAAAACAATGGATTTAGGCCCAGATCTCTGTACTGGGGTGAATGTATGACATTGTTCTGCCTTCTGTCCATCAACTGGTGTTTTTGCATTTGTCACCCTGAGTGGGATGGGTATGCTCAGACGTGAGTCCCATGCTCTCCACACCACTGGAGTCAAGCTATCCTGGCTGAAGACGGCTGATAGCCAGAAACCGGTCCTGGGATGCTTGATTCCGGTCCAGGAAATACATGGCTTGGCAGTTCGGGCTGGACTGTTCCCATGAGGCACAGGGTCAAAGCTGATTTGTATATGGCCATGTCTGAACTGGGGTGGTGTGGAATGCAAAAAAACGATGGATTTAGGCCCAGATCTCTGTACTGGGGTGAATGTATGACATTGTTCTGCATTCTGTCCATCAACTGTTGTTTTTGCACTAAACTGTGACTGCAGCACTTAAAAAAAAATTAGAAGCACTTCAAACTAAAGCACTGCAGCCAAGATAGAGGGGCGTTACTGTTTGCAGACAGTTCCTTTTGCACATCTTAAGGTGGGCAGCCTGGGCTCAGCTCACCCATGCCAAAAACCGGCCCTCAGTGATACACATATACAAAAAGGCAGATTCTCGTCAGTGCACTTTTCTTCCCATTAAGCCCTATTCTCACAGGTAAGGCCAGGATAAAAAAACAAAATAAGGCACCTCATATTCCATATCTGATCCCCCCCCAAATCACATCACCTCCAGGAGTGCTGTTAAATCTTCCTTTTCACACAACTAGAGCTCCAATCATCTGTCACCAAGACAAAGGGCAGTGATTAGATGTTCAGCCAATCAGATAAGGTCTTCAAGCCCAATGTATACAAAGAATGTGACGTAACTCTATTCTATCAGCAGACTAAAAAGATTTATTTTCTCCAAACCTTTCCAACTTGATATTTGTACTGCTCAGCACACATACAAAGTGATTAAGTGTTGATTTGTCGAAGCATAACATTTGTGCTGGTAGGATATCCTTACTCTAAAAAACCAAAGCTAGACATTGTGCACACACCTTGTACCATGGTTCAAGGGTGTTGCATCAGTGCAAGACGGTCTATGTTACACCAGCACAAGATGAAAAACCTTATAGCACCATATCTTAGTAGATATGGTACTGTTGTGCTCTCTCCTATTCACACGATGCAGCACAGCACCTATGGTTGCTGCACATCACAACAACTTAGTTAATCTGCCCCTTTATTTGTCCACACCAACCACATGCATCATTGTGTCATTTTGCATTTCTTAATTTGCGAAAAATAAGGAATCGCAAATTAAGAAGTGCAAAATGCTATGCATCATTTTTTTCGGTATTTCTTTGTGATTCGGTAAAAATCGCAATTTTTACCGAATCCCAAAGAAATACCGAATTCTTAAGTTAATTTTCGCAATTCCCATTGATTCCTATGGGCCAAAAGGCCCATAGGAGTCAATGCAAATTGCGAGTGGCACTTAGAAAATTTCATGGGTGCAGGGGGGGGTCCAAAGGACCCCCCCATGCACCCCTGAAATGTATTTTTCGCATCATGTTGCACACACACATGTCCTAAGGACATGTGTGTCCGTAACATGAATGTTGAAAAAAAAGCATTTTCAACATTTTAAACACTTTTTCCAAATTTACCGAGTGGTTCAACCACTCGGTAAATTTGGAACCCTAATTGCGAATTTCCACTTTTAAAGTAATGATGCATTGCTTTTAAGAAGTCGCACATCTGCGACTTCTTAAAAGCACCCGCAATTTTAGAACTCGCAACAATGTTGCGAATTCTAAAATTGCTTCATGCATCCCAAAAAGCACTTTTGCATTCGCAAACGGCCGATTTTAAGGAATCGCACCGTTTGCGAATGAAAAAGTGCTTGATGCATGTGGGCAAGCACTCAACATATAATACCTATCACTATTGAAGGCATGTGAGTTTTACACCTTGAAGTCTGCATTTCCTTAAGTAACATATCCTATTCGTTGATTTACAAACTTGTGTAACTCATTGTCTCTGTATAATATGTTTATGATGTAAAACGCTCTGACAGTCTACATTGGGATGAGTAGCAATATGAAATAAATGTGTGAGAGGGGCTAAGGAGAGATGGGGTGCACCATTGAAGGGTGGTAGTGAGGGAATCCATGAAGCAGGAGGCCATTGGGGTGGTGCCAACAAAGATTGTCGTACCGGGCATCACCAATCTAAAGCTGGCCCTGTGAAAAGGCTATGAAACAGGCATAATGTAACAAACAAGCACAATCTAAGAAGAGTGGGGTATGAAGTAAGGGATAAAGTAATAAAAAGGCACAGGTCAACAATCATGCAATGGGTATGAACCAGGAATGCTCTGACAAGCAAGTGTTATATTACATGTCTGAAGTTTGAGACAGGCGTAAGAATCCCAATTCTATAGGTATGCATGGGGTATGAAACAGGCATAGAAATTTCTACATCCTAGACTACGTACCACTGCCTCGATAAGCACATTCGTAAAGGAGCTGAAACAGGCTCTGCCAATGCACCTCCCAATCTGTACTTTTTAGAGGCGCCCCTTTGATTCTGGGCCTCATCTCCCTCTTGTCTCTAAATCATACACCCCCCCAATGATTCCTCTTCTCTTTCTCCCTACAGCCACCCACTCTTTACCTCCTTCTTTACATCAGCCTCTTCCTTTAATAAAACCCACCAAGCTTAATCTCCCATTAAAATGTATGATTTATAAAATGTATCTGCAGGAGCGGTGCCTCAATTAGGGTGGAGGAGCATCACCCCAATGCGTTCTCGCAGTGCGAGAAGCAGAAACATAAAATGGTAAAACTACCATTTAGGTTTCTGCTTCTTGCACTGCGAGAAAGCAGAAGGGTTTGGTTGGTTGTGTCTGCTGGAGGGCAGGGGAGGAGTGGCTAGTCCAATGCTGCAGGCCCTGACTGTTTGGTCGGCACCCTGACGCCGAACAAACCAGCCATGCGCGCTCTCCCTTTTCTCCATGTAGGCTGCCTACATGGAGAACATGGCCTCCCCATAGGCGTCTGGCTGGGTGCCGTCCTCACCAATGACTGCAATGGCAGCATTGTGATTGGCTTTGGGAAGGGGAGGGAGGCTGCCTGCTTCCTGTTCCATGGGACCCGGCCAACAGCTGAGATGGCATAGGACCCGGGAAGCAAAGTTTTTTTTTTTTTATTAAATTCCCCCCTGCGCAAACCCCCAAGTGACTCACTCCCGCAAGTCATGCCGGCCGCGACTGTGTATCTGATGATTGTTGCTCGTCTGCCTGCGATGCGGCGGACTGAAGTATTGGTTTCTCCCTTATCATCTTGGCCGGCCGTAAGTCTGCAGTGCCTTCCTCCAGCGTGCAGGTCTTAGCTGCTGGGGTGACAGAGATTCCTCTGCAACCAGCCTGAAGTAGTGTAAATTGTTTTGAATGTGTTGTTCCGTCCTGAGCTGCTCTGGGGTTGGCAAAGCAGGTTCCTGTTCCGCCATCACTTCTGCGTTGTGTGAATCTCTGATTGGATTCTTACAACAGCCTTAATGTTACATCACTTTCTTCTGTACATGGGATTTCCCTACTGGGTAATGTATTTGCATTTAGATTATGATTAGGGCTCCTGGTTTTATGATATCTCTTGTTTTGACATTTCGGTCTTTATTTATCCTTATTTATTTTTGGATAATTTTATCTATATTTATCCATGTTTATTATGTGTTTTGTGAAGCATATTTCTACATTTATTTAACCCCCAAAAATGTGCACTTATGCCTGAACAGCTGACAGGTTTTGGTGAAATAAACACACTCAGATGATAAAATATGCACTTATAAGAAAACGTTCGAATTTTAGAATCAAGGTTGTGCATATCTACTGCTGTTTAAAGCTCTTTACAAATAATTCCATGACTGACAGCATTTAGACTCACTCAAAAAACAACACAATTTCAGTTTTTTCACATTTAAAAATAAATACAGACAGAAAAATACATGGTTTTCTGTCCGTATTTATCTGTAAAGATCAGTAAAAACGGAAAACAGGGCGAACAAAATATGATTGGCTTGGCATTTTTTTACAGGTTAAGATTTTTGGAGGAAATTCTCACAAGTGTTGTCCTTTCAGTTCCTATTGATTTAGGGATGTATTGGGCTATGGTTCACTATGTTAGCTGTTATGGAGAGGAGAACTGCAAAGAGACGAAGCAGGTCACAGTCCCCTACTTCTGGGTAGGAGAGTGATTATCGGCAGGATGTGCCAGCAAGGGGTTCTGGTGGGGCCTCTGCTGTGGCTCCTGTTATCCTGTCAGCCTTGGAAGTCCAGGCAATGACTGATGTGGCCTTGTCCTCCAAACATAACGTGTACTTCAGCCCTATTGGATGATGATCAGGATTCAGAATCATCTGCTGACCGGAGGGGCATGTGGTGCCTGGTGAAAAATTCAATCTAGAGAAGAACTAGCGGATATTATGTCGCATTTCAGAGACTATCTAGCATGGCACCACCTCCTGTGGAGGGGGCGCTGCAGAGGATCTTTTTCAACAATTTGCTACACCTACAGTGCTGGCCCTGCCACTGCACCCCAAGATCTTGGGAAGAGCCTGAACATAGTAAGATTCCCTTCCCTGCTTTCTTCATAAATCCTATGCCTTGGAAGAAGAGGATAAGCTGCTGCCTCATGCCATCCAGGTCAACTTCATCCTGGACCCTCTCATTGGCAGATTTTCATTGAATCCAGATGATTGTTTTCCCTCAGATCATGTGAATCACAAGGTGGATAAGCCTTAAGAAGTCTTTAGCTGCCTCTAATGTTGTTCCCAGGATGGCATTGTATGAGGCATTGACTGCTCAATCCTTGGTGAAGGAGTTTGAGGTTCTGGTGGCCTAAGTGGGAAGGGTATGCTCAGACGTGGGTCCAGTGCTCACTGGGCCACTGGATTCAAGCTAACCTGGCTGACGAGGGTCGATACCCAAAAACTGGTCCTAGGATGCTTGTCTCCAGTACATGGAGCATCTGGCCTGGCAGTTCAGGCTGGACTGTTCCCATAGGGAGAACAGTAAAGACTAATTTGCATATGGCTAGGTACAGACCGGAGTGGTGTGATGAGCAAAAAAACGATGGATTAAACCCAGATCTGTGACTGGGGCTGAATGTTTGGTTTGTTCAGCATTCCGTCCATCATTTATTCTTTTTGTTTCTGGCAGAAGCCATGCATGAAGGTTTGAGTGTGATGGATGTCCTAATTCATATGGAGCAACAGTCGAGGGTCCTGGCTGATGATTCGGTACTCTCCAATTAAAAGTATTACATTTCTCTTGGAAAGTTCCGTACTCTTCCTCTCAAAATAAAGAACTGCTGGTACTCAGTACCGGACCATTTATAGCACTTCTCATAAGGACAACTGCTTCCAAAGGAGGAGGTTTCAGCCTCAGACAGGAAAGCAGCAGGATGTTCCCTCCAAGGCGGTCCCTCAAGTCAACGGTCCTGACTATAGCAGTTCCTTGGACACAAGACATGTAGGTGGACTGACAGCGGCATTTCTTCCGGCATGATTTCTATCTCAGACAAGTGGGTGATGAGCATCATTCGGAGCGGCTATCTTATCTACTTCGTCTCTTCTCCCGATATAGGGTGCATTACTACTCTCATTCCCAAGAATCCTATGAAGAAGGAAGCTCTGTTGGCTGGGTCCACCACTCTGTTGGAGAAAAGGGGAACCATTCCTGTGCCACTTGATCAAGTTGGTCAAGGGGTTAATTCTATTCTCTTCCTGGTTCAGAATGCGTATGGGGAGTTTTGACCTGTTTTGGATTTAAAGCACCTGAACCAATGGGTGGGTAGCGTCCATGCCTTTCAAGATGCTGTAATTACAGCAGCTTATCCCTCTAATATCTCCGGGGACATCATGTCAACTATCAACCTTCAGAATGCATACCTGCAACATCCTTGTTCACCCAAGTCATCAGAGGTTTCTGAGGTTTGCTGTGGGGGCAACGCATTTTCAATTCCAGGTTCTTCCATTTGGGCTGAAGTCTGATCCACATGAGTTTACCATGGAATTGGCTCCCCTGATGGCTGTTCTTCACCTGCAGGGGATTTTGATCTTCCCTTACCTCGATAACTGCCTGGTCAAGGGGCTTCTTGTCCCCTAACTTATTTGCATATAATTACAGTGCTAGATCTACTGTCATCTCATGGCTTCTTTGTCAGTGAGTAGAAGTCGTTGTTGACTTCTGTTCAGGATTGCATTTCCATAGTGGCTCGGTGCCCGTTGGAGCTGGGCATTGTGACTTTGCCAAAGTAAAAGGTATTCAAAATTCATTCACATCTAGTGGACCTGTTGTTGGCACCTTTTCAGGCATTGTTGCTCTGGATGAGGGTGCAGGGCGATCTGGCTGCCACAGTTTTCTTGATTGCCTAGGCCACGGGGCCCCTCACTATCTTCATGAGGTTCATTCTGAAGCAGTGGGTTCTCAATGTGCAGGATTTTTTGTGTCTCCTCCCCGGGACAGTGGCAATTTGGAAGGAACTGGACTAGTGGCTGGTTCTGTCCAACATCCTGATCGGGGTTTCCTTGTTAACTCCAGCCCCAGTCATCGTCACAACTTATACCAGCATAGGTGGTTGGGTCCTCTCCAGATCAAGGGCCTGTGAGATGTCAGACAGAGTTCTCGTCTTCAAGTTCCAAGAGATAATTGGAGGCATTTGTCTGGCCCTAATTCACTTTTCTCCTGTTGAGGGGCAAGGATGTCATCATTCAGACGGACAGTACCACTGCCAAGTCCTATATGTATCAGCGGGGTGCGAGAGCTCTGTCATTTTTGGCGATTGCAGATCAGCTGTTTCAATGGGTTCAGTCTCAGGGCCATCTTCATTCGGGGAGTTCTGAATTGTCAGGCCGATTACCTGAGCAGGGAGATTTCGTCCTCCCAGGAATGTTGTCTTTCTCCCCAGGTGTTTTCCAGGGTGTGTCAGTTGTGGGGTTGCCCCCTGTTGGGTCTGTTTGCGAGCCTTTGCAATGCCCTTCCTCCCCCTTTCTTTCAAGGGGGTGGAAGGCGACGGCCTCACGGGTCAATACCCTGATGTGTCCTTGGCCATTGAGCCTGATGCTTGCTTTCCCTCTATTTCCTTTGATCCAGAAGCTTCTGATTTTGGTAGGGAGAGAGGTTGTTCTGGTGGCTCTATCCCTCTGCCTGGTTTCCTCTACTGATGGAGATGAAGGTGGGTCAGAGTCGTGACATCCCTTGATTTCTTCTCACCCTGCGTTTTCTGGTTCTCCAGGTCCAGTCTTTGGAAAAAAGAAAAGCTGACGGCTTGGAGGCTGAACATGTGTTTGTGTTGCAGGGTCTCTCTGCTTTGGTTTCATCTTCTGTACAGGCTTCCAGGAGGATGTCCATTAGGTCTTCATATTCTCAGCATTAGAAGACGTTTCAGGCTTTGTGTGATCAGAGGAACTTGGTTCCTCTTTCTGTTTCTCTACCTCAGGTCCTGGAATTTCTTCAGGATGGGTTTCAGTTGGGTCTCAGTCCAGCCACTCCCAAAGTTCAGTGGGCAGCCATTAAGGTTTTTTGGTCCCCTTGGGGTGGTCGGGTGGACAACCAGAGACTGGTCTTCAGGATTTTTAAGGGATTTTCAAATCTCTTCCTATCCTGCAGGTGGTGTGTCCTTCTTGGGATCCGCAGTTGGCCTTACAGTCTCTTTAGTATCTTCCGTTTGAGCTTTTGTCTTCTGTGGGGTTACGTCTTCTGTCGCTGAAGATATTCTTTTTGGTGGCCGTGATTTTGGTTTGCCAACTTGGAGAGTTGGGTTCTCTGTCTTGTCTGTCTCATTTCTTTTGAATGGTTGAAGACAGGATTGTTATTTAGTTGGGTCTTGGGTTTGTCCCTAATGTGAACTTTATATTTCATCTTCACCAGAAAGTGATTCTTCCAGATTCTCAGTTTCCTGAGGAAGTTTGCCTTCATTCACTTGATGTGCGGAGGGCGTTTTTGACCTACCTGTACCAGCTGAAGGAGTTTTGGATCTTCTCTACTTTTCTTGTGAATTTTGGTCCCACCCAATTGGGGGTAAGCCTTCCACTCAGACCTTGAACAGGTGAATAAGGTCTGTGATTCTACTTGCATACAAGCAGTTTGGTCGGTCTTCTCCTCTGGGGATCCAGGGGGTTCACCAGGGGCATGTCGGCTTCAGTTCCTGAGGTACAGGAAGCCTCTTTGCAGGAGGTCTGTTGAGCTGCTATTTGGGCGGTTCCAACTACTTTTGTTTCTCATTGTAGGGTGGTCCAGGGTCTGGAGTTTCTGGATTTGTTGAGTTTCAAGATTTTAGCTTATGTGCTGTAAACAATCTTTTGCCTGTGGATTAAACTTGTGTTTTGCATATTCTTTAAAGTGGTCCTGGTTCAGTTTATGGCTTGGGTACATCTCAATCTGTGATTCATCGCAGTGAGTGGGACAAGGAGGTAATGCTGCGTTTATTTAATGGTAATAGCATTACTCGGAGTCCTTCTCTCGCTGTGATGAATCAGTCCCTCCGTGCCGCACTGTCGGGAGTCCAACTGTGTAGTGTACAGAACAGGAATTAAGGAGAGGTGGAGGGGATTTTGTACGTTGGGAGGAAGTTGTGAAGGGAGGCGCAGGGGCCTTAATCTGTGACTCATCACGGTGAGTGAAGGACTCAGAGTACTGCTATTACTGCTAAGTAAACACAGAATTACTCTTTAGTTTATGCTCATGTTCTCACTGGCCCTCGTCTCCCACTATGGCCAGAACTGAATTCTTTAAAAGTAGCTTGCTGTGATGCCTCATCCCATTCATGTAGCACAGCAGGCTTTAAAGAGGGGGGAATCAGTGTCACCTGAGCCCATCAGCAAAGGCCAAGCATGCCCAGGTTCTCGTCACTGCATTGGAGAGAGAGGATTTTCATTTAAGTTCCAGAAGTTTGCACAAAACTCAGGAAAGGGGACCTGAAAGTTTTTTTTTTTTAAATTCTGGTACAAAGACATTGAAGCTTATTCATTACTTTTTAGGTCTCACTGAGCCAGCTCGCATGCCCTGCTAGCGAGACATTTAGTAAGGGGGATTTCAAAGTGCTACCGCTGGCATGGCTGGCTTAGAGCTACAGTGCACGAGGCGTGCACAAGCTCTCCCTCAGAGCCTCCTCTCCGCCCCCTGCCTTTCTTATCGCAAGCAAAGCAGACATATGGCTTTAAGTCGCTCACCCTCAAAGCCTCCTCTACGCCCCCTGCCTTTATCTCATTTATGAGCCGTCATGGCTCATTATTAATTAACTGCTTTTGCATGCTGCGCGATCGTACACAACTCCCTCTGCCTCTCTCCCCCGCTGCAGCCCCTATCTATGCATTCTACCTCTGTCTTTGGTGAGTTTCGAGAACAGATATAATATTAAACTATTCAACTCCGAATCTGAAGCTTGTACATATTTCAGGAATCCCCGTAATATTGCTTTCCTACTTGTTGCAAATTGTCTTTAATTCGTACTGTGTTACTTGTTTTTTGTTTGGTCACGCATCAGGCAGCTTTCTCATTGCTGCCCTGCCCCCGGGCACTGCGTTAAACTTTCAGCATTTTTAACACGGGCGCCATATTTTAGCAGGCGCTCGCTTAACTTGCTTATTTTGCCAGTGCTTGTTCTTTCAGTGCGCGCAACCCGATGTCTATAGTGCGAGCGTGGGGTTTGTTTACCTAGAGAGCAGCCGAGGATTACATGCAGACTGGCCGCAATGTAAATGCATGTTTTATTAGTCCCCGTCCTATTGCTTTCCTACTTGTTGCAAATTGTCTTTAATTTGTACTGTGTTAGTTGTTTTTTGTTTGGCCACCCATCAGGCAGCTTTCTCATTGCTGTCCTGCCCCCGGGCGCCGAGCTAAACTTTCAGCATTATTAACACGGGCACCATATTTTAGCAGGCGCCCACTTAACTTGCTGATTTTGCCAGTGCTTGTTCTTTCAGTGCGCGCAACCTGGTGTCTATAGTGCGAGCGTGGGGTTTGTTTACCTAGAGAGCAGCCGAGGATTACATGCAGGCTGGCCGCAATGTAAATTCATGTTTTATTATCCTTCCCTGGGCTAGTGAACAGAAGTTTGGATTTCTAAAAGATTTTTGGCATTTTATAAGAAATAAAAACAAGGCGTCCTGCAAAATGCTAATAGTTTTTGCACCGAGGATACCGCCGCGAGAAAGCTCTGTGACACATGCAGGAGGCAGTGTTTGTGAAGCCAATAAAAGGCCCTATCATCAGTATGAGCTTTTTATGAGTTACAATGTCCAGGTTTAATGGTTATGCTGTGATATAACCACACAAAACCAACAACCACACACAACCACACACACAACCACCCAGCCACACACACAACCACACACACACAAGCACAACCACAAATACAAACACACACACACAACCACACACACATATAACCACACACACAACCACAGCCACACACACAACAACCACACTCATAACCACACACACACACAACCACACACAAACCCACACACAACCACACGCACAACCACACAACTACACACACAACCACACACACCACCACACACACACAACCACACACACACACACATATAACCACACACACAACCACAGCCACACACACAACAACCACACTCATAACCACACACACACACAACCACACACAAACCCACACACAACCACACGCACAACCACACAACTACACACACAACCACACACAACCACACACACACACACCCACAACCCCACACACAACCACACACACAGCCACACACATTGCATCCACACACACACAACCACACACAAACCACACACACACAACCACACACACAATCACAAACACATACAACCACACACACAAATACACACACAACCACACATACAACCACACAACCACACGTACAACCACACACACAACCACACACACACCATCACACACACAACCACACAACCACAACCACACACACAACCACACACACAACCACACACACACACCACACACACAACCACACACATAACCACACAGACACAACCACACACAACCACAAACACACAACTACATACACACAACCACACACACAACCACACACACAACCACACGCACAACCACACAACCACATGCACAACCACACAACCACACACACAACCAAACACACATCCACACAAAAACCACACACAAACCCACGCCCAACCACACACACACACAACCACACACAACCATACACACACACAACCACACACACAACTACACACACACAAGCACACACACAACCACACGCACAACCACACAACCACACGCACAACCACACAACCACACACACAACCACTCACACATCCACACACAAACCACACACACAACCACACACACACACAACCACACACACAACAACACACAACCACACACACAACCACACACACAACTACACATAACCACACACAATCATACGCACAACAACACACACAATTACACACACAACAACACACACACAACCACACACACTCAGCCACACACACACACAACCACAAACACACACACAACCACACATACAAGCACACACACAACAATACATAGAACCATACCCACAACCACACACATAACCACACACACACAACCACACACACAACCGCACTGTCAGTGCACACTTTCAACAGACACCATCAGTCGTCAGTGCACGCTTTCACCGGGCAAAAACACCACCAGCCATGAGTGCACGCTTTCACTGGGCACAAACACCACCAGCCGTCAGTGCACGCTTCTACCAGGCACACACCACCAGACGTCAGTGCACGCTTCCACCAGGCACACACCACCAGAAGTCAGTGTACGCTTTCCCCAGGCACACACACACCACCAGCCGCCAGTGCACGCTTTCACCAGGCACACACACCACCAGCCATCAGTGCACAATTTCTACAGGCACACACACCACCAGCCATCAGTGCACACATCAATTGTTAACGCATCCACAATTAACTATTGTAACAATCGCAGTATGGCGCACTTTACTTTTAAACATATTAATCTAAAGCTCAGCATGCCACCATTGCTACAAAAATAAATACACTTTTTTTTGGCCTACAATTTATTGACTTTTGTTGCAATTGGTGTTGTAATATTTAGCAATGCCAATAGCTCAAACGTAATTAATGCGAGACCTATTGCATTGCAAATGCTTTTTCATTTTGTGACTTTGTTTACTTGTATATTATCGTATTATTATAAATACAGATCACAAGTTCCAGAATGCAAAACAAAGTGGACTGTGCTTTTTATGTGTGGTATTAGACAACTTGACACCTTCACCCTTTCTTGGGCTGTCCATTTTTTATAATACAGAAGTTCTCAGCATCCGAAATGCTGGTCTTTTGTATTTTTAGTATTTTTCATCAGATTGCAGGATGTGGCAGTGTTGCGGTGAGTGCTGTATTAAAGGCCTTCAGTGCCCCAGGTAAATGTCTGTGGCTGTCATGTTCTTATAAAGCGCTTTAACACCCAATGTTCGTCTATATGAAACTGCACCAATAAAATAAAGTGAGCACTATATAAATACCAATACAATTATGTGACGCCCCAGAATGGACAGTTACATGCATGATGTAAGAAAGAAGCATTATTTAATAACCAAGCACGTTATGAAGCAGTCACAATGTAACACACATTTTCAGACATCTAAAGTGGTCAAGAAGCAATTTATCGCATCTGACAAAAGGGCCTGTGTAAACATGGCGGGCTTTGTGGCTATTCTCAACCCCTTTTCCTTCTGTGCAAACAGGATAATCTACAAGTGATCAGCTCCTTCACTGCAGGGTCACCGAGCCAACAAACAGCGATCATCCTTCAAATATTTGCTTCAGAAGCTGTGATTTAAAGGTCAATATTAGCAGCAGGAACGGCATGGAGGCTCAGTGGCAAGTGCTCAGCACTGACCCCAGGCATGCTCCACAGGGAGGGGAATCATCATCAGCCCGCTGGAGCCAGCAGGGTTAGGAATTTGGCTTCACATACCTCCAGGGGAGAGAAGTCTAGGTTCACAGTGCAGCTATCAGCAGGGCTAATTGCTTAAAATATACATAACGTGAACTTTTGATGAGACTCTTTATTATTTTGATCACCGTGTAAATCACATCTTAGAAATGCACAGAGAGAAAGGTTTTCCCTCTCACCTCAAACTATTGGCTGTTTCCTGTATCATTCCTTCTCCAATGTGAGGCTTGCACAGCAGTGCATGAGGGGAGCATGCACTAGCAACACAAGCAATACCAATTCCACCAATAGCACTACTGTAATACCAATTTATTTATTTATTTATTTTTAATTTATTTAAATTTGTATATTAGCGCAACAGCTACCCACAATGGTTTTCCGGCGCTATATGGAACAGCAGAGGTTCGAGGGACAGCAGGGTTTTGAGAGATCTACTGAATAGGAGAAGGTTAGATTACATGCGTAGAGGGAGTGGCAGGGCATTCCATAAGGTGGGAACCAAGTAGGCAAATGAGCGTCCTCCCATTCGAGCAAGTCTAACTTTAGGAATTTGGAATTTCTCATGCGTGGGGGACCGGAGAGTGCGGGAAGGAACATAGGGACTTGCTAGGCGTTGTAAGTAACGTGGAGACTTCGCATGCCTAATACAAAACATGTAAGTCAGTGCCTTGTACTTGACCCGTTTCTCCATAGGAAGCCAGTGGAGGTCTGCCAGCAACCCGGTCATCGGGGCAGTTCTAGGTGCTCAGCAGAGCAGTCTAGCAGTCGAATTTTGTACTTGTTGCAATACCCACCACAATTCTACTCACAATCGCACTGCTACTACCACCAACCCTAACACCAATACAACCAAAACATCATCATCTATACTACCGTGCCAATCTCAACACCACTACTTCCAACATCACTAATATCACCAATAGCATCCAAATCACCACCAATACCTCCAGTATCACCACAATCAATACCACCACCAACACCACCTATACCATCACCACTAAAAACATCACTACCACTAACAACAATACCACCACCCCACCAAAAACACCACTAAAACCAGTAATAACACCACCAATACAACTAACGCCTCCAATATCACCAATGTAATACTATTATCACCACCTACACCACTACAGGCATTATCACCAACACCACGGCAAGCAATACCACATCCACTAATACCACACATTACAAAGAACACCACAATCAATATAAATAAAAACAATACCACCAACAATAAAACGAACACTGCCAGACATCACCAATAGTACTGCCACCACCAATTCCACCACTACCACCAATATTGTCACCACTACAAATAAGACACCACCAGCTACATACCCCTGGCACTACCATTACAGTCACCAGCACCACCAACAATAACACCAATATCTCTACCACCAAAATCAATACTAACACCGTCACACACTATCAATACCTCCACTAACCACTCCACCTCCAACAATATCACCACCAACACCAGTGTAAAAATACCACCATTACAATACGTTTACCAAAAACAATATCACTATAAGGCATTGGTTGGCAAGGCCAAAAGGATTGGCTTTCGCATAGATACATCATTCTACATGCCTGTGCTTGCATTAGTTGTCACGTTAAACCTAGACTTCCTGACACTGTCAATGGTTGTTTTTAATTCCTTTTTTGTCTAGAACCCAATAAGATTCAGACAATGGGGGAGTGGAGGCTAGAGATGGAGTTATCGGCATAGAAGTGACGCCCCGTGGAGAGCAACATCTTGGCAGAGACTGAGGTCTTCTATACGCCAGTGCAGAAGGGCATCTAGTGGAGAGACAGGGTGCTACAGAAATTACTTTCTAGGTATTTCCCCATATCTCTGAGAGAGAACAGGGCATTTTTGCATCACATCTATATAGTGAGGTAAGCCCTATCAACCTCAATCGTACATTTATTCCCTTTATACTAGCAAATTCACATCTTTTCAGAACTATACATATTGACCATCCCGAAGACGCTAAATCAAACATACCCCGCCCACATCCAGATGGAATGACATCAAGCTCACAGGATGGCAAGGATGCCTGAAACATAATAACTACCTAAACCCAGCACTGAAATGCTCTTTGGCTCACCATTCAAGCACGTGACATTGCACACAAATCTATAAGACCAACTATCTGGCCGACGCCACCAAAACCAATGGGTACAGCTCGCCCTCGTCGCTCCCTTGACCCATGCAGCTGAACTACACACAGAACATGACCATTCGGGCTCCCGTGGGGTCTATCGGGCCAGCAGGGGGCTTCGGGCGCTACTAGGGAGGGGCTTGCCTCCAAGCACACACCTTTGATGCCTGTACTCAATCTGCTCACTGTAACAACTGGTGTGCCGCTTTATTTTTCATTGCTGCATGGTCACAGTCAGGGACGCAACTAGACCGGAACTTTTAGGGGAGCTGACACACCAAGTAATGGAGGCGGAGTTAATACTTCAAACAATAGGAAGCAGACTTATCCTCAGAGCCAATACAATAAAACAGCGGCAAACTGAATTTTAAACATGTTGGGCAAACCAAGTACTATTACAACAGACATGATTGTGTGGACTTGATGTTTATAGACTACTTACAGAGAACTTTAAAGGAGGGGTTGAGAAAATAAAGTAACAAGCAGCTTGAACAGATTTCAGTACAAAGCACATTAAACACGTTTTTGTAAAGTTATTTTAAAATGATGGCCCTTTTTGACAATTCTGATATAATTCCTTCCTGGAGGGATAACATGCACATTATGTGTTTTTTATTGCATGTATAGAATGGTGTTCTTGCTCGATTGTTTGCCAAAGGTGTGTTTACAGTCTGCTCATGAGGATATTTCAACATATGCCTGTTAGAGGCTGCATAATGCGCGGTCTCATAAAACTGATATTAGTGGGTTAACACACCTGGTTGGGTGTCTGACTAGCAAGTGACAGGCTTGAATCCTGATTCATCATTCATTTCTCCTGAAATAGACTGAATACCACTCAATCGGAAATATTATAACATGGTATTTGCTCTGCCATGAATCTGCACTATCTTAAGCATAACATAATTGTTGTTAGTACCCCATATTGAGCAGTTATCATATGTTATGAATGATTGAGCTTCCTCCATGCAGTAAGTCACCAAACTTGTGCTTTGTCCTGTGTCTACATCACTCTGGAAAAAACACAAAAATAGTGTCTCGTAATAACATACATTATAACAACCAGCTTTCGTGAGGCAAGATGGTGGCTGCTGCGGTGGCTGTGTGAGAGGCTTGTGGGCTGCTCCCCTGCTCGGCACCCTTCCGTGATTTTTACCACACCTACCGCACTTACACCCCTTGGGGACATTGCGTGATGTTGCGGTAATGCTCTGGCAGTGTCTTTATAGATCCGGTGCTGGTACTCGCCCTCTTCTATGTGCAGCAAGCACTCTCGTTTGGCGTGGTGCCGCCATTGCCTGGTGGCATTTTGGCAGTCGATGAGGCTGCATTCAAAACTACATCAGCGGCAGCTGTGTTGGTGTCGGCGGCGTAGGTGTTTAGGTTGCCAGGGTATACAAACCAGACAGTGGAAGCCAAACTGGTTCACCCACTTTTGCTACATCAGCTACAATTAGGCAAGCGCTCAGAATGGCTCCGAAGAGGAGCGGAGGGGTGCGAAGACCCGAGGGGCGGCGGCCAGAGTAGGAGCTGCTGTAGCAATTTCAGATGTGGCCAGAACCGGGGCTGTTGCTCCTCCACAGTCCGGGGATGGATCAGCACGACAGAATGAGAGCCATGTAGTGGATCACGCCCGAGACCCTGAGGGCCGGAAAGCTCAGCTGGAGACTGTGGAAGATAATGCGCAACAGAGTAGCAGAGGCCGGCATCATAGCACCCCCCTAAAGGAGCGAACTGTCCCCGCTATATTCAAAAAGAAACCAGCACTAAGAGGTAAGCCGGAGGAATCACTTGTGAGCCAACCTACACTGCAGGCGTTGGGAGAAGCAGCTGGCAATAATGTATCACCAGTAGCTGTAGCTGTTGAAAAAGATTTGGGAAATAGCACAATGGATGTGTGCAATACTGTGACTATTGCTACTGCTACTGTTACTGCTACAGTATCAAATAACAGTGTCATGTTTGACCAAGAGAGTAGGGGGGGTGTTGACTCTGACTCTGGCTTGTACAGGAGTTTAAATCTGATGTCTTGGGCAGGATCATTAATTGTATGGGATGCTCCGCAGAGCTTATCGAATCCACAGAACCCTGGGAACCCTGTAGTGGATAGGTTGAATGATGCTGAATCTGCTGGCTCTGATGGGAAATTTTATTCTATGTCCGATCTCACAAATTTCTCAGAGAAGGATAACGTGAGTGCGGTAGGGGACTGGGCAGATGAAATTGAATCGCACCCAGAGGAGGATGATCCTAACTCTGAGCGATCAATGAATCAAGAGACTGTTTGAAAGGTACAAGACCCCGGTAGCCCTCTCTTTCAAGAGACTCCGACCTCTGCTAGCCAGATTATATGGGACCATTCACCTCATCTCAGCTCGATCACGTAGAATCTGGTGTCAGTCTTCCCCTAGAGCTGGATGGAGAAATTACGCTCAATACAATATATAAGGTGATAATGGCACATAGGGAAGAAATAAGGCTGAAGGGTTGCAGACCCAGGGTGCGGTTCGCAAACTGCAAAATACTGTTCGACGCATAGCTAAATCATGTGCGGAACTTTCAACAAGGATTGTTGAGGCAGAAGAGCGGATCTCTGTAGTGGAAGATCAGCTAGTACAACAGAGGACGAAGATTGCAGCATTACAAAAAATAAAAGAAGATGCTGATTGGAAGCTAACTGCGTCTTGAAAATCGATCTAGGCGGAAAAATCTCTGCATTTTGGGTGTTCCCGAAGGCAAGGAGGGGAAGGATGTTAGACAATTTGTTATTGAACTGTTTAAGGAGGCCTTCCCTGATCTAAAGAGCTGGAATTGGGAGACTGAGATTATTAGAGCACACAGATTTCCCTTTGTGCAGAGAGGGAGAACAGGGGCATTTGGGGAAAAGCCTAGCGCAATTCTAATCTGCCTGTATAACTATTTGCTATGTGAAGCATTATATGATCTGGCTAGGCCAGACAGGCGGCAGTCGGGTAAGGGGTGTGAATTTTTTGTACGTCTAGACTTTTGTCAGGCTACAGTACACCAAAGATGGAGACTACGCCAGCTAATCTCAGCTTTCCAGGCCAAAGGGGGGGGCGGGCATTTCTTTTAAACCCCGCAAAGTTTAAAGTGATCTATAAAGAGAAAACTCAGTATTTTGTGTCAGAAATTGCTGCACAAGAGTTTTTGAAGATAATGTGAAGTTAAAAGGCATTTATCTATTTATGGCCTTTTCTTTTAGGTACTTTCTGCTTTTCTTTTGGTGCCATTAATGAGTGTGAATGTTTGAAGGGTTGTTTATGAGGGGTGTGATGGGTCACAGGTGGGCTATGACGGGGTGGCGTACCACAATGACTCCCCATCACTGAGGACATGGTCCTTACGCCTCAACTAGGGTGGGGAGGTTTGTGGGTGGGGGGCTCAGGGGGTTGGTGGGGTGTGCGGGGGTATCTGGCTAGGGGAAAAAATAGTCCATGATGGTACAACTGTGAGGGGTGTGAAAATAGATGGTCTCTGGTACACAGGCTATTAGCCTAAAAGCATAGTGAAAATTGATGGGGGATAGTGGTATTTATGGAGGTATTCGGTGCTGCTCTTGAATTTCTGCAGTCTAAACCACTATAATAAAAGGCAGCGGTTACGAGCGAGCTGCGGATGCTGCAGAGTGACCTGATATGTTTGCAGAAAACTCATATAGCATGGGCCAAAAGAAAACTACTAGCGGACCTTGGCTTTACTGTATTGATATGTACAGAGCAATCCACCACCTCGCGGGGAGTTGAAATTTTAGCTAAGAATCATATTCAAGGTACAGGCAGGGCATTGGCGGACAAACAAAAGAGGTGGGCTATTGCTGAATGTATTATAGGAAATCATAAATGCACAGTATGCTCAATATATGGGTCAAATTTTGATGAGGCTCTAATTATAGACTGGCTCAAAGTAGAATTGGCCCTGTGGCCCACCCTATTAATTATCTGTGGTGACTTAAATATATACCTCGGGCCTAAAGTTTTACATGATATTAACTATAGGTACAGCGGGAGGAAGCTGAGGGTTTTTAAAGCACAGCACAGTCTCTTCTGGGTGTACATGGGTTGGTTGATGCGTGGGCTACGTTGAGAGGGGAGGAGCCTGGGTATACCTTCTATTCTTGTCCTCATCAGAAACGTGTACGGTTAGACTACTTTTTGGCATCTAGTCGCTCGTTGGTGGGTGCAAGAATACAGGTGCATCAAAGGGTTACTTTAGATCATGGCCCTCTTGTGTTGACTCTAGCGCTCCCCAGGACTGGAATTATACCGCATGCCTTTTCATTCGATAGGAAGTTGTTGTTAGATATGAAGTTTGTAGCTCACATGAAAATATGGATTGAGTATTTTTTTCTGATAAACCGAGATAGTGCAGGGATCAGGTGTGTTTGGG
Organism: Lissotriton vulgaris; assembly: GCF_964263255.1. Lineage (NCBI taxonomy): Eukaryota > Metazoa > Chordata > Amphibia > Caudata > Salamandridae > Lissotriton > Lissotriton vulgaris. The sequence goes on from NC_141693.1 coordinate 1,483,441,323, forward strand.
ATACCTTTAAAGCTGCCTTTAGGGGGGAAGCTCTCAGCTTTGGCCTGTATAAGCAAAAACAAATGCGGACAGCACTGCAGGAATTATATGCTGCTTTAACTGTAGCAGAAGAAAAGCTTATGTTGGACATACATGGAGGTCGTGATAGTACTGATCTTCAAACTGAAGTTGCCCGGTGCAAGGCTAAAATAAATCTCCACTGGAGTAAGGACACAGCCAAGAAATATATGATTAAGAAACAACTGAATTATGAACATGGGGAGGCAAGTGGACGATGTCTTGCACAGAAGCTTAGATCTAAAGAGGCTGCCCAGAGGATTAGTGCAACTGTTGATTCTAGGGGCAATCTTATAGAAACTGAGGCTAGGATTCTTAACGTGTTTCGTGATTTTTATGAAACATCATATACTGGGGAACGCTATGACCTGCAAGCAGGGGAATCTTTGGTACAACTTTTTTGTGATAACAACTTGGGTGGGCAAGATGCTGAGTCTCTGGAGGCCCCTATTACTATGGAGGAGCTTGAGAGAGCCATAAATGAGTTAGCAGCGGGAAAGGCTGCCGGACCGGATAAACTCCCATTGGAGATTTATAAAACCTTTTTTGGAGTCTTGAAGGCTGATATGCTCGCTACGTTTAGACAAGCTCAGGCAGCTGCTCCTCCCTTAACATGGAACGAGGCCAGTATTATTGTTTTTAAAAAAAAGGATATGCCCGCTGAACAACCTGCTTCATTCCGTCCAATCTCTCTCTGAAACGCAGACGGCAAGATCTATTCTAAAATCCTCGTGACCCGGTTGGCAGAAGAAATAACCCTGCTGGTATCAATTCGACAACATGGTTTTATCCCCAAGAGGGGGACAACTAGCCATGTCAACAGAGTGGTAACTTTGTTGGATGTCGCAAATTCCACGGGGCGCGGATTTAGTCTTATATTAGTAGATGCCGAAAAGGTTTTCGACTGGGTCGCATGGGGATTTTTATGGGCGGTGTTACGTCGGGGGTTTAAGCAAAACTTTGTTACTGCCTTACAAGTGTTATACCGCCAACCTGTCGCTAGAATCTGTATTATGGGTTTAGAATCCACTCCTGTACATATAACACGGGGAACCAGGTAGGGATGCCCCTGCTCCCCCCTGCTGTTCTCTCTATATATAGATCTGTTTTTAAAAATGTTAGAAGATAATTCAAAGATTGAATCAGTAATTTGGAGCCAAGAGCATTATCGCGTGTTTGCATATGCAGACGATGTTGCAGTAGTAACATCGAACCCTTCAATAGCTATGCCAGAAATAGAGCGGTTGGCGGTACAATTTGGGGCTGTGTCAGGCTATAAACTCAATACTACTAAGACACAAATTTTGTGTGTTCATATAAATGCATTTGATGACCAAAGGGTTCTGAACGAGGTGGTATACCTGGGGGTCACGTTACTAACCTGCTTAAAAGCACTGGTTGAGGTCAACTGGCTACAGCTTTTAAATGATGTGGGTAAACAACTGGACTGATGCGAGTGTTTGCATCTGTCCATGGAAGGACGATGCAACGTCCTTAAGATGCTGATCCTCCCCAAAATGTTCCATTTTCTTAGATCTGTGCCACTAGAAATTTCTCGTGCCAATCTGGCATTGTTACAATCTATTTGTGCTAGATTCTTGTGGGCTCAGGGTAAATCCTGGCGAGCTAAGCGATATATGACTTTGCCTCGAGAGCAAGGTGGATGGGCTGTCCTGGACTTCACCTTATATTATTATGTTTGTATTTTGCCGCATTTGAACATTTTACTAACTGGGGAAGAACTGATTAGTGTGGCTGAAGCCCCTTCTATATACCGACGGCCAGATTCATCAATGTCCCGATTTGCGAGTCCTTAATAGCGATTATTAAGGAATCGCTATTAAGGACTTGCAAATCGGGATTCATGTAGAAATCGCAAAATAAATTGCGATTCCTACAGCCTCCTTATTTGCGATTAGCAAATTGCTAATCGCAAATAAGGAATAACTCCCCATTCATTCCTATGGGCCTGAAGGCATTTTTCTAAGTTGGATTTTACACAAACACACATGTCCTTTGGACATGTGTGTACGCAACATGAGTCTACATTGACATTTCAGGGGTGCTACAGGGTGTCCTTTGGACACCCCTGGCACCCTTGAATTCGCATCCTTATTTGCGATTAGCAAATTGCTATTCGCAAATAAGGAATAACTCCCCATTCATTCCTATGGGCCTTCAGGCCCATAGGAATGAATGGGGAGTTATTCCTTATTTGCGATTAGCAATTTGCTAATCGCAAATAAGGATGCGAATTCGCAAATAAGGAATAACTCCCCATTCATTCCTATGGGCCTTCAGGCCCATAGGAATGAATGGGGAGTTATTCCTTATTTGCGATTAGCAATTTGCTAATCGCAAATAAGGATGCGAATTCAAGGGTGCCAGGGGTGTCCAAAGGACACCCTGTAGCACCCCTGAAATGTCAATGTAGACTCATGTTGCGTACACACATGTCCAAAGGACATGTGTGTTTGTGTAAAATCCAACTTAGAAAAATGCACTAAAGTTTTCGCTATTTACCACGAAGTCTGACTTCGCGGTAAATAGCGGCCAAAAATAGCGAATTCGCAATTTAAAAATGGTTAATGAATTGCATTTAAGGAATCTCAAATAGAGATTCCTTAAATGCAATTCCTCGCAATTTAGCGATTTCGCAATTAGCGATTTCTGCATTTGGGATGATGAATCCCAAATGCATAAATTGCGCTCGCAAAGGGCCAGATTCTCAGAAACTGGCCCTTTGCGAGCCCATGTTTCTTTAATGAATCTAGCTGCAAATGCTGCTGGGCAGTGATGCCAAAAATCGATCGTTTATTAATCTCGATATGAGTTAATATAAGAGAACCAGGTTTAAGGTTCTCAATGCTGCCTATAAAGTATGGAAGGCAGTTAGAAAGAAGTACAGATAAGAAAAGATATCTTGGTATACCCCGCTAACCGCCACCACCCTTCTCCCATCGATATTTTGAGATTGAAGCGTAGATAGTTGGCGAGCTAAAGGGGTTCAATATATAGGAGATTTATATAGCAACGGAGATTTGATGTCTTTTGAAATGTTAATTGATAAATTTCATCTTTGCCGCTCCGATTTTTTAAAATACTTGCACATCCGTGACTACTTGTTTAAACATCGATGGAAAATTGAAACGAACCCTGTCATTGAGGCTGTGAGGAAAGATGCACGGATTGGTATACTCTATACTTTACTTTTAGATACCATGGGCACTGATCTAGAGACTCAAAATTAAAAACTGGATAACCAGCTGGGGTGCCTCGGCACTCGGGTCGAAACTTCTACTGAACTGGCTTGGAGACTGTTTATGTCTGCTAACCTCTGTGCACAGCACTATAAGACCGTTTTTAATTTATATAATACCCCAGCTAAAATATCTAAATGGGGGGGTCTAATGATGGAAAAAATTTCCATTGCGGGTTAGATGAGGCTGATATTGTACATAAGTTTTATACTTGCAGGCACTTAAATACTTTGTTTGAGCATATAGAGACATTTTTTGCGGAGATTTTGGGTGGGTCTGTGTGTCTTTCTGTAACTCATGTATTGTTGGGGGTTGCTGAGGTAACGGAAGAGGATCAACTGCTCTATAAATTTCAGGATCTGATTTTTCTTGCTGCAGCTTTTGCTAGACTTTGTATTGCCTCAATGTGGCTCCAGAAGGATGTTCCATCTTTTGAATTATGGAGGGCTAGATTTCTATCAATGTTTAATATAGAATTCAGCCTATATGCTTTGAAAGGCAGATGGAAAAAGAAACTGGGCAGTGAGATGTGGGGTCCAGTGGCCGTTTATATGGATGAAAAAGCCTCTTTTTTTTTCTCTGTGTTTTTTTTTTCTTTTTCTTTCTTTTTCTTTTCCCCTTATGTTTTGGTATGAGTACTATGTATAAGATTGACTTTATGGAACAATTGGGTTGATATATTGTAATGTGATTTTTGTGCGATCATGGACTAATAATAATAAAAAGTTTTTTTTTTAAATAACAACCAGCTTTCAATTCTCTTCAAAGACCCACAGAACATGCAGTATAAAAAAACACTAAGATATATTATTGGTAAATCTTGATTGGTCAAAGTGCTTGATAAAATGCGTAATTTGTTACTACTTTCTTCAGAATGCCTTCTGGGAGAAAGACTATAGTCTTCGTAAAAGTAGTTCTTAAATGTCTTTTAGTAATCAGGAATGTGTTGCACACAAAGAAGTGTGCTTTCCTTGTGTAATGCTTTTGCATTGGTAACCTTTTGTGTTCTGAGATATGCTGCTTTTGACAGCCCCTGGTTTAGATTGGCAGCAGAGTTAGGGTTCACAAGTATTTTGCTGCCAAACTACACTATTTAGAAAGGCACAACACAGTGATGTAATACCTATACAAGGTAAGTGCTGCTGTTATGCTGCACTACCACTCCATAGCACCCTTCCAGGTATTTCTCCAACTATTTCACTGTGAGAAATTAGTGTTTATTGCTTTAGACAGCAGAGGTGCTTCAGGTTGCACATACATTTTATACAAAGAATTCACACAGCCAATCTGTCTCTCCATATGCCGAGAGATTCTTCTCCAAACACCTGAGCTATCCCTCATGGAACAATGCTTCTTCACCAAAAGACAAGAGCCACAAAACACGATAACTGCATGATTTAGTCCAAAATTGCCCCCAGCCTGTATTTAGCACTGAACCCTATAAAAACCTATGCATGCCACACATCAAGACAAAGGACCACAGCACAGAAAGAGCACTCATCACCACCAGAGATGACATACGTATGATCCTGGACAGTAGAGACATGGCGGAACTCACTCTCCTGGACCTCTCTGCAGCATTTGACACGATTTGCCATCCCATTCGTATGTAATGTCTGCAGAGGATTGGCATCCAAAGATCAACTCTCCAGTAAATCTTCTCCTTCCTGACAGGCAGAACATTAGCTTTCAGCCTGGTCCCATACTCATCGGAAACTAACAAACCTGTCTGTGGAGTGCCACAAGGCTTGTCCCTCAGCCCTGCCCTCTTCAATGCTTACATGTTCCCTATAGCCATGGTCACCCACGGCCACAACATCAACATCCTCTGCTACGTTGATCATAAGCAACTCAAAATGTCCCCCTCTGACAAGACCCACGATGCATGAAAAAATTTAACAGCCTTCAATACCGAAGTCACCAACTGGATGAAGTCAACTATCTCATGCTAACCACCAACAACAAAGAAGTAGTGATTTTCTGCAAGAAAACCTTACCATGGGACTCCACCTGGTGGCTAGCCAACCTTCAACCCATACCCACGCCAGGGAAATCAGGATCATCAAAGAGATCAAACTGAGCATGATTGCACAAGTCATGCCATCACTGCATCCTACTTCCATGCCCTCAACATACTGAGGAAAATCTTCCAATGGCTCCAAGCAACAACCGAAACACAGTCACACATGCCATAGTCACCATCAAACTGGCCAAGAGGCACACCCTCTATGCAGGAATCAGCAAGCAACTCACCAGAGGATTTCAAAATATCCAGAACTTAGCAGCTAGACTCATAATAAACCTCCCATGCAGCAGCCTCATCAAACTACACTCCATGGAGCTCCACTGGCTCCTGATACCCGAGGTCCTTACTCACTCTTTCAAGACACAACACAATATCGGCCCCACCTACCTAAACAGACACATCTCCTTCCACTAACTCTCCAGATACCTCAGCTCAGCTGGACTCCCACTTACATACACAGAAACGGACCCAGAGGCTGGGCATTCTCCTAGACCCTCTTCCTTTTCTTGAGTTCAGAAAAAAGATGAAGACCTGGCTCTTCAAATAGCCCCGCCCACCCTAGGTGGGGTTATACTCTTACTATGTTGAAAACGTGCACCACAAATCCACATAATACAAGACAACAAAGAGGAACATAGAAGTATGTTGGCCTTTACTACAGATGTACTCCAGTGTTATGTGGCACTATAGAGTAGTGTCACCATTTAAAAATATCTCAAAATGTCAATTTATACACAGTCTTGAAGGCAATTAACAAGGGCTAGTGACATCCGTTACTTTCCATCAACTTCTTAGAGTTTGCCAAATACAGACATTTATGGTTTGGTAACATATCCTCAAAGTCCAGGGACTCCAGTATTCTTCTGCCAACCTATATAAGTGCATATCCCAGAGATATCATCGGCAAGAGATATGAACTGCAAGAATGTACTTGTGCTCAACTTTCTTCTTAAATGATTCACCTGTACTGCATACAGGGGATGCCGATGGGCACCAAAAAACTAGTGAAAAACAACAAATGCCAATTATTGCCACATTTAGAAGGTATAAAAAATCGACCACCTCCACTGACTTCTAGTTCTCTTATGAGGGACATAGAGCATAAAATCCCTTTAAAACTTTTTTTGCATGCGAATGGCGGCGGCGACCCACTTGGGTTTTATCGAACCACCAGTCCCAGAAAGCATTGCTTCAGGTTTTACACCTGTGCATAATCACTGAGGGTATTTACTGGTGCCTGCAGCTGCCGTCATGTCACATGTGCTGCCACATCCGCGGCTGCCTTATTTGGGCAGCTTTTTGTGGTACAGGAGGTGCCTTTACTTGCGGGGTGCTTGAGGGGACATTGGCAATCCCTTTAAAACTTTTTCTGCATGCGAATGGCGGCGGCGACCCACTTGGGTTTTTTCGAACCACCAGTCCCAGAAAGCATTGCTTCAGGTTTTACACCTGTGCATAATCACTGAGGGTATTTACTGGTGCCTGCAGCTGCCGTCATGTCACATGTGCTGCCACTGAAGAGGGCGTTGGCCCGAAACGCGTCTGGCAGGAAAGGGACTCTGTTCGCAGCTCGCGCCCTTGCGCTGGCATTAATTCCTACCTGTAAGTGCTTTCCCACCTAGGTGGCAACCTTTTCTTCCATATATATATATATATATATATATATATATATATATATATATATATATATATATATATATATATTTAACCTACTGGCGGTCGACAGTAGGTATATATAGTTAGGACCTAGTTACCATAGGAAATTCCGAACATTCTATTGGGAATAACTTTTTCCCCGATTGAGGGATCTGCCAGTAATTTTCCTTAAATTTGCCTCGCTGCGCCCTGCTCCTTCCCTGAAAGTTTCGAGGGGATTTGTCAAGCGGGGGCCGAGAAAAAAGGGGGGTTCCAAAACGTGTTTTCCCCATGTTAATTTCCATAGGGACATTCTGACAAGGCTACAGCTCGAACGGCTGAACTGAATCATACCAGATTTGGCAAAATGGTAGGAACTGGTATGCAGCAGTGCCTTTTGTATGTTTGGTGTAAATCCCTCCAGTAGTTCTTGAGAAAATTGAATTTGAAATTTTACAAATGGCATTTTCTATGGGACCTTTAGACAGGGCTACAGCCTGAACGGCTGAACGGAATTACACCAAACTTGGCAAAATGGTAGGGACAGGTATGCAGTAGTGCCTTTTCTATATTTGGTGAAAATCCCTCCAGTAGATGTTGAGAAAATAAATTTGAGCAAATTATATATCTATATGCGCTCAACATTCTATTGGGAATAACTTTTGCGCCGATTGAGGAATCTGTGTGTAATTTTCCAGAATTTTGGCCAACTCCGCTCCGCTCTTTTCCTGAAAGTTTCGGGGGGATTCGTCAAGGGGGTCCGAAAAGGGGGTCCCAAAACATGTTTTCCCCATGTTAATTTCCATAGGGCCCTTTAGACACGGCTACAGCCCGAACGGCTGAATGGAATTACACCAAACTTGGCAAAATGATAGGGCCTGGTATGCAGATGTGCCTTTGCTATGTTTGGTGAAACTCCCTCCAGTAGTTCTTGAGAAAATGTAATTTGAAATTTTTCAAATGGCATTTTCTATGGGACCGTTAGACATGGCTACAGCCCGAACGGCTGAACGGAATTACACCAAACTTGGCAAAATGGTAGGGACAGGTATGCAGTAGTGCCTTTTCTATATTTGGTGAAAATCCCTCCTGTAGTTGTTGAGAAAATTGAATTTGATCAAATTATATATCTATATACGCTCACCGTATGCGCACCGTACGCGTACGGTAGGCGTACCGTACGCGTACTGTACGCGTACGTGTTCATACCCTTACGCGCGCGAGCGAGTTTCTGGTTGGCTAGCAGTCGACTGTCAACATTCCAAACTGTCCAAACCAGGAGGTGTTGGCCACCATCTTGTTTTTTCAGGAGAACTGAGGCACAAGAGAGCCCACAACAATAGTGGAAAACACAGAAAGGGGGCAGAATAGAGACCCCCCAACCCTCTAGCCCTTCTCAGGGGGTCTCAAAAGGACCCCCAAGGGCAAAAAATAAAAATAAAAATAAATTGCGGGGTACGCGCATCGTACGCGTAGGGAACGCGTACGGTGCGCGTAGCCCGCAATTTTAAAAAAAGTTTTGCACTTGGTGGTCCTTCTGGGACCCCCTGAGAAGGGCTAGGGCAGGGGTCTCCAAACCGGTCCTGGAGGGCCGGATCCATGCCAGATTTTTAAAATAACTACATGTATCTCAATGGAGATATCCAAAAAATCTGGCATGGATCCGGCGCTCCAGGATCGGTTTGGAGACCCCTGGGCTAGGGGGTCAGGGGGTCTCAACCGTGCCCCCTTTTCGCGTTTTCCACTCTAGTTTTGTGCTCTCTTGTGCCTCACTTCTCCTGAGAAACAAGATGGCTGCTCAGGTGGTCCCAGAAGGATAATAACATATATAAACGTTATCCGCTAATAGAATTAGCATTTAAAAAACCTTTGAAATTTATTGAAAAAAATATAGGTTTCACGCCTGATATAGTTAGGAATTAGCATTTAAAAAACCTTGCAAATTCCCTTAAAAAACCATAGGTTTCAGGACTTATAACGTCAGGAATTAGCATTTAAAAAATCTTGCAAATTCACTGAAAAAAACATAGGTTTCAAGCCTTATATAGTTAGGAATTAGCATTTAAAAAACCTTACAAATTCACTTAAAAAACCATAGGTTTCAGGACTTATAAAGTCAGGAATTGGCATTTAAAAAACCTTGCAAATTCACTTACAAAACCATAGGTTTCAGGCCTTATATAGTTAGGAATTAGCATTTTAAAAACCTTGCAAATTCACTTAAAAAACCATAGGTTTCAGGCCTTATATAGTTAGGAATTAGCATTTAAAAAACCACTGAAATTGCTCCTATATAGTTAGTTGTACTAACTATATTTCGCGCACCCGCAATCCACTGCTGATGATGTCACATATTACATCATTCATGAAATGGTCAGTGACATCACTGATGACATCACTGATGACATCTCAAATGACATCACTGATGGCATCACTGATGACATCTCATTTGACATCACTGATCACATCACTGATGATATAATTCATGTGATAATATGATGCACCTCCTCACACTCTAATATAACCTTTGATACACCCAGTGTTAAATACAGACTACCATTCTTGAAACTATTGACACACCAATACCAGTTACTACATACGCACTCACTGATTCCTAGGTCTACACACACATTCACTCATTCACCCATAGAATCACTCATACATACAGTCACTCATCAATACAACATTATCATATACACTCATACACCTATACAGACACTCACGCACTGCCACTCATCCATGGAGTTACTCACACACCTAGTCAGTCATGCAAAGAATCAATCACACTTCCATTTCCTCAACTATACAGTTATACACACAACACCTTACTTATTCAAATACTAACACATACTTACTCTCTTATACAATCACTGATACAAGTACATAATGATCCATATAGCCACTCGCACATTCACTGGCTCTCATGTATAGTCATTTATATATGCCAACTCTCACATGCACTGTGTTTTACATATGTAAATGTATAGGCATTTATATAGCGCACTACTTACCCGTAGGGTCCCAAGGCGCTTCGACCGCTGCGAAACCCTTCCTGGCTTCCCTGAGAGATGGTCCCTTAATGGGTATCTCCAGGGTGAGACCAGGCATCCCCGGCGGTCTGGTGGGGCCGTTAGTGAAGATGAGGCAAGCTAATGCCCAGAGTTGCCGAGTGTGATCGCTGATCAGAGTGGGCACCGAGGCGAGAGAATTATCGAGTCCGCTGACCCTGGTCCAGAAACCTGCCGTGCCGGGAATCGAACCCTGGTCCCGGGCCGTCCTCTGCTCTCGGGTCTGACGCCTCTAACCAGTGAGCCACACTACTTCACTTGCACATGTAGCACTGAGATATCCATTCACTCACCAACACACCAATGTACACAGTCAACCGCCCATATAGCTGTTTCCACATGCACTCTTGAACTCATACACCTAGTGAATCAACTGCTCGCACATCTATGCACAGAGTCACACACCTCCCAGCCACCCACACACACACTCAGTCTCACAATCAAATACTTGGGCAACCAATCAATAACCCATATAGCCACTCATATAGCTACTGATCAACACATGCAGCAGCTTACACAACAACAGACTTACTGATGCACATATTCAGACAGTTTAGTCACTAACCCATGCATTTAATCACTCACTCATACAGTCAGTCACGCACCTACTAAATCCTTCATCCAGACACTTATACATCCACTCATTCTTCAATATGTAAAACATATTTAAACTTTACAGAAACACACAGTCACTGGATGATGTCAACAGTGATGTCATCAGTGATGTCAAATGAGATGTCATCAGTGATGTCATCAGTGATGTCACTTGAGATGTCATCAGTGATGTCATCAGTGATGTCACTGACCATGTCATGAATGATGTAATATGTGACATCATCAGCAGTGGATTGCGGGTACGCGAAATATAGTTAGTTCAACTAACTATATAGGAGCAATTTCAATGGTTTTTTAAATGCTAATTCCTAACTATGTAAGGCCTGAAACCTATGTTTTTTTAAGTGAATATATATATATATATATATATATATATATATATATATATATATATATATATATATATATATATATATATATATATATATATATATGTATCCTCAGAACGGCACCTGTGGTTCATGAACCATCAGCAAGAACTCACAAACTTCTGTTGGACACTTGTAAAGTGAATTATGATTTGTATGGCTGTTGTGCAAGACAGTTGGAGATTTAAACCCTGATTCTGAGATGAGCAGAATTCAGGTGACAAATAAAGCACCCAGTAATTACTGCTTCCCTGGTGTGGCTTATTTACTGGGTGATGTAACTACCTTCTTTTCTGAGTTCCCCACTGCAGAATGGGACCAAACATGTGAAATCAGCATTTACTGCACCGAGTACTGAATGTTTAGCATTTATTTGTGAGCATTTTCTCGTAATACATTTCACCTGGTTTTTCGTGGTGAAATATGTCAAGGGAAAATTGTGCACTAAAGTTATTGATACACGATTCAGAATCTAATTGGTGCACAAACTTGAATTTGCGCTCTGATAAAAATTTAAAACACAACTTGGAATCAGGGCATTAGTAAATTGTAAAGTTGCTGAAGGTAGGGATATGTTAGCAGAAAATTGTTCAATTCTGTGTTGTTTTTAGTCTGGCCAATAGTGCTGTAGGTGCAAGTATATTGTATTGCATTTTAGTTAAATTTCTATGAGACCTAATACTCCTTATGAGACGCTGAAACTCGCTGCTCTGTGAGAGTGCAATGGATGGAGTGTGTTTGTCATGCGACCTATAAAAGTTGTGCATGATATACAGTGAATGCTCTTGCCATGTGTTGAGCTAGAGGTGGGTAAGCCAATAAATGTACAGGAAGACCCCAGCCAGAGCTGAGCCAATGACCTGGCTCAAATCTTAGAACCCGTGCACGAGCCAAGCTCTAAAAATGTTTGCTACATACTTCTCACAACAGATATCACTTAAAATATGATAAAGTTGTTCACAATTTAAAAAAATGTGTATTTCGTTAACATGTGAAGCTTTGACATTAATATATCACATTATAGCACTGCACTGAGAATTACTTATTGAACGAAATCAGGAAAAAAGAATTTTGGTGAAATAAAATATTTGCATACATTTACACAATTTAACAGATGAAGCCGCGACTTATCCAGGTTTTCTGGTTTCATTTTGTACAAATCGGCCAAGAAATTGGCATCTCTTTGTCTATCCTTATGTTATGGCTTTGTTTTTACCTCTTATTGACCTCTTATTTTGTTTTTTCCTAACGAAATAGTGTCTTGGGCCTCACAAGCACTGGGAAAGCGCTATAAGAATGACAACATAACACAATATACCTGTCTTTCTCAAATACATTTTGAAACAAAGGTATGCATATTATTTTCCCTTTTAAGAAGTTTTGCTATGACAAGTAACTGCTGCAGTGTGTTTGTCACTGGGGAAAGCAGAGAGATATGCTAATGAGGCCTTTCATCTGTCCCAACAAAGTCTTTGACACCTTAACAAATGGACTGAAGAGAGATCCACTGCAGGGAGCTCAAGAATAATTTTTGGGGAAAAACAAAGCCTTCTTCAGTTTTCAAAGGTACTTGGACGGCCTGTGAAGTACAATAGCCCCAGCATGCACGACAGCTGAAAGAACCCTATGTCCTGAGGCTGCACGCGCGCCGCTCCAGCTACCCGGCAACAGACCATCAGGCGGCATGTAAACACACAAACAAACAAATAATTGTCCACAGAGGAAGTTGCAGCGTTGGAAGGCTCAAGGAAGCACGTCGAGCTGGCTGTCATCAGCTTATGGTACAGATCGGTATCTCACAGATTTCCTTTTACTGCATTACCGCATCTGCAAGAAAGGCGCTAAGAACGAGGCTGGCGAGTTTTCCCACTTTCACCTAGCTCTTTATCATCAAGAATTGGACTGCAGATTGTCCCTGGCCCCAGGCTACTCACATCCATGGCTTTAAGTGGGATAAAAAAACTGGGGGGTCTATCAAAGGGGCGTGGGTGTTGTAATCAAGGGCGTGGCTTAAAACACTTAAGCTAAACATCTCTGGTTTACCATAGTGTGCCGCCAGACTGGCATTGTGCTGCTTCTGACTGCATTCAGGTATCCATATACAACAAGTAACATTACCCCTACAACAAGCTAGGACTCTTGGATTTGTCAATGGTTGTTAGTTGCATGAGATAAATAAGCAAAAACTTTGGCTTCGTTGTATATAATATTGAAAATGCTTGAGGCCTGAAATGATGAAGCTCTAAAAGAACTAAAACGAGTCTCTTTGAAATTACATCAAGGGCAGTGAAGGGTGGCACTGCTGCAGAGGTGAGGTTTATTTTTCACCATGAGGGTGAGGGCAAAAATGGAGAGCCCGATAGGGTCCCGCCTCAGCACCTGCTTTTTAGAGCTGCCAATGCTGTCCACCAGCAGGACCCGGCCCACTTAAAGCCCTGCTAACATCCAAAAGAGCATACCAGCACAGGGCATTTCACGAGCAACTGTGAGGGCACCTGAATAGACAGGATCACCTCTCACCATCAATCAATCAATCAATCATGACACTTGTATAGAGCGCTACTCACCCGGAAGGGTCTCAAAGCGCTTGGGGAAGGGGTTCGCTACTGCTCGAACAGCCAGGTCTTCAGTTGCTTCCTGAAGGAGAGGTGGTCCTGGGTCAGCCGGAGGTGGATGGGGAGGGAGTTCCATGTCTTGGCCGCCAGGTAGGAAAAGGATCTGCCTCCGGCGGTGGCTCTTCGGATGCATGGATGCGGCGGCGAGGGCGAGGCTAGCAGACCGTAGCTGGCGGGTGGGTGTGTGGAAGGTCAGGCGGTCATTGAGGTACTTGGGGCCCAGGTCGTGGAGAGACTTGTGTGCGTGGGTGAGGAGCCTGAACGTGATCCTCTTGTTGACAGGGAGCCAGTGCAGGTCCCTCAGGTGGCCGGAGATGTGGTTGCGTCGGGGGAAGTCCAGGATGAGTCGGGCGGAGGCGTTCTGGATGCGTTGGAGTCTTTTCTGTAGCTTGGCTGTGGTTCCGGTGTAGAGGGTGTTTCAGTAGTCCAGTCGGCTGGTGACGAGAGCCTGGGTGACCGTCTTCCTGGTTTCGGTCGGGATCCATCGGAAGATCTTGCGGAGGGTGTGAAAGCATGAAGAGGAGACGGCGTTGACTTGTCTGGTCATCGAGAGGGAGGAGTCCAGGATGAATCCCAGGTTGCGTGCGTGGTCTGTAGGCTTGGGGGCGGTGCCCAGGGCTGGGGGCCACCAGGAGTCGTCCCAGGCGGAGGGTAATGGTCCCAGGATGAGGACTTCCGTCTTGTCTGAGTTCAGTTTCAGGCGGCTGTTCTTCATCCACTCGGCGACGTCTTTCATCCCTTCGTGGAGGCTGGTTCTGGTGGTGTCGGGGTCTCTGGTGAGGAAGAGGATCAGCTGGGTGTCGTCGGCGTAGGAGATGATATTGAGGTTGTGTTGGCGTGCGATGGTGGCGAGAGGTCTACTGTAGACGTTGTAGAGGGTGGGGCTGAGTGATGATCCTTGCGGGATGCCGCAGATGACTTCAGTGACCTCGGATCGAAACGGGGGGAGGCGGACTCTCTGTGTTCTTCCGGCGAGGAATGAGATGATTCACTTCAGTGCCTTCTCTTGGATGCCGGTGTTGCTGAGGCGTTGGACTAGGGTGCGGTGGCAGACAGTGTCGAACGCTGCGGAGAGGTCCAGGAGGATGAGTGCCGCTGTTTCCCCGTTGTCGAGCATGGCTCGGATGTCGTCGATGGCTGCGATGAGGGCGGTCTCGGTGCTGTGGTTGGCTCTGAAACCGTACTGTGAGGGGTCGAGGGATCCATTCATCTCGAGGAAGGCGGCAAGTTGTCTGTTGGCGATCTTCTCTATGACTTTGGCAGGAAAAGGGAGGAGCGAGATGCGGCGGAAGTTTTTGAGGTTGGTGGGGTCCGCTGTTGGTTTCTTCAGTAGGGCGCTGAGCTCGGCGTGCTTCCAGCTCTCCGGGAAGGTGGCGGTGTCGAAGGAGGTGTTGATGACGTCTCGGAGTTGGGGTGCGATGGTGGAGTCGGCCTTGTTGAAGATGTGGTGGGGGCAGGGGTCAGTCGGGGATCCAGAGTGGAAGGTGTTCATCACGCGGGCTGTGTCTTCGGTGGTCACCGTGGTCCAGGTGCAGAGGGTGGCGGTGGGGTGCGTTGGTTCGACGGTTGGGTGCGTGGATGGTGCGCCGAAGCTTTTGTGGATGTCGGCAATCTTGCGGTGGAAGAATGAGGCGAGGGAGTCGCAGAGATCTTGTGAAGGGGTGAAGTCGATGTTGCTGGTGCTAGGGTTGGAGAACTCCTTGATGATGCTGAAGAGTTCCTTGCTCTCGTGGGCGTTGTTGTCCAGTCGATCCTTCAGTGATTTCTTCTTGGTGGTGCGGATGAGCTGGTGGTGCTTGCGGATCGCGTGTTTGAGGGCGGTCATGTTGTCAGTGGTCCGGTCGAGGAGCCAGGGTTTCTCGAGGGTGCGGCAGGTCTTCTTGGAGTCCTTGAGTTCGTCGGTGAACAAGGGGGCCTTCTTGCTTCTGGGTTTGCTGGGAGGGTTCTTCAGTGGTGCGAGGTCGTCGGCGCAGGCGGTCAGCCACTGCGTGAAGTTGCGGGCTGCTTCGTTGGGGTTCGGTGTGCTGGCCGGTGGGTTTTGGCTGAGGGAGGTGGTGAGCTGGTCGGCGGTGATCTTGCTCCAGCTTCTGTGAGGGATCTGTTGCGGGTGGTGGTGGGTGGTGGTTTTTCAGAAGCTGAAGTGGACGCAGCTGTGGTCGGTCCAATGAAGTCCAGTGGAGTGGCTGAAGGTGATGTGCTTGCTGGATGAGAAGACGGGATCAAGTGTGTGGCCGGCGTAGTGAGTGGGGGTGTTGACCAGTTGCTCGAGTCCGAGGTTGGCGAGGTTGTCCAGCAGGGTGACGGTGTTGCGGTCCTTGCTGTTCTCCAGGTGGAAGTTGAGGTCCCCTCGGAGGATGTAGTCGGCGGAGGGGAGGGCGTGTGGGCTGATGAAGTCTGTGATGTCTTCGCTGAATTGTGCGCGTGGTCCCAGGGGTCTGTAGATGAGGGTGCCTCTGAGGGTCGTCTTTGGGTTGGTGTGAATCTGGAAGTGGAGGTGTTCGGCGGCGGTGAAGATGTCGTCGGCGTCGGTCGTGATGGGATGGTGTTCTTGTGGACGATGGCGATTCCTGGTTGATGCGGTCCTTCCTGATGATCTTGTATCCATCCGGGATGGCGATGGCAATGTCGGGGGCTGAGGAGGCGTTCATCCATGTTTCAGTGAGGAAGGCGATGTCTGGTGAGGTTGTGTCGAGCAGGTTCCAGAGTTCGACGGCGTGTCTGTGGACGGAGCGGGTGTTGAGCAGGATGCACTTGAGGTCGCTGCTGGAGTTTGGCTTGGCGGAGGCAGGTGAACTTGCAGGTTGTGCAGGTGAAGGGTCCGTGGAAACGTTTCGGGGCGGCCCGGCAGCAGGTGGGCCTCCGGCCGATATTGAGTGCGTGGACAAAAGCAGTCTTTAGGCTAAACTCCGAATGGCATGTGAAGCCAGCTGTTTTACCACATATAACCCCTTGAATACCAAGTGAAAGGACACCACACAGGTTGTTATGAAAATAAACAGATATTTATTAACTAACAAACACCTCTGAACTCTTTATGAGGTCAGAGGGCTAAGCACATGACAATACTAAAAAGGAAATACGAGTTCGCACAATATTTACAAGTGCGCCTTAGGGGCACGACAAACCATATACTCAAAACAATGGAATGCGAAGAAGGAAAGTACTGTAAGGAGATCCAGAGGCTGGAGGATCGCTGGGACTACGCTACAAACTAGGTAAGTAAGGAGCAGGAGGCCCACGGGACTCACGTGCAGAGTGGAAACTCTCATGCAGGATGCGTACCAACGTCTATGGATCGTACAGTTTAGAAAGTTACGGATTCCAGTCTGGGGGACCAGACCAGCAGTGTTACATTCTTCGGGTCATCGTCTCAGAGGTCACGAGCCAGCCGGCAAGTGACCAGACAACAGGACAAGCAGCAACCAAGCAAAAGGGCCCCACGCAGATCTCGTGGATGCTGGGGGGCTGGTCTTTGGTGCAGGAGCTGCGTCGGTGTGGGGCTTCTCAGACCCCAAAGCACTCACTCCAGGATCCCTCGGCGGTCATGCTGGAAGCACTGTGCAGGTTTCTCAAGATGGGCGTCTCCACATTGCTCGTCGCACCCACGGGTCCCAGCTGTGCTGTGGATGTGGGTAGAGGTCTGAGAGGTCTGGAGGTCCGGGTCTTGTTGAGCTGGGTCATCGGATTCCGGGATGGAAGGACTCTGCAGAAAACCGCACAGGAGCTTGATGGTGCCTGCGAAGCAGGATGGTCACTCCCTGACCATAGGGGAGATTCTTCAGTCTTCTGGATTCAGGAGGTCGAAGGTCAAGAGTTTCTTCGTGGAAGTTGTCAAGATTAATCTGATTTGGAATGGGACCAGCTCCTACCTTTATTCAGCTAAAGGGGGCTGCACTACGACTAGGTCCCTCCTCTGGGTGGGACCAGGAAGGGGGATGGTTACACCCCCTTTCCTTTGTCCGGTCTTGCGCCAGCTCTGGGGCTGGGGTGCCCCAGGAACTGGTTTAGACCGGCATATGCACAGGGACACCTTGTGTGCCCTAGGCATGTCTCATTCCTTTCAGCCCTGTCCTACCTAATACACAAAATCCTGTCTGGGGTGGTGCTAGCACCTCCCAGGGCAGGAAACCCTTTGTCCAAGCCTCCCTCGCTGGAAGGACTCCCAGCAGCTGGAGGTCAGACTTGTGTCTGTGGTGGCAGCATCTATTTTGTAATGCTGAGGCGCGAGTTAACTTTAACCGGGGTTCACAGTTACATACATGTCGTGTCCCTCTAGAAGGGTGGAATGCTAACCCCGTCGCCAGAATTGGCGAGGGGTTAGTATTCCAATTCGTATGACACCTTACTCGACATGTTTTGATAATGCTATGCCAAAGTTAGCATTTGACCGCGAGGTTCATAATGCACTTAAGAGTATATGGTATAGCGTTATCATGGAACAGCTATTAGGACTTGGTTCCGCAAGCTGCAAACGGGCTCAGCTCATGCCAGAGCACCATCTCACATAATTCCAAGCACTCTGCCTTCAGGATTGTTAAGGCCTGCCATAGGAGTGACTGATAGGAATATATGTGTCCATTGTAGGGTTAGATATAGAGATACTATATCTAAAGCAAAGGGTGATTACACCACCTTGCCCCAGCTGATTGATCAGCCAGTTGTGTCAGATTGGATGGCCAGCCAGGGGTGGCATAATACATGCAGCCCCTGGTAGGCCCTGGGTGCACCTATGCCCTGGGTACCTAAGGTATACTGTACAGGGACTGATAAGGTGACTCAGTATCCAATTAGATATGTACCTAAGGTACATGGAATCCATTTTACAGAGAGAGCAGTGGGCCTGGGGTCCTGCATAGCAGGGTCCCAGGTCAACTAAGTCGAAAAATCAGCAAAACACCAGGCAAAAAGTTGGGGGCAACCATAGTCAGATATCCACCTTCCTACATAACCCCCCCCCCCCCCAAACGAAAGGAGATAAGGCTATCCTTGACAGTTTCTTCTCCATTAGTAGAAGAAAGTAATGGTGTCAACACTGAGATCCATATTAGTAATAATAGGCGATCACTTAAATGGCCATTTCTATTGGACCATGGCGATATCCTTGTAGAAATATACACACTATTCGCAGGTACTTTTGGACCATATCTAGGCTTAACATCAGATGAGGAAAATAAAACTAATTTTAGGACATTACATCACAAAAAATTTGATGATTTAAAACTTTTAGTTACCAAAATGCCTAAGAAGAACCAGCAAAAGACTCAGAATTTATCCCACAGCAAACCCTGGTACGACAGAACCTGCAGAGAGTCCAAAAGGGCACTTTTACTAGCGATTAAATCTAAGTCACCTTTAGTTATCAAAACAGCTAGGAACAATTATAAGTCTGTACAAAAGGCTTCAAAAATAGCTTGGGAAGAAGAAAGGTGGGCTGATATGCTGCTGGCCGCCAAATCACGTGATAACACAGCATTTTGGAGGCTAGTAGCTAATGGAAATCATGTAGGGAGAGTGGTTAAGGACGTCTACTTGGACGAACAAACCTGGATCAACCACTTTACTAACCTTTATAAAAAATATGATGATCCCCACATAGACATGAATCCCCCAAGCTACGAACTTCCAACAGATTATCTGGACTTTACATTGGGTGAAACCGAGCTGGCAATAAGCCAAATAAAATCTGGCAAAGCCCCAGGTCTAGACAAGATCCCGGGTGACTTATATAAGCACGACTTAAAAGTATGGGCACCATACATTAATTATCTGTGCAATAAGTTATCCCGCACTCTAGACTTCCCAGAAAGTTGGAAGGGAGCCGAAATTGTTTTAATTTTCAAAAAAGGAGACAGGATGAACCCCTCTAATTATCGGCCAATCAGTTTAATGGATATACTCCAGAAAATTTACGCACGACACATCTTATTTCGTGTCAATGATTGGCTGGAGGAAAATGCGATTCTAACTAGATACCAAGCTGGATTTAGATCCAAAGTTAGTACAATAGACCAGATCTTTAGATTTTGCTGCCTTTACTGGAAATATGTAAAGATAAAAAGGGGTCATTTATATGTTGCCTTTGTTGATCTAAGGGCAGCATTTGATTTAGTGCCTCGCAATTTCCTATGGAAAACGTTGAGTGCAGTAGGGCTGCCTAACAATTTATTAGTTCAGATTAAAGAGCTACATGAAGGAAATTTCGCGAGAATTCGATGGGGCCCAAATGGTGAACTAACCCCAAAAATTCCTATCGAGCGTGGTGTCCGCCAAGGCTGCGTACTGGCCCCCACGCTCTTTTCTCTTTTCGTGAATGACATTCCCTCATATCTAGAGGGATGCAAAAACGATTCCCCAAAACTGAACGGTGAAAAGGTAACATCCCTATTATTTGCCGATGATACTATCTTGATTTCCCAAACCAAAAGAGGTCTCCAGGCACTATTGAACTCCTTTAGTGATTATTGCAGTAAGAAGGGACTGGAGATCAATGGGAAAAAGACCAAATATATGGCCCTAAACCCAACAAAATCAGACAAAGGCTGTCAAACCTTTAAAGGAGCAAAACTAGAATCGGTCCCCCATTTTTCATACTTAGGGGTGACATTAGACTCCAATTTTACTTGGAAAGCCCAAATGGAAAAAAGTAAGTTGACATTTTCCCAGAATGTAAAACCTATCCTTAGGGAACAAAGCCTGAGCACTAGCAAAGCCGTGTCCCCGGCGATTGAACTTTTTAAATTTAAAGTACAACCAGCAGTGCTATACGGTGCAGAAATTTGGGGCCCAGGGTCCAAGGGCACTTTTAGTGTCTTGGACAATAATTTTATGAGAAGTTTGGTAAGGGTCCCGAGAGGTACTCCCCTAGTGCCCCTCCAATTTGACCTAAACATCAAAAGGACTGACCACCACATCATAATACGCCCATTGTTGCTGTGGGTTAGACTATGGCGGGTACCTGAATTACAAGACTACAGGGACGGGCTAAAAGAAATTATGGAGTTTGATAATTTAAAAGTTATCCCGCGGTTAACACATGTTAAAACTTGGTTTATTAAAATAGGTCTGAAACACTTTTGGGAGAACCCGTACCAATTACCATCCAACTCGAAACTAATTTTAAAAAGGGCCTTCTGGACCTTTATTGTTAACGTGATCATAAGTGCTCCAACTGGTGGGACCCTAGTAACAAAATTTCTCACTTTTAAAGACGTACCATTATTTGAAACTTTTATGGATGAAATAGAGCCCCCTCTTGCCAAAACTTTATTTTTAAAATTCAGATACGGAAACCTCTTAATAAAGTCAACTTTGGCACGTTGGGTTAGGGGCTCAAACACTTCATCCGCAGTGACAGATGAACTATGTTCCATGTACGAATGCCACCAGATAGAAAACGAGCAACATATCCTCTTTTTTTGCCCTGTGTACGCAGAGGCCAGGAAAAGATGGATTAAACCAATTTGCCTATTGTTAGGCGTGAGATCATGTACACAGGCTTTGAGAATTTTTACAACTAACACAACTCAACCAATAATATTTAGTGTTAGTAGATTTTTACATTCTATTTTTTTCCAAAGGAAAAAACTGGGACTCCAATTGTAACTGGGGTCAACTCTAGAGATAGAATTGGTCTACTCTCAAGTAATTAGTGGGGGGTTCATCACTGAATTTTATGTTGTCTGTGCATTGATTGTCTCTATTATGAAATGAATCGTTTTAGCTAATGGTTTTAAAGTTCCATGCTGTATTGTTTCTATTCCCTTTTTTACTGTAATGTACATGCATTGTTTCTTTTACGGCAACAAAGCCGAAATAAATAATTTTGAAATGAAATGAGCGCGTTGAGGGCGGCGGCGTCGTAGGTTTGTCGGGTCGTCTTGCGCCGGTGGGGGCCAGGCGTCCTGGCGCTGGGCCCGGTCCAGGCGCGGACGGGTGCAGACGGGCTTGCCTTTGGCGCGCCTTCGGTGCACAATCGGCACGCCCTCTGCGCGTGACCGCTGCTCATACGCACGATCGCCATTTATGGCTAAGTGGGAGGGAGGGAGGAGCAGCTGGGAGGCGGGAGCAGGGAGGGCACAAAATGAAAAGGGGGCATGGCCGCTTGGACGGCGGCGGGAAGCGGGGCGGGCAGGCACAGGGGGACTGATGAACAAAAAACAAAAGCTAAAACAACAAGGTACAAGGGGACAGCAGTGACAATAATAAAAGGCAAATGAAAACAAAGAGGAAACAATAAGATTAATCAAGCACACGCAAATGCGGCGGAGGGGCAGGGATCAGCGAGGCAGGCACAATGAGGCTGCGGGCAGCAGCGAGGCGAGGGGCACACACACAGCTGGTGGCCGTGCGGCGCGGGGGTGTCCTGAGAACAGGCCCTGGTTAATTATGCTCATATGTTCAGGGTGACTCTCTTAACATCACTTTATTTTGACATTTCTAAGCTATTACAGTGTCCTCTTCATCTTAGCATTATACCAAACACCCTAATAATAAAGAAATGTACGTCCCAAAAGGGGCATTGTTTCTAATGTGCACGCACCTGGATAATGGGGGCTATGAATGTATAGATTAGGCAAACACTCATAACTTTCTTGACTTACTACAACATATAGTATCAGTGGTTGAGCTGTGAAGCTCTTTTGAAGTGCACATTACACTGATGCATCTCCAAGCAGGTGTGATGGCCCTTGATCTCTGTAGTTCACATTTCCACTGTCACCCTTGCTGTTTTTACTGGCAAACATCTGTGTTTAGAGAAACAGAGAAGCTGCGGTTTGTTATCTCGGATCCCAGTAACACGAATCTCCAGTGCTTGGATCTCATTAACTTCAGAAACTAGTCACAGGAAGGCTTTATGTGCCCAGGGATGGGCATTCACAAAACATGCTGGCAGTGGCCTGGCTATTTCTGTCATGGGGATGGCACTTCTGAGAATCTCTGAGGCTGGTCTAAGTCCTGGGTCCAGGCTCCTTCTGCTGGGCCTGCGCACACATCTGCTGGGAGATAGCGCAGGTCTATCAGTCTTTAGAGAAAGCTCAAGTCTAGCCAATGTTAGAGGAGTGATAGGTCCTGAATAGGCCTGGTCTTAATTAATCAGGGTATCTATGTTGCCACTTGTCCTTAGTGAAGGATGAGACCCCTAACCCATTGATTCCAGAAGTATGCATATGAACCAGGGCAGGTGAGTATTTTCGAAATGTTCCTACTATTCTGGATAAGTAGAGTGATGTCTCAGGCAATGTAATATTATAGTCTTTATTTTAAATGGTAATTCAAAGCTCCAAAGCGATTTTCTAGAATCAGAATTACTAGATCCGGAGATACAGCCAACACGTGTTTAGCCCCATTAACAGCTCGCAGGCCTGAGGCTTTTTCAAGGCTGATAGTACATACAAAAGTAGAAAGTAAGAATTGAATGGTCACAATGTATATATAACTCACAAATGTAAAATAAGAGTAAAAGCAAAGACCAACTGATAAATAAGACCATTACAGAAAAATTCAAACAGAAAGAACCAAAACATTATAATGTTCATTGTAAGGGTTACTGTATTGAGTACATACACGTAGTTAAATGTATACGTCAATAAAGAGAAAATGTTGGTAATCACATTCACGGAAATATCATGTAATCACCCAATGTAGTGTAAAAAACATAAGGATTGTCCACCATTGCCAATTCAATGCAGTATGTACACAATGAGCAAACCCCAAAGAATATATTAAAATTATATACATAATGTCAACCTTAAGCTCATGCGCAAATCATTAATAGAAGTATCGTACCATTCATGTTATATGCCATCAAATATCAAATGGCAGAGTAAGAAAATAAATGACTAAGTGAATAAATCAAATAGATTTTGAAAATTGCATAATTGAAAAAAATATATATATATAATAAATATACATATACATGTCCAATGGTCGACCCAGTATTGCCAGTACCATAGGACCCCTCAGTACTAAAATACAAGAACACTACCAGAACATTAACACATTTCCCACAGGCTATCCGTTAACAGATCATTTTCATGAGGCACATCCCCATAAGAAAACCTTTACTTTTTCAGGTGCTGAGTTTATACATTGGATTTGACGTGGAGGAAACCAAGAACTCGAACTACGGAGGAGGTAAAATTCAGAACTCTACAACTGGCAGTGTGGGCTAAGAACAAGGGTGCACTGGTGCAATATCAAGATAATTCCCTCAACACATTTACACGCTCAACTTTATGTGGTCCCTCTGCCCCTGGGCCATGCGAATGTAAAGTTCAACTTTTGAAGAAAAGGTGCATGTCAAAGTCAGCCAATCATTTTCTTTTCAAAATTCAAAGTAATTTTCATTCCATAACTCTTTTCAGTCCTCATTCAACAAATAAACACTTCGGAGTCTTGTGTTTCTTAATGTGGATCCAAATTTTTATCAATCATTTCTTTCCATTAGAAGTAGTTAGCGAAGCCCATTCAACTAGCTTCGTCCCTGCGGACATCATCAGGGCTGTAAATCAAAACATACATATCAAATATCTGAATTTTGGACTAAAAAGATTCATGTCTACCAACCTTATCCCTTTTAAACCATCAAGCTACCCAGAATCCCCCCACAAGACTACCTACCATTATACCCTCTAATATAGAGAGTATGTCATGTGATATCTTAGTGACATATCGCTATATATTAAACAGCATATTCAATTATCTGTATAACATCCAGATTTATTTCAATCCCCGTTGAAAAATAACTTCTCATTTTATCCTAAGGACCCCCTGTTCCTACCAAATCTGGTGTGCTTTCTTCTTTTCCACCACAACCTCAAAGATCTTGTCCCACCTTTTAGTGCTAAAGAAGCCCCATCTGTGTATTCCACAATACTTTACTCACTCCCCTTAAAAGATCAAATGTCCCGTTTCCAACTGTGAGCAAAAATGAATAATCATTGCCTCAAAATCATGTTTCAGTCAGAAGACTCTGTTATTCCTTCATTTGTATATGTCAAGGTGCAGCCTAATTCACATCAAGGAGTGAACCCTCGTTCTCATTGACCTCTACAATATATGAGATGCTAATTCAAATCCAGTTGATGTCTAGTTATGTCAGAACACTGTCCTTTTACCTGAAGTAGGAAACGGACATACCTGATCTCCACGTAACAAAATTAATCCAGTCATCCCTATCGTAACACAAATCATCCTCATGTTCAATCTCAACAGATCCTCTACAACAGCACCCAACAACTACATACCTTTTTGTCAGCCCATAGCCCTTGTTCATCAAGACCTCCTAACTGCTGCTCCTCATGAAACTATCTGGTAGACGCTTAGCCATAGCCTCCAATCCCCCCTTATTTAAGCTGGTTTTCCACCCAATCACAATTCACCATGCTTTTGCTGCAATAAAGTTCCCTATCTTGTCCTCTCCCTCCAGAGCCAATCAAAAACCTTGATTACTATCCCCTCATTAGATTAGGTATTTGCTGTCTTTCCAGCTACTAGTTGTCTTTACTGAAGCTGGTTGTCCACCCAAACACAAACCAGCATGCAACAGCTGAGTGAAAGTTGCCTATCTCGTTCTCTCCCTCTGTGACCAATCAGAGACCTAGATTACGATTCCCGCATAACTTTAGGTTGTTAGTCATCTATCTCGGACGAAAAAATGTTTCTCCACTCCTTTAACATTCTGTATGCACAAATTGCCCTCATTTTCATTTACAACCATCAAATCTCAAACTATTCTTATAACTGGTAAATTTGTCCTCAATCCTAAATTTCCATCATGACTTTTCCTCCCCGGCTTCTGTTTCCTAAGCCAATCACATAGGGCAAGACTGTACCAGAAAATGTCAAAGAAGGAAGGAATCCCGTGCCACTGGAAATTTCTAAAGCCGCTCAATCATGGACCAGGGAATATCCAGAGCCGGTCAGACCTGGACCAGAAGAGTCACCCCTTTGTTGTCGCTATCCACTTAGTCATGTCTTATTAAATAGAGTCCAGTACAAGTTTTCCTACTCCTTCGATTAAACCTTCTCAGTAAATTCTGTTGCTCCAGGCTAACTCTGCATTCTTCGCACTGAGTGAAAGTCCCTCCTAACAGGCTTCTCTCTTCTTAGCCAATCCCCGACCAGCCAGACCAGAAGGGGAACCATCCTGTGAAAGTATCACTGATCGCTTTGCCAATGAAATCGCCACAAGGCATAAGGTTATGTGCCAGAGAAATACCCCATGCTGTCTCCTCCAGCAAGATTAATAAACTGCCAAGTCACATTCGCCCACAAGGTCAGTGTCCTCGCCAATTGTGATCGAACCTGACCACAATAAAAACCTTCCCTGACGACCCAGCGTTTCACTAATCAAAGCATACTGTCAGCCTCAATGTGTTCACGATACTGGTATCCTCTGTATCACCTAAATAAACGTCATCAGATTGCTCACCTGTCCCATAGAACTTGGGTAATTAATAAAAATCCTTCACCCCGCTCTCCTATCAGACTATACAAAGCAGAGGCCCAATTCATGTGCACCTCCTTAAAACAACCTCTGTGCCTCAGTCTCCTGCTCCGTCTATCAGATATGTCAGCAGTGTGACCCCCTACCACCACGTAAAGATAACCCCACATCAAGCATGCCAGTTCCGGCAATTCACAGCCCTGAGTCAGGATCACAAAAAGTAATAGAATTTGTTTTCCATATTTAGCCCCAGTTGTACCGTCCTGAAACTACATATCCATTTGGCCTCTTCATGGCTCAGTCTCAATTCATCATTACCTTCTCTATTGCTCACGATGACTCTTTGTATCCCCTGGAAGTTAAAACAGGTGTTGTCTTGGTGGCTGTCCCTCATATGTTACAAAAATCGGGGACCTAACATCCTTTTGCACAATGGACCTCCTATGTTCTTGGATCCTAATCTTCACTGCTCTCTTAGCACTGCCAATATACATTTTCCCAAGTTCACATGTAATGACATATACCACACCACAGCTGTTACAATTGTTAAATTCCTAACAACATACGATTTGTCAGTATTATACTTAAATTCCTTCAAATTGTTGGAGCCCAACCCACATACTTTGCATGTACCACATGTGTAAATAAACATTGATTCCGTAACCAATTGTGCCCTACATCTGTCTTTGTCTTCAAGTAGTTCCTCGTGACCCTGCTGCCAATCCTAGGGAATTTTCTGTATGCCACTGATGGTTTGTCAGTAATGATGTTTGTTAGTCCGGGTACCCCCTTCAAAAGATTTCAATTTGTGTTCAGTACATAAAAATCCTATTATGATTAGTAATATAGGTGGAGACAAAAGTTAACCATTCCTGTGGTGTTTTTTGCCATTTTTGGACCACAGCTTCCTCTCTATTGATCCTAGGTGCCCTGGCTTCCGCTTTTTCCAGAGTCTTCTCAGCGGATCCACGAGCTGACAACCTTTTTCTCAAATCCTTAAGATTAGTTTTAAAATCTTCCTCTCTGCTACAGTTTCTGCAGGTCCTTATCATCTCACCATACGAGATCCCCCTGATAACTGCAGCTGGATGTGCACTGTCTGTTCTTAGAATACTATTAGTGGCTGATACCTTGGGAACGGTCTACTCTGTATTTAATTGTCAACTACAAACAACTGTACATCCAAGATATCAATCTGGTTCGCATCATGGTACATCATGAAACGTACATTGTGGCTGTTGTCATTAAGATACACCACATTTTCCAACAGATCACTGTTGGTTCCTCTCCAGATGATTAAAATGTCATCTATAAAACGCCCCCAAAAGAGGACAAAATCCATCCATTTGGCTGCCCTCCTCGACCAGGCATGCTCCCTCTCAAACATCCCCATGAAATGGTTTACATAAGAGGGAGCAAACCTGGAACCCCTGGCTGTTCCCCTAATCTAATGGTGCCATTCTCACTTAAAGAGGAAAAAATGATTCCTCAATATCAAATCGATCATCTTTAATAGCATTCTTGAGTGCTCCTGTAAACTGGAACTCCTGCTGCCCAAAAATGTTACAAAGCCTGCTGCCCTTGATCATTCCCAATGCAATTGTACAATCCTACCACATCCAGTGTGCCAAAATTCATATTCTGTTCCCAATTCACATCCTGCAACTTGTTCAGCACATCCATGGTATCACAAATGTGTGACGGTAAATTGACCACCAATTGTTTCAAAAATGCATCCACAAAGCCCGAAAGATGCTCCGTCAAACTTCCTATGCTGGAAACAATTGGCTTACCTGGGGGGTGGGGGGGGGGGGGGGGCAGGGGGGTTCTCTACTGATTAATGAATATTAGGCAAAGTCTAAATAAAAGAGGATCTAGGGTGTGTGTTATGCAGGTATTTGAATTCCTTTTCGTCCAACAATCCTAATTCCTTCCAAGTGAAAGGTTTAGCAGTGATCAGTCTACACGCTTCCCCCAGGGGGTTAGCCATCAGTTTTCTATAACAACTGCTATCACTTAATTGCCTCTTAATCTCCTGGCTGCAATCCGTTCTCCTCATCACCACTATGTTACCCCCTTTGTCAGCTTCTCTTATCACTATAGTTCAATCACTTCCCAGATCTTTTAATGCCTTCTTTCCTCTTTTGAAATTATGGCCCTCCTATTCTGCTCTTGACCTTTGGTCTTCCAACCTTTGTAGTTTGTGTGTTTTTTTTTACAAAAAAGTCTATGACAGCGAATTGACTACCTTGAGGTACAAACTTAGAGGGTATGACCAGAACACTCGTGCAACTATATTCCGTTTGAATATCCAACATATCCTATAATTCCTCCACCCCCAGAGTATCTTCACCAGACAAAGATAAAAGCAACTGTGCATCTTGCATGTGAGCTCTGATCTTTTTATTCCAGTTTTTTTAGATACATAATTTTTGTAAATAGCTGCAAAAATAGTTTTCAATTTCAAACGCCTGGCAAACTTGAGAAAATCAATGTGAAGATCTGTGAAGTCACAAGTATTGTCTGGACAGAAAGAGAGCCCCTTTTAATAACTGACAATTCATTTTGACTGAGTTCCCTGTCTGATAAATTGATAACCTGTAAATGAATGTGACTATCTCTGTCAGCATCTATCTCCCCCTTATCCTGGTTTATACTTTGTTCCTGTTCTGACTCTGGGTACCAATTCTTGTATTTCCGAAATTTGCGTTAGAGAAGGTAGAGTGAACATATACTGAAATATAGTACAGTTAGACATGGACATTCCTATGATAGTTTTATTTATCGGTTGGTGTCTTCTTTAACTTTACATTTTTATGTTATATATACATTGTGACCATTCAATTCTTACTTTCTACGTGTCTTTTGTATGTACTATCAGCCTTGAAAAAGCCCTAGGCCTGTGCACCAGTAATAATAATAATAATCCACATTTGTAAAGCGCACAATCACCCGTAAGGGTCTCTAGGCACTGGGGGCAGTCGGGAAGATTAAGCAAGCTATTGCCCAGAATCACATGGTGCTGGGCTAATCTGCCGCCGGTCCTGGGGATCGAACCGTGATCCCCAGATTCCGGAGTCAGTCACCCTGGCCGCAGTAAGGGGGCAAACACGTGTTGGCTATATCTGTGGATCTAGTGATTCGGACTCTGGAGAATCACTTTGGAGCTTTCATTTACCATTTAAAATAAAGACTCTAATATTACATTGCCTGCGACATCACTCTCTACTTATCCAGAATAGATGGAACATTTTGAAAATACTCACCTGCCCTGGTTCTTATGTATACTTATAGAGAAGGCTCTGCCTATCTCGCCCATGAAAGGTAGAAAATGGGCACATCATGTTCCAGATGCTCTGATAGACCTTCTCAGTTCCCTCAGTTCTTCAATATGGTTCAAAGTAATGGTTGGAAACATCTATCCATTTCAAAGGATTAGGGAGCTCTGAAGGGGACACAAACCTCATTCACGGCGTAGCATTATTTACATATGATCCACTTTGACCAGTCAGTTCCAAGTGAATCTTCAATTTTTCTCATCCAACCTGCAAAGAACTCACTTGGCGGAGAATCTATGTATGCCGATCAGTCAGAGGTAGAGACAAAAAATATCCATAAGTGGCATTATTGGTTTAGCAGTCATTTAGCAGAGGTGATACTCTGCATAAGGGAGGCATATTTGTACATAGAACATCAAAGGTCCCTGTTGGTGAACTACACTACTGCTGCACACACAACAGGCACAAGGTTCCGATGATAAAGAGGAGTTACCAGACCTTGAACCTGCTGATTCCTGTGCAGTCAGTGAGTATCATACTGTGGGTGACAACTGTTAGGGCCTCTGAGCCTTGTGGTTGAGTTGAGGCAAGAATACCAGATGGGGCAGCATGGGTGAGAGTTGTGGATCATTTTTTGTGTATATCCCAAAGAAAGTGATTATGCCTTGTGCATAGTATATTTTACTGGATAGTTATAATTAGGACTACTTTCTATAAAAAAAAGCATACTTTAGGTGCTTATAACTTTGGTGAAAGGTTCAGGGTGATCTGTCAAGTGGAGGTAGAGAAAAAGGGAAGTTCCTTAACACTTTATCCCCCATTCATTTTTCCATAGGAAAATCGAACATTGATACAGCAAAAACTGCTGAACGAAATTACACCAAATGCTGCAGAAAGCTAGATCTTGTTCCAGAAAGTGTGCTTTTTGTCATTTTGTGCAAATCCGTTCTGTAGTTTTTGAGACATGAAGGCTAAAAAAAATGTGTATATTTCACGCTGCGGAGGATATGTGTTTGTAGTGTTTGAATAAGAACACAGGAAACGCCGTCCATGTAGATTGTAGTTTATTGCTAGCTCGTAGAGAACACAACGACACAAGTGCACACCAGGCTTCAACTGCCAAGTCCTAACATTCTACTCGTAGCCCTAGAATCCTCAAGACGGAGGGTTCTATCTACAGGTGCCAGTGGGGCACAATACAGAACACTACATTATCCTCTTCCTTATAAATAGAAAGGAAAGAGCTCGGAGAACAGAAAAGAGAAACAGTGGAAAAGAAAGAGAAAAAAAGAAACGTGAGAAAAATAAGAAAAAGAAAAGACAATGAAGAAAGTAGAGCAAGGATTAGAACAAGAACAGGAACCGAAAAGAGAACTATGTGGTTACCTAAACCTGGCAGGAATCCTAACAACTCTCGAACTCCTGCGAAGTCCAGGAAAATCACCACCATCATTGTTGACATCATAAGAGCATTTAGCATCATAGCGAGAATCAGATAGGAGACCACGATTGACACAATCAGGTTCCTTGGCATTGACTTTCACCACTTTACTGACATTCCACCAGTGATTATTAGTGACACGTATGGCATTGCCACAAACTTTATCAACAACAAAAGACTCCGAGAATTTACTTCTTCCCTTGGTGACATGAACAGGGCTCTTAATACGAACAACATCTCCAGCATGAATACTATGCGGTATAGCTCTGTTTCTTTCATCAAAATAAGCTTTCTGCTTTGCTTGAACCTTCACAACATTGTCCCTTGCAAACCCATCAACCCCGTCCATAACATTCATCTTAACCCACTTTGACATCCACCCTGGACAAATTTTTGTGCATGGTTTTCTCCCTCTTAGGAGTTCGAACGGAGACACACCAGTGGATGAATGAGCAGTGGTGCGGTAAAACCACAACATGGAACGAACAGCATTTTCAAGAACACACTTGCAAGCAATAGCCCATTGCACACAATTATTTAACACACGGTTCATCCTCTCCACAAGGCCATTGGCCTGAGGGTGATAGAGTGAACTCTTCTTATGAGAAACACCACCTTGTTTAAGGAAACCTTCAAATTCTGAACTTACAAACTGCACACCATTGTCTGTCATAACAACAGAGGGGAACCCTTCCCTAAGGAAAACATCTTTAAGGAAAGAAATGACATTGGCTGAGGAAGGCTCACTGATAAACCGAATCTCTGGCCATTTGGAATAGTAATCAATGGCAACGATGGCAAAACGTGATGAAGAAGGCAAAAGATTGAAAGGACCGACTAGATCAACCCCAATCTTTTCCCACGCCCTCTCGGGAAAAACAACAGGTTCCAAAGGAGGTGTTCTAGGTTTATGGCTTTTGTCAGACGACCTACAGATGACACAACCATCAACTAGAGTGTCCACACACACATCCATCAGTGGCCACCAAAATACATCCCGTAATCTGCGTTTGGTGAACGTTTTTCCCAAATGTCCTTCATGCGCACCCTCTACAAGACGTTTCCTTAAACTCTCGGGGGGGATGAGTCTACCACCCCGCATAAGAATGCCATCTTCCACCGTGAGCTCATCAGCAACTTTGACAAAAGTCTGAAATTGTCCTGAAACATTTTTCTCTTTGGGCCAACCTTTTTTTAGAAAACTCAGGACCTGGACAAGTACCTCATCTTTCAATAACTCCTTTCGCCATTCTGCTTCATTGACAGCACACATTCCCTCAAGATCCAAAGCAGCAACAAAACAGTCCTCTTGGTCATCATCGTTTTCAAAATCAGTATCATGACCAGAAATGGGGAAACGTGAAAAATAGTCCGCTCTGACATTTTTTGAACCAGGCAAATAGACCACATCAAAATTATACTGGAGTAGCTTAGTCGACAACCTGGCAATGCGCGGGGTGTGTTCTTTAATCTTCTCACCGGACAAAATGGAAACTAAAGGATTATGGTCAGTACGTATGATGAAATGACTGCCCCAGAGAAAAGAGTTGAATTTCCTCACAGCCCACCAACAGGCTAAAAGCTCCTTCTCAATCACAGAGAAATTCACTTCAGCGCCACGCAAAACCCTTGAAGCATACGCAATGGTGTTGTCGACCTGACCACTCTTCTGAGTGAGCACGGCTCCAAGGCCAAATCCACTTGCATCTACAGTCACCACACACTCTTTATTGGGATCAAAAGCCTTAAGAACACTCTCACTCACCAATTGAGACTTAATCCACACAAAAATTTCCTGGCAGTTCTTCTCCCAAACAAATGGCACATTTTTCTTCAACATATTGGTAAGTGGATGAACCTTGGATGCATAATCCTTTATAAACCTGGAATAAAACTCACTGAGTCCTATGAAAGACTTCAAACCTGCCTTGTCGACTGGAGGAGATGCATCTACAATTGCTTTCACCAACCCTGGACGTGGCTCCCCCCCATTGTGTGAGACAACATGACCAAGGAATTCCATCTTTTCCTTCAGGAAAACACACTTTTCTCTTTTGAGAACAATACCCTTATTTTGCATTATTTCCAAAACTTGATTCAAAGAACTGTCATGATCCTCTTTGTTTTCGCCAAAAATTAAAACATCATCTTGGAAGACAATTACACCCGGGGTATTTTTAAACATTTGACTCATCAATCTTTGGAAAACAGCTGCCGCCGACGCAAGGCCGAACGGCATTCTGCAGTACTGGAAACTGCCAAATGGGGAGACAAATGCAGTTAAATGTTTAGAGGACTCACTCAAAACGACCTGATGGTATGCAGAAGCTAGGTCCAACTTAGTGAACCACTTTGCGCCTCTGGTAAGGGACAACAAGTCTGTGATTTTCGGTAAAGGGTGTGAGTCAATCCAGATGTTTTTATTTAGACTGCGCAAATCCACACAGACGCGCAAATCACCATTCCTTTTTCTGGCGACAACAAGAGGAGACAACCACAAGGATGACTCAATCGGTTCAATGATCCCCTTCTTGCATAGTTCAATAAGTTCGGCCTCTAGACTATCCCTTACACTAAATGGAACACTTCTGACTTTGTGTTTGATGGGGATGGCACCATCTTTGACCCTGATCTCATGACTAAAATCCTTGATCTTCCCAAGTCCCTTCCCAAAGACAAAGGGAAACTTTGAAGGGAGACTCTCAATGTAGTCATTGGTATCAGCAAGGCTAGCAATACAGTTATCAGGTTCAGCCAAGCTGACTTGCTCTTTTGCCCCAGGTCTCAAGATCAACCCGAACAAACCCCCATGAAACCACCCCAAAATGTTCAACCCCTTAATCGCGACATATATTTTCCCAAAGATTTTCCTGCCCCTGAATTGTAGAACATCTTCAAAATAACCAAGTAGGGCTATTCTTCGTCCCTCAAAAGAAACAGGAGCCCTATCAGGAGGTTCAAGTTTTCTCTCTGGCCATGTTTCTCCAAACAATTCTTGGGTGATCATAGTAACCCTTGCTCCTGAATCTACTAGCAGGGAAATTACTTTGTCTCCCACACCAAAATTTTCATAGGGATCAACGCAATCAGAGGGGTCACCCACAATGACACCATCCTCACGCACAGCTACAACCATAACTTTGCCATCTCCTTTAACATTATCAGACGAATGTGAGTTTTCATGTACTACTACAACCATGTCTCTAAGATCGTCTTGGATACTGTTAACTGGATTCATACCCATATTTGTATTATCTTGCATATCTGAAACATTCCCAACTCCATTGACATTTCCTACACCCTGAGGTTTACTGACAAATGTAGAATTTCCCTGCCTAGGATTTTGACAAATTTTGGCAAAATGTCCATATTTTCCACAATTCCGACACACAGAACTCCTGGCAGGACAAAATTTGTTGTTCTTGTTGTGAGAGGGATTCCCACATCTGTAACAAATGTCATTCCTAGGGAACGGATTTCTTTCAAAACGTTGATAATTTTGAACGTTATTCTTATCGAAACGTTGTTGACTAGGGACTGATCTGTTGTCCCTATTCTCCTTAGTTCTGACTACGGAAACTGCTTCTTCACTCTTTTTTTCTAGTTCTTTGACTTCCTTCTTAGATAACTCAATACTTTTTGCAGTTCGGATAGTCTCTTCAAGTGTAGGGTTTCCTAAAGTAAGCAGTTTTTGTTGTATCGCCTTGTCGGTGCACTTACATATGTATTGGTCTCTGATCAGTTGTTCCCTGAAACCCTCAAATTCGCATTCTGCACTCAAAAGTCTTAGACTAGATATGTAAGTCTCAACGTCTTCTCCAGGCAATTGTTCTTTTTTAAAAAACTTATGTCTGATCACTACAAGACTGGGCTTGACGTCAAATCTTAATTCTAATTTCATCCTTGTTTCGACATATTCATCGATATCTTCCTCTGCGTTGTTCCTTACTAGAGGTGGTAAGTGTTTGTAAATCTCTCTCCCTTCGAAGCCTAATGAATGTAGTAGTAAGAATTTCTTCCTTTCAGCGCGATATCTAGACGCCCCAATTGCCCCTATGTAGGTTTCGAACGCATCAAACCATTTCTTCCACGTGATTGGTGGATTGCCCGGTGTTTCAAGAAAAGGTGGAGGAGGAGAGACCGACTGCATAGTACACGATGAGGGTTTATTTACTAGTTTATTTTATCCCAAATCAACAGACTATTCGTGTTGTGTCGTTGTGTAGAATAAGTATTTGGGATGAGCACAAACCCTATGTTTGCCTCCACAGAAAAATAGGTTTAATTGAAGCACACCTTCTTCCAAAACGTGTTAGCTTCTTTCCTCTTTTTTTTAGCAGTAATTGATGTAGAAGAAAATACTCGTTTTTTCTATTACATTCTACTCTTAATATGGAGGAGGAAATTTCTTTTAAATTGTGTTTAATCTCTGTCCCAAAGCGTGTAGCACACAGCAATGAAGATTGCCAATCACGTCTTAAAATGGCCGCTGTGTGCGTGGTCTCACGTTGCCAACCACACACGTCAATGAAAACAGAAACTTCCGTTCAAAATGGCCGACAGGACGTCAGCGACGTAGTTAACGTTGCCAACCACGCGCTCTACTCCTGCGCCAACCACGGCCGTTACGAAGTGTTCCTCCGCCCCTCAGATGGACGCGCAGTTCTCTGCCTCTAAATGGACGCGCAGTGGTAATAACAGAAACGGAACACTTATCTGGTAGTGTCCGTCGTCGTAAGCTTCACTCTGGTCCAAGATCACCGCAGTTCCTTCGACGGAAGGAATCAGCAGATCAGCGCCTTGCCTGTCAGGTACGAGATGAATGTTATAAGGTCCGTTGTCCGCAGATCGTCGCCATCATTTTTGTAGTGTTTGAATAAGAACACAGGAAACGCCGTCCATGTAGATTGTAGTTTATTGCTAGCTCGTAGAGAACACAACGACACAAGTGCACACCAGGCTTCAACTGCCAAGTCCTAACATTCTACTCGTAGCCCTAGAATCCTCAAGACGGAGGGTTCTATCTACAGGTGCCAGTGGGGCACAATACAGAACACTACAGTGTTCAAATGCTATAAACAATTATTGTGATGTTGCCTAGGGGGCTTCCTCTTCCCTGTACCAACAAAAGAGTATTGACACTCCCCACAGTAGCCTAGCAGTCTCTCGGCCACAGGCTCTCTATATACTACTGTCCCAAAGAATATTGGTCTTTGGTTCGTCCCCTATTATGGTTCCAGAAAAATCTAGTGACTGTTCGGTACATAAAAATGCAAACCTTCTCATATCATGTCACATTTTGTTTGCCCATTTCTTTTGCTTGAGAAAAACTGAATTTTTCAACTTGGATCCATGGTTTTCGTGGTATTGGGTTTATCATTCCCAAAAGTCATACAGACAATTTCAATCCCAGAGGAAATGAAATAATGCATACAAGACAAACTCCTTCAGGCATGTCAGCCAGTGACATTGTAAAGGTGTCATGAGCCCTGATGCAATCAAAGAAAATGGCGCCTCTGGGACCTGGTGTGGGAGTAAAAGACACAAATAATGTATTGCATTTGGTCCCTGGGACCAAGGCTGCTGCACCTGCCTCACTGGCGAACGCTAAGCTCCAGAATTTCAGAGCAAACATGTGACCCTACAAGGTGAAGGAAGTGTTTCTGTATCTTATCCTTCTACATTCGACCTTCCATTTTCCTAAAACATTGAGGGATTTTTACAGAAATAAGGGAATAAACAACCCTTCCCCACTCCTCTGTATCCCATCCCTTCAGTCTTGGGACAGATTGGTACCCCATCTGCGTCAGCATCTACCGAACACCCCCCATCACCCTCCCCATAACACATCCCCCAAACCACTGTATACAGACATTTGCCACCTTCAATTGACACATCTTTCGCTTTCTTTTCTGACCCTACTTTATTGTGTCCCTAGCCCTACTGATATTGTTCCATTTGCAGCTTCAGGAATCATTCCAGGAGGGGAGTGCCAGGCTAGCCTCGGCGCGCTCAGAGTGGGATAACCTGGCACGTTCCTGCAGCTCCTGCAGAGCAGTGCATGCAACACGCAGAACACCGTTTCAAATCAAGTGAATTTAGTTAGTTATTATGTAAGTGCCAGAGAACCAAGAGAAACATGCAGGGCATGGGTTCTAACAGCACCAAGATAGCCCAGAGGTTTCTTGAGCATGCTGTAAAGATGTGCTCAGGGTGCATGGCACTATTTTTAATCTCAGGAGATAGCTCTGAGGCTGTGGAGCCTGCTGCAGTGATGTGTATGTCATCTGTTCAAAACAATCTCAGATCCCAGTAAGGCCACCTCAGCCTTTCATCCCTCCAAAGTAAAAACAGGATTGCTTTTAAGGTGCAGTTGGGATCAATCCTGCCAGTTAAAAGGATTCGCTTTTCAGCATTATAAAAAACAAACTGTATTAACATTATTAAAATACATTAAAAAAGGATGTACAATGACCCAGATGCCCCTGTGGCCAGTTGGATATTAAGGTGCAGCTGGTACTGCCACAGCAGAAGAACGACAGCCTGCAGGCCTATGAGGAAGTGCTGGGGTGATGCAAAAGCACCGGGGACTGCTACAGACACTGAAGGGGGTGGGGCTTGCAGACAGGTTACAAGTGCAGCAAGGACTGGCGCAGTTAATACGATAGGGCACCCTTGCCCCGCCCTTCACGCCCTCCCCGACATGCTGGAAACATATATCATTGCACCCAGACCAAGCAGTCCCATAAGCAGTGCTTTAAATGAGAAAAAAATAGTGCAGGTACTCATTTAAATGTGGTGAGTGGGCGGGGCTTGGGGCGGGGCTAAATGCAAGACATGCGAAGTTTTTCGGCATATATACCAGTTGCAATACATACGAGGCATTTCTTTTTATAAACAAATCCGGTTAATTCCTTATACAAAATGAAAGTCAAACTGTGATATTTTAACCTTTCTTTATTTTGTCATATTTCTCATAAAAACACGCGCACACACAAGCAGACACTCACACAAAAGAAGCGGGTAGGATTAAAGCCCTTTTAACCTCCCATGGCTTTTCACATTGTGCTGTAACTGGGCTGCCTCGATTCCTTGCAACACATTATGATGGCGAATACTAAGATACCATGCAAATGAGCCCACGCTGAATAGTTCAGCGGGGGCTCAGCTCAGTGCTTTAAAAGTGATTTGGCTGAACAAAGAGAAAGGCTACTACAACTAGAGGCCAATGCGCCTACCCTCCCGGAGTACCGGTACTCTCCACGGCAGTAGAAAAAGTGCCGGTACTCAGGGTGATAAAAATAAGAAGTGCCGGTACTCAGTACCGGTGAGTACCGACCGATTTAAAGCACTGCCCATAAGCGGGCGCTGCTTCCCGGTCAGCCATACAGCCTGATAGTGAGAAGGCACAGGAACAAGACCCATGTACTTCCGTATCCGTGTGGATGGCTTGGTAGACACTGATGACATTCATTTAACAGCCTTCCTCTGCTAGAGGCAAGTGGTGCCGTGCCAAGAAGAGGTACTTATTCCAGGACAGCAGACCTTATGGTTGCCACCTTTCTAAGAGAACAACCTCGACCATTTGGAGTTTTAAGAGTCTGAAAAGGCCCAGACTTATATACCAAATAGGACTTTAAGCAAACTCGAATGCATATTTGTACCATGCCTTTTCTGCCTTTGCTTACTTTAATTATTAGTCAGGAATGTTAACTCAGATCTAGAATGCATTTAAAAGTGTTTTCTATTTATATTTGATGTTCGAAGGATGTACAGATAAATGATGAAAATACTAGCATCAAGTGATTTTGCTTATTTTTGTACCATTAAAATATCGATGGTGGTGGTATAATACCGGCCAGGTGGCAACTCTAGCTGCCCCGCATGCAGTACACATTTGACATGCAAGCGAGCAGGGGTATAGCTGTGCCCCTCTGCCACCCCTGCTCCGCAGGACCCCCGTCTCAGCTTCATCGAGACCCCTTTGGTGGATGGGCACATTGTAGACAAACATTAGCAAACAGCTTGACAGGATCAGTGCTTAATTTGAGCTTGTGTTTTCCGGTGCCCGGCACCCACACTTAATCGTCAACACCAGCACTTATGACAGTCCTCCACTTTTTCATTTTTTTTTACTGAAATTCCATTTTAATTCCAATATTACAGGCAGTAGTTACAATACTACCAGTGGTACAAAAACCTTAAGAGAGGAAAGCAAAAGAATCCACAGCAAATCTTTTTGACCTGTCTAACAGTTATACATTATAAGATATTACAAAGGATAACCAAATTGGTAACATGAATACAATAGTAAGACTGTGGGCAAAAAATGTCTTATGAACCATCAAATGACATTTAGGGGCGCCTCTGCCGCCCTCAGGGTATTCAAGTGCCCTCTACATCAGGATCCACAGAATGCTGTAATAGGTACATTCTCAAGAGTTTCCCTGTCTCTAGGTCTGGTTGAGGGGGGAAGCATTTCTGCAAACAGTGCAACATGCCCATTACGATATGTTAAGTCTGAAATTCATTGCTTGAATTTAGGGCCCCGAGCTGCAGACCCACCAGTCATTTGGCCAATGAGAAGAGGCCCAGTAATACACATTTCCTGTGCAACACTTCAATGTCCTTTAAGTATCCAAAGAGGCCTTTGTGTGGGTCTGCATTTATCACAATCCCTGTTATTGCAGCTAGGGTCGAAAAAACCTCCCCTAAGATATTTTTAAGATTGCAGGAAAGGTCCTGGCCCAGTGAAGCAATCCAGCAGCCACCCGCATCGCAAGCAGCAGTCATTCTCTCTCAGACCATACCTATTCAATTTTTGGGGCGTATAATAATCATGCTGCAAGAACTTATAATGTATATGGGCAGTTTACTGCTAGATGACTCCTGGCCAGTTGGCATGCAGCTATATCTCCATAACCCATCTGGGATCACATGGCCTAGTTTCTCCTGCCAGTCCTTCTTAGCATCCAGAAACAGGGATTCAATCTCCTCTTGAGGTTCACAGTAAATTGTAGTAATCAGATGCCTATTAGACATAACGTCAAGCAAGCTACCCCGCTACCCATCAAGGTTAATACAGGTGGCTCGCTGGAGAAGTCAGCGATTCTGCTCCTGCAGTTACCTTTACTGTGATTGGTAAGTGAAAATTGCCAGGGTGATAGCCGGGCCCTCTCCTAAGAATTTTGAAAAGGTTAAAAAAGTGCTCAGTGAATAGAGGCCACCTTAGTCGCGCAGACCTCTCTCTTGTACTTGGGATTGCCCTAGCATCTCATGCGTGATGCCAGTTTTTTAGGTCTCGGCCTGCGTAGGCTGCGTATGTGCAGTCTCGCTGGGGAGATCTTATGTTTTTCAGAGTGGGGCTTGAACCCGCCCCTCTTCTCCATTTGCTGGCTTCCTAAACGGAGGCCAGCCATTGGAGAAGACGGGCGTCTTCCATTTAAGCCCCGTCTTTTTGGGATTGAGGGGTGTGTTTTTTAGTTTCTTTCTCTCCTCTTCCCATTGGCTGGAATTTTACATTCCAGCCAATGGGAAGAGGAGAGAAAGAAAAACATGCCCCCCAGTCGGAAAATGACGGGCTTTTCTGAGAGTCATTTTGGCTTGACCACCTCTGGAGAAGCAAGGGAGAACGTCCGAGTCCTCGGCCCCAGCCGGTGAGTGCTCGCTTTTCTTGCCTCTGCCCCGTTTGTGCTTGATTTTCCGGCCTCTGCCCCCCCCCCCCCTTCTGCTTTGCTGGGGGTACCTCGCACGCCCGCCGAAGCACTGGTGTGTACCGTGTTGTGTATGTCGTTATTGTCCTCTGTTGAACGTTGTGTCCATGGTTCCTTCCATTCTCTATTGTGATCTTACCCGGCGTTGCCATAAGAGACGTTCCGTGGCCGGGTCTATTGGTCACTGCTTCCCCTGGGTTCTCTTTCAGACCATCGTGTTTCCCTTCCATTGTGACCCGCGATGGCCCTGCTTCAGATGACCAATTATTTCACCCAGAGCAAGGCCGGCACCCCGCCCTGCTCCGGGCCCCGAGGAAGCAAGAGCCGCAAGCTGCTGGCCGAGCAGCCCGACGTGCTCAGCCGCTCGCGGACCGTCAAGCTCTCCCTGCCCTGCACACCGCCTGGCACTGACCCACCCACCCTGTGCACCCCCCGCTCCTTGGCCACCAAGAAGAAGCGAGCTCATCCGGAATCCGACAGCGACCCCCAGCCCGTGGAGGCCAAGCGATCCGCCCGCAAGAAGCTCATCCTCCCCGGGGTAGAGGTGCCAGCCTTTGAGCAGGTAAGAATCTGATCGATCTAGAGAGTGGGGGAGGGTTTGCACGGAAGTTTGGTGAGTAACTAAAGAGGGGGAGGATGCGACAACTGTTTCCAATGTCGCATATATATACAAATTCGAGCTCTGGAAAGGTCCTTTTCAGCTAAATTTCCCCCGGTTAGCGCCTCGAGGCAGGTACGTTTACTGCCAAATGACCAACATGTAATGTACGATCTTTTGGATTAGTTTGTGTGTGAACCGTTTGTGGATGCATTGGAGCAGGAAACATACTGGTGAATGTAACTTGATTAGCCGGGGGGGTGCAACAATTGTTGTAAGGACTGCACAACAATATATGTTGAAGTAAAGCTGTTTAATAGCAAGCAGGTACCGGGGGATACAACCACACACTAGGAGGGTTACTGAATAACTAACCAGTACACATTCTGGAATACATTACATCATGTGGAACTGTCTTACCTGTAGTCATGGACACAAGATAGAAAGATGCCACATCTCCTTCCTTTACATAACATCTAAAAATAATAACAATGACAAATAGAACTATAATAAGAGTACAACTGTAAACAAGGAATAATAAAGTTGATAATAAAGTTGATACATAAACTGTTATAAACGGAATGATACCCTATCCCCCTTTCTACAATTACATAACATAACTTCTAAACCTCATTGGAGCTTTCACTACTCTACCTACACGAGTAGTTTTATAGTGGGAAACCTGAGTCATCAACAATAGGCAGATTTAGATCAGAATTAGAAGATTGCAACTCAGAAGTAGAGGCAACATCAGATAAGGGAGTGCAATTAACATCAGATTGATGGCTCACAGAAGAGCTACAGCTGTCAATAGAAGAAGGATGAATTACCTCATCCCACAACCAACCCATTGAATGTGAAGAATCAACCTCTTTCCTATTTTGACTGATATTCCTATATAAACACATCCTGTTGTAATGCCACATGTCCCCATCACTTAATTTTGCCGATTTAGAAAATGGTGAAATGACTTGCATAGGTGAAGAATATTTACTGTGTCCTTTTTAGGTGTCGCCTAAGTGAAAGCTGCGCACGCAGCTTTTCACGAAGGTGAAAACCTAATGAGAACAGTATGTGGCTTGGTCACCGCCTCTCTGTTCCATTGGCTAGCTCCATAAATGGAGGCTAGCCATTGGAACAGAGATCTGTCCGTCATGGCCGGACCAGATTCGTGGGCGTTCCTGCAATTTCTTCCCTCTCCACCCTTTTCGCATCGTCATCGCGGCGGTGGGTGTGTGCTATTTTTTTTTCAAGCTTTGTTTTTGCCATTTTTGAAGTGTCGTCTTCAGGGTTAGGTTGCGCGATGTACCGCTCTCCGTTCCCGCCCCCCCTCCGGCTGTCCGTGAGCCCGTTCCTGCCCCCCCTCCCGCTGGGTGTCTCCCACAATGCCCGGGTGATGCTGCTGGCTCCAGCGCCAGAGGTGTAACTCAGAGCTGTGATAGGGCTGTGCGGGATTATTGGAGCACAAGGAGGGAG
The DNA here is from genome assembly GCF_964263255.1 of Lissotriton vulgaris. Taxonomy (NCBI): domain Eukaryota; kingdom Metazoa; phylum Chordata; class Amphibia; order Caudata; family Salamandridae; genus Lissotriton; species Lissotriton vulgaris. The sequence goes on from NC_141693.1 coordinate 1,483,483,921, forward strand.
GGAGGGACGGGGAGGGGGCGGCCAGAGACGAGATGGACTGCAGGGAGCGCAGGCGGCGCTGGCACTCAGGGATCCACATCTGCAGCACGCCCTGTGTGACCCTGGGCACCCGGAGAGATCTGCAGCACGCCCTGAGTGACCCTGGACACCCGGAGAGATGACCGCTGAGGATGGCACGCGCCTTACTGAGGTCAGACTGCCCATTTCACGTCCTAGAGAGAGGGGGCGAAAGGGAGAGGAGAAGTGGGAAAGTTTGAGATGTCGAAAATGAGGGAGAAAGGTTAACGAAAAGAGAGCGGGCCGAAAGAAGACAGAGAGAGAGGCAGTGAGGAACGGAGGCACAGAGGAGAGGAAGATAAGCTGAGCAGTGTAGGGGGGGTGGGGGGTGTAGAGAGGCTTGGAAACGGAGACGGGGTATGTTTGTGTTTCGGGTGCACACGCGCGTGAGCGCTTGAGTCACTAGTTGTCTTTTCCGAAATTAATTTTTCAGTTGTCTTTCTTAAATACGCTGATATTCCCTTTCCGTTTGTCTGTTATCTCGGCATTGCTTTATGTTTGTTTTTAAAATGCTTTTGTTGTTGCAGTGAATCATTTTCTGTTTGTGTCATTGAAAGTGCAATGTAAAATGTAACGTGAAGAGGGTCTGGATGTTGAGTGTGACCTGAAGCTTGTATTCCCTGCATAGCAGACAAGTGGTGTCCAAAGTCTCGCTGCAAGAACTGTTTTTTGTTGCAGGTTTATAAAGCATGAACTCGACCTGAAGGTATCGGAGCGCTTTACATGAGCACCAGCTACATTACACAGTCAAGGACACATTCATTTTTTGTAGCTACAGGGAGAGTGAGTGTTTTGCCCAGAATCACAGGACGCTGTGCCAACGCTGAGACTCCAACACGGTTCTTCAGATTCAAAGTCGACAGTTTTGGCCGTTAGGCTGCCCCCCTCCCCCCCCCCCCCCTAAAAAAAGAAATGAAGAGGGGAAATAAATAAGTGAAAGTGGAGCTGATAAAAAAGTTGGGGCGGTTAATCCTTAAATACCTTCGGTAACCTATTAAAAAATAGCAAAGTGCAGATGGGTGTGATCTCGAAATGCCACGGGAACGTTTAGGAGACTTTAGTCGAAAAAATGTCCTTAGTGCAGTGGAAGGAAAGGGATTCCCTGCACTTCGGCTTCACACTATAAGCGTACCGCGTAATGTGTGCTAACGTGTTCATCCGAAGTGCAGCGGTGTTGTCTAGTATAGTATTTACGGTTGGAATGAGTTAAAGTGTAGGCGACATCTGTACACACAAACTGACCCGGGTATATGGATTTAAAGTCCAGTGATTGTGCAAGAGCTTAAATTGAATTAGTGTGTGAATTTAAAGTGAAAATCAAATGAGTAATGTGCTTTGAACGTGCTGCAGGGTGTACGTTTAAATACGTTACTGAATAACGCGCAGCTGACATAGGTGCCCTTAAGTGCAGAAGGGTGTATTCGAGTAAAGTGCTATGAGAAGGGAGCCAGGTCCTCACCCAGAGGGCAGTGCGTCCATTTAAAGTGCAACAAATAATGTTTGAGGGTGCAGTATGTAAAGTGCAGCACGGGTGCATGATTTTCGAATGCAGCAGGCACCTCTTGTGCTCCGGTGATGTAGTAAAGTGCAATTGAGGAGTGCCGTAGGGGGTGTACAGTGCAGCGAGGGAGTACAAGAGTACTCCGCATTTAGAGTACGCTGAGCGCGTGCATTAATCGTGCAGCTAGCAGGGTTTTGTTTGCAGTGCAAGGGTCGTTGCTGACACGTCTCTGTAGGGCACATCAATTGTAGTAGTTGCAGGTCGTCGGAAGAGGATACATTGCGACGATTTTGGACTACCATATTTGAGGAAGCCTCATCTATTGTTTGTTTTTCAGGTGTGGTGTGAAAAAAGATCTTCTCGTTCTAGTAATATCATATATTTCGCTCTTACTTATAGGATTTTCAGGCAGCCCTCTTCACCCATTGGTCTGCTGTTGTGCCATTCACACTTCTCTTCTGCTCGCTGCTTTAAACCCCCTGGCCCAGCCCACTTCAGCCATTGGCTTACTGCATCCTGAGCGAGGGCAAAAGCAAACCCTGTCAAAATGAACACATCCACACACAAAGTAGCACCCCCTCAGGGGCCACTTTGACACTGTGTTTGTTTAGAGAAAAAATGTGTGTTTATATATTTTTTAAAATATTAGTGAAGGCCTGGCAACTTCCACTGCGGCGTTTTATGCAATCGATGGCAATACAGAACAACTATTAACCAAACCCAAAGCCTGGAACCCAATGCTAGATGGATTGGCTTTGCTAATGTTTGCTTTCCTATGTTGCCCATTTTTTGCGAAGCTCCAGTTACACAGAAGTCCGAGAGAGATACTCTGCGCAGTTTCTAACCATTTCTAAACCTCCAGGCTTGTCCTCAGTCTCCCTCTGTGTGCAGTGAGTCCCTCCTGGCTTGTCCTCAGTCTCCCTCTGTGTGCAGTGAGTCCCTCCAGGCTTGTCTTCAGTCTCCCTCTCTGTGCAGTGAGTCCCTCAAGACTTGTCCTCAGTCTCACTCTGCGTGCAGTGAGTCACCCCCATGCTTGTCCTCAGTCTCCCTCTCTGTGCATTGAGTCCCTCAAGACTTGTCCTCAGTCTCCCTCTCTGTGCAGTGAGTCCCTCAAGACTTGTCCTCAGTCTCCCTCTGTGTGCAGTGAGTCCCCCCCATGCTTGTCCTCAGTCCCCCTCTGTGTGCAGTGAGTCCCTCCAGGCCTGTCCTCAGTCTCCCCCTGTGTGCAGTGAGTCCCTTCAGGCCTGTCCCCAGTCTCCCTCCCTGTGCAGGGAGTCCCTCCAGGCCTGAAATGAGACTCCGCCTTTGTGCAGCTAGCTCATGCAAGTGGGTTCTAGCCTGCACCAAAATAACAGATACAACTTTGTTTTGTTTTTCCTTGCCTTCTGCCTTTTGATTGTGCCTGTGCCTGTTCCCGCCCCCCCCCCCCGCTGTCCGTGTGCCCGTTCCTGCCCCCCTCCCGCTGTCCGTGTCTCCGGCCCCACTTGTAAATGCTTGTTTTATTTTTGCAGTATATATCCTTGGGAAAGCACATGTCTGTAGTTGCATTTGGGGAATTAATCTCTGAAACTGAGATCTGTTTTGAATTTGGGAAGTGCTTCTCTTAGAGACAGCAGCATAGTGTGGGCTGTGAGAGCTGTGTGGGCTGTGAGAGCTGTGTGGGCTGTGAGAGCTGTGTGGGCTGTGTGGGCGATGAGAGCTGTGTGGGCTGTGAGAGCTGTGTGGGCTGTGACAGCTGTGTGGGCTGTGAGAGCTGTGTGGGCTGCGAGAGCTGTGTGGGCTGTGAGAGCTGTGAGAGCTGTGTGGGCTGTGAGAGCTGTGTGGGCTGTGAGAGCTGTGAGGGCTGTGTGGGGTGTGAGAGCTGTGAGAGCTGTGAGAGCTGTGAGAGCTGTGTGGGCTGTGAGAGCTGTGTGGGCTGTGAGAGCTGTGTGGGCTGTGAGAGCTGTGAGGGCTGTGTGGGCTGTGAGAGCTGTGAGAGCTGTGTGGGCTGTGAGAGCTGTGTGGGCTGTGTGGGCTGTGAGAGCTGTGTGGGCTGTGAGAGCTGTGAGGGCTCTGTGGGCTGTGAGAGCTGTGAGAGCTGTGTGGGCTGTGAGAGCTGTGTGGGCTGTGTAGGCTGTGAGAGCTGTGAGAGCTGTGTGGGCTGTGAGAGCTGTGTGGGCTGTGAGAGCTGTGAGGGTTGTGTGGGCTGTGAGAACTGTGAGAGCTGTGTGGGCTGTGAGAGCTGTGTGGGCTGTGTGGGCTGTGAGAGCTGTGTGGGCTGTGAGAGCTGTGAGGGCTGTGTGGGCTGTGAGAGCTGTGAGAGCTGCGTGGGCTGTGAGAGCTGTGTGGGCTGTGTGGGCTGTGAGAGCTTTGTGGGCTGTGAGAGCTGTGAGGGCTGTGTGGGCTGTGAGAGCTGTGAGAGCTGTGTGGGCTGTGAGAGCTGTGTGGGAAGTGTGGGCTGTGAGAGCTGTGTGGGCTGTGAGAGCTGTGTGGGCTGTGAGAGCTGTGAGGGCTGTGTGGGCTGTGAGCTGTGAGAGCTGTGTGGGCTGTGAGGGCTGTGTGAGCTGTGTGGGCTGTGTGGGATGTGTGGGCTGTGTGGGCTGTGAGAGCTGTGAGAGCTGTGAGAGCTGAGAGAGCTGTGTGGGCTGAGAGAGCTGTTGGCAATGTAAATAACAATGCCATTTATTTATAAGTAAAAAAAAAAAAAAAAATGTCATGAGCAATGCCAATAGCTCTAACTTTTCCAAAGGCGAAACCATTGCATTGTAAATGCTTGTTTTACTTTATTACGTAACTTGACTTTGACCCAATCTCCAGATTTCAACACAACTTCTTTGGTATTGTGCAATTTGTCAAAGTGAAATTTCCCAGATTTGTGCATTTTCCTTAAATTAGACCTTACCAAAGCTGTACACCATTTACCATGAATTTTCTTGTCATTCCAAGCTATATTATATTTACAAAATGGTTCTCTTCCTCTTAAAATTGTGAAAGGGCTATATCCAGTTCCAGTTGGGGTAATTCTATATGCCCACAATGTGCAAAGTAGTTCCTTCTCCCAATCTTTACCTCCAGATATTGTAGCTTGAACCCTGTTAAATCTTTTCACACAACCATTTCCAGAAGGATTATAAATTGGAGTACACTTTTTGCAGATACCATTCCTTTCCAGAAAGTTTATGTATCTCTCTGATGAAAATTGTGGTCCATTATCACTCAAAATTTATTTTGGTATTCCCTCACGAATGAATACATTTTGAAGAAAATTGATAACATGTTTAGAGTCAACATTTTTAGTAATATCAATCTCAGGCCACTTTGAAAATTCATCAATCACCACTAAAATGTATTTAGTGTCTCCATCTTTGTCTTCAATTGGACCTAACCAGTCTATACACAATTTTTCCCAAGGATTATTTGGAAGGGATCTCAACCCAAGTGTTGGTCTCAATGTTTTCAACGACTTGTCAGAGTTATAACAAATAACGCAATACCTCACAAAGTTTTCAGCGTCTTTATCCAGACCAGGCCACCAATATTGCATTTTTATTCTAGACTTAAGTTTGGAAATTCCTTAATGACCTTCGTGATTGATTTCCAAAATTCTCATTCTCAGTGTGGAAGGCACAACAATTCTCTCACATCTACAGATGTAACCGTTGTCATCCAAAGATAGTTCATCTTGAATATCCCACATAGATTTTACATCCCCTTGAAGGCTATTCTTGCTAGGCCAACCACTGGAAATATAGTTGGTAACATTAGATAATTCAGTGTCTAGTGAAAAACCATTGTCCCAATCCTCTTTAGATATAGCACAAGTGTCGTCTAGGACAATCGCAATACTGAAACTCTCAGTTTCATCATAGGAGGAAATTTCTTGATGAATTGGCGACCTACTTAAATAGTCAGCTACTTGATTGTTCTTTCCAGGAAGATATTCCACATCATAGATGAAGTCCAGTAGTTTCAAACTCATCTTGGCTATGCGAGGAGTAGCTTTGAGTATTCCATCAGAAGTTAGAACTTTAAGTAATGGCTTATGATCGGTCCGAAGGGTGAATCGGGTTCCCCAAACAAATTGTCTAAATTTAGTCATGGCCCAATCTGTTGAAAGCATTTCTTTCTCTTTTACCGAGTATTTTGCTTCAGCAGGAGAAAGCGATCGAAATGCAAATGCTATCATTATTTCTTTACAATCTTCATTTATCTGTGACAGAACAGCCCCTTATCCTTTCCCACTAGCATCGGTGGTGATGATGCTGTGAGCCAAGTTGTCATACGCTTGAAGGGGAAAAGCATTAACGAGATCAGTATTAATTGCTAGAAAATCATGTTTAAGTTCCTCATTCCATGCAAACTCACTCTTGACTTTCAAAAGTTTTCTTAAATTATAAGTTTTAGTTGCAAAGTTCCTGACAAATTTTGAATAGAATTCGGTTAGACCCAAGAAAGATCTTACCTCATCTTTTGAAGACGGTGAGGGTGCTTTTTCAATTGCTTCCATCAAGTTCAGCAGCAGTTTAACCTTTCTCCGTTAATTTCTCTAAAACAATTCTAAGTCTTTCATCAAGCTCTTTTAATACACGCCCCATAATCAATATGTCATCTTGGAAGTACATTATCCCTTTTATTCCTTAAAATACCTTATGCATCAATTGTTGAAACACGGCGGCAGCTGAAGCCAGACCGAAAGGCATTCTTATGAACCTGTAACACCCAAATGATGTTATAAACGCAGTTAAACTCCTGCTGCCTTCGTGTAATTCAACCTGATGATAGGCCGATGTCAGGTCTATCGTCGTGAACCACTTTACATTTTTGGTTTGTGATAACAATTTGTCAATTTTGGGAAAAGGGAATTTATCAACTATAATATTTTTATTGAGATCCCTCAAATCAATGTATAAGCACAATCGATTATCAGGCTTCCGCGCAATCACTAGGGGCCGACCACTACGCACTCTCCACAGGTTCGATAATGCCCTTCTTTTCTAGTTTCTCAAGCTCCTTCATGACATCATCTCTAATACTCATTGGAATATTCCTAGCCTTGTGACAAACAGGGCTTGCATTTTGTTTCAGGACAATTTTATGTGTAAATCCCTTCAGTTCCCCTACTTCTCCAGTAAATACTTTGGGAAATTCTTTTGTAGTTATCAGTAAATTCTTTGTTAAAATCATTGATGAGCATAACTTGATCAGTTGCCTTAGGGTTTAAAATGATACCCAATTCCCCTTGATCTATCCACCCAAGAACGAAGGGACATTTTTCAGCAACATATAATTTTCCCATGGTAGACCTGTCTTTAAATTTGAACATTTCTTCAACAAAACCCAGCATGGGAATTTCTTCTCCTGTATATGTTACAGGACGTATATCTGGTGGCTTAAGTTTCTTTTTAATAGAGTTGGCAAATTGACTTTCCCAAACAGCCCTTTGCACTATTGTATAAGGGGAACCAGATTCGGCTACAATCTGGATATCAACACCCCCAATATTGATGTCACAAACTGTTTTTTTCTTCCTACCTGTGGAATTGATATTCAACACAACATTGTTAGGATCATCAGTATCAAGTATACATAATACATCGTCATCTGAAGAGGACTCATTATTACTATTACTTGCTTCTTTATCTTCCACACAATTAACATGTTTCTTTTTATATTTGTCCACCCGTCTCCTACAAACCTTCGAAAAATGGCCTAAAACACCACAATAGGTAAATTTAGATTTAAGAGCAGGACACCATTTCTCAAATGCATTGTGACCACTATAACCACATCTATAACATACATTTTTGTTATCAGGAATATTTTTCATTCTAACATTACTTCTTCTATTGTCACTTTTGTGAAAGGAATTATCATATCTCTTATTGTCAAACTTTGCTTTTGTCTGAATGTTAGCTACAACATTGTTTTCCTCATTTTTCTTTAGAGCGACTTGTGCGCATCTTTTAGACATTTTTTGGATTTTTTAATAATTGCAATTATCTCATTTAAAGAAGAATCCCCACAAACCCATAGTTTTTCCTGAATAGCAGAATTATTGCAGTGCATTACAAGTTGATCTCTTACAAAACCATTGTGTAAGTTTTCAAATTGACAATTTACTGAAATTTATTAAGTGCTGAAACATAACCTTCCACTGCTTCCGACTTTTGTTGTTTCCGTTGAAAGAACTCATATCTGCTAATACCAACACACACTGCAGGTTGATAGTATCTATCCAAATCAGATATTGTGTCGAGAAATACATTAGCATTGTCAGAACTTGTTTTCTTTTCAATTTGAAAATAGATTCTAATGCCTTCTGGACCTAAGTTGTGTAATAACATCTTCTTTTTCCTAGACGGTGAGAATATTTCATAATTTTCCTCTTCCAAAGCTGAAATGTAATTTAAAAAAAAACTCCTTCCAATCAATCCACTTAATTGCAGGTTCTCCAGGACGTGGAAGAAAAGGAACCAAAGTAACTAGACCAGTAGATTGTGAGGCCATTGTTATGATATAATAACAAAATGGTTCTTGTTACTGAACAAAGTATATAAAATCGCTCTGTAATTTTTATCTTTGTGGTAACTTATCTTGAAAATTGCTCTCCCCAACAAATATTCAATTATAGTACATAAATCCACATTAATAGTGAAATGGTGGTTACCTTATACTTCAGGATTGTTCCTGGTTATTTATTTCCACTTAGTTGCTTTGCAAGAGTTATTTTCCTTAATTTAACGAGTGGTTGCTAGGTTGCAAAAAAAACAAAATGGCCAACACGTATGAGATGACCTTAGCATGATGACGTCATGCGTTCAGGTACAGCGCATCGGACGTAACGTTCTATTGCCAGCGCAGGTTCAGCACACAGCAAATCGGAACTCGCTGCCACAGGTGATTCGTGTCTCAAGATGGAACGTCGACTCGGGTTGAAAGATGCACATTCAACCGCGACGACCACTTGAAGGTACACTTTACCAAAAAGATCATAAAATGTACTCACGATCGCTGAGATAGTTCTGAGGATTGAGGATGTAGTTGAATAAAAGCAATTTCTTCTGAGTCAATGTTAACCCTCAGTTCTTTGCCTCAGTCTTCTTAAGAGGAGAATTCCCAATTGTAGATCAACGCTGATATCGGGCAGTGAGCTCTGCTTGCTTACTTGCTGCCCATAACACAGAGTATCCGAGATAAAAAAAATCTTCTTTATTCTTCTTCTGTTTAAAAAAATATACATATGAAAATTGTTGAGGTGAAGGCCGTCTTGGTGTTGTCCAACAGGTTTAAATGAATCCCATCTTGTCACCATTGTTGTAAGGACTGCACAACAATATATGTTGAGGTAAAGCTGTTTAATAGGAAGCAGGTACAGGGAGATACAACCACACACTAAGAGGGTTACTGGATAACTGACCAGTACTCATTCTGGAATACATTACATCATGTGGAACTGTCTTACCTGAAGTCATGGACACAAGATAGAAAGATGCCACTGGGGGTTTGTGCAACAATACAGACGTTTCTAAAGTGGACAAGTCTATACAAAGCAGCAGCAATGGACATGGGCAAAGGTACCTCAATTGTTATGATATTGTGGCCCTATAGGGGGTGATATTGTATAGTTAAGGAGGCATCAAGTATACCCATTGACTGTTTTTTTAGTGCCTCTGTTCCCTGCTTGTGATCGTTTTTTAGTGCCTCTGTTCCCTGCTTGTGATCGTTTTTTTCCCTGCTTGTGATCGTTTTTTTAGTGCCTCTGTTCCCTGATTGTGATTGTTTTTTTTAGTGCCTCTGTTCCCTGCTTGTGATTGTTTTTTTTAGTGCCTCTGTTCCCTGCTTGTGATTGGTTTTTTAGATCTTTTTTTTAGTGCCTCTGTTCCCTGATTGTGATCGTTTTTTTGTGCCTCTGTTCCCTGCTTGTGATCGTTTTTTTAGTGCCTCTGTTTCCTGGGGCATTACTGGGCAGAGATGGGCGTGTGGCTGACCTAGACTGAGGGATGTCTGTGTGTGCGCGTGTTGGGCTCTGTGTGTGTTTTAGTGCCTCTGTTCCCTGCTTGTGATCGTTTTTTTAGTGCCTCTGTTCCCTGCTTGTGATCATTTTTTAGTGCCTCTGTTTCCTGCTTGTGATCGTTTTTTTAATGCCTCTGTTCCCTGGGGCGTTACTGGGCAGAGATGGGCGTGTGGCTGACCTAGACTGAGGGATGTCTGTGTGTGTGTGTGTCGGGCTCTGTGTGTGTGTATGTTGGGCTCTGTGTGTGTGTGTGTGTGTTGGGCTCTGTGTGTGTGTGTGTGTTGGGCTGTGTGTGTGTGTGTGTGTGTTGGGCTCTGTGTGTGTGTATGGCTCTGTCTGTGTGTGTGTGGCTCTGTGTGTGTGTGTGTGTGTGTGGCTCTGTCTGTGTGTGTGGCTCTGTCTGTGTGTGTGTGTGTGGCTCTGTGTGTGTGTGTCTCTGTCTGTGTGTGTGTGTGGCTCTGTCTGTGTGTGTGTGGCTCTGTCTGCGTGTGTGTGGCTCTGCCTGTGTGTGTGTGTGTGGCTCTATCTGTGTGTGTGGCTCGGATTGTGTGTGTGTGTTGGGCTCTGTGTGTGTGGCTCTGTGTGGGTAGCTTTTTTTGTTGGTGGGTCTGTGTGAGGGTGGCTCTGTGTGTGTGTAGGTGGGTCTATGTGAGGGTGGCTCTGTGTGTGTGGCTCTGTGTGTTTGTGTGGCTCTGTGTGTGTGTGTGTGTATGGCTCTGTGTCCGCTAATACTCTCTACTCCTCTCTAATGCTCACCTATTGCCATTGTAAATGACAATACAATTTATTTATGTTTTACAAAAAACAAAAAATGCCATTTTGCAATGCCAATAGCTCTAACTTTAACAAAGCCGAGACCATTGCATTGTAAATGCTTGTTTCTTTAATCTGTGCCATGCTCTAATAGTGCATTTCACTGTTGTGTAATGCATGGAATTAGTGGTGAGTGGGGTTCTGATGCAGACTGTGGCGGAACTGGCAATGCGTGGCCCATCTCCACTTCCAGGTGGCGCAGGAATGGTGTGGGCATATACCAGTGCATCACAAAGTGAGCCTGTGCTCATAGGTAATAGAGTTCTAAGTTTGGAGCCTCAACTCCCCCTTTATTCATGGCTGTTTCCCAGCCATTATTAAGCAGACCATTTGCGCTTTAAGTGCCGTAAAAAGGCAGTTGTCAGCGGGAGCGGTATATTTAGAAATCGGTAGAGTAGTTTAGGTAGCAGCGCCATCTGGATTAGCCCGATGCGTCCAGCCAATGAAAGAGGGAGCTATATTCACCCAGCAATCTGATATGTGATGATGGTAAGTGTAGTGCCGTAATTAGCGTGTATACCCCCCTCTTTATCCCTATGTAACCATATGCCCAGATACTAAAGCTCGTCCGCAAACTAGCTTAGTAGAGAATCCTGTTTAAACTGCGGTGTATTGTCCGTTAATGGAAATATCCAGGATGTCTCCCAATTAAAATGTAAGTATGCAGCAAATCTTATATATTCAAGTAGCATGGCATTAAGGTTGTCAGTGGTGTTTTCGTATGCACAGCATTATATCATCTGTGTATAGTGATATCAATATGTGTCTATTCGTGATCCTAACTGCATATTTTTAATAGAGCTGTTGCAGCCTTGCTGCCAATGGTTCCACCATCAACGCAAATAAATGTGGCAAGAGAGAACATCCCTCTCTGGTGCCACATGCCAATTTAAAAAGCTCTGACATTGGTCAGTTTATGTGGACATACACCATAGGTTTGTTACATAAGGACTCTATCCATCAATGAGTGGGACGTAGAAGTCCCACGCTTCCATGGATAAAGAAGGGGAAGTCTCACTCCAGAGTGTTCAATGCCTTTGCGCCATCAAGGAAAATCGGAGTGACATCCAGTCCTGGATCAAACGCCTGAGGTATAGCAAACAGGGTGCGCAAACTGTGTGTTGTGCAACGCCCTTGCACAAACCCTGACTGGTCAGACCTAACCAGGCTTGGCATAAGGAGTGCAAGTTGGTCGGTTACCAATTTGGCTAATATTCTAACATCACAATTAAGCAACAACAGTCACCAGTAACAGTCGCACTGATAGTTGACCTTGCCCAGTTTCAGGAGCGTGATAATCACAGCTTTCTTCATGGTCCGTGGTGGTATTCCATTTGTCAGGCTATCTTCAAAGAGTCCTAGCAGTTCGGGGCCTAGGAGCTGAGCATAATGCTTATAGAATTCCCCCAGGGATACCATCCATCCCCATGACTTTGCTACTAGTGGGTACTGAGCCTATAACAGTCCAGAGTTTGTCCATCGTAAATTGCTGGTACAGGACGAGTCTGTGCTTGTCACATAACCATCTCAAGGCCACCTCGTCAAGATATTGCTAAAGTGGTTCTTCTGGCCGCGGGCACGTGGAGGTATAAAGTGCCATTTAATAATCTCAGAAAATATTTAACATACCCTCAGAATCCTGCAGGTCGCAACCTGTGTGTTTTTTTAAATTTCAGTATGTCATTAGCAGATCTTGGGTGCTCAGACAGTGTAGCTAACGCCCTCCCAGGACCCTCTCCATAGCTTTTGGCCTGTGCATACCTGCCCCTGAATTTGCTTTCCGGTTGAGCTCCTCTTTAGATTCAGTGATCTTGACCCTAATGTACTCAAAGGTATCATTGTGCCCTCCTTCCACCGGTGCCTTGATTTCACCCTCCAAGCGTGCAAGGATTGGATAATTCCACTATGTTTGGCTATACAATTGCCTTGGAAGGTAATCATAAAGGCTTACCAAATAGTGGCAGATGAATCCACTGTCCCCTCATCCCATTCAAAGCATTCTATTTCCTCCCAAAGCTCATTCGCAAACACCGGGTCTAGGAGTTTGGAAGAGAGTCACCTGCTTTACCTTTGAGGGGAAGCATCAGGCAGCCCCAGCTGCAGCAATACAGGTGAGTGATCTGAAAGAGTGCCTGCAACATGGTCAGAGCTGTGAACCCATATGGACACCGCCCCAGTTACCATGCCCATAGTGTTTTGGTGACCACCTCTCAAACACTCCTGAGTAGAAGGTTCCTTGTCTGGCATCTGGATGTTTGGACCTCCAGATATCACATAAGCAATGCCCCTCATTTTAGCTTTTACATGTGCAGAGACTAGGTGGAGATAACTGGGAAGATAGGTGACCCATCTAGCCATTCTTGCAACATGCAGTTAAAGGCTCCTCCCCAGATTAGTACATGCAGGTTTGTACACAGTATCTTCCCTCATAGTCTATTAAAAAATTCTGGATGGTCTGTATTTGGGCCATAGCAATTGACAAGCGTAATCTTCGGGCTGACTAACTTCCCTCATAGGATGGCATACCACCCCTGTTCATCAATGCATGAGTCTACCTCATAGTAATGTACCCCACATTTCATTAGTATGGCAACTCCTCATGCATATGAAGAGTATGATGAGCAAAGTCTGTAAGATGCCCATTTAATGGAAAAGCTACCTGTTGTCCTCGGTGCAAGTAACGTCTCCTCCAATAACGCAATATGCACCTAGTGACCATCCAGATACAAGAGTACGGCCTAATTTTGCCGGGGTTATTTTAGTCCCTGCACATTCCAAGTCATACATAACAACGGGTTAGGAAGCCCCATATAGGTAGGCAAACAGGTGGCAACAGAATAACTCGTATGCTGTACACTGGCTCCCACCTAATTCACATCGCATCATAATGTCAATTTGCACATCCTCTTTCAATTTAACTGCTCCCTTAAGTCTTCTATTCTCCCACCCACTCTGGTAGCCCAATCCCACCAAGACAAGAACCTGCCCTGACTACAACAACCATGAAAACCAGCTAAACAACAAACACCCAATATAAACAACATGGTGTTAAACATATGCAGGGGATAACCCATTGGGGAGTACCATGAGCTGGAGAGTGACCCTCAATTAACGATGACGGGCATCAGAGAAGCCAGTAGTATCTCCATCGAGTGTCCACAGCCACAGTTAGTGTTAAACGGAAGGCTGGTGGGTCATCACAGAGGCTTTAATCTGACTTTTCATGAGGGCAGTGTCGCTGCATTGTTGATAGAAATAGACAGCCCTCCCTCAACTGCATAAAAATATAACTTTAAGTGGTGTTGTAGTAGTCATCAATGGCATAGTCCCTCAAGTAGGTGGAGTCTCCACTGCAAGCACTGGGTGGGCAGATTGTCCCATTCCTGTAGGATCAGCCCAGTGACAAAGGCCGGTCACACGCAATCTAGTCCGAATCAGGCAGAGGGAACGATGCCCCTGGAGACGCCTTGACTTCTCATTATAATTTGCACAGAACTTCAGCCACCTGCTGTGGGGATTTAAATATATATATTTTTCCACCGGTGAGAAATCCGCAGCCTGGCTCAGTTGAGCATTGTATGTTGTATAAGTGCTTGCTGTAGTTTTTGTTTGACAGCAGTGAATTTTCATCTTGCCTCTTGTACTGTAATGGTAAAGTTTAGGAAGAAGGACACTGAGTTCCCTTAAAAAACATTGTATGTTTCACTCAGGCCATGATGTCATGGTCCCTAAATTTGAGGAAGCAAGTTATTACGGCTCTAGCCGGTGCTTCAAGTGGTGGTCTGTTGATCCTCTCTACCACAAGCAGTGTGGCGAAGGCCTATTTACAAAAAAGCGGTACAATTGTCCATTTTGCCAGCATCAGTGTATTCATGCACCCCCAAGATGCGGATATTATCCCAATGTGATCGTGCCTCTAAATCTTCATTTTTGGTGGCTATCACCTTGAGTACCTTTTCCAGATTAAGTAGGAATTCACTCTTAGAAGCAACCTCGTCCTCTGTGTTCAAGATATGCTGCTCTGCTTCTTGCAGCCTGGAGTCGTGCCTCTCCAATTTATGCAAAATCACATCCATTCTGGAGTCTAGACCATTTATTTGATTGAGGTCAAGCTGTCCCGCATGACTCGAAGGAGGGACTTCACCACAGCTCGCAGTTTGAGTGCTGTACTGTATATGCAGAAGGAAACAATCGCAATGGACCGCACACTGCTAGCCACTCCTCGGGATCGCCCCTCGGGACTCTGGTACATGGAGTTCTTGAGTGGTTCACCCCAGTGGGTGCAAGTAGGTACTTGTTGAACTGATGCTCTCTAGACCCGATACATGTCCCGGGTTTTTGGATATCGCCCGAGACATGGCTCATGTAGATGCAGAAGGTTCGGTGTCCGCCATCTGGGAGCTCTTCCGGACATTGAATTGAAGCTTGGACTGCTTTCCATTGTTTTTCCCCATCTTAGTTATTTACTTATTTATTGGTTATTCAGCCTATTCTCAGCTCGCGACCACCCACTGGATATCCTGACACTATACCAAGAAACAAAACTCTGCATGCCAATAGGAGATAACTCAGATCCAGGCTTAAATAAATGAGATTTTAAAGCTTCATGGAATTTTTTTTTATCTGGCTCACTATGAAAAGGCAAAGGCAGCTTTTTCAAGGCTTGAACAGTAACCACAGAAAAGGCCTTGCACCCAAGGCATACATTACAAAAATTGGGAATGGTAATCAAACACACCGAAGATGACTGTAGTAGTCTGGAGGGGCAGTATCTAATAAACATATATGAAACATCTGAGCCTTGAGTTGCCGGCTAAAGAGCGTTGTGGGCCAAACAAAGGGCTTTAAACTGGCATCTCCTTTTAATAGGCAGCCAATGGAGCTGCCTAAGAAGAGAGGAACCACTATCATATTTTCTCTTACCAAAGATCAGTCTGGCTGCTGCATTCTGTATAAGCTGTAGCTTTCTGGTAAGATACTCAGGGAGTCCAAAGCACAGTGCATTACAGTAGTCCAGTCTACTAAGAACCAAAGTTTGCACCAGCAATTGTCTGGAAGACTCAGGAATAAGCTGGATAATCTTCTGGAGTTGTATTAAAATTGGGAAACAGGTTGACATCAACTTATTGATAATCAGCCAAAAGCCTGTTGTCACATGCAACACCTAGGTTCAGAGTCGAAGTTTCAGGTGCTGGGCATGAGCTCAAAGAATGGGGCCACCACTCATGGCACCAGATGGAGGGGTTTCCAAAATTGAGCACTTTTGTCTTATCAGAATTGATGCAGAGAGAGTTTCAATTCATCCAACTGGCCAATCTATCCATGCAGCCCCTGAATTGCTCCAGAATTAGCAAAAATGTCCCTTCCACACGGATGATAATTTAGGTATTATCAGTGTACCCAAAGAATTAAAATACAAAGGAAGGAAATCAGGTCTGCGGGTGGGGGGAACATACATATTAAAAAGTGTAGGATTGAGGGCAGATCCCTGCCGCACCCATAAGTAATGTCTTAAGATAGAATGAAGAGGTGCCATCTGCAACACCTGAGTTCTGTTCATCAAAAAGGATTCAAATGATACAAGTGGCTTGTCCTATAGGCCAATTGTAGTAAGCCTTTTCAACAATGCAACATGTATGACCATATTGAATGCCGTCAACAGGTCAAGAAGTATGAGAGCCGCCGAATATACAGCATCTAGAGTAATCCTGATGTCTTTAGTAACAGCCGTTAAACAGTTTCTGTGCTAAAGCAATATCAAAACCCAAACTGATGTTTATTTTATGCACCATTCCCATCACAGTATGTAACTGTTTGCTTATTAACTCGGTTTTTGTGCAAGATGGCCAACTGGCAGCGCTAGCAGGAGACTCCTGGACTGTGACAGGAATACCCCAGAATTCTGCTGCTCTGAGGCCCACAGTGAGTGCCTCTGCATGGCAATAAAGATAAGGCACTTCTGGACCAATCTTGAAGTCGCCATAAGCGCTTGGACATCTGTGACTGACTGGCATTCTAGAGTGGTGCCTGCAGCGACTGTGTGGCCTGCACAAATAGTGAGCAATGGGCTGTGCTCCAGAGCTGGGTGACGTGGGCACTGGGGCCTGGAAGGCTGGCCGAAAAGGCCACAATTAAAAAGATTCCTCAAGGCACCTGAGGGCTGCCATCAGAGGAAGAATCTGAAAGCATGGAGCAGCAGTGGCCACGCCATTGCGGCAGGTTTGCACCAGCCCTGGACCTGCCTTTACTGCATGCAGAAGTCAAAAGGAGCAGCAGCGGTGTGTGGCGATCCGGGGGTGGGGGGGGTCTGGGCAGGTCTCCCACGAGTCAGCCTTGTTCCCTCTGCACCCTTGTCTCGAGTTGCCTGGTGGTTAACACTCTACTGCAAGGAGGTGTGTAGCCAGCAGGGTGGCCTAGAAAGCACCAGCTTGGAGGAGTTTCTGCTGTTGGAGGCCTGTGGGACATGGCGCAGATGGCAGCAGAGCCAGGTGGTCAGGGGGCCACTATTTTAGGCAGTCGTGGGCACTTGAGAGAGGAACTGTATTTTTGCCCCGTGGGTGTACTTGTCCCTGTGTGAGTCCTCTACTTGAGTCGGATGGATGAGTGGCATCCACTGTGTGCTGAGGGCTAGCCTGAGACTGGAACTGTGCTCAATGGGAGAGTCCTACTGCTGCCCCCAGGGCACAGTGCCTCGAGGTGGAAAAAGGGGTCTAGAGGGGGGCGACTGGGGGCCCCCGCGTGACATTAGCTTTGAAGTAGCTGTGGGCCATGAGGGCTCTCTGCCTTTGGAGAGACTGTGGATTTAGGCTAAATTATGTGTGTGGGGGTTCTGGCCCATCCCAGCAGTTCTCGCACACAGTCTTAAGCATTGCTGAGCAGAGAGGGGGACTGCGTTGAGGCACAGCAAGACCAAATGACTCAAGCGGGTGATCGCACCGTGGGTTGAAAATGGTTAAGGACAGAGGGCTCTGTGGTGCCCAACAGACAAAAGTCGATATACAGCCCTGGTCCTGGGGATGCAGCACTGGCTGAGTGCCAGGGAGGACTACATAATCCACGTGGCCCCAAGGAAGCGCAGATCCTGGCAGTGATCGAAGCCTCCAGTGATAATATGCAAGAAAAGTTTCAATCAGTCTCACTGATTGTGAATTTGCTGCGGGTGGACTTATGCAAGGTTGCTGAGAGGTCCTTGGTTATGGAACAGCAAGTTAATAAGTTGGAAGGGTTGATGACTGCCTTTAAGAGAACAGTTGCCACACTCAAGTCACTGTCACAGAAACTGGAAATGTGTGCAGAGGATGCGGAAGGCTGCTCCTGGAGATAAAAAAACTTGCCCTCTGTGGGATTCCCAGACGGCGTAGAAGGCATTGACCCAGAACTCTTCCTGAGATGATGGCTTAGGTCAACGCTGCTGGAGGCCGATTTGTCGCCTGTCTTTATGGAGCAGCACGCCCACAAGACTCTGGCCTCCACCTGGGGGAGGGGGGCACCTCGGATAATATTTGCCAATATTTGCCACGATCCTTAAGTACCGGGAGTGGAATGCTAAACATCAGGCTGTCCAGCGGTTTTTGGACCCCAACTTTGAAGAGAGTGTTATTCAGATTTCCCCGGATTATACATAATGAGTGCAACAGCACAGACATATGTTTGGGGATGGGTGAAACCCTGCAAAACTAAACGTAGTGCATGAGGGAGGATCTAATTTTTTCATGAATCCAGAGGAGGTGTGGGATTGGCTGGAGATTCGGGGGGTGGACGGAGGATGGACATATTGCAGTACCCGGACCCGGTGGAGCCCGTGCTTGGCCCCATCAAACATGCTGGACTGGATTAGCATAGAGGCGGTGGCAGACGCCGGAAAAGGTCGACCTCTAAAACATGGGTAGTACTGCAACAGGATGGTAAGCTTGATGTGGATGGATGGATGCGATGGGTCGGCGGCTTGGTATGATCCTGGGGGACGGTGTGAAAAGTGTGAAGACGGGATGGATGAGCCAGCAACAAACAATGTGGACATAGTGATCTTGAGGGGATAAAAGTGACTTACATAGATATGTATATGATGTCTAATTGGGTGAAAGTGCCTTTGTTGATATGGCGGCATTGTCTAAGAGTGTGTAAGACGGCTATAGTGGAGGGCAGTTAGTGGTCAGAGTGTGTCTTGTGTCGATCTCGGGTCGATCACTTGTGGTCGTTCCTGAAGTATAACTCGCCCCCACGATACTCTTTAGATATTTAGGGGATGTAGGGTCTGGGTTATGCCAAACGATATAGGGTTATGCTTATTTAGTTGATATGTTATGGGACGGGTGGTTGTCTGGAATGGGTTCTAGTTAGCAAGTTTTTATCCAGGGTGGGTCAGGAGGTGTTTGGTAGTTTTTAGTTTATATAGCATAATGTAGCCCTACGCTAAAAGTGTGGGTGGGCAAAGGTGATGCAGTTGCCATGGGTGCCTGTCGAGAGGGTGGGGGAGGGAGGGACCAGTCTGGGCCAGCAGGAAGCTCAACTGACATTATGTTAGGAACTATCCGTATAGTCACCTGGAATGTAAGGGGACGGAATACATTTGCCAAGCAATACAAAGTGAATGCCTATCTACGAAGGCTAGTTGTATCTATATCAATGATTCAGGAAACTCATCTGATGGATAAGGAGATAAAGAATTTGCAAATTAACTGGAGGGGCCAGCTTTACTCCTCTACTTACTCAACTAATGCAAGACGGTCTCCATCTGGATGGAGCCTAATGTCCCATTCCAACTGTGCAGCTGCCTAGTAAATGTGAAAGAGATATGTATTGTTTTGTGTTGTGGAAATGTGCTTCTTTAATGTATAGGCACTGAATGTGGATGATGGGCAGTTATTTGGTACCCTGGAGGGGCTAGTTGCTAACGTATGTGGGGATGCACATAATTTGAGTAGAAGACTTCAATTGTGTGCTTGATGGCCTCCTAGATAGACACCCCCCCAGACTAGGAACAAAGTCTAACATGATTGCTAAGCTTTGGGAAATGATGGACCAATTAAACTGCAAAGACATATGGAGAGTGCTCCACCCAAATGTTGGGGATACCTCTGTTTTACCCACAGCCATTGCACGTACAGCAGATTGGATACATTTCTAGTGTCAGGCATGCTCAATATACAGGGGGCATGGTATTTGGCGAGATTTCTACTCAATAGCCTCCTAATGTCATTGGTGTGGGTGGGCAAGAGGATCAGAGTCAGATTGTTGGCGGACATACAGGAGGGGGCTGTAACCAAGGATGTGCTAAAATTGGACCCAGCAGAAGGCAGGTTTGGACTCCTAGATCTGCAGTCGTATCATATGGCCGGCCTCCTCCCATACTTAGCACTCTGGTCTCCGGTGTACGGACGGTTGCAACTGGGAAAAGCAGCTCCTGGCTGACCTGGTGGAGGATGTGCCACCTTAGGGTGCCGGAGGACAGATTATATATAGTATGGTAAGTAGCGAAAGCCAGAGAACAAGCAGTAACATACGTTTTGGTTAGATCCCTAGGCTTCTCCCTCTCTGGTGGCTTCAGCCTTTCCTGCACATATAATCACTGATGGATATGTCCCAATAGACAGCAGGTGATTGACAGAGGGAGGGTGACCTGTACATGAATGGTACCTTTGTGACAGCGGAGGAGGTTGGGCTTTTGTTTCGGATGGGTCCGGGACGATGCCTACAATACACCAAACTTTCAAGTACAGCCCGGGAGGTAAATCTAAAGTTACTGGTGGAACTAGGGGCATCTCGTACTAAAGGTGTCACCGGAGCCTGGCTGGAGCTGATGGCTCGCCATTGCCTCCTCGGCCTACTGCCACTCCCCAGAATGGGGAAGGAGAAGGTGTAGGGAAAAGTGGTCCCAGAATACACTCTTAAAAGAACAAAAACAATTCTGTATACAGTGTACAAAAGGAAATTATACATTGCATTTATGAGAGATGTTGTTTATTCACATCCTCATCAAAGCACATATATGAAGAAGCTTTTCATTAAGCATGAACGTTGTGCCAGGAAAAAAGGGTGGGGGAGTAGTGGGGAAGGTAAGTGGTTTTGTGAGGATTAAAGTTGTGTAGACAGGTCAAAGGACTCGGTGTAGTCACAAAATAAACAGTTGACATCCCAAAGGCATATCATTTAGCCACATAGAAACGTAAACAGTGGTTAACCATGCCCATACAGGAAAACACAGTAACAGTGATCTGTTGTTCTTGGGTTGGCAAAAATACAAAAGTCAATGTTTCGACCCCCGAGCAGCGAAGGGTTGATTTCCACCTTACTATGGGGTCTTCCTCAGGACTAGGACATGTGGAGGGAGTGAAGAGGGGCACATAGGGTAAATAAAAATAAAGTAAACTAACGAAATCCCACCTAGTCAAGTCAAGTTTGAATTTGTATAGCGCACTACTCACCCAGAGGGTCTCAAGGCGCTTGAAGGAGGGGGGAGCTTACTTATCAAATAACCAAGTTTTAAGTTGTTTTCTGAAGGAGAGGTGGTTCTGTGTGAGGCGGAGGTGGGTGGGGAGGGAATTCCAGGTCTTGGCTGCTAAGTAGGAAAAGGTTCTTCCTAGGCAAAGGTTGTGGGCGTAGAAGCTCCGAATAATTACCAGAGAGCAGCCCTACATAGTGGGCTGAGTTGAGGGGTGAAGGGCACACAGGCTCCTAAAACCAGAGAGCACGCTAGTACCTGAGAAATAAGGTGTTGTGTAAGTGGCCTATGAATAGAAAAAGTGCCACATGAAAACAGGCCTATACAGTTGCCAGTTTAAAAGCACGGTAAAAATTCATGCCATTGACTGAACATATTACTTACAGAAGGGGGAACCGTGGGTTTCCTCCACCAATGCCGTTTAAATTAAGAAACTGGTCATTGCATCAGAAATTCTAAAAATACGAAGACGTGAGTATATTAATGTGTAGATTAGTTAAACAACCAAAACGCTAGATACAAGACATTGGATAGAAAACCATAACTCAATACCTGTTCAAAAGTATGCGCAGTACTTTCCCCACAAGGGCATACAGTCTAAAAGAGAGAAAACACGGGAGAAGGAAGCATTACTCTCCCGTCCCGAGACAGACCACAGTGTACACAGCACTGGCGTAGCTAGGGAGAGGGGTGGTGGGGGGCGGTCCGCCCCAGGCGGCACCATTTTTGAGGCAGCCGCGGTCGCGCGGCACTGGAGGTCCGTTGTGCCGCGGCAGCCTTTATAATTTATTTGGGATTCTTGGTAACAAAAAGGCACAGTGTCCCAAATAAATTATTAAGGCGTCCGCAACGGGTCTCCAGTGCCGCGGCCGCCGCACGCGCTTGCACTGTGCCTGCCTGCTGCAGTTAAAACTTAAAAGCAGGTCAGGAGTGTGCAGGCTGCAGCGCGGGTGCGGCCTAAGTCCCACCGGTGCGTAGTGACGTCCTCCGGCTCCGACCGTTGTGGTTGTTGCTCCCCCCCCACCCCCCGGCCGAGCCTCGCTCAGAGTCCTCCAGGGCCGTCAATCGTGCGCGGCTCGTGGGACTGTGATCCAGGGCCTCCCGTCTGCCCCACCTGGTCCGCAGCTTCTCGGCTGCAGTGGCCATCACGGTGCCAAACCCGGAGCCAGACATCCAGTACAACAAGGTGAGGTTGAGTTGTACGTCCAGAGCCCCCAGTGGGCATGCCAGGGGTCGCTTGACAGCGCCCAAGTATGTGGCAACCTTCGTCGGAGATGTAGGAGCGGCGGTGTGACGCAGCTGACCACCCCATGCAGAATGTCTGGAGGAGCCCATATTCTCCAGTAGCTCACAGATATTCGTTTATTGGCCTGGGGTTGAATAGGGACCCCACTCAAGGGTTGTGAGGCCCCTGTATGTTCGCCCCCAGGTGATGCTGTTATGCTGTTAATGCAGGGTGCTGGAACCAGTGTGCGGGGGTTCTCGACGCTGTCCATGTGCAGCCCACAGCTGTGTGGGGTCGCCTTAAAGTGCTTCAAGGTCTTTTCTGTACTGTTTAGGGAGCTCTCAGTTGCAGTCTCAATTACCAAAGTTGCTTCCTCTAAGAATGCATATTGTCAGTACACACCTTGGTGCTGGCCTGCCCAGCACTGTAACAATCAGAACACCCCATTCACTGTTCCCTCTGCCAAACTGCCATTTGAGAGCATTGCATACAGAGAATGACACCGTTCTCATTATTTCCTGTATTGCAGGGTCACCAGCTTTATTCCACCTGTATCAGGTGATACATTCAGAGCTTGAAATGTTGCTGCGTTTTCTTCAATCCATTTATTGCCCGCGCATTTTAGGCTTGACGCTCGTTTAAAAAGCTATTTCCTTTACAAACAATGTCTCTGGCTGTACAATCTTGTTCACTGACTTTTTTCATAACTGTGTTTTATTGACTGTCGACAACTGTGGCATACTAGTGCTTAAGGTCTGACATGCTCCATAGTCCTAGACAAGAGATCCAAGGAAGCTAGGACTAGCCAGTGTATGCATATCAATAAACTTACATGCATATATTAAGTTTTACCATTCATCATAATTATCTAATTAATCGAATGTCAGTTAGAAGTGATGCCACTGTCTAAAGGCAACGTTGGGAAAACTGTAAAAATAAATATATATTCTGAGGTAGAAATACCACCACAGAGGCTAAAGAAGGGCTATTAAGCAGCTGAGACAGGTGAAGGGTGATTATGAGATTTATTTGCGAACTTGTTGCAGTAAACAAGCTAAAAGCTGATGCAAATCATTTGATTGATTCTACAAAAAAGATGTGAATAAAAGGTTTTGCTTTTGACATTTAACGGGCTATTGGCTGTGCGGTGTGATTTATTTCAAGTGCTCTCCGTCCTTTTTCCCCAGCACCCCTCCCCCCCCCAAAAGGGGCAGCAATCTGAGGGATAGCCCCGGGCGCCACAAACTCTAGTTACGCCCCTGGTACACAGTTAGAAACCAGAGAAAAATGAAGCCAAAAACTCACCGCTCCTCTACGGCCCAGTTACCTTGAAACTGACAGCCCCGTGCCTGAATCTGTAAATATCGAGAAACAGGACGCATTAACTATTTCCCTTAACTTCCCTTAAGAACGCTGCACTATATCGTTGCAAAGTACTAAAAAACACAACCATAAGCCTGTCATATTTCTTACCCCAGGAAAGAACTGTCAGCCCTCAGGATCTGATCACTTAGTGCCGGCGGGCCGAGGATCTTGTTTAAATACGCATGCGCATTCAGCACCTGTACTTGAAGCTGCTAGATGCTGACAAGACACCGCATCACCGCGTCCCGGTGTCAGTAGACAGAAACAATAGACTATGACCGTGGTCTAGTTAGTGAACGATAAAAGTCCCGAATTCAAGCATAGGGGATATGCTATGTCAGTACTTCAAAAAACCATCCGTTCGGATATAGAGAAGGGGGGAAAAGGGACTAACTATGCCCAGATATGTTCGCTCACCTGACTGAAATGCATAAAATTTAGAAAGCGCTACAAGGGAGCTAGTGTGAGTCTTATCTTGTGGTACTCATAGGGGCACAAAAGTACCGGTTTAAAACATGTTGTGCACTATCCTAAACATATGGTCATTAGAAAGACACCCATAGATTCTATAAAAACGACAGTAGGCCCAGGGAGGCTGAGGGACCTTTAAAAAGATTAGGGACCGTGCTGGTATTACAAAACTGGAATGATGTAACTGTCCTGTACATTAATCAGCACTCAAAAGGGGTAAGTTATAATCATATCTTGTGATTAAAAGGTGAGCGCACAGTTAACATCATATTAAGCATTGTTTGACATACAATCATGACCCTGTCAGCAGATGAGGAACACTTGATTCAGGCCCACTAGAAACATATTACGTGACTAGCCATGAAACGCCAAACCCTCATTTCGGACAACTTAACATCATACTAAGTGGTTAGCGAGTACAGATATGCATTGTTATGACATTATAGGTGGTCATGTTCTCATCCGTTATTGACCTGTAAGGAGACAAAACACATCCAAAAAGCAAATTTCCTCACGGTATTAATTTTACATGATCATGCAGTAGTATGAGAAATAATTATCATGAAACAAGCGATGGGGATCAATGATCTTAACTAAAGGAATAGTAAGCAAAACACCCTTAAGCCACTATTTTAAGTGAGATATGCTAGCTGGGCATAACTGGCATTCTTGTGCATTTAGCCCGTTATTAATCGAGTCAAAGCGGGTCATCCATTTACTTTCCCTGAGATTCAAGATGGATCCTATGTTGCCTCCCCTTGGGCCCAAGGACACTTTCTCAAGGATGACCAATTGTTGTTCCTTTCGTCCATGACAAACAGTTTTGAAATGGTCGACCAGTGGTGCTCCCTGGACCTCACATCTTAATCTACTGCAGTGCTGCAGGACTCGTGCCTTGATCTTTTGCTATGTCTGTCCTACATAGATGGCATGTGATGCAGTAAATCACGTTATTCGTATTTCAGTTGGTTATGATTTGAGATCATTGCTGTGTTGTTTATATATGAATTGCTTGGTCTGTACAGCCATTTTGCAGACTTTGCATTGTCCGCACCTGAAGTGTCCCAGTGTGACTGGTAAGTTCCTCATTGTTTGTAGTGTAGGTTGTTCGGGACTGTCTAGGAAGGAACGAACCACATGATCCCTGATGCTCTTTGCCTTTTTAAACGAATGCATGGGAGGAGACAGTTGTTCAATGTCATCAGAGACCAGACCCCAATGTTTGTTAACAATCTTTTGGATGGCATTACTCTGGGTGCAGTATGTGGTTACACAAATCATTCTCTGAAGGCTTTTGTTGCTCTTGTCCTGCACAGTAAGTAATACTTCACGGGGACTGTACCAAGCCCTCTTCTGAGCTTTTTTAATCAGATGTCTAGGATAGCCCCTCTCCAAAATTCTGGCACTCAGATCTTCAGATTCTTTTAAATAATCCTCTTTCTGGGCACAATTCCTGCAGATTCGCAGGAATTGACCTACCGGCAGCTTGTCTCTTAGACCTCGAGGGTGGTGGCTGTTATAGCGTAAAAGTGAATTCCGCTCCGCTGGTATGAGATACAGAGTCATAGGTAATTTATTATCTTCATGAAATATGGTGATGTAGAGAAAATCCACTTGGTTTTTATCAGACTGCATCGTAAATTGGATGTCTTGGCTTTGCTGGTTAAGCCAGAGATGAAAGGAATCCAATTCCCCTGTAGTGCCTGTCTAGAGCATCAGCACATCGTCGATTTAGCATCGCCACAACGTGACTTGGTTATGGTAGGGATTGGTCACATTCAGAACATACTTATGTTCAAAATCATCCATAAAAATGATTGCTAGGTCCGGCGCGAAGGCTGCCCTCATCGCGACGCCCTTGTTCTGCAGGTAAAAACTCCCTTGAAAAAAGAAAAAGTTCTTCATCATGGTGATGGCGAGTAAAGCAATAATAAAATTGGTAGTTACTGCCATAGGTGCTGAGCGTCGGTCCAACGCCTGCTGAATCACATCAAGGGCTTTAGTCTGCGGAATGCTAGTA
This sequence comes from Lissotriton vulgaris, assembly GCF_964263255.1. Taxonomy (NCBI): domain Eukaryota; kingdom Metazoa; phylum Chordata; class Amphibia; order Caudata; family Salamandridae; genus Lissotriton; species Lissotriton vulgaris. The sequence continues at coordinate 1,483,509,807 of NC_141693.1, forward strand.
TACAGTGATACGATATAGCATGTCACTAGTTGTTGTTTCTCATTGTCAAAGGAATGGCCATCGACCAGGTTGATTGTCTGAAGTGTGTCTCTTAGGTATGTTTCAGTTGTTTCGGCAATAGGTTTCAAGAAGACATCGATATATCTACAGAGTGGCTCCAGAATTGAGCCACATCCGGGCACTATCGGTCTCCCAGGTGGTGCCTGCATGCTCTTATGAATTTTAGGCAAAGTGTATATTGTGGGCAGCCGAGGGTCACTCTGGTTCAGGTAACGAAATTCGTGCTCACTCAGAAAACCTTGCTCTTTACCTTCCTTCGTCAAGGTGAGGCTCTCAAGTGCTTAATGAAAAGCTTTTTAATATATGTGCTTTGATGAGGATGTGAATACACAACATCTCTCATAAATGCAATGTATAATTTCCCTTTGTACAGTATAAAGAATTGTTTTTGTTCTGCCACACACAACGGGGGGGCTGAAGCCCTTTGAGTCCAATGGGTGTTGCGCGCCTGTCATGGCCAGACACAAGAGCCCCTAAAGGGATATGTTTGGTGGATTTGGTGGGGTGGCACAAGGGTGTAAGAACTCAATTGATAAGGAGCATGCATCATCCTCACAACGAGTCATACCCTCACTCCCCCTTCTCCCACACACTTCGTGACTGGTGAAGGTAGCACTATGGTCTGGTGACCCGCTTAATATTCATGACTTCTAAAAACTTCTATTTTTACTCTTGCTTTCCTCATCTCTACGCCCAAGTGACATGTCGCCTCCGGGACTCTCGAGAAGAGGGCCTAGCACCGACCACAGGAATACCCCAGACTAGATAAGCAACCTTCAGCTGGGACACAAATTGATCCCAAAGGACCTGTTCCTTATTTACCCCTTTGTTTTGATCCAGAAGAATAATAACACATTACGTTCATATCAGCTCTTCCCCGTCTCTCCCCTCCTTATATCCGTACAGTATCCCCTACTGTGGATGCCGAGACCCTTAGAGGTGTGCAAACACTTGATTGCTGTGTTCAGTTGGTGGGAAACTGCTTGACCCCCCTCCCTCAAGGTAGGATTTTGAGCAGCACATGTCAGCCAGATGTGAGGCATGAGAGTTGTATTCGGTAGAAATATACAACTGGGGAACGATACCTCCCAGTGCTGCCCGGTATGGGATACTCAATGTCAACTTGCACTGCCTATGAGTATTGGGGACAAAGCTGCAATGTTGAATTGCTGAAGTTTCTTGTTCTCCATGTCTTTCATGTAAAATGGTAATACAGCCAATAAAATACAGTTTTCCAAGATTTTGGAAAAAAAATGGAGCAGAAAGATGGGATGGTGGTTGGAAACAATATCAGAATACAATGTTTCGTTCTTTAAAAGTTGCATCACTGGATTTGTTTTACAAAATGCTGGAACACGCTTGTAGTTTAGAGTTGATGCACATTATGTTAACCCAGGGAGCGAAAACTGTGTCATCTCTTTCAAAACTCTGATAGGACAAGGGTCAAGAGGAGACACCAACTTAATCAACATGATTCTAAATGTTGCCTCTTTGTGTGTGATAAGACAAAACTCAGACCACTCCCTTTGTATGATAGATTTTGATTCTAAATCTTCTATTGCGGTCCCCAGAGATGCAAAAGTAGACCAAATGAATTACATTTTAGCCTGAAAAAAATCAGCCAAATCCGAGCAGAGCCTTTGAGTGGGTGGGACTTTAGGTAGATGATGAGCGGCTTTGACTAGGGAAGTACATACTGGGGACAATTACTTAATGGAATTATTAGCTGTGACTATTTTATTGTGGTAATAGTTTTCCCTCCAGGTGTTGAGCAGCCTTTCATAAGCTTTTAAGTACTGCTTTACGTACTTCTCTGCCTTCTTCCGAGAATATTTTCTCCAGAGACACTCCAAGCATTTACATTTTCTTTTAGTTCGCCTTTACTCGTTTTTGGTGTACCAAGGTGCTAATGGAGTTTTACGATATATGGTACAAGTTTTAAGCAGGGTCGGACTGGCCATAGCGGGCACTGGGAGTTTCCTCAGTGGGCCGTCAGGGTGAGGGCCGGTTTTGGACCTCTGGGAGCCGGTTTCGCCCCCCCCCCACCCCCACCCCTATACCATAAGCAGCTGCAGGGTACCTACCCCAAATCTCGCCACCCCACCCCACACGGCCGGTCCGACTCAGTTGTCAGGGCCGTCTTGCGATACCAGTCCAGCCCTGGTTTTAAGGGGCTCCCTCAATGCAAGAGTTAAACTCTTCCAGATGCACAGCCATATTAGATTTGAGCAGGATATTAAGTTCTGAGTATTCTAGGCATTCCCTTAGTCTGGGAAAAATCAAGTTTAGACCAAGCCCGGTAGCATTTAGTAATAGATAGTTGTCGAGAAGGAAAGGCATCCTCTTTCCGTAAATAGAAGGAACTTAACTTGTGATGCGATTATAGTATCTCTTCCACAACCTCCACATTGATTAATCGCTCTCTGGCACATATGCGATCCAGTATATGGCCTGCCCTATGATTAAATTGATGAACTATCTGTCTCGTCTCCAATATTGAGCAAATATTGGTATTGTGCAAGATAGGGGCATTCATATTGGTATCAAAATAAACATTCAAATCCCCCAGTGCAACTCAGGATTCAGTCTCTAGAGAATTCGTAGAAACTACTTCTTGAAAAGATCTAATAAAGTTCTTTACTAGCCCGGGGGTTCAATGTTGCTGTAAGAATTTGACCGTCCATTTGTGGTTTGAAGTTAGAAACATGGCAAGTAATTCCATGTGCTGCACCAGCAATACCTGTGAAGAGGAGCAAACATAGGAGTATTTGCAAATAAGGAAATCCTGCCTCCAGTTTTATGCAGCCTATTAGAGGAATGGATAACATATCTTGGAAGTATGGCGAAGACTACTAAAGGGTCAGAATTCTCCTCTATCCACGTTCCATAACGAATAAACTGTTCATATTGTTTTCTTCCAGTAATGTGCAAATCTCTACAGCATGCTTTATGAATGGCTTTACATTAATAAGGCCACTTTTAATCTCACATACAGACTCATACATATCTTGCATCACCACCTCCAGCATAGCTTCCCCAACCTCCTTCCAGGGTGATATTCCTGGGGCTGATCCCATAAAAACTTGTTGTAGCCCCTTTTTTTAGACTCCTATACAAAACAAATCTTTAAACTGGGACTGAGATTAAAGAACAGTCTTCGGAAAAGTCATACTAGAGGGAGAGAACCTCAAAGACAAGACAAGCTAGAGTAACGCTTGTGTAGTCCTTCTGACGCAAAAAAGGCAGCACGCTGGGCCTTGGGCTCAGAGCGGGTACAGATGGGCTTGCCCTTGGCACACCTTCTAGAGCACTGAAAAACGAATCTCGGCTAAATATCAGCTTTAAAAATAAAGTGCAATCGTGCTGAAAAAGACACTGGCATAAGAACGATAGTCACAATTAAAGTGCAGAGTTTAAAAGAGGCAATGGTGTAGCGAAACTACAGAGGGCTCCTCTGCAAGATACGTGGAGGGGCCTTCTCCGGACTCAATTACAAGCTCTCCGGCCAAAGTGCTGTGTTGAGGGGGCCCCCTGGGGCTTGGGGGACCCCCACACCGCAGGGGCTGCGGCGGCCTGTGTTACGCCACTAAAAAGAGAGTCTTCATTAAACAGGACTTTCATATTCATCAGGATCATCAGATTCAGTAATTCATTAAAAAAGCATACAGTACAATAACTTCAGGTATCAATGCAGCTCTACGCTGTGGATAGCAGGGGCCAGCCCGGGAGGATGCAATTATGGTCGAAGGTGCAGGCAGACCGCCCAGTGCAGTCACCGCCACCAGGGGCCTAGGTCTAGTGCAGCAGGAGTAGGCCAGCACAGGATCTCGTCAATCTATAGCAAGCACCGATGGAGAGGGCACCATTGTGTTTGCATAGGCCTAGCTGTGAGGCTACCTAGATCAGAGCTGTCAACTTTGTAACTTGGAACCTATGGTGGATTCCCAGCTTTAGCTCAACATCCTGTGACGGAGAGGTACTGCTCTCCGGATCCTCGCAGAAGTGCAGAAAGGAAGAAACAGACGTTAGCACATTACGGGCTGGCTTATATGGACTCAGACGACGTTACATCCGGTGGATGGCGCCATTACGGAGTAGCTCAATGTCTTCTACCGACGCGCAGAGGTACTGCTGTTGAAACGTTTCTGTATCCAGTCTAGCTCCTGGGGATAATTCGAAAGTAAAGAATCTCAGGCTAGACATCTCTGTTAGATATCTCAATTAACCTCGTCTTCTAATCCACTCTCTACTGCACATGCTCTAACTTCCCTGGGTTCCTCAACATCAATGCTTTCTTGGGAATGTCTTCTTGAAACTCATTGCTTTCAGTCATTTTGGTATTCATTTTGCTCTCCATTTGTTGTGTGGGAATTTAGAAAGAACAGGGAAATAGAGGCACAGGGAAGAAGACTACGGTACATTAAAAAGTAGACAAAAGTGAGATCTAAGGAGTGGGAAGTGGCAGATAGAGAAAAATGAAAAGGCAGGATGACAGGAAGCAGGAGAGGAGACAGCAGCGTGTGGAGAGTGATTACAAGACCAGAGAGCAGGGTGAACAGTCCTGGGGCCCAGGTGACAGCCTGTAGACTATGCAATAGTAGTTGAAATGCACTGCAGCACATGGGAAGGAAAGAGCGGACTGGGGCAGAAAAGCAAAAGGCAAAGAACATACAGGTACAATTTGAACTCTTATTTCTGGGCACCAAGCTTCAGCTTTAAAATCCACTCCTCTTGTGAACATTAAAAAAAGGGGAGGCAACTGGACTGTGTCTCAGCAGCAAGTGTGTTATCCCACAGGACTACACTTGACAGTTTGAAATAGGCATAGGGTAGTAGAAGGAGAGGCAGGCAACAACTGACTGCAAAATGGGTCAGCTTGAGGAACAGCAAGGCCCAGCAACTGCGCAGCCAGTATGCTTTACAAATGAGCCTTTGAAATGTGTGTGTATCAGATCTAGAGCACGGAGCCCTTCTTCTCGATCAGCTCGAGGTTTTCCAAGCACCACCTCTCAACCACAGAGATTGTTAAGAGGACCACAGTGCCTTGCTCATCTTCCTTTCCAATCTTTAAATGTAGTTTCCCATAATACACAGGGTGACAAGCACACAAGGGCCTTGTGTGAGATGGACTGTTAGAGGTAGTACCCAGCAGCCCTCAACAAGGCACAGGAGAATATTGAACCTCATGTGAGTCCATTCTCGCCCCATCTCATTGCTCCCCATTCTAGGCAAGAAACGTGTTAATAGCATTATCTCACAATTCCTGGAGGAGAATAATATTTTACCCCAGTCCCAGATGGGGTTCTGTCTTGAACACAGCACGGAATCTGCTCTCCTTCTAGTCATCCAAAAACATAAAATGATCCTGGACCAGAGGGAGCAGCCGCCATCCTTCTTCTTGATCTTAGAGCAGTGTTTGACACTGTTGATCACAGTACCTTAATACACAGACTTGGGGAGATTTGGATTCAGGATAAGACCATCCTTTGCATGGCCTCCTTCCTAAGGGAAAGTTCATTTGAATGCATGGAATCTGGCTTCCTCTCAGACTCCTTTGCTGCCCCATATGAAGTTCCATGGGGTTTGGCGCTTAGTCCCACCCTGTTTAATGTATACATGAGCCTACTTGCACAAATTGTAGAGGAGTTTGGACTGTCAATTGAGTCTTATGCCGACAGAATGCAATTGGTATTCTCAGTGTCTGATGCAACTAGCTCCAATCATTTGCAGCTGGTACCTTGCATGGAAAAGATAGCAAACTGGATGACCAACTGTAGTCTAAAGCTCAACTGTGAGAAAACTGAGCTTATATTCATGGTCAACTGCCCAGGCCCTGGGAGCAGGATCAGCTGGCCTGATAACTGGGTGCGCCCCTGCTGCCAAGCCCTCCATCAAGAACTTGGGGATGTGGCTTGATCAGAATCTTTCTATGGATTCCCAAGCAAAAAAACTCTCAGCCACCTGCTTCGGTATTCTACCTTTGATCTGGAAGATCGTAGCCCATATCCCAGATCAGACTCGGAAAATGGTGAGCCAGGCACTAGTGGTCACAAGATTAGACTGCGGTAACTCACTATATCTAGTGGCCCCCAAATATGTAGTCAACAGGCTTCAGGTTGTCCAAAACGCGGCGACCAGGTTGCTATTGAAGATACTCAAGCAACAGTCAGTAAAAGCCTCACTGAGCAGACTCCACTGGCTACCTATCCAATCCAGGGTCAAGCTCAAGGCCCTCTGCCTAGCCCACAGAGCTATGCACGGCAGGGGTCCAACCCTGTTACAATCCCTCTTTTCTCTATATGTCCCCAACATGTCCCTCAGGCCATCATCTGACTTCCTTATGAGAGCAACAAGGATAAAAAGAGCCAGATGGGGAGGAAGATCCTTTTCTCATTTGGTCCCAAAACTCAGGAACTCAATGTCCACGGAATTGAGACTCCTAAAGGACGTATGTATTTTCAGGAAGAAACTCAAAACTGGCTCTGTCCATGATTACTCCTCCACAACCGCCCGCCCTCCTCTCTGCGGCACTGGGAATCCCTTGGCAGCTATGTGCTCCATAAATCACATAAATATGCTACAGTGTGTATGTTCTGCCCTAGCTAAACATGCCCACAGAGCAACATCAGGAATAGGAGCAGAGTGACAGCACCTGCTTCCTATGTATGGACTATTAGAATAACTCTATGATGAGGCGTAACTGTCAAGCCATCACCCTGAACCAATACTGCCTGACAGACTCACAAACAAAATCAATACTTGAGGCTCAGTTGGTCTTCTTTCTGGCATAGAACAGGGCAGCTACAGAGATTTTACTCAGAGTGTCTAGACTACTGCATGTGGGACCATCTTTCAAAAGTTGGTCCCCACTAATAAACAGGCCCACTGGGATTATGTAATTCTGTGGCTGCTGTGTTTTTCGCTTTATTGTGGATTTGCAGTAGCCCAATACCCATCATCTGCTACATAATTGAAAGATTTTTAAAAACAAAATGTATTTCCAGCTCAAATGAATCAAAAGTTACTGAAAAGGTAGCAACACATGTTGCTCTGCAGTAAAAGGCCTTACTCAAAGGTTGACTGCCCACCTTTAGTTACGTATTGCTCTATTTGGATGCTAAACTGGTACCAGTGAAGTGAAACTGTAGACCAGATGTGTAAAAATGCTAAAATAATGAAGTAATACTATCACAAAATGTGCTGCATTACATTGCATAATGTAGTCAACCCTGTCACGTAATTTGGTTGCCCTCTGTTGTATAATTCCAGTGGCCCAGTTAATCAGTGTCTGCACCACCCACCAGCAAGAAAAACCATAGGATCCCCCTCTACCTTCGCCCACACCCACCCAGTCTCCAGTGGGGTACAATGACCCTCAACACTGAAGGGGTTTTGAGGGGACCAAGAGCCAAAGCCAGTGGGGGGCAAAAAGATAATAAAAAAATGACATACCCTCCGTATGTTGCTCTCCTCCGTGTTTTCTTCTTTCTTCTTGGATAAAGGCAACCCCTCTTCTGCAAATCCCGACGCTGCTCTCATGCTGCAGATGAGCTGCATGAGAGCAGCGCCAGGATTGGCTGGAGTGGGTTGCCGTGACGCTCCAGCAGGCACAGGCCTCAGGCCTGCTCTTCACCCAGCTGTCTGCGACAGCTAATTGGAGAGGTTTACACTGCACATGTCAGGCTGGCCGTCTACGGCCGGCTAAAGTGACATGCACAGTGTAAACTGGAGTGAGCGCCCCTCCCCTGCTGCCTGTCAGCAACACTGCCCCACTCCCAAACACTGCTTGGGCTGGGAGCAGTGAAAAATAAAACAGTAATTCATTTTATTACCGTTTTATTTTTCACTTTTGCTGCAACAGCAGTGGGGGTCGGGGGTGTCGGAGGGGAGGGCAATGCTCCTCTGCCCTTATCGGGGGCCACCACTGCCAGCCTCACCACATTGTAAGACATTATTGCCAGAAAAGTCTGGACTGCATGGTGAACACTGAAACACTGCATAGCTATTTAAAAAAGAAAACATGCTTTTTACCCTTTTTTGAACTTATATAGTGCCTGCTGCTCTTCGTCATGGGTAAAGGAGCTATATATAAATGCAATTACCTACAACACAATTTGTCATTTTCTGCCTTGTTTGCTTGGAGTTATAGGCAGGGGAAACCCAATCAGCACTCAAAGAGTATCTGTCAAGTTAGGGAAAGGGCAGAGACCGCCTTTCAAGTGCAGATACTCTCTCATCCCAGTGCTACAAGGCAATCATTATCCCTCCTTTAAAACAACAGCGGAGGCTCAAACCTATTGCCATGCTCAGCGAGAGCTCCCATCATGGAGTTTATGCCCTAGGATATTGTGAATCACCGGTGATCTTCACCCCCTCCTGTGAAAACATTTTGCAGCAGCAGGAGAGGCTGAACATCTCTCTCTTAAGAAAATAAAATGTTATTTGTGGTGCCCTCTTCTCGAGCAGTGCTCTGCCCAGGCTTTCACTGTGATAAGCACCATCAAAGCTTCAGCCCGGGCTATGGCAGACAACAGTGGGGACTTAGGGCCTTTCAGCCCAATGGGTGTTGCACACCTGACAAACCAACATCTTCCAACTTTGAGTCAACAAACTGTGTCACATACACCACAACCCAACACACTGTCCACGACAACCCCCACCTTCTTATATAGTACACTCCACTCAACCAGCAACATAGTCTAGCACCGTTTAACACCTAACCCCCACTAGAAGGAACTTTGGTTCTTCATGCAACCTATGTCCACCATCAATATTCAAAAAACGACTCGTCCTTCCAAGTGCAGCAACTATCCGCTGGAACATTCTCTGTATGTCACGGAGCAATGGCACAGTCCTCAAACAATTAAAAAAATTCCACATAAAAACATCATGAAAAACACCGGAATGAACCAGCTAGAACTAGATATCTACAAACTTCCCTCCAATCTTTCAGTCAAACAGAAATATTGGAATAGTCATTGTACACCCAACCACACCTCTCTCTTGAATACAAAGACCTCTCAGACCAAGCTCAAGCAAGTGTAAAACCCAGACAAGGATCTAAAATGTAATGATCTTTCTGGGAAGAACTGAGGAAACAACTGGCTCTGGTTGAGATGCAAATCTCTGAGAAGCCTTCACAGAGATGTCTTCTCATGAATAAACTGCAGAATATAAGCATTATCACCCTGGTTTGAAACAAGTCTTCAATTTCCTCACTGGCAAACCCATCAAGTTTATCTCCCACCATTCTTTTCAAAAGGAATAAAGACACCAAGCAGTTTCATAAAAAGATACACCTGGACATCTATTCTTCAGTGCATGCTGACACCCATAACCTCCGGAATTAGACCAGTTGACATTGTATTCTGCTACTTGGTAGACAACCAAACAATCTTAAACACCACCAACAATCATGAGCCCTGTCCAACAGTCAACCTCGCAACAGCAGAGGCCTGGCTAGACCATAATCAATCTAATTAATGCTGTGTGTAAACTTCAACAACCTTACCCCGTCAATCACACAGTCTCAATCCATAGGACGTTGCACCTTAACCAGCCCCTCTGCAAAAGTTGTAAAACACTTCTTCCAGATCTCACCTTGAGTCAGCAATGAGGATATCCTTCTTCTGCCTTTTCAGGCTCTCATTACGAGTATCTCAAGAATCCCAGTTCAGCCAGATATGGGTTTTCCCAGCTGAATCAGGATTAACAGATATGCAGCAACACCACACCCCCATGTACTGGCAGTCCTTTTTGTTAGTGAAATCTGGAAGGATGTGTGTGGATATGTGTGGGGATATTGTCCCCGAGCACCACACAGCAAATATTAGATCTTAAGAGAAAAGAGAAACCATATCATATTCTTTCCATATCATAAGTTCATTGAATCGATTCCTTTTATTTTCTTTTATTTTCTCTTCACAAACGTGAGTTTTCCATCACAGTGTAGGTCTTCATACAATATTCATTGGAATCGTACAAAATGTAGCCAAAAAAGCAAAGCCGACACGTGTTTTGTCATGGGAAACGATCACCCAATGACTTCTTCAGGGCATAAGAGACTCTTCACGAAGTCAAACACCACATTCCAGGTATGACCTGTCTATGGTCCAATAATATATAAAGCTAGCTAGAGCTGTATTCTCTTCAAATGATCATGTCTCGATCCATCATCAATATGTTCAATATCTCCATATAGTTCAAGAATCCGTAATGATTCAAATGGAATTGTATAAAATTTTCTAGGAGAGTACTTCCGTCATCATCTCTTGAGTTTCTAAAGTTGTGTCGCCACAACTTAAGAAACTCCTTCTAGCAAACTAAGAAAAGAACACGTTTACCCCGCTTTACACCAACCTTCGCGCTTCTTCGCTTACCACTGGTAGAGAGACTCTCCTTCCCATCCCTATACGCCATACACGAAGGGTACCACAGAAACAGCCCCAAATTCACACAAAATAAACTTAACAAATACCCATTAAACTATGGGGAAGACGAATTTCTGGACAGAAAAATCAGAAACAAGTATAACCATGACCTAAGTGAACGCTAAAAGAGCCTCTCCAGAACCGTGAGTGATATCATCACAGGACCTACACCCACCGTGGCAGGCATTCACTGCAATTGCACTGCAAGTCCACTCATTTTTGCACTGCACGCACTGTTGCAAACACACACACACACACACACACCTCAGCTCAAGTACAGAAACACACACCAGTCCTGCACTGCAGCAACTGGGACCCGCTGACACCAACATTGGGACAGGGAGGTGCTAACATTAGGACAAGAAAGTACAGACACTGGAGCATGAAGTTACAGTCGCGGTACAGGGAAGATGAGGTATAGGCACTAGTAAATAAAGAACAGGTACAGGTTGAAGGAGCAAAGAGGTACTGGGACAGGCAGGTAGTGACACACACTGGGACAGACTGGTACAGTGGGTCAGGAAACTGGAAGAGAGAAGCAAACACATGGATACCGGGAGAAAGAAGGATGGTCTTGGGAGCAGCCTCGGGAAGATATTGGCACAGGGATAGGGTGTGAGGGTCCGCAAGGATAGAAGTTGCAGCCATTATCCCATACCTACGATGGGGTATGTGCATCTTAGAACAACCGATGTTGGTGAGTTATGCTAAGGGGACTCATAGAAGTCTATGGCCATTATGTCAGACAGAGTATTGGAGGTCGCGAATTGGGAGGGCCAGGCAAGCACTGTGTAGCCACACTTCCACAAACGCTGTAAAATTGCTAAAATGTAGTATTCCTTTTTCTGCAAGCTACTGTTGTGGACATACCAAATCTGGAACCCTGGTCTGCTTTCCAGCCCTGGACATCCCTTAGCAAATTTGCCTCCAGCAATAACCTCATGTTAGAATCATTAATTTCCACTATCAAATAAGGTTCTTCTCTTGATCAATGGCCTCCCTAAGTATATCTTATTGCAGGTAGAATTTATGACCTTTCCCCTGCTTCTTTATCTTCTTTATCTCTTTCTTCCAACTGCAACAATTACACTAGCATGGAAGAATGCCATCACTGTTCCTCTCTTGAACGAAACCTAACTAGAAGCCACCATTCTTGCCAGCTACAGACAATTTCCATTTATGTAATATTATGGAAACTTCTAAAGCACACGATTACCTGAGGGTGTCTTGGAGCTGAGTTGGGGTATTGTAGTCTAGTAGGGACAGAGGAGGCTAGTATTAAAAAGACAAGTTTTTAAAAGTTTCCTAAAACTCAGTAAAATGGGAGCTGCTTTGATATGTATGGTCATGCTGTTCCATTCCACTGAATCTTCAGAGGAGAAACAGCTGCCCCACCCCATTTGAGTCTCTTAAATCTAGGACAAGAGATCATGAGTGTATTTCTGGATCTTAGGTCTCGGTTGGGTATGTACCAGGAGCGGGATTGTTTGAGGTACCTGGGGCTGGAGTCATGTAAGGCTTTATAAGTAAGGCACAGTGCCTTGAATTAGATCCGGTTAGCCACTATAAGCCAGTGGAGCTTTTTGATAGAAGCTGAGCCAGTATGAAATTTGACCATTAATACAAATGGGGAAACCCAAAACAGTCTTGGACCTGGGTATCAATCAGTATTAAAAGACAATGGTCCATAGACTATTAATTCTTAATGCTACAATTAATTGGTACTAACTTTTATGTCGCTACAAGAACTGATTATAATATATTTAACAAACTGAATGATGTTCTGAGAGTGCGTCACAGTATATTCATTATTAGGTGACTATTTTTATTTTTATTTTATCGAATATGTTTGAGACGCAACATCTAAAGGTGGACATTACATCCTTGTCCCCTTTCTATGTTTGTCTAACAAAAAAACGAGCGTTTCCGCATTGCCGGTGACCTGTGTACAGACAGGAACGCCAGGACTCCCATCGGACGATTGTTCGTCTACTCTATCTAGGTAAGCCACTAGAGACGTTCCTTTGTCACTATGGAATTTGACAGGATCTTGGGGTCACTAATATTAATCATTGATCCCTTGTTTTCCGTTCCAGTGGCCCACCTTGACGGGACTTTAGAGGCACGTCGCTTTAAAGTATTTACATGCCGTGACCTACATAACACAGAAGCCCAATTAAATATTCCCCCGTTTCCAATTGAATAAGGTAACGTCATCATTCTTCTCTTGTTTGGAATTAATTTATCTGCTTGATGATTTATGGAATCAGTATATACAAGGTCTTTAATGATTTTTAGGGACCACACCGCCGACTAGAAAAATCCCTATCAATCCTTCAATATGAGTGAAACCATCTTGTAGGAGATAAGGTACCTTTAGTCTATTATTAATTCTTAGACTACTTGGATTTTTATCAGCTATTGGTCCTCAACAAACTTTATTGTTTTGTAGGAGGACACCCCAATGATTGAAAAAGAAATACCAATACTAGAACTACCTCCAACGTGAGGGTAAGCCACCAACTCCGGGCTTTTTATTAAGCTCGTACTTGGTTTCTTTATGCAACAGCTTATTTAGACATATTTTCTTGGCTTATAGGGTCATCCATAAACTTAAGGTTGCCCGTTGCTTTTTAGTCCTGATGAAGACTCGCATGGCCGAAGCTTAATTCAACTCAGGCCCCAAGTCGAGTCGAAATGTCGATGCCTTTCTGATATTGACCTGGACCCACACATTCCATTTTTTTGTGCAGTACAACTTACCCAAACATATGGGTGTTCTAAATGTATTAACATCATGGATTAATTGATTTATGGCCAGGTCCTATAATATGGATAATTGTTGATCCGTTATGTATAAAAGTGTTTTCTGAATTGTTATGTCACTATTCTCTATAATTCCTTCCTTCATCACTCAACACTATTCAATTCACACCTTTCTATCCTGCACGCTCCCTTCGGGGCAACCTGTATGACTCTTATGTTTTGTTAGTTAATTACATTCTTAAATAAGCGGCAATAAATGAATTAATTGCCTTGGACTACATATTTTGCTGTTGCATTTTGTTACATTGATGACATCTATTGATTTAGAGTAGATTCTCATACTCTTGAATGGTTATTTAATGACTAAGTACTGATTAATTGTGGCATTAAGAATAAATAGTCTATGGACCATTGTCTTTTAATACAGGATGAAATTTGGGCAGATTAAGGATAAGCCTAGCTGCTGTATTTTGAACGCTTTGCAATTTCCTTGTGTACTGTTTTTGGAGCTTAACGTACAGACCATTACAATAATCCAATTAAGAAAGGATTAGTAGGGAAATAACTGTTTTTCTGGAGGTAAAAGGAATAAACGAGAGAATCTTCTTAATAATTCTCAGGGTATTAAAGGTAGATGAGATGACAGAGCAGGTATGCTTCTTAAGATTCAATTTCTCGTCAATGACCATACCAAGATTTTTTACTTTTTGGACCAGGATTGAAAGAGTTCCCAATTCCGTAGACCAGCATGCTGGGTTCCAGAATTGGGGTTTGTTGCCAAAAAGAATGACATCGGTTTTCTCTGAGTTCAATTTAAGACGTATTAAATTCCACTTCGTTAGATGCCGAAACGACAATCTGTGTGTCCTCTGCATACGAAGTGGGTGAAAATCCAAAAGATCTAATCGGAGAGGGGAGTTCGATGACATAAATATTAAAGAGTAGGGGACTCAGGGAGGACCCTTGGGGGACCCCACATGGGAGGGAAAAGGGCTTAAATGTAAAATGTCCTCTCTTGCCATGCCCCAAGAAAATCATCAAAAAGTATGTCCATACTTTGCTCTCACAATATCATGAGGACACTTTGCTCCTGGATCCACCTGTCAAATAGACCACAACACAGCACAGATAGTGCCTTTTTATCTATAACGGAACATCTTTTTGCTATCCTGGACCAGGCAGGTACTGCTGCACATTTACTCCCTGGTTTATAAGTGGGGGTTGATACAGTTTTACACTCTAACCTGCCTCTAACTAATTATCTTTGAATTTTAGGGATCAGTAACTTGACTTTAAAGTTGTTCTGTTTTTTTATTTGATAGATCCCAAACTGTTCTGTTGAAGCCCTTTCAATCTCTTACCTATGCATTTCCTGGTGGTGTGCCTCACAGCTCATCATTGAGCCCCACTTTATTTAATATGCATGTATAACCTTTTGCTGCTATTGTCCACTTGTCCAACAATATTCTCTTACGCTGATGATGCTTAGTTCATCATGACACGTTCTGGCTGCTCTTCTACTTCCGCTCAGTTTGGTGGCCATATGTCAGCAGTCGGCAAATAGATGACTGCCAATTGCCTGAAGGTCAACAGAGACAAAACTGAGGTTTTGGTGCCCGGCGACCAACCTGCCTTATGGTATCTAAGTGGGTTGCCAAATAACCAAATTCTCTAAAACAAATCTTGGTGTTTGGTTAAATGCTAAATTACTCCTCAACGGCCACATAATGAAGGTGACTGCGACATGCTTTAGCATACTTAGAATGCTCAGCAACATCCTCCCCATGTTGAATACTAAGACATGTAAAACCTTCATTCAAGTGTTAGTCACATCACTACTGGACTATGGCAACTCCCTTTATATTAGTCTCTTGAAATATCTTCTGCAACCACAGGTGGTTCGGTTGGTTCCAGCTCAGCCCAAGGACATACACTGGCTACCTGAGGCCAAGCGCATTACATATAAAGCTATGAGTATCATTCAAAGAGCCTTCCACAACAGAGGTCTCCATTACGTGCTCCAGCTCATTCAGCCATACTGCCCTGCTTGCAGTCTCTGCTCTTCTGAAAAGTCATCTTGCTCGAGTTTCCCCCATCCAACTGTCCTGACGAGAAAGGCGCTCTTTCCGCTATAGGGTCTCTAAACCCTGCAAAAGATTGCCATCGCCTATTCCCCTCTAAATTTGTATTTCAAAAGCTAATACGGAAAACCTGGCTGCTTCAGCTCCCTTCTTCTCCGTGCTGCGCCTAGTCTGACATTATCCAGTTGATTCCTCAGCGCCAATATGTTCGTTTTACAAAATCCAAGCATGAACATGAACACTTCTGGATCAGTAAATTCACATAAACCATGAAAACACTCCTGATGCCACAACACATTTTGGCTGGTTACACTTCAGGTTGATCGGTTGGAGGCACTCTTAGATATTTCTCAGCTGACCTATTCTCCTGAAGCATGTTTTCTTTCAGGTGTTTCCCCTGTGATTTATATATTCCTTCTTGACACTCTCCAGTATTGATTTAGTAAACCTTGTGGTCTGTTCTGGGTGATGCAGAACATCTCCATATTTCTCTGGGTCCTGTAGTTGATTCCCAGTCTTTCCTGGTTTTTGTTCTAGTCTGATATTCAAGGGAGTCTGTAAGAACTATGTTGTAACTGTTTTGCTGCTAACACGTTTCCATTGTTGAGATGTTCTGTGTTTCCACTATGATTTGCTGGCAGACCAGAGAAGAGGTCAAAACACTGCTGCACCTAGCACAAGTTCAGAGACTTCTGGTTGTGGTTCACTTACCTCCTTTCCCTCCATACCTCTCAGGTGTATTCCCCTGATTTAACCTATGCCATCTAGGCATGGAAGATTGGGCTAGGGTTGCGGCATCATTCAATTCAATTCATGGCACTTGTAGCGTGCACAGCTGCCTCCGAAGAGGTGTCCTGGGGCTAGTGAAGAGCTCTAGATACAGAAAACCTAAAAAAGCATGGGCCTAGATGCCGACTAGACAGGAGTAAAAAAGCAAGGTTTTGAAACTCTGTCTGAAAACAAATTCAAAGGGACTACATGAAAGGCTGCGAGACAATACATTTCACAATTTGGAAGCCGGTAAGTGAAAGATCTGCCACCTCTTCTGACTTTGGGAATATGGGGAACTCGGAACAGTTTGATATTATTAAATCTCAGGGATCTAGATTGGAAGCAGGGCTTACATCTGCTCCTAAGGTAGAGATGATCTAAGGCAAAGGTGAGTGCCTTACATTGGATCCTTTTGATGACAGGAAGCCAATGAATATGACGAAGGTGATGAGACACCGGAGAATGCGAGTGAAGCTTCAAGATTCGGTGTGCAGCAGAATTCTGGATTGTTTGGAGCTGTTGAGTTAGAAAAGTTGACCGACCCAAATATAGACTGTTGGCATAATCCAATTTGGCCGTGACCAAGGTATGGACAAACATTTTCGGGAAGTCCTCCAGAATAAGGTGAAGCATCCTTCTGTGAGACCTAAGGGTATTAAAGCAAGTGGCAGATAAAGACTTGATCTGGGGCTCAAAAGTGAGATTTAAATAAAATGTTACTCCTGGGTTCCTAGCCACCAGTGGGGGAAGAACACCCAGTTCATACAACCACCATATGATAGACTCTGGGGAGGACTTGGTGCCAAAGAAGAGGATCTCAGTTTTTTCTGAATTGAGCTTAAGGCAGCTTTCATTTATCCATTCCACCACTGCTTTCTAGCAGAGCTTGAAGAAGCTCAGGGTTGCTGGTGCATTTTCATGAAAAGCCAGCAGTAGTTGGGTGTCAACCGCATAGGACACCACCTGCACCCCCAGGTCTCAACAAGTTTAGCCAATGGCTCAAAGTAGGTATTAAAAAAAGGGTGGAACTGAGCGCAGAACACTGGAGCGTGCCACAAACAAAATGATGTTTCCCCATGGCGAGAGCTTCGGAAATGCAGACCGGCAAGATGCTTCTTCAGTGCCTGTTTGAACAGGGGAGTCACTCCTTGAGATTCTTCTGTCTTCCAATCGTGTAGAATGTCAAAGTTCCAGGATATATGTTGCAGAGTTTCGCCAACCTGTTATCTGAAGTTTTAAGGACTGGGGTCTCTTACTTATACTAAAAAGGGGGGTTGGACATACTCTAGGGTTTTACCTATGGAGGGTCAGAGCAGGTGCCAGAGCAGGGGCTGAGTGCCCCTGCAACTGGTTTGAACTGGGGTGTGCACAGGGACGCCAAGTGTGCCCCCATCACTATCTGAAAAGCATTTTCTGAATGCACCCACCCAGCCACAATACACTAAAGCCTGTCTGGAGGAAGTTACACCTCCCTGTGACATGAAACATATCCGGACTTCCCCTGCCAGAGTTTCATCCAGAAGCAGGAGGCCAGACTTGTGTCTGTGGCTGCAACATCCATTTTGTGATGCTAGAGCTCTTTTAAACTTTTACTGGTTAGGACAGTGTGTACATGGCTGTCCCTCTAGAAGGGTGGAATTCTACCCCCGCCGCCAGGACTGGTGGGGGGGTAGGATTCCAAAGCGTTTGACACCAAACACGACATGTTTCCATGCAGCCATTCCAAAGTTAGCATTTATTGCGAGGTTATAATGCACTTAAGAGTATGTGGTCTGGCTGCATCAGAGAACAGCCTCAGAAAATAGATTCCAAAAGCTGCAAAGGGGTCCTGCTCATGTATGGGCACCCTCTCACACAAAACCAATAAATCTACCTTCAGGATTGATTAGGCCTGCCATAGGAGTGACTTTATATGTGTCAGTGATTAAAGGTAGATATAGGTAACCTATCTCTTGGTAATGTGTGCATGCACCACCTTACCCAGGCTGCAGTAGCAGTACTGTGGTGCCATTTTAGAAGGCTTCCCAGGGGTGGCATAATACATGCTACAGCCCCTGGTAGGCCTCTGGGTTGCCTGTGCCCTTAGTACCTATGGTGCCACATAATAGGGACTCACAAGGGTAACCCAGTAACCAATCTGAAATGTACCTAAAGTACATGCAATCAGTTTATAGAGGAAACAGATAGGCTGAGGTCCTGGATAGCAGGGCCCCAGCCAGACTAAAGTTTGAAAAGCAGTGAAACACCAGCAAAAAGTAGGGGGAACCATAGTAAGCAGATCCTACTCTCCTACAGGCAGTCATTGTTCCAGACACATACACAACTTTACCATTGTAAGTGCTCCGTTGAGAGACTTGACAAAAAAAAATTCATTTCATTGGTCACATGAATGTGAGAGAGAAAAGTTTCAAGAAAATTAAACAAAGCATTGAGAATGCTACTGAAATGGCATATTTCAATCTGAAGCTTCATACCGAGGTTTTTGTTGACACTAGCCCACTTGGGTTAGGTGCTATCCTTGCACAGAGCAGTAGACATCTGAATGATCAAAGGCATATTGTGGCGTACGCAAGTAGAAGTTTAACCCAAACAGAATGTGCTTTTTCACAAACTGAAAAAGAAAGCTTAGTTGTGGTATGGGCTTGTGAACATTTCCATGTATTCCTATACAGAAAAAGTTTTAAGGTGGTAACTGATCATCAAGCTTTGCTTACCAAATTTGGAAATCCAAAGGCTAAAATGCCTCCTTGCATTGAACGAAAGGGGACCATGGTTACAAGAGAATGCTTATGTTATTGTGCATCGTCTAGGGAATGATCAGAATCATGCTGACCACTTTTCCAGAGTGCCTATACAAGGTTACGGTACTCCATCAAAGATGGCTGAGGCCTATATAAACTTCAATGTAAAATCAAACACACCAGCTGCCAGTTTGTTAACCCAGATAGCTACTGTCATGAGCCATGATAGTGACATGTTAAAGCTGGAGGATATAATTAAACATTAGTCTTGGAACCAATACAATTGACTACTCACCAGTGATGGTGAATATCAAAGTACAAAATAGTATGGATGAACTATCCATAACTCAGGAAGGAGTTATATTATGAGTGTCGAGAATCCTGATTCCGGAGCGTCTGAGAATCATCTGATACAAACTAATTGAAGTAGCCCATGAAGGACATTATGGAATTGTTGCCACAAAATGAGCTCTCCAAAACTGAGTTTGGTTTCCTTACCTGACAGGGTTTGCAATAAATGAATGGCTGTAAATTATGCCTTTCTACAAAAACTATTCACCACACCTTGAACATGTCAGAGTTTCAGAACCATGCATGAGAGAGAACAGCCATTGACTTTTTCAGTCCACTGGACAATAGACATCCTCTATTGGTGGTTATGGATGAATATTCACGATTTCCACTAATTGAAGCTCTTTCATCTACAACTCAAGAACAAGTCATTGAAAGACTATATGGCATCTTTGCAACATGGAGGTTTCTAGCCATAATGAATCAAGACAATGGCCAGCCTTTCAAAAGTTAAGAGTTCAGAGATTTCATGGAGCATTTGAAAGTAAAGCATAAAAAATTTGCACACCTCTGTTGTCACTAGCCAACAGACTATTTGAGCGTTTTATGAGTAGGCTAAAGAAAACAGTGCAACGTGCCACTCTTGGGAAGCTCAATTTGAAAACTGTATTGAATTCTACCTTACGAGCTTATCGTTCAACCTCCCCCAACCCCACACACTCGACCACAGGTGAAAGTCCTACAACTTTGATATTCGGGAGAGCAATGTTAACTCGATGGACCAATCAGAGAAATAAAGATGAGATGACAACTCATGAGAAGGACTCAGTTAAGAAGCAAAAGACAAAAATGTATACCGACAAAAGACGACATGCACAGAACATCCTCTTTAAGAGAGGAAATCCAGTGCTTGTACGACAAATGCAGAAAAGAAAAGCTGATGTTCCTGTTGATGTAGACCTTTCCAAGTAGTGTCTACTTAGGGACACATGGTGACTGCCCAGCGCCCTGGGAAGTCAATTACACAAGACTCTTCTCATTTCAGGCACTTAACCAATCGTTCATCAAATCTTATACTGCTTCTGCTTCTACACCATCAACGCAGATCCTGAACAACGCTTAGTACCGATCTTACAAAATATAATTTTTTGCCAGCTGATATATTCCTTGGTTTCAACAGACCTTACAGATTCAGGTCTCAGGCAGCAGAGCTAGCCCTCACTGTACCACAGGCATGACACCTGTTTATTTATAGTTCCAGTACACCTTAAGCATATTCAGCAGCTATCTAACGTAAAAATGCAACATTTATGCTTTTGCTTTAGACACAGGTATTCCTTGGGCTACACAGACCTTACAGGTTCAGGCCTCAGAGTAGGGCTAGCCCTCATCTGTCACTGGTGTTACAAGCTTAGTCACGTGCAGCTGACTTATCAGGCTGTGGCCTCGGGCATCTCAGGTTGAGGGGCCTGACATTATGGGGCATCGGAGAGCTGTCACTCATGTGACATGCCTTCTAATACCTGACCAGTTATAAATACCTTAAACCCACTGTATGAATTGCTCAGGGACACACAGTTCCCACAGGGAGCTGGCCCTTTGCATTTCTGTTCTCCTCCCTGCCCCGCCTGTCCATTCTCCGAAGGATGCTGCATTATGTAATCTCAGCATTCACAGTTTACTTGACTTTGCACATTTCTCGTATTAGTTTCATTAATGCACATAGTCTGATTTTTTTGTAGTGCATTCATGCAGAGGCCTTCATTCTGAGTGTATCAGGAAGGATACTTCTGTAATTTCCCACCAGAAAGTAGAGATACCACAGGGAGATGCACCTTTGGGATGCAGAAGTATTTGTATTCTACGTTTTCTTCTATGGAATAGGGAATTGCTGGGGAAAGCTGTGTTTCTGTGTCAATTTTCACTCTACTTCCCAAATTACGATCATTTTCTGCAGACAAATCCTGCCAGGTTGGAACTGGCAAAATGTGTGTATTCAGAAAGCGCATGTGGTCATTTTCAAAGTGAATCTACTACTTGGAATGCCGATGCAGGCAGCACTCATGTTTCCACCCTACTCATTATTTCAGTGTAACTCTGATTGATGGCCTAAGCCTTTACCGCATAATGTCTTTCTCTGCCTTTTTTCCTCGTCAGCCCCAACTCAGCCCACTATTCTCTTTGTTTTACTCTCTTCGCTGCCGCTGTCTCCCATATGCCAACAACGTGTGGGCTCTTTGCCAGTCCAGACGTGCCAAGGACTGCTACAGAGCTTTGGCCCTGAGCTGGCACACCAGGCTAGCAGCATCAGAGAGAGCTACGTGTTGATTCCAGCTCCAAGACAGACAGCTACCGGAGAGCTGGGGGCAGGACAAGGGCGGGAGATTAGGGGATAGAGGCAAATGAGGCCTTCGTTAGGATGTGAGGAGAGTCAAAGCGGCCATCAAGGGAGAGCGCAGCCTCCATACATGAGCACGTATGTTAGGGAAAAGCTGTCACAATGGGGGAAACATGATTACAAACATTCTTTGTTATTAAAAGGAATTTGGACGTGTACGGACATAGAGGCATATTATCAAGGAGGGCGATATGAAGTTATCGCCGCTTTTGCGGCCGTTTTCGGCTGCAAAGTGGCGACAATTTCATCGCCCTATTAGCAAGCTGTCGCTAACATCAGTTAACGACAGCTTTGAGGCGATAGCGAGCAGTTTGGGGCCCACTTTGCATGTCAGCGATATTTATCGCTAATGACATGCAAAGTGGGCGTACCGAACCTGTTAGCGACTGAAAGCAGTTGCTAGCATCGCTATCGCCTATTATCAACGCAGGCATAGCGATAATAAAATTTGCGCTAAGCGCGAATATCGCTGAAAACTAATGCCCGCTCAGACCAGTTCTTAACCTGTATATCCAATGGGAGTTGGATATTCGGGTTAAGACCCTACTGGCGTTAATGCCTGAATATCGCTGTATTCCCAGCGATATTCACGCATTTCGTCGCTATCGCCAGATATTTTATCGCTTTAGAGATAAACGTTGCTAATAGCACGTTATCTCTGCGATAAAATCCGGCAATTCGCAGCGATAATTTTATCACTGTTCCTGATAATATGCCCCTGGGTTTTATTCAGCGCTTACAATTACTCCTCCTCAGCCGCGACCTACCAGGCACTCTGAGAGTCCACTAGGGAGGCTTCTCCCTATGGATGAAAGGAGGAGCACTGTCAGCCTCCTCAACCAGCCAGAGTCTAACTTTATCTGGAGACACGTGAGAGCGAGCTGAGCATCAGAGGCCACCATATGGAATGCACTGAAAGACGGGCACCTTCAAGGGAAAAAGTAAGGGTGGTACAGCAGTGTCCAGCAGCTCTAGGCTTTACTGCTTACACATGAACAATGGAGCACAGATGAAACACTGACCCAGGAGGCACAGGCACCAAAATGGTGGCAGAGAAGAAGGTGTATAGATTTTAGGCCACTACTTATAATAATTTGAAGGTGGTGGATAAATTGTAAATGAAAGGTATTACTATAACTTTTTAATGTTTTAGGTTTGTGTAGTTTAAATTGGTTTGTATGGGAAAATATGTTTTCCTAACTATAACAAAGTTTTAACCTTTGATTTTTTTCATTGAAATGATAGATAGATAGATAGATAGATAGATAGATAGATAGATAGATAGATAGATAGATAGATAGATAGATAGATAGATAGATAGATTTGTATACCACAGCTTATCACCCAAGGTATCCAGGTGCTAGAAGAGTCTGAGGGACTCAGTTGAATAGTCAGGTTTTAAGCACCCTTTGGAATTCCGGTAGAGAAGGAAGGTCCAGAGCTGCAGGGGACGACATACCATGTCTTTGCAGCTAGGTAGGAGAAGGAGCCCCTCTGTTCATGCTTCTGTTGATGCTGGGAGGGACGCGGAGCAGAGTTGTCTGGCTGCATGGAGGAAGTTCAGGCAGTGGTCAATGTAGGCAGGCCCTTGGTTGTGTAAGGCCTTGTATGCGTTTTTCAGTAGATTGCATTGCCATCACTTCTGTATTGGGAGCCAGTGGTCATGAGGAGTGATGTGGGTCCATCAGGGGAGGTTGAGGACAAATCTAACTGTGGTGTTCTGAATAGTCTGTATTCTCTGGAGGAGGTGTGCAGCGATCCCCGAGTGGAGAGTGTTGCCATAGTCCAGCCTGCTACTGATGATGAGGACTTGTGTGACGGTGCGACTTTTGCTCAGTTGAAGCCACTTGAAGATTTATCATAGCATGCGCGAAGTGAGGAAGCATGCAGAGGATACTGAGCTGATCTGGGGCTTCATGGTCAGCTTGCTATCCAGGATGATGCTGAGGTTTCTGGCATGGTCCAATGAGGTGGCTGCCGGTCCTAGTTCCGAGGGCCACCAGGAAGTGTCCCAGGGAGTGGTGTTGTTGATGAACATCAGTACTTACATTTTGTCAGTGTTGAGCTGCAGGCAGTTGTCTCTCATCCAGTTGGCGATGCTCGTCATGCACCTGTGGAAGCTGGTTCTGGTGGTGTTTGGGTCCTTGGTGAGGGAGAGGATGAGGTGAGTGTCGCCAGCGTATAATATGATGTTACGTCTGTGGGATCTGACGATGTTTGCCAAGGGTGTCATGTAGGTGTTGAAAAGGGTTGGGTTGGGGGTTGAGCCAGGGGGACACCGCAGATGATTTCCTTGGGTTCTGTGGTGAAAGAAGGTAGGCGGGCTTTCTGTGTTCTTTCAGGGAGGAAGTAAGCGATTAATCTGAGAGCATCCTCTTGGATGCTGACGTTGTGCTGCCTTGCAATCAGTGTGTGGTGGGCTATAGTGTTGAATGCCAGAGGTCAAGGCAGATCATGGACTCAAGATGATGGCTTTTTAAGTAGGAGTTTGACCTTGATGTGCTTTCAGTCTTCTTGGAACGTGGCCAGAGTTATCAAGGTGTTGAGCAGGCTGGAGATCCAGAATGAATGAAGTTCATGATGATGGCGGTTTCCTGGGGGGTGAGCTTGTTCCATGTGGCCAGTCGATGGTCTGTGCTGGTAGTGGTGGCAGTTTGTAGGTTGAGGAAGTATGTAGGCTTGGACTGGGGTTCAAAGTTCTCATCAATGACTATCTTGTCATGGAAGAAACTGGTGAGGTTGTTGCGGAGCTCCTGGGAGAGGGTGATGCTGTTCTCTGTGGCTGCAGAGTTGGCGAACTTCCTGAAAATGTAGAAGATTTTCTTGCTGTGACTGGAGTGATTCAATACGATCACCAAGAGCATCCCTCTTCTTCTCCCTCAGTAGCCAGTGGTAGAGGTTTAGGGAGGTCTTGAAGAAGGTCCTGCCAGTGGTGTCCCTGCATGTGCAACACCTCCTTTCCCGTTGTTTGCAGTCACTTTTTGCTGTTCTACGCTCTTCGGGGTCCAACTGGCCTGCTTTGTGGATCTCCTGTGACTGCTGTGTTTGATAGGGGCGATGTTGTCGAAGTCTGACGATCAGCTTGAGGCATGTGGCGGAGTTGGATTGGAGCTCTTGAGGTTGTCGGCCCATTGGGTCTCCGATATTTTGCTCCAGCTATGGTGGGGGGTGCTCTGCAAAACACACAAGATGATGAACGGAATGTTGCACAATGGCAAAACATTCACCCCCAGTCACAGATCTGGGTTTAATCCCTCGTTATTTTGCTCACCAAGCCACCCCAGTTCAGACATGGACATATGCAAATCAGTCTTGACCCTGTGCCTCATGGGAACAGTCCAGCCCAAACTGCCAAGCCATGTCTTTCCTCGACCGGAATCAAGCCTTGGTGAGCAAGGGACCCATGTCTGGGCATACCCTTCCCACATAGGGTGAACAGCAAAACACACAAGATGATGGACGGAATGTTGCACAATGGCAAAACATTCACCCCCAGTCACAGATCTGGGTTTAATCCACTGTTATTTTGCTCACCAAGCCCCCCAGTTCAGACATGGCCATATGCAAATCAGTCTTGACCCTGTGCCTCATGGGAACAGTCCAGCCCGTACAGCCAAGCCATGTCTTTCCTGGACCGGAATCAAGGATCCTAGGACCAGTTTCTGGCTATCAGCCATCTTCAGCCAGGATAGCTTGACTCCAGTGGCTTAGTGAGCAAGAGACCCACGTCTGGGCATACCCTTCCAACATAGGGTGAACAGCAAAACACACAAGATGATGGATGGAATGTTGCACAATGGCAAAACATTCACCCCAAATCACAGATCTGGGTTTAATCCATCGTTATTTTGCTCACCAAGCCACCGCAGTTCAGACATGGCCATGTGCAAATCAGTCCTGACCCTGTGCCTCATGGGAACAGTCCAGCCCGAACTGCCAAGCCATGTCTTTCCTGGACCAGAATCAAGCATCCTAGGACCGGTTTCTGGCTATCAGCCATCTTCAGCCAGGATAGCTTGACTCCAGTGGCTTAGTGAGCAAGAGATCCACGTCTGGGCATACCCTTCCCACATAGGGTGAACAGCAAAACACACAAGATGATGGACGGAATGTTGCACAATGGC
Organism: Lissotriton vulgaris; assembly: GCF_964263255.1. Classification (NCBI taxonomy): domain Eukaryota; kingdom Metazoa; phylum Chordata; class Amphibia; order Caudata; family Salamandridae; genus Lissotriton; species Lissotriton vulgaris. The sequence goes on from NC_141693.1 coordinate 1,483,535,469, forward strand.
AAAACATTCACCCCCAGTCACAGATCTGGGTTTAATCCATTGTTATTTTGCTCACCAAGCCACCCCAGTTCAGACATGGCCATATTCAAATCAGTCTTGGCCCTGTGCCTCATGGGAACAGTCCAGCCCGAACTGCCAAGCCATGTCTTTCCTTGACCGGAATCAAGCATCCTAGGACCGGTTTCTGGCTATCAGCCGTCTTCAGCCAGGATAGCTTGACTCCAGTGGCTAAGTGAGCAAGGGACCCATGTCTGGGCATACCCTTCCCACATAGGGTAAACAGCAAAACACACAAGATGATGAACGGAATGTTGCACAATGGCAAACAATTAAACCCCAGTCACAGATCTGGGTTTAATCCATCGTTATTTGCTCTGCCAAGTGTGGATGGCGGTATGTGTGCTGGTGATGTTAAAATGGATGATGGAGTGGTCGATCCAGGTGAGTTTGGTGATGTGGCTGTACTTAACTCGGTGGCTGGAGTTGAATATGGGGTCCAGCATGTGTCCTGCAGTGTGTGTGAGTCCAATGTTGTTCATGCAGTCAAGGAGGTTGGTAGTATTAGTGTGGCTTTTGTCGTCACAGTGGAAATTGAGGTTGCTAAGGGCGATGAAGTTGCAGAAGATGGGGCACGGTCCTGGGGGTCAGTAGGCGAGGGTGTCTCTAATGGTTGACTTGGTGCCAGTTTGGAGCCTGAACTTAAGGTGTTGCATGGCCGGGGTGGGGTTATCCATAGTGGTAGTGTACTGGATGATGTCTTTGTAGAGGATGGTGATTCCTCCACTGGGTTTGTTGATGCTGTCCCGGTGGGTGCTCTTGTATTCGTCAGGTACTGCTGTAGTGATGTGGGGCTGATGGAGTATTGATCCAGGTCTCGGTGAGTTGGGTTGGGAGAAAGTTGGGTGTGAGTGTGTTGATGACGTCCGGTAGCCCGGTGGTGTGTTTGCACAGTGAACATATGTTAAAGAGGGTGCATGCAAGCTGGTGGTGAGGCACTGGTGTGATGTGGTGGGAGGTCTGTGCGTTGCTGAGCAGTGCACTTATGGGTGTGCTGTGGTAGATGAAGTTACAGTGGGTGCAGTTGAACTTACATATTTATGTATAGGAACCTTAAATACAGTTTGTTTAAATACTTTCAGGTGAAATAATGTCCCATGCACTGTAGTGACACTCAATGTAACAATATAAATGTAGCAAAACGTATCTGTGATGTAATGAATCCTATGTGCTTCCTGTGATGTAAAGCAAGCACACCGTTCTAGGATCATGGGAGATGGAGTTAGGGACACAGGGACAAGGGACACAGACGTGGGGAGCATTCAATTAAAACCAGTAAATTTGCTTTTCAGCCCTGTTGTGTATGTTAACGTGTCCTTACCTTAGTAGGTGGCAGTGTACTTACATTGTTGTACACATGGGCTTTGATGTACTAACACCCACATCAGGGCATGAAGATGCTTACATATGTTATTGGTTTTTAGGGCTAGGGTTAGGCCTTTAATTGGAAGTAGCAATTAGGGCTTATGGTGTGATAGGTTGCTGGACTAGGTGTGGGACTAAGAGTAGGGTTAGGCTTTCTATTGGAAGTAGGGACTAGGGCATCCTGTGCCATTGGTTGCTTGGACGAGGGTTGAGACTACGTTTAGGGCTAGGGCCTCTATTGGACATAGAGATCAGGGTTTTTGAAACTGAGCGAGTGCTTGGACTAGGGCTAAGATTGGCTGTAAGGTCTTTGTCTCCTATTGGTTCTAGATTTAAGGCTACTGCTGTTATTGGATAGTGTTAAGTCTAGGGTTCAATTTTGCTGAGGGGGTCACCTGAATACTAGGGCTATAAAAGGCCAAGGCTTAGAGCGGCTCAGCCGGGGCACCTCAGCTAAGGGTGGAGAGGACAAGGGTGAGTGCCTGTTTGAGCCTGTTCGAGACTGGTCGGGATCAGGGCCAGGAATGCAGCCCATTTTCCCATTCATTAATACCCACCCTATGTATTTGTTCCTCTGTCTAGATATGTGCCTATCTTTGTGTATTGCTTTGTATAAACATGTACAATAATTATGTTGTTATAAAAACAAAAGAAAAAAGAAATCATCTTTGGTCTACATGTACTTGCTACCATTGTGCATCCATGTACCTCCATGTACTTGGATCTGTGTGTCTATTACTTTTCTCCTGAAAAAGTTTATCAAATGCACTACCCTATTTCTCATCCGCTACTTTTTAAATTCTTTTATTTGATTACTTTTAGATAGCGCTGGCTAGACCCGAAGGTATCAGAGAGCTTTACATAAGGAAAAAGCGATTTGCAAGTTACAAAATTTCACATAATTTATAGAATGATTACAAAGTCAGGACAGGCATTACTAGCGAATACAAAAGTAGGAAGCTTTATCTCACTGCATAATGTAGAGGAATTAAATAGAATTTCTGTTTTCTCCAGAGCTACGAGGACTCTATTGCACGCTTGCTTCCGAGTCAAAACTTGGCAGATAATATTTACTGCAGATGCATATTCATATTCCACTTAATGTATGGCCAGGAGCACCATCCTCCATGCCTGCTGTAGGAGGAGAGACATGATTCCCCACAAATTATTAATTTATCTCTTTTACTCCCAATGCACAAGGCTAAGACCACCCTCCCTCCCACTTACTGAGGATGACAGGGACTTGATCTGCATGCTACCATAGGCCGAATGAACATACGAGTTATTGACACTGCTGAGGGACAGGAATTTGTTCCCCCCACTTCTTGCAAAGGGAAGGTGCTTAATGCCCCTGAACCATTGGATGCAGCGGCTTGGTGCTTGGCCCCCTTTACACAACAAGCCAAAATATTTCTCATCACTTGAGGCTTGATTCCCCACTTACTGCTGAGGGAGGGAGGCTTGATCCCCCACTTACTGCTGAGGGAAGGAGGTATAGGCGCCTGGATGGGGAAGGCTGGCTGTGCAAATGGCTTAATGTCCTTAGAAGGTCCAGGCTGTCCCGAGAGAGGGCTGTTCCAGAACCTAGAGGCCTCTATCAATATCTTTAATCTGCATATACTTACCTCCTTTATGCATCTATATACTTTCAATGGACTTATGGATCTATATATTTATCTCTTTCTTCTAATTTAGCATTTCCAATGCACTACCCTATTTCTCAGCCTATACTTCTCTCAATATATCTTCTAGCCCAACGTTCTGACTCATCTCAAACTTCTTTCTACTACTCACTACCCTATATCTTACCCCATACATCTATCATTATATCCTCTACACCCACTCACTCATTTATCCCAAACCCTATACCACTACTATGTTCCCCAAAATAACCATTTCTTGACTCTCTCCTGCACTTCCCCTCCTTGCATCACCTGACACCTCTTTCACTATACCAATCCCCCAACACAAACCTTTCTAAACTCTTCCTCTGACTCTTTTCCTCCTCATAAACCTTTTATTCATCCAAAAGCCTCCTCCTACTGCTATGACCTAAAAAAAATAAATCATTCACTCTTCTATCCCTCCACTATCCTTTTCAATCAAAATAACAGACTAGCATGTTCACTTCTTTAACCTCTTAAGTGCTGCGCCTATACCAGCAGCCGACGGCGCCACTACCTCGGGAGTGCTGCCGTCGGCCGTTGGACGTTCCAACTGCACCTGCGCAATGGAACGTTCAGCACTGGAGCTGGACGTTCCAAAGCAGCTAAGGTGTTAATTCCATATTCCACTATACTAATTCACCACTAATCCTTTATGGGTTCCAGAGTAGCGTGCTACCCGCCAACAAAGCGGTTCAACACCTCATCAGGGTTACAAGCGCTTTATAAATGCAAACCTTTTTTTCCTTTTTTACCCCTCCCCAACCCTTCTCAATCCAAATAAATGACTAAAATATCCACCACTCAAATTACTTCATATTTCACCATACTAATTCACCACTAATTCTTTATGGGTTTCCGGAGTAGCGTGCTACTCGCCCAAAAAAGCGCTTCAACACCCCATCAGGGGTTAGAAGTGCTATATAAATACAAGCCTTCTTTCATCTTTATCCTTCTGCTATCCTTCCGAATCCAAATAACTGACTAACATATCCATCACTTAAAATGTACTTGCATGTTTCACTACACTAATTCAACACTAATCCTCTATGGGTCCCAGAGTAGCATGCTACTTGCCGAAAAAACGCTTCGCCAGGGGTAGTAAGCGCTATACAAGTGCAATTACAACACAATACAATACAATGCATACACACAGCCATTCTGGGAAATGGTTAAGATAACCCACACACGCTCACTGAAGCAGGAAACATTCACACACACAGTATTGCTGAAGCTTCCCTCTCCTAACTAAAAAATGATTATTAAACTCTCACTTTCTTGCATGCAATATATCACATTACAAAAATATTCCATTCTGTCCAACACCTAACCCAGGTTGCTTATGTAAGATGTGGAGTTAAGAATAGTAAAGGTGTACTTACTCTGAAGGTGCATAGTTAGGTGATATAAGGGAAGCCTTTCAGCTTGGTTGGCACTATAAGTGCCATACATTCTAATATCACCCAAACAAACTAGCACTGTAACCCCTGCCAGCCCCATCAAACCACATCATCGGTACCAGATGACATCAGGTGAAGGAACTGTAAAGAAAGGTATTTGTAATTGTTTATTGAAAACATATATATATAATGATTTCCAGTGTAAGTCAGCGCTTGCGTGCGGACTACGAGATGAGAGTCTGAAGACATTGATTCTGACAAAAACAAGTGGAACGTGTTCTCATTTAATAAGATGTTCAGACAGCAGAGTCATTAGAGGGATATTAGTCAGTGACAATAGTGTCTTAATTAACACACGTCAGGAACCCGGGGCCCGCCTCGCCATGCCACTGCTGCGATAAACCCCACTGTGCCAAGGGCTCCGAGCGAGTAATTAAATGCCATTTACTGCTGCTAATTTCGGTACCGACCACCCGCTACCACTAACATCGCTTCTGCCCCAAGCCTGATTGATGCTGATGCCGTCACGCGCGCGCGCGCGTACGCACGCACTTACCCTCTCTACACCATCTTTCTTCCACCCCCTCACTCTCCCTGATTGTTGTTGCTTCAGAGCATGCATGAATTAATATGGGGGAGCATGGGGGCAGGGTCTGACTGGAACAGAAAAGAGGCCCTCATTATCGCGTCAGACGAAAAAGTGGCCCACATCTAGGGGCATTAGCAAGAACCTCGTTAAAATGATCGCTGTTTTAGCGGCAGGCTAAACCGGCGATAATGGGCTAGCTAATATACGTTATAGAATTCCAATAGAAGCCCAGGTTAGATGTGCAGGACATCTAACCTGGGCTTCTATTGGAATTCTGTAACGCATATTAGCAATCCCATTATCGCCATTTTAGGGGCAGTTTCCTGCAGCTAAAACGGCGATAATTTTAACGAGGTTCTTGCTGCTATGCCCCCTAGTTTTGAACCTGTGAAACCTCGCTGTATAGGGGTTTTGCAGAGCGCATGGGAGACTGCATGCATCTGTGCTTGCTGCAGGCAATGTTTGTGGTAACATTAAAGAAATCAACAGTTAAAACCGTCCCACAAACCATAAAACAGGCCCACAAATAGCCAATAAACAGACCCACACATTTACATGTGAGAACAGCCCTTCAGGCACTGACCTAATGAAACTTGAGGGGGCCCCCCCCTGATAAGTACATGGAAGGAACCCCCACGCTTGGGACAGAGTCAGGAGCTTTCAGGCAAGTGGCCAGCTCCCCGTGCACAGTTGTGGAGGGCGCCCCCTGCAGCTCGTCCCAGCGCTCTCCCACCGCAGGGGCTTTTGCTACGCCACTGCAGAGGGCTCTAAAGGGCAGCGCGACCTTACATGGAGAATGAGGGGACCATGAAAGAGATGCAGGGTAGGGACCAGGAGGGTACGGGTATCATGGCAGACAGTCATTGACTCTCCTAGGGAAGGGATGCTGAAACGGGTGAGGGATGCCTGGTTCTTCTAGAAGGTAAATGTCTTCACATTCACCTTGATAGGAGATGTGAGATCATTGGGCTGAACACAGTGCTTTTCCACTGGTCTTGAATTCATGCATTGTGGATAAAGAGAAGACACACTTGTCTACATCTGACCACAATGCAAGTGTGAGATGAACACACTTGCACTTGCACGATTGATTGCCTGATGGGGTGAACACATGTGATTTGTGCTGATATCCGAAATCAGTGAGGCTTTCTGTGTTGGCCGGAAATGTGCTGTTCATCTTAGGAGGTGTCTCTAGTGTTGTTGTCTGAACTGTTGTAAATAGATTTCCCATGTCCCATTTCAGGCAGTATGGTTGCCCTGATAAGTGTGCTCTGTGTTTAGCTATGAAACAAAATGCTGAAAATAGCAGATGTTGTTGACTTGGCCGATTTCGCTGGAAAGGAAGATATCCTGGTCAAACACAAGCCCAAGATTTCAGGCAGTCATTCCTAGAGTGTCTTTTGAAGGCATCAGAGTTTGTCAAAGATAACTCTTCCTCCTTCAGTCTTTCTTTGAAAGACACTGCAACACTTGGAGCCAGCAGAGGGAACACAATCCTATTCTTAAAGAAGAGGGATCACTTGAACACTTTAATGCCAGTGTTGGATCTGCTCCTACAAAGTGATGGTGACGGCCGCAAACAACAAAGTTCCTGATCAATACAGCGTAGATAGTTTAAGGACCTGACACACACACACACACGCACACACCCCCACACACGCACGCACACACACACACACACATATGCATTTAAATTTTGACTTGCACAAGTAAATAGCTTCTATTATGACTTTTGAGGTGATGAATTGGCACTCTGATTACAATAGAAATATGTAAAAAGTAGATTGAAATCAATTTCAAACTATTTGCAAGCTTGTTTATAAGAAAGGAATATACATAGCTTCCATATATAGCTTCCAGAAACCAGGAGACAAAGACAGGGGCTGCACGAAATGTGAAGTGTGAGAAAGTTAAGAGATTTACACTAGAAGTAAGACAACAATCTGCCAATTTATTCATGCAAATACCACAACAAGACGAGAAGAAGAAAGAGACAAACACACAGAAATAAATGGTGCAAGACGTAGAGCCAAAAATCACAAACAAAGAAAAGCACGAGAAAAAAACAAACCACAACAGAAATAATGGTTATTTAACAATGCATCCAACTAAACTCTGTCCTATAAAGAAACCCCTGGCGACTGTACAGAAGGGAATCAATTTATTTCAATTCATTCTAAAATTAAAACTAGGTGTTTCCAGCAATTAACCTCTCCATTCCACAACCAACTAGAGTTCCCTTTAGCACTGATATATCTTAAAATGATTAAACACACTTTCGATGAGCATCCATCTTCAGCCATAGAAACAACAGTCTTACTGATGGTTGACGACCTATTGCGTACACATACCACCAACCTCAGACCCAGGCCTACATTCAAACTGGTACCCCCAGCAGGCAAATTCATCAATCTATTCCTTACACAAGCCCACCAAGACTTACAGCATGAGTCCACCAAATATGAAAGGATCATGAAACACCTTCCAAGTAATCTAACTCAAATGGAAGGCAATCAAATCCTTGCAGACCCACAACCATTATCTGCAGAGAGGCTGATAAAGGAGGCAGAATAATCCTCATGAACACACATTATTACATCTATAAGGCAAACAGAAAAGTAGCTGAATTAGATTACTATGAAAATGATCCTTCACCTCAAATCCAAAAGAACATTACTGTATGTATACTGCATTACCAGAACTATGATGTCTCTAGAAAGAAGAATATTCTTTTCTGTATGTTTGAGGACAGCTAATTTGTACCTTCCTCCCAAGATACATCAGCACAGCAACCCAGCACCAGAGAGACATATTATTTTAGGATCCATCGCCCCTCCTCTACATTCTCTGTATATGTGGATATTCAGTTACTGCCATTTATTTTGACTCTGACTGGCACCCCTACATCACAGGCAGTACGGATATACTACCAAAGTAGATTCCATTCCTTGGCAACTGACTATTTGGATATCTGTATGCCATTAGCAGGTACATTTCCATCAGACATAAACCAGAACTCGAAGCATTTAGTTTCTTTCTGAAAACCAGCTCAGCCCATGTCCTAGCAGCAGAATCCATGATACTTGAAATGATTGACATTTCTCTTGATAAAATCTTTTCCTTAAATAAAGTACTGTACTGAGAAGCCTGTGACACCGCCATGGGTGCTACATTTGCACTACTTATGGGAACCTCCATATGGTGCTTCTTGAATGAAAACGTAACTAGAATGAGAGGATGTGAGAGGACCTAGCACATATAACTAGATGAGGAGGGTACTTAGACAATATCACCTTGATTAGGCGAGGAGAGATGTAAAACTGCTGCAATACATTAATGCACTGAATTACAATGACTATAACATCAAACAGACCGATCATATCAAATACGCAATATCCCCAAAGGGGAGTTAAGGAGAATGAAAAGAAACCGTTTGCAGGATACTGCGTTCACAGAGAAAGCACAGGAATCCAATTTGAGATTCCAGAAATGTGGTTTATTCTACTGATACACTGGTTATGGCACTTGAAGGAACTGAAAATACTGGTTGAAAATCCCTTGCTTAACAGAAAAATACGAGGATCAAATTACGCAAGATTTATTGCAGTTTACTAAGAAGCTCACTGAATATGCACAAGACTTTAAATAAGTGTTGGGGCCTTCTAAATCTGATCCAACACTAGCTCAAGCACTTACCAAAAAGGCTTATATCCACTTCAAGAGAGCCAGACACATCCAACGATGTAAGCAAGATAGCAACACCAGAACTTCGATCTTCTCCACAGAACCAGCAAACAGAGGTTTTTATACTTGCCCTCATTGTTCTAAAAGTAATCAAAACCATAACATCAGTAAGGAAATTAAAGATTATTGAAAACAAAAACGAATTTTACAATCATACATCTGATCATCTGTCCTCACGTAGATTATGTACATTGTAATGCCAAGATGCTGGAAGGAAAGCACAGCGGCAACAAGTGAAGTCATGTTTATCGAAAGAGAAACATCTTGGATCCTCAAGCTGCGATCATCTGGATATGGAATTAGCTGGGCGGCGGAACTTCGTCTGTCTTTTTTTAAATTTGACTTGTAGTCCCATTATTCGCTTGCCACCAGCTTCCAGATTCTAACAGTTCCATTATTTTGCATTAGTCACATAAATTGAATTAGACACTTTTAGATACATTTTTTCACTTTTATTATCACTAGGAACAATTTCAGCCATTTCTTGCATTGCCTGGCAGCCCTTCGTTTGGTTATTACAATGATAACTTCTGCACAGATTGATAGTTTTCTACTCCTTTTTTCTTAGCCACTCTTATCAGCAGGTCACAGTCTACCCCAGAGGTCTTCAAATTCTTTGAAGGCCAGACCTTCACCTGTCAAAACGTTTTAGGCGTAAGGACCCCTTCCTTAGAAAAATTTCTACAACCTGGTACTCCTCATCATCAACAACTATCAACAACCATAAATACCCCCAATTCCAACAGGAAATCATTTGTACAGTGGGAACTATTATTGAACAGTATTTAGAAAACTAAAGGTAAGTGAGCGTTGGGGCATGGTCAAAGGTGAAGTTAAAAACAAAGGGACTAATTTATGAGGAATTGGTGTAAGGCAGTGTCGCAAGTCTTCTTGTTGTATGGCCGAATGCCAATGTGGGCAAGAAAGGGCCTAATTTATGAGGAATTGGTGTAGGGCAGTGTCGCAATTCATCTTGCTGCTTTGCCCTATGCCAATGTGAAAGGGCAAGAATGCACCTGATTTATGAAATACAGTGCATTCCTGTCCTTTCCCCTTGCATTGGTGCAAGATTGCTGCCTAGCGCCAACATAGGCAGGATTGTTTTTGTGCAGGAAGTGGCACCTTTCTGCACACAAACAATCCTATGAGGCGTTTTCCTCTTTCTATGTGTGCTGCAGAACGCAGCACACATGGAAAACGTAAAAAACGAGGAGATAGGAAAACATTTCACTCTGGTGCACCTGCTCTGGGGAGGCATAAGGGTTTGGCGCTGCCCAGGTTTATGTGATTTGTACATCTGGGGCAGTGGGAAAATCCAAGGGTGTTGCGTGGGAACCCCCCACTGCAACGCCCATGGAACGTCTCCTTGAAGCAGAGTAAGGCAAGGCAGTGACTGCCCTGCCTTGCCTTACTCCATATTTACGAGGCCATGCAAAGCCACGCAGGGTGACTGCGTCACCTCACAGATATGACTGAGACACTTACACCACCTGAGGATCAAAAAAGTGACGCTCCGGCAGTGCAAGCATCTCATAAATAAACCCATATATGTTTCTGTTTTACCATTAGGGAGCTACATTTAAAATAATGGGCAGCTTACATGAAAAATAAATGTTTAAAAGTTGTTACTCATGCTTGGAGTACATTATAAAACCTCTATTAGTTAATGGACTGCAGAGGTCTATGTGTAACCAGAGAGCGACAGAATTAAATCTCGGTTGGTGCAGTGGAGAATAGTGACCTGTGTATTCATAGTGCTAAGGGGTCTCAGCCTGTGGCAGAAAGCACTGTGAATATGTAAGTCATTATTTTATATTTGCATTACACACAGTATAAGATAGACTGCTACAAAATGTGCAAATAGTTTTATGATAAAATGGTGCTTCTAAAATAAAGACTTTAGTAATACAAGACCAGAATGCAAAATGTTGTTTTATATAACTGTCCCTTCAAAACCTCCACAGGGGTACTAAGCGCTGTGTAAATACAATTATGATTAAAAGCACGCACTACACAGCCCAGTTGTTAACTCTTTGCACTACCATTCAAAACAAACAACTCTTTGTCATCACCAATCTTGGAGTGATTCGATCAATTAAAGTCCGAATCGGCTCCCAAGCATCCTTTATATTTGCAGATTACCTTTACATTTTCAGATTAACTCATAGGTCACATTTGCATTTCATTCAGGCACACAGGCACCCTGACAGGAAGGCCTGGGAAGCTGTCTGCCTGGCTTAGTTTATCAGCAGAAAAGCTCAATTAATGAAACTTCAGTTGCCTGAAGCAGTTTAACGATCGAAATGAACCATCCTGGGGTGGTTGCAGATCTGCCAATTCACATGGTATTTTATATTTACAAAAAGGGGTGGTGAGGGACAGAGTCTCTGAATTAAGCAGAAAGCTCTCACCCAGTCAAAAGATCAGGGCTAGATCCAACACCGTTTTTTAGCTCACTGCACCATCCCAGTTTCAGAACCTGGCTGTATGCAAATTAGTCTGTTCCTGTCCCAGTGCATGATGGGAACAGGACAAACCAAACTACAGAAGCCAATTCTTACACTGGGAAGGAAACAAGCTCCCGGGGACCGGTTTCTGGCATTACAGCCGTCTTCGGCCCGGTTTGCTTGACATGAGTCCCTTTCTCACTGCTCCATCAGGATTCAAGCAAGCCGGGCCGAAGAGGCTGAAATGCCAGAAACCGGTCCCCGGTAGCTTGTCTCCTTTCTGGTAAAGAATTGGCTTGGTAGTTTAGTCTGCCCTGTTCCCATGATGCACTGGGCCAGGGACAGACTGATTTGCATATAGCCAGATTCTGAGCTGGGATGGGGCAGTGAGATAAATAACGGTGATGGATCAAGCCCTGATCTTTGGACTGGGTAAGAGTGGTCTGCTCAATTCAGACACTCTGTTCATCACCACCCCCTGTTGTAAATCGATTTTGGCCACTATAGGTGTGGCAGGGTATACTCAGACATGAGTCCCTTTCTCACTGCTCCATCAGGATTCAAGCAAGCCGGGCCGAAGAGGCTGAAATGCCAGAAACCGGTCCCCGGTAGCTTGTCTCCTTTCTGGTAAAGAATTGGCTTGGTAGTTTAGTCTGCCCTGTTCCCATGATGCACTGGGCCAGGGACAGACTGATTTGCATATAGCCAGATTCTGAGCTGGGATGGGGCAGTGAGATAAATAACGGTGATGGATCAAGCCCTGATCTTTGGACTGGGTAAGAGTGGTCTGCTCAATTCAGACACTCTGTTCATCACCACCCCCTGTTGTAAATCGATTTTGGCCACTATAGGTGTGGCAGGGTATACTCAGACATGAGTCCCTTTCTCACTGCTCCATCAGGATTCAAGCAAGCCGGGCCGAAGAGGCTGAAATGCCAGAAACCGGTCCCCGGTAGCTTGTCTCCTTTCTGGTAAAGAATTGGCTTGGTAGTTTAGTCTGCCCTGTTCCCATGATGCACTGGGCCAGGGACAGACTGATTTGCATATAGCCAGATTCTGAGCTGGGATGGGGCAGTGAGATAAATAACGGTGATGGATCAAGCCCTGATCTTTGGACTGGGTAAGAGTGGTCTGCTCAATTCAGACACTCTGTTCATCACCACCCCCTGTTGTAAATCGATTTTGGCCACTATAGGTGTGGCAGGGTATACTCAGACATGAGTCCCTTTCTCACTGCTCCATCAGGATTCAAGCAAGCCGGGCCGAAGAGGCTGAAATGCCAGAAACCGGTCCCCGGTAGCTTGTCTCCTTTCTGGTAAAGAATTGGCTTGGTAGTTTAGTCTGCCCTGTTCCCATGATGCACTGGGCCAGGGACAGACTGATTTGCATATAGCCAGATTCTGAGCTGGGATGGGGCAGTGAGATAAATAACGGTGATGGATCAAGCCCTGATCTTTGGACTGGGTAAGAGTGGTCTGCTCAATTCAGACACTCTGTTCATCACCACCCCCTGTTGTAAATCGATTTTGGCCACTATAGGTGTGGCAGGGTATACTCAGACATGAGTCCCTTTCTCACTGCTCCATCAGGATTCAAGCAAGCCGGGCCGAAGAGGCTGAAATGCCAGAAACCGGTCCCCGGTAGCTTGTCTCCTTTCTGGTAAAGAATTGGCTTGGTAGTTTAGTCTGCCCTGTTCCCATGATGCACTGGGCCAGGGACAGACTGATTTGCATATAGCCAGATTCTGAGCTGGGATGGGGCAGTGAGATAAATAACGGTGATGGATCAAGCCCTGATCTTTGGACTGGGTAAGAGTGGTCTGCTCAATTCAGACACTCTGTTCATCACCACCCCCTGTTGTAAATCGATTTTGGCCACTATAGGTGTGGCAGGGTATACTCAGACATGAGTCCCTTTCTCACTGCTCCATCAGGATTCAAGCAAGCCGGGCCGAAGAGGCTGAAATGCCAGAAACCGGTCCCCGGTAGCTTGTCTCCTTTCTGGTAAAGAATTGGCTTGGTAGTTTAGTCTGCCCTGTTCCCATGATGCACTGGGCCAGGGACAGACTGATTTGCATATAGCCAGATTCTGAGCTGGGATGGGGCAGTGAGATAAATAACGGTGATGGATCAAGCCCTGATCTTTGGACTGGGTAAGAGTGGTCTGCTCAATTCAGACACTCTGTTCATCACCACCCCCTGTTGTAAATCGATTTTGGCCACTATAGGTGTGGCAGGGTATACTCAGACATGAGTCCCTTTCTCACTGCTCCATCAGGATTCAAGCAAGCCGGGCCGAAGAGGCTGAAATGCCAGAAACCGGTCCCCGGTAGTTTGTCTCCTTTCTGGTAAAGAATTGGCTTGGTAGTTTAGTCTGCCCTGTTCCCATGATGCACTGGGCCAGGGACAGACTGATTTGCATATAGCCAGATTCTGAGCTGGGATGGGGCAGTGAGATAAATAACGGTGATGGATCAAGCCCTGATCTTTGGACTGGGTAAGAGTGGTCTGCTCAATTCAGACACTCTGTTCATCACCACCCCCTGTTGTAAATCGATTTTGGCCACTATAGGTGTGGCAGGGTATACTCAGACATGAGTCCCTTTCTCACTGCTCCATCAGGATTCAAGCAAGCCGGGCCGAAGAGGCTGAAATGCCAGAAACCGGTCCCCGGTAGCTTGTCTCCTTTCTGGTAAAGAATTGGCTTGGTAGTTTAGTCTGCCCTGTTCCCATGATGCACTGGGCCAGGGACAGACTGATTTGCATATAGCCAGATTCTGAGCTGGGATGGGGCAGTGAGATAAATAACGGTGATGGATCAAGCCCTGATCTATGGACTGGGTAAGAGTGGTCTGCTCAATTCAGACACTCTGTTCATCACCACCCCCTGTTGTAAATCGATTTTGGCCACTATAGGTGTGGCAGGGTATACTCAGACATGAGTCCCTTTCTCACTGCTCCATCAGGATTCAAGCAAGCCGGGCCGAAGAGGCTGAAATGCCAGAAACCGGTCCCCGGTAGCTTGTCTCCTTTCTGGTAAAGAATTGGCTTGGTAGTTTAGTCTGCCCTGTTCCCATGATGCACTGGGCCAGGGACAGACTGATTTGCATATAGCCAGATTCTGAGCTGGGATGGGGCAGTGAGATAAATAACGGTGATGGATCAAGCCCTGATCTTTGGACTGGGTAAGAGTGGTCTGCTCAATTCAGACACTCTGTTCATCACCACCCCCTGTTGTAAATCGATTTTGGCCACTATAGGTGTGGCAGGGTATACTCAGACATGAGTCCCTTTCTCACTGCTCCATCAGGATTCAAGCAAGCCGGGCCGAAGAGGCTGAAATGCCAGAAACCGGTCCCCGGTAGCTTGTCTCCTTTCTGGTAAAGAATTGGCTTGGTAGTTTAGTCTGCCCTGTTCCCATGATGCACTGGGCCAGGGACAGACTGATTTGCATATAGCCAGATTCTGAGCTGGGATGGGGCAGTGAGATAAATAACGGTGATGGATCAAGCCCTGATCTTTGGACTGGGTAAGAGTGGTCTGCTCAATTCAGACACTCTGTTCATCACCACCCCCTGTTGTAAATCGATTTTGGCCACTATAGGTGTGGCAGGGTATACTCAGACATGAGTCCCTTTCTCACTGCTCCATCAGGATTCAAGCAAGCCGGGCCGAAGAGGCTGAAATGCCAGAAACCGGTCCCCGGTAGCTTGTCTCCTTTCTGGTAAAGAATTGGCTTGGTAGTTTAGTCTGCCCTGTTCCCATGATGCACTGGGCCAGGGACAGACTGATTTGCATATAGCCAGATTCTGAGCTGGGATGGGGCAGTGAGATAAATAACGGTGATGGATCAAGCCCTGATCTTTGGACTGGGTAAGAGTGGTCTGCTCAATTCAGACACTCTGTTCATCACCACCCCCTGTTGTAAATCAATTCACATGGTGTCACCACTGTGTGTCGCACAATTCTGACACCCTTCACACGTCACCTGGACTCCACGCCACCCCTAGGGGTCACGCCCCACACATTGAAGACTTCTGGTCTACCCACACCTCTCTATACATATGCATATGCAAGGCCTCCCTCCCTCTGGCGCTTTGCAATCCTAGGCATTTCTTTCGGACCAGGATGCTGCCACTCAACCCCTCATCCCTAACTCTAGTTGACCGTAGTGAGTATACTTCACCCATTTACGCTTGTATTTCTTGCCACCTTTCTAGATTATTTACCTTGGGGCATATTATCAAGTATGGTGTTAACATTATCGCTGCTTTAGCGGCAGAAAACTGCCGCTAAAGCAGCAATAATGGGCTTGATAATACGCAGTAGAGAATTCCCATAGAAGTCCATGTTCACACCAGAACATGGGCTTCTAGGGGAGTTCTCAAGGGCATATTATCAAGCCCATTATCTCCGCTTTAGCTGCAGTTTTCTGCGGCTAAAGCAGCGATAATGTTAACGCTGTGCTTGATAATATGCCCCCCAGTGTGGTAGATATGAATCCCTGCAGCACCCTCTAGCAGTTTCTTACATGGGCATGCAAACCACCAGCCTTCTATATGTGACTATAGTTACAAATAGGATAAGACTGCGATTTTTATGACATACACAAATGATGGTGCTTCCTATTTTTTAAACTGACTGCTGGTACTGAACAGCAGTAGGGCATATCATTTCCCCATTATATTGTCTACTCTGGACTGACCCTACCAATTGCTCCCCCACAGTCTGATTTGTAATTGTATATGCTTTTTCGCTATGGCTTCCCTTTCTCATATGGCAACATTTTATCCCCGACTCTTTCTCCCTGTGACACACAAATATTGTTTTGATCGACTTAGAATACAGAATTTAAATATTGTCTCTCTTTTGGTACACAACAGATGCAACTCTTTTCTTTTTATTGTGACCATGCTAGCTGGTGACCAGAAAGAACTGCCTATTTTTTGTCCTTTCTTCCATATTTCCACATACATGCAATAATAAACTAGATTCAGTCAGGAGACTCCTGATTTTTTAAGCCAAAAATACCTTTATTTTAGATGTCAAACAAATAAGATGATGAACAGAGTGCTGACGCTTTTCCGACACTTACTCCCAGTCACAGAACTAGGCTGAATCCATCATCGTTCTTCTGCTCACTAAGCCACCCCATTTCGGACCCAGCCATATGCCGGTCTCAGGATGCTTGTTTCCAGGCCAGGGAGGACCAGGTCTGGCAATTCGTGCTGGTCTGTTCCCATGAGGAGCAGGGTCAAGACTGAATTGCATTTGGCTGGGTCCAAACTGGGGTGGCACAGTAAGCAAAAGAACGATGGATTAAACCCAGATCTCTTGACTGGGGGTGAGTGGTTGAAATGTTTCAGCTCTCCGTCCATCATATTGTTGTGTTGGTTGTGTTCGCCCTAAGTAGCCAACGGTATGCCCAGATGTGGGTCCCGTGCTTGCTGTGCAACTGAATTCAATATATCCTGGCTGATATGGGGTGATCCCCAGAAACCGGTCCCAGGATGCTTGTTTCAGGACCAGGGAGGACCTGGCTTGGCAGTTCGGTCTGGACTGTTCCCATGAGGCACAGGGTCAAGACTGATTTACATATGGCTGGATCCAAACTGGGGTGGCTTGGCTAGCAAAATAACAATGGATTAAACCCAGATCTCCTGACTGGTGATGAGTGGTTGAAATGTTTCAGCATTCCGTCCATCACCTTGTTGTGTTTGCTTTATTTTATCTGTCTCCCGCCTAAAACTGTCTGTTCTTCAATAAGTCAATGTTGAAAATACATTCTGCAGAAATGATTTCCAACTCTCCCACTTTCCAGTTTTAAAATGTTGGCATGTGGCCTCATGGCCGTTCTCCTCACAGATAAAACTATGTTAACATGATTAACGAGCGTGCTCCCTCATTTTTGACACTGGCATCACAGGACCGTGTTAAGGAGGTAAACTGTGAGAGGTAACATTCTTCTAGGCTTTTACAATTATTTTGTGGGTCAGTTCAAGGGAGATGGATCTAGGGGTGCGGTGGTACTGCAGCACCCTTAGAATAACCTTCCAGGAGCTAAGAAGGAGAACAATACAACGAGGCCTTTCTTTTTTGCTTTTATCTTGCAACATTTGCTTTGCATTCAAAGACAGATGTCAAATGTCAGGCAATGTCCTGTGACAAATGGCTGCTTATTCTCTTGGTTTTTATTTTGACATGGAGATTGGTGTTTATTCTTCATTCTCTTACTGCCGAGTGATTTTTTTTTACAACAAAGAGATAATCACCCTGTGGCACAGTGAGTGTGGAAGGAGAAGGCTGCGTTTTGTCATATGCATTCTAACACACAACAACATCTAAATATTTGTAAATAAACTTTACAAATATTTCAAAATATATCAGCAGCAAGTAAAGAACAATTGAGGTATATTGTATATTTTCCAACTCTGAAGTGTGAGGGAAACAAATATTTTAAGAGGATCAAAACAAACCAAGGCACTTTGCTTGTGTGATAAATATGTACAGAAAGTATAGATCACCAGCTTCTTAAATCACACCTATGTTCAACCCAACCAGTTGTCTCTTCAGACCCCAACCTTGCCACAGTTAATTATACCAACTTACTGCACAGTGCACTCAATCTGCTGGTGCCAAATAAAACTTTATTTTTTTTAAAAAGCGCTCTCCATCAGCTCCTTGGTTCTCTGAACTCCTCAGAGAACAAAAGAAACTGTGTAGAAACCGTGAAAGACAATGGCCCAATCTTACAACTGTCAGGAGAAACTCCTTTATAAAGAAGCGCTAACTAAATATAAACTATTGATTGCGCAGGAAAAAAGTAAATATTATATTGCACAGATTGAATCTGCGCAAGTAGTCGCCAAATTGTCAGGTCAAATATCCTCTTGCACTCCAGCCCCTTCACAGTCACTATGCGACTCCGTAGCAAATTACTTTTTTGAAAAAGTAAATGACATCTATTCGAAATTAACATCTCAGACCAACACTGCCGATCAGTCCTTAATAAGTGGTACCACTAAATACTCCTTATCACAATTTGATAACACCAAACCTGATCAGATTGCCAATCTAATCTCCTCCATGAAATCAGGCTCTGCTACCGACCCTTGTCCTCCGGCTGTGCTTATACCAGTCATAGAACAAGTGGCATCAACAAACAAAAAGTATCTAGGGGTCAAGATAAAAAGAACTCAACTTACGAGATACCTTCGACATAACCAAAAGTAAATTACAAAAGTGTGGAAAAACCCAAAGTGCTCCTGTGCGCAAGACTGGATAATCAATCAATCAATCACGGCATTTGTAAAGCGTGCTACTCACCCGGGAGGGTCTCAAGGCGCTGGGGGAGAGGGGTATGTTACTGCTCAAACAGCCAGGTCTTGAGCTGCTTCCTGAAGGAGAGATGGTCTAGGGTTCGCCGAAGGTGGGTGGGGAGGGAGTTCCAAGTCTTGGCTGCCAGGTAGGAGAAGGATCTTCCTCCGGCGGTGGCTCTGCATGGGCAGGTCAAATGTTCCCAACAGTTGCTGAACTGTACCGCCCTTTTACATCATCTGGGATCTCCTTACCCAGGAGAAAAAGTATCCACAGTCTAAAGGTGTAATAGAGGCTGGGGAGACCCGGTGAACCGTGTGTCAACAAATGGGTAGTACAGATATTGAGTAGTTAAGCAACTGAAAAAGCAGAGCAAAAAAATGTGAATGGTGACAAGATAAAATTGGATGAAGCTGAATAGAAGTCTGGTTTTTAATATTATCTTTCAGCTCCTCCAAATCTAAAAATATGTGAAAAAAGAGCGAAATACAGATTTAACATAATATCTGCACAGCAATGGAGGTCCTTCTTTGCACACATAATAATAGCTTTATTTTTTATTTGCCGAATATAGTTTAGTAATGTACCGTTCTGAAATGTACACACATCTGGATTTGATGTTCAACATTTAAAATATTTTTCTTCTAGGCGCTGGGGACATTGCACCGAATGATGTTGCAGCACCAATTTAAAAGTAGAGGGCTATGGGAAATCGGAGAAGAGAATGCAATTCTCTTCCAAGCAACAATGTCAGTGACCAGCATTGCTCAACAAGAAGAGGAGCTGGTCGAGGAGGATGAGGTGGGCATGGATGATGAGGACATTTTTGTCCCTACACAGAACATCATCAAGAAGGCCAGTTCACAGCCAGGCAAACGTGTTCCTCCTAAATCACTCCTGAGGACTGCCAGTCCCCAGCCATTAGCAGCCATAGATGCTTGACCCAAAATGCAACAAACACCATCACACAGCATGCAGCACCTTTACAATCTCTTACACACTTCTCCCATTAAGGTGCATCTCTGGTCTTCTCTCAGTCACCTGAGGGTTGGAACACACTTGGGAGAAGCAGGTAGCCCCAATTCATCATTCTCCCCCCCTTGACAACCACCGAGATGGCATCCCCTATGTGAAGGACATCCTTCTGGCCATGCCAGACAGCAAGGCATGTGGGAGAGAACGGGAAGGGGAACGGGCCAATGCTGCTGGCTAGGATGATCCGTTATTCCATCAACAGTCTTATGTGAGGGAGGCTAATTCTGAAATTGGGATTATCCTCTATGAGAAAGTTGTCTCCCTTAAAGGCCTCTCTCAGATGATTGATAAGCAGACCTGTGCCATGGATTATGTTGAGAAATGTTACCAAGGCATAGCAAAGATGCCCCAAGAAGATCTTAGTACTTTGCAGGAAGTCAGTGCAAGGGAATATCCTTGACCATGAAGAATACAGAGGGAATAAGAAAAAAATGCCAATGTCACTCTTCACAGCCACTACATGCAGGAGATTCTATAGAGGGGCCTTAATGAACGAGAGCAGTACCACCTCCCAACCTCACACATCTATCAGCTCACCAGTATCCCGCCCCCAGACCCTTGAGACCCTCACGGGTGAGTACCGTGCTTAACAAATCCCTGCTTGATTGATTGATTCTAAGTACCACCTCCACTGGCACTATATGCACCATATTATTATTATTATTATTATTATTATATGCACCACTTCAACTTCCAACACCACCAGCTCAACTACCACCAACTCAACCACCACCAACTACACCACCACCAACTCACACACCCACAACAAAAGCGCAGTCTCAATAACTCTCCCCAGCAGCATTACATAGGTGGAATAGTTGGAGAAACTCCTCAAAATAACAATAGTGTTTTCACCAATTACTGCTGTATCTCTAACATATTCATTGTTACAATATTTGTGAAATAATAATCTGCCAAACCTGTCTCAAACTTTCATCAGTGCTGAATGTTTTATGTTGCATTTACTACAGAGGAAAGCTACATGGTTAAAAGATAGATTCTGATCTAGAAAGCATCTTTGAACCAACTATTTCCTTTGACTGACATACAGTGCATTATGCAGGGAAAAGTGTAAACAGCAAGAAAGAGATTAATATTTTTAATGTTTAATGTATATATGTACATTTTTAAGGATTTTATTGTCAATGTATTAATTTTGTGGCAACAAAAAACTGTGCTGAAAAGGGGGCTGAAATGAAAACAAAAGGAAGGCTTAACTCATAGGGCCAAAGTTCATTTGAAGGGGGTTGGACAAATAGTAAAACAAATGTCAGGAAACATCAAGACAACCAGTATATATGCAAAGTGGTACAATCAAAGTCCACTGTAGAAAAATAGTCCAGAAACAAGAGTCCACTGTCTACAACTTTCATAAAGTCATTAAACCAAGCCAGATTGTGGATCTGAATCATGTTCCTGGCTTGGGGGCAAAAGGTCCTGGGTATCTATGATCTCAGTCTTCACCACAATGATGGAGAAGTCCCCCTCAGACATGAATATCAAATGGCTGGCCTTTGCAGGACTAAACACCCCACAGGAACAAGAAAACACAGTGAGAGCCAGGGGAACAGGTATGACGCACAAACTGAGAGATTTAGGTGGGGTGGGATGGAGAGGTTATGAAGCCACATAAAGTTCAAAGCTGTTCAGTGGACATCTCTAGTAGTATCCAGACCTTTCCAACTAAGTTTGAGATATTTTATGAGATTGCTCCGTGAACCCCTCTGATTGGTTGCATGACTTACTTTGAAGCATCCAAGGATACATATTCTGGAGGAAGGAATTGGCCTTCACAAAAGGGCAGTGGCATGTCAGGGGTAGAAGTATCCCTCAACTGTTGTTTTTCTAGGAGGGTACTGGAATGAGGAGATGATGTCTGTGCAGGGGATCAGATTGTGGCCCTGATGAAATGAGGGCCTCCCAAGTTAAGGAAGGGCTGGGTGCAGGCCCAGATGATGTTCGTGACTGCTCTTCTGACACCACAGATTGTTGTTGTTTAAGGCCAGGAGGAGCCCAAAATCTGCCTCCTCTTGGCTGTTGTTGTCCACTGCCCCTCCATTGCCTCTTCAGCTTTTGCCCACAGTCTCCAGGTGACAGATTGGATCTTTCGTCGGACATGCATTAACCTTGCTCATGGCTCTTGCTTCCTCCTCACTGGTGGAGAAAGTTCTACAAGCCTGCATCCCAGTTGAAGATGTGCATTATTGCTCCATGTTCTTCTGTGCTACAACTTAGCCAGCCTGGTCCTGGAAGTAGCCAGAAAATACCCCCACTTTGAACCATATCTGAAAAAGTACTGAGTGAGGCCTGCACTCATTCTGGAAGGGGTTACTATCTTCCTTTTCTTTCTTACATTTCTCAATTCTTCTTGTTTTTTTTCATCTGTCTAGCCCTCCTTCATTCACTTCATCCATTCACCATCATCCATTCTTTCTTACTCTTCTCCATCACCTCGCCATCTTTTCTACCCTATATCCAACCCATTCTCCATCCTTCTCCATATTCACCTTTCTCTTTATTATCCACCCATCTTTCACTCCATACTTTTCCCCAAGTATCAATATGTCTTTCCTTCTCTCTGTCTATCATCCAGGCACCTTTTCTCCAGCTATATATTCATCTCTTCATCCATCCACCTGCTCATCCATCCATCCTTATTTCCATCTATACATCATCCATCTCTCCATCCGTACTTTCTTTTTTCCATCCAGTCCTCTAGCCCCAATAGTCTTACGCCCCAATAGCCATGATACCTGCATAACCCTGAACCCGCTACTAGCTGGTGTACAAATATGCCCTGAATGTACCCTTTCTTTGACTAACTATCAGCCCTATTCTGACACCCCTCAAGGTACTGTTTTTAAATCTTACCGGCAGAGAGAGAGTTCTAACAATTTCACATTCTACTTGATAAACTGTCGTTCACTACCACAACACAAATTAGATATTTTTCACCTCTTGATTGAAAAAAAGCCCATCGCCATATTTTTAACTGAGACGTGGCTTCATGACGGATCAGGTCCAGATGTTGCAACCGCCCTCTCCCCGAGCTATGCTATTGCAAGGAGGGATCGGGTAGGCCAAACAGGAGGGGGTATCGTCATTATTTACAGCAGAGATTATGTGTGCAACTTTGAACCTGCAGATATCCCTAACTGCGAAGCGGCATCTTTCAAAATTACCCTCAGTCCAAATTTTACCTTCTCTGGCTTACTGATCTACCGACCGCCAGTAAATAATCCCTCTTGGTCAGATAATTTGGCAAACTTTATCCTACCCCAACATCTGAAAGCTCAAAACTTCACATTACTTGGAGATTTAAATCTTCATTTAGAAGATGACAAAAACAAGACCTGCAAAAACTTAATAGACGACTTTATGGTTTTAGATATGACGCTACGTAATAGGGGTCCAACTCACAAAGCTGGACATTTGTTAGACCCTATTATATCAAATATGAAAGAACTCTCATGGCTTAACACTACTCCTGTTCTCTGGTCAGACCATTTCCTATTAAGTTTCGCTATTTCACTTAAACCTACCAAATGTCCAGTTACGACTCCTTCAGAATCTTTTAGGAGAAACTGGAAATCTCTAAACTTGGAGGACCTCAACAATGCTTTGAAGAAAGATCACCCATGTTTAAATGGAGATATGGATAGCATTGCAGAGTCTACACAAACATGGTTAACTGGTGCAGTTGATACTTGCCTGCCCCTAGCCCGTTGTAAAGGGAAAGTACATCGCCCTCCCGCCCTCTGGTTCACAGAAGCTCTTAAGAAAGAAAAATCCACATGCAAGACTCTAGAGAGGCAGTGGCGAAAAAATTATGAACTTCACCAAAAAGAAGCTTATCGAAAGGCCAGAAATAGCTATCATTCAGCATGCATGAAAGCCAAAGCATGCTATGTCACCACTACTATTAACATGGCCGTAAATAAATCCCAGACTCTCTTCAATACTGTAAAAGAGTTGGCTGGTGAGAATTCTAGAGCGGAACCTATCCCTCTCAATACCCAGTAATGCCAGGACTTGGCTTCTTTTTTCACCGACAAGATTGAGAACATTGTCTCTAATATCAAAAAGGACAGCGTGATCACATACAAGCAAGACAACACCTCCCAAGTCCCCAGAGGAAACTGTCATCTTGAAGCCTAGCCTCCCATTAAACTGGATACACTGAAGGAACTATTAAAACGATCAAATCGGGTTCCCCACGTGACCCTATTCCTATCAGTATCATAAGTAATTTAGAGGACTCTGCTTTGACTTCCATAGCAGAGATACTGAACGCTTCCATAGAGCAAGCCACAGTTCCTGCTCTATGGAAACATGCTATGGTCAGTCATCTACTTAAAAAGCCGGCCGCAGACCCTATGATATTGGCCAATTATCGTCCAATTTCATTACTGCCTGCCTTGTCTAAAATTTTAGAGAGGCATATCCATAAGGCACTTTCAACCTATGTGGAAAACAACGAGCTCCTTCATTTGTCCCAATCTGGGTTTAGGAGTGGTTATTCCACCGAGACGGCCCTGCTCGGGGTCACAGAAAAGATCAGGGAGCTTATGGATGATGGCCAAACGGTAGCATTGGTCTTGTTGGATCTTAGTGCGGCCTTCGACACCATTTCTCACTCCATACTGCTTGGCAGGCTGGGGGAGAATGGTGTCGAAGGCAAAGCACTGGAGTGGATTAGATCTTACTTATCCCTCCGCACTTTCCAGATCTCCTCTTCGGAGGCATGCTCTGAGGTATTCTACTCTCCTCATGGTGTGCCACAGGGATCGATCCTGAGCCCTTTGTTTTTTAATTTGTACCTACGACCACTGGCCAATCTTGCAGAAAACTTTGGTCTTAGTTTAATGACCTATGCAGATGGTTCTCAAATCCTGTTTTCACTTTCCAAATCCGACTTGTCTGCTCCATCTGCATTAAAAATAGGCCTTCAGGAAATATTTAGTTGGATGTCAGCTAACCAACTTAAATTAAATGGGGAGAAAACAGAGGTCCTCCTCTTAGGGAATAGTAAAGATCTCGAGTGATCCCCATTGGCCATCGTCATTAGGTAAACTTCCACCTCCAGCCTCTCAGGTTAGAAACCTTGGGGTCATCATAGATGACAGTCTATCTATGACTCAGCAAGCACACAAAGTGGCAGGTATATGTTTTACCATTCTGAAATGGTTACGCAAAATTGTCTGGATGTTGCCATCTACTACCCAGAAGACCGTGGTCAATGCCTTAGTGACATCTCGGCTTGATTACGGTAACATCTTGTACCTGGGCTCAAACAAAGCAGTAATAAAACGTCTGCAACTGGTGCAGAACGCTGCGGCCAGACTGCTTTGCAGAATCCCTTGATCCGCTAGGATCACCAAACATCTTAGGGACCTGCATTGGCTCAGGGTTGAAAACCGAATTCGTTTCAAAACCCTGAACTACCTATTTAAAATCAAAGCTGGCACTGTTCCCAAATACCTACAGGACCTTGCTAAGCCCTACCTCCCAAATCGCAGTCTTCGTTCATGCACAGCTGCGAACTTTGTGGTTCCGAGGTTTAAACGGGCCAGAATAGGCGGGAGATCCTTTTCCTACCTGGGCCCAACGCTGTGGAACACACTGCCCATTCATATACGCAAGGAGGAAAGCTATATGAATTTCAGATAAAGCGTAAAAACTTGGTTGTTCGACAAATAAGTGCTTTGACTGTTTCTCTTTCCAGTTGTATTTTTGTGTCTTGCTGGTCCGGCGCAGGGAAACCCTTTGTGGGTAGCTGTGCGCCTTACAAGTGTTATAAAATAAATAAATAAATAAATAAATAGCCTCTTCTCCATGTTTCAGTCATCCGTCCCTCCATCCACTTATTTATCCGTCCATCATTCTTGTATCTCTCACTCCATGCATTCTTCATCCTTCTGTTCATCCCCTCTCCATTTCTATCTGCTCTTTTGCTCCATCTGTTCCCTAACCCGAGCCCTATGAATCTATTCTCTTGAAGTGTATTTACGAGCTTCTATTTGGTGACCTGCATCCCCGATAAGAGCCAACAGTATTGTAAACATCAATTTAAACGCTTTAGATAATAGAACTGCTCAGTTAAACTCATCCCTGCTCAAGCTGTTAAAGTGGGGCTCCATAGCTGCCCTGAGACCAGTACTTTGAAAAGGAGACGTGAAAAAAGACAGGCATTTTTTATTGTTAGGTTCAATAATGCATTCCAACATAACTTTATAGAAAACAGATAGGTTGTAGCATACAACAAGAGCTGCAACAACAACAAGTTGAAGGATGGAATGCTTTAATTCATCGCGGACACTAGTCTGGCAATTGCTCGGAGCCGCATTCCAGTCCATAGGTTTGACCCATCATGCACCTCTAGACCAAGGCCTGATGTTGGAACTGGCACTTTCTGGCTGGCTGAAGCGGTGCCCTAGCTAGGCAGAACTTACCACTTCCATCAGGGGTGGGTGATTACACTCACTGTACAAACCTGCGCTTACCCCTGGGAAGCTTGGCACTGAGTAGTCAGGTTTATCAGAGAGGCAATGTGCAAAGCATTGGCACAGCACCCTCACACAATAAATACACTGAGAATCACAACAGAGACTGCACATGTGGTGTATGTAAATAAAGATTGTATTTAATACAAACATTAATTAATACAACATGAACTTCATGTTTTTTTGGGCATAAATCCCATTTTCAAATACACTAGCAGTACTGCGCCGTACCATGTTAAAATGACACTTCTCTGCTCCTCCCTAGAAAGGAGGCTTGGTGCACGTTGATACGGGTTGCACCAGACAATTACAGTCACACTTATGCGCAAGCTAATCAGTGCTGCATGAGGTAAAATGAGGAACTACTACGGGTACGCCCTACCTCCGAGGGTCGTAACCTGTGAATTGGACACCGCACCCATTAGGCATGCAGTTGGCATGTCGCAAAGGAGAGACGTGGCATGATTGACGAAGAGGTCCACGCTGGACTCCCCAACCAATGAATCCACTCACCACCAAGGCGCTTATGCGTGTTAAGGCCCCCACGATGCAGGGACTACACTCCTTAGATGGGGGCAGTACTTTTGGGGTCCACAAAAGGTACTCCAATCTGCAGACACAATACTTAGTTCCACGCTCACGCCGCTCTACCAGTTGGGATCCAGTAGACAATGTGGGTACTTAAGAGGGCACCGCTCTCCAGGAAGTAGACGTGTGGGTCCCTCGGGGGAGGTCTTAGATGTCCCTGAGACCTCCACAAGAGAACATCAGGCAAGCCAACAAGCCCTTGGAGGGCACATTTCAGGGTGCAAAACAGCAGCAGGTAGTCAGTCCAGGCCATCCACTATTCAGGAAGGTTGCACGATCCCTTCCAATGGCAGTAATCCTCCTTGTGCACAACAGATTCCTCTGGCAGTGTGCACCACACAGTTCCAGGATGTCCAGTCCCACGTCCCCAGAAGTGTATCTCTCCCCTGCTGAAGTAGGGCATCAGTAGTTATACTGAAGGCCTTTGAAGTTGGGGGTGGTTCAGGGGGTTTCCTTTTGAACCACAGATGTCCCCCCTAAATTTCAGTCCTGTCTGCCATGGGGCCCGTGGAACTCAGATCTTAATCTTTAGTGGGGCCATGACCTGGCTCCCCAGTGTGTCAAAACCTATCCCTCCAATCTATCCAGCCAGGCCATCAAATGGCAGAGGTCTGTCGTCCCAGCTGCCTGCCCAATGCTTTATAGCTGTCCCTGGAGAATGCACAGATGTGCTCCCCCAGCCTTCAGTGTGGAATGGAGTCAATCTAAAAGGCACACTAAGAGTTTTAGAGCAGATAAATGTCCACTTTTTAGAAATAACATTTCTAAGCTATTAATGACAAAGTCTCCTTTTCATCAGGAGAGGATTTGTCATTGTGAATCCAATGATAGGAAACATGATGAGGCACCTCGAATCAAACCAATATTGCAGCCTGAAGTAATTTCAGCCATTCCCCATGGGAAGAGCAAACCTCATAGGTAGTAAAAACACACTACATGGGCAGGGAACACATGTGTACTTACCCTGCCTTTCACCTACCACTTGTTTCACCCCTTAAGACTTACCCCAGGGGTGCTCTAGTGTTAGTGAAAGGTCCCCTTCAGCAATTGTGCACACACAGGCCTGCAATGGCAGGCTTGAGACATGTTTAAAAACATCAGGTAAGCTCCACTTCCTAATATGTGTAGGAAGGATGTGCACACTTTTAACGCTACATTTAGAGCAGGAAAGTGCCCAGAGCCCTAAGGCCACAAGTAGAGAATCAGCTAAACCCACGCCTTGTCCCATGGGACGAGCCGACCTCCTAGGGAGGGAGAAACCACATGGGGGTTCTTCACTACCTGATTTTGGAACACCGATGTGTACCTGCATTGCCTTTTGCCGACAACTTGCTCTGCCCCTCAGGGCTTACCCTAGGGGTGCTCTAGCGGTAGGGGAAGGCCCACTCATGGTTGGCAATGAGAAATAAGTGCAACTGTGTACCCCCAGGCCTGCAATGGCAGGCCTGATACAAGTTTGAAAGGCTATTCTGGTAGGTGGCTCAATCATTGCAGCATCCCACTATTAGCCAGTGCAATACCTGCCCTTGGTATGTGGCATACCTTTTTACAGGGCACTCACAGGAACAACACCAAAACCAATCAAATAAGGGCCACTTCCTAGCATGTGTAGGAAGGGCACATGCACTTTCACACTGAATTACATTGGGAAAATGCCCAGAGTCCTTATGAGAATAGTCTGTTCTGAACTGCCAGGTGAGTCTCCCTCCATAAGGAACCACAAACAACCCTAGACCGGTTTTGCCCTGAGCAATTTCCAATGGCTGAGATTAATTCAAGCATTCTATCCATCACTTTTTGTGCACTTCAATACAATGCCCTAAGTGTGACAGATATGCCAAGACAAGGGTCTCATGCCTACTGTGCCACTGTAACCAAGCAGCACCCGACTAGCAAGCCCCAATCAGGCGGAAACTGGTTTTGGGCTGCTGTGTAACGGTTTAGGGAAGACCCAGCATGGCTGTTTGAGCTGGACCGTTTCTACTGGAGCATTGTCAAGACGGATTTGCATAGGACTGGGTGCAAACTGAGGTGGCATGGTTTGCAAAATAATGATGGACTGGAATGCGGCCTCAGTGGCTGAGATTAATTTGAGCATTCCATCCATCACTTTTTGGAAAATGTCAATGTAATCCAGAGAGCTGCGTTTGTGGAGTATTTTACAAATGTATTGCTATTTTATGCTTTGAAACTAATATTTGTGACCAGCCACATAGTTAGAAATTATATTTATTAAAACATCTGTGGAATGAGGTATTTAGACGGGATTAGGGTTTGTGAGAAGTGCTTTTTATTTTACTAATCCTATGCTAAATGTCAGGAAATATGTTATTCTGCATCTTCCATGCATTGGATATCTGAGCTGAGATTGTAATTGTGCAATCCAACAAGAATTGTAATTTTACAGAAATGTTATCAAAATATTTCACATGATTAATGCGATTCTGGAATTTAATGAGTAACAAAAATATGGTCCTCAAAAAGTAAGTTAAAAGTACACAATGTCAGCATTACATAAACTAATTTTGACAAAATGGAAATGTAACACAATGTGTGTATTTAACAACGACATATTCTTCCTTTAAGGGACATCTTGGCACAGAATAGCAGATGTTTATTGTTACCCCACTCCATGGTACTAATTGATTTGAACTCAGAAGGATGAAAGGCTGAGGGGAACAGCTGGGATTTGAACCTGCAACCGCAGGTTTAGTAACAGGCTCCTGGAGTGGATTAATTAGTCCACTGAGCCACTATCCAGTTAAACAGGTCACTAATGTTCAAGGTAGGTTTTAACTGTTCTGTTTTCACAAAATAGATTTTTAAAGCGTTTTCATTTTGTCCATATTAAAAGACTAATAAATTCAAACACATAAGTACTAAACATGGATGTTGGAAATGTTAAACTTTCAAACTTTTCATAACACACAAATAACACATGTTAAATAAAACATGGAAGGTTATAAAAACACTCAAAGTAAACACATGACAGAACACCACTGTCAAAACGCATTTGCACTTAAGTGTACATTAAAAAAATACAGTTACCATCTCTCTGCTACTCAAACTCTTCCAGCTAACCATGGAAGATCGGCCGGACATTTCTCAGGACCCTCTCAGCACCGCGCCTGACATACTGGGGTGTCGAGAATGTAGTTGAATGGACACGCTCATAATGTCCTTGGCCTTAATTCGGGCCAAGCTACAAATATTCTTCCAGTGTTTGTAGCAAAAAGATAAAAACATGAAAAAAATACCAAACATATTAACTACACCACACAACTGATTATCCAGCTCAAATTACCAGAAGTCAGACAACAGTCTGTCGTGAGCTCCTCAAGACCGGGACATGAAGTTTACCAGAATTCTGACAGAGATACAAGGCCATACTTGTAGCAATGCAGTGCTATATAAATCTCTATCAAGTAACATAATAAAAACATAGCAAAAACGAACATAGCTGGTCACCTTAACAACTGTTCCTCTCATTTTTGGTTTTCCTAAAATAACATTAACCACTTCAGGTTATTCAAAACTCATGTATGCATCTTCTCTGCTCTCTCTCTTAAGTGCCCATTTCGTCACATCTTCTCAATTTCATTGGATTTCTCGTCTTTCTCGATTTATTTTTTTATACTCTATTTTGTTTTAAGATTTCTTGATTCTCTGGACACCAGACATGTGTTTATTGGCATGTCTTATGACCCCTTTGCAGTCTCTTCTTGCTGCTTCGTTGCTTCCATTGTCCATTGTACGACCACCTTGGGCTGCATTTTGTTTTCATTTACTCTTATTACTCTCAACATGTGAAACAAGACCTTCATTCATATTAGTTGCGCTCCACTTTTTTATTAAGAAATTGCTGTAGGACTATCTAATAGTATTGTCTAGTCATGTTTGATCTAATGCTTGTAAAATTGCACTTGAGTAAAGGGTTATAATAAATCAATTAACGAAAGTCTTACGGAGCTATCAATACATCTTTGATACCAGGTGGCGCTCTGAACATTGTATTGCAGCATTTATATAGTGCTTAGCACTCCTGTGTGGAGCACTAAAGTACTTTTTTTTAAGTCTAGACCTACAGCATTGATTTAGCAATGCATGATTGGCGAGATTATAGTAAGGCGTCCGAAAAGTCTTCCCAAACTGCGGATTCGATACAGTGAGCCAGGTGCGTGCACATCGCCAGGCACATCCCACACCATTCCTCGGCATCAGACTTAAAAGAAAGCCGCTCCCCCGGCCCCACCCCCATCAGACTTCAAAGGAATGCGCTCCTCCGCCCCCGCCACAGCAATGCAGAGTGCTTGTTTCTTTAGCGCAGAGCACTCCATTAGTGTTTGTGAGCCATCTCAATTGAGTATATCCACCCCATAACTCCATGTTACTCTCTGTTGTTGCCTGATAGCTTCTCCCTGCTCCTCTGTTTTGCACTTGCCTATGTTCCTTTTGCTAATGCTGTTCCCCACGCTGCCTTCGTGTCCCCTCACCAGCCCTCCCGTAGTTGCTTTCTTGTCCCACCCTTGTTGTTTCAATGTTCTACCCCCATCCTGCCCTGTGGTGCTTCGTTGTTTGCCCCTCCCTCTGGGATGTTGCATCACAGTATCTAGTGTTGCTTCTGATACCATCGGGACCCTGCCCCTCCCATCTGCCCACTTCAGGAAAAAAATATTTTTGGGGCCTTTTCTTTTCTTTTAGGTTACCGATCCAACTCCGATTGGCAACTAAAAAGAATAAATGCTGTCTGCGTAATTTTTTTGGTGGGTGCATGCGTGCTGCGCATTTCTACAAAAGAATGTGCGGCTGTGTCAAAGGATTTTAATTTGCTTGTTTTTTTTGTTTTTTTTTACTGTTTGATTGTGGGGCGCAAGGACGTTTTATTGATCATGAGTGGACTTGAAAAAACAATATTCGCAGAAGGACTAAAGCTAAAATAGTTTGAACGGTTGATGGTGCACCATTAACTTCAGATGTGGTAAGAAACGCTTCTTTAAGATAACAGGTCTCTTTTGAAGATTTTATTAACGGTACTTCTGGATACAATAGCCTCTCCTAATTAAGCTATGGTTTTTGGCATTCCTTGGCTAAGGAGATATAGTCCACATGTCAATTTCGCTACTGTGATCATATCTGTCATGATCATTCTGGAGTCTAACGGAGGAGACAAAAGAGATTTCCTGTCAACTTCTAATTTGATTGTGGCTAAACTCTCTTCTGTGCTACCTCAGTTCAAAGCATAGTCTATAGCCTTTGCTAAACCTGAGAACTGATCCATTCGCCTACACTGCACTCAATGCAACATACACTCCAAATACCACTCAGTGCCACATAATTACACGCCACATATTTACACAGCACTCAATGCAACACACAATCCAAATCCCACTCAGTGCCACATAATTACACGCCACATAATTACACAGCACTCAATGCAACATACACTACAAATACCACTCAGTGCCACATAATTACAAGCCACATAATTACACTGCACTCAATGCAACATACACTCCAAATCCCACTCAGTGCCACATAAGTCCACACCACATAATTACACAGCACTCAATGGGACATACTCTACAAATATCACTCAGTGCCACATAATTACAGGCCACATAATTACACTGCACTCAATGCAACATACACTCCAAATACCACTCAGTGTCAGATCCACGTTTGCTTCCTGGATTCGGTATGATGCACAAAAGGGGTCCACCTCCCGACGTCCCCAACTCTGGATGGAACTCAGAGTAATGAGGCAATCAGGTGAGGGAAAAAATAGGATGTAGGGGCCGGAACCGCTGGGAAGGGGATGCCTGCAAAAAGAACACAGTGTAAATACACAGCATAAACAGTCTACTCTCATAATGTCTCACTAAGGCTGAACTAATACCTGTGGTCTAGCTGCCGAAGCCTTCTCTCCCCAAGATACCAACTAATGATCACCAACAGAGATACTTCTCTCCAAGACCACAAAACAACAAATCTACAACAGATAAGGTATGAGACATTATTCTCACTACCACAAAGTCTTTCAGTCAAAACACTCTGTGTACACTCATACATACCAAATAGATGAACTTAAATGCAACAAGGAATGGTCCACTCCAAAATGGGAAATCACCCCCACAGTAGGTAGGGACAGCAGCAAGAGGTATCAGGAAGGGGATGCAGCTTATAAGTGACAGGACAGGAATACTTCCAGATAGTTTCCAGCGGTAACAAAAAAAACAATAAACTCAGAGTCATTCAGAAACACAAAGGTGGAATACTCCCAGCGTCTGGCAACAGCGCGAGTAGACCAAGGGTCCTTAACTCCCAGCGCCAGGCCACATCGCGAATAACAAAGTTCGTATATTTCCAGCGCCTCGTATCCAGCGCGAGTAAGAAAAGATATAGTGCTTACCTGAGCGCGACTCGGCTCAGTAATCCACAAACCTCAACGCTTACGTCAGCGTGAGGAAACAAGGAATCCAAAGTCAGTTCCAATGTCAGGACAAAAATGCCCCGCGTTCTGTTCTACTCTCTAACGCTTACGTCAGCGTGAGAGGAACCGAAGATGGGTCTGGGAGACAACACTAACAACAACGCTGCTCATGAGAGTTCCAGGGTTAGTGTCAGAAAGAAACCAGTGGGACACTTCTGCGAGCTGCTACTTCCTGCAGCGCGGTTCGCTGAACAAACAGAGGATCAGGACAAGAACAGGAAACGACAACACCAGCAGAAGGTTACCAGAAGACAAAGAAGCCTGCTTGCCTCCGAGGAAGGACAGAATTACGCGCACTTCCTGTGCGCTCTTGCTGGCCCTTATTGTTTATGCTCCTCCTCCTGACTAAGAGCATGCTGGGAGATGTAGTCCGAAATCATTATGTAGGCGCATTGATCAACTCCTGACAGTACGCCCACCTCCCATGCGACTCCTAGATCCAGGCTTATCCGGGTGAGCGGCGTGGAACTCCCGCACAGCCCTGGGAGCATGGACGTTCAAGCAAGGCTCCCAGGAGTCGTCCTCTGCCAAA
The DNA here is from genome assembly GCF_964263255.1 of Lissotriton vulgaris. Lineage (NCBI taxonomy): Eukaryota > Metazoa > Chordata > Amphibia > Caudata > Salamandridae > Lissotriton > Lissotriton vulgaris. The sequence goes on from NC_141693.1 coordinate 1,483,569,199, forward strand.
TAGCACTTCCAGGCGATGAGATACCACAACCGCCCGCGGCGGTACCTGGAGTCCAACACCTTCCGCACCTCGTACTCCAGTTGTCCATCTCGGACCAATGGTGGAACCGCCACTCTCCTGGCCTTCCCTGCAGGCTTCAGCAAGCTACAGTGGAACACCGGATGAATACGCAGGGCAGCAGGCAACTTCAGCTTATAGGCGACAGATCCGACAGGACGGATCACCTCATTGGGTCCAATAAACCTGGGATGGAAAATGCTGCGGAAACGGATGTTCCTGGTGGACAACCACACCCAATCTCCCACAGCATAAGTGGGACCCTCCTGGCGACGACGATCGGCCCAAGATTTGTACAGAGCCTTCGACTGGACGAGATTCCGTTAGATCTTCCGGTGCATCTCCTGAAGGACCTTCATTTGAGAGGCCACGGTAGGCTGCTCCGCCACATCACAAGGTATAGTCAAAGGGAGGAACTTAGCATGGAATCCATGATTGGCCCTGAAAGGCGACTTCTTGATAGAGCTGTGCCAGGCGTTATTATGAGACAGCTCCGCCAGCCATAACAAGGAAACCCATGACTCACTGGCTTCCTTCGCATAGCACCGTAAATAGGTTTTCAGAGTCTGATTCAGCCTCTCCGTCTGACCATCCGTCTGCGGATGAAAGCTGGTTGACGTCGCTGCCTCAATCTTAAGCGTCTTGCACCACATTTTCCAAAATCGTGCAATGAACTGCGGCCCCCTGTCCGAGATGATAACCCTTGGGAGTCCATGAAGTTTGATCACATCGGTCAGTAACAGTTGGGCGGTCTGACCCGCAGTGGTGAGGTTCTTGCACGGGATGAAATGGCCCATCTTAGTGAGGGTATCTACCACGACCATGATGGCATCACAACCCTGATCCATCGGTAGACCTAAAATGAAGTTCATGCTTATGGTGTGCCACGACTGAGAGGGAGTCGGCATGGTGACCAACTTGCCTTTTGCTTTGGCTTGCTCTTTCTTTGCTCCTGCACATACATCACATTGCTTCACCTAAAGACAAACATCCTTATCCATGTGTTCCCACCAGAACTGTCTTTGCATCAAACAGAGCGTCTTGTTACATCCTGAATGACTGGCCAGAACAGAGTCATGACACCAATTGAACGCCTTGAGGGGAAGCTCCAAGGAAGGCAGGTACAGACGGTTTTGATAAAAAGGGATTCCATGTTTGAGGGTTCGGTGAGAAACTTGGCCCATTTCTTCCACCACTCTGAATCCTTATGTGTCTGAACCTCTTCCAGAAAGCTCTCGATCGTGATGGTACACAACACTTTCTCAGGTGATATGATGACTTCAGCAGTAACTTGTCTGGTTTCATGGACGTCTTCCTGTCTCAACAAGGAATCAGCCTTCCGATTCTTGGACCCTGGCCGAAACGTGAATACAAAGTCGAACTTTGCAAAAAACAGCATCCACCTCATTTGCCGTTGGGTGAGGTGCCTGGCTGTTTTCATATATTGCAGGTTTCGATGATCGGTGTACACAGTGATCGGATGTTTTGCTCCCCAGAGATAATATCTCCACTCCTGAAAGGCCTTCTTGATGGCCAATAGTTCCTTTTCTGCCACCGTATACTTGAGTTCAGCAGGACTCAATTTCTTCGATAAGAAGGCTATGGGATGTAATTGCCCAGTATGACGGTCTCGTTGAGACAGAACAGCCCCAACTGCTATGTTGGACGCATCTGCCTCCACTATGTAAGGTACTTCACTCTGTGGATGTTGCAGTATAGGTGCTGAGGTAAAGGCTCGTTTGAGATACATAAAGGCATTCAAGGCCTCCACAGTCCAACAAAAAGGCTTCCCCTTCCTCAAAAGACGAGTTAAGGGAGAAACGAGCTGGGAAAAGTGAGAGATGAATCTCCTGTAATAATTGTAGAACCCCAGTAAACATTACACATCTCTCACGTTTTTTGGAGTAGGCCATTCCTGCACTGCCAGCACCTTTCTGTCAGACATGCTCAACCCTGATGGACTTGGAATCACTCCCAGAAATTCCACCTCATGCACATGAAATTCACACTTGGTTAACTTGCAAAACAATCCATGTTCTAACAACCTCTGTAATATGAGAGACACATGCCTAACATGCAATTCCGGATTGTTCGAGTAAATCAGTATGTCATCTATGTAAACGACCACAAATTTGTCTACATAGTCCTTCAGAGCATCATTCAAAAAGAACTGAAACGCCGCAGGGGCATTACACAGCCCAAATGGCATTACGAGGTATTCGAACAATCTGTAGCGTGTTTTAAAAGCCGTCTTCCACTCATCCCCCTCTCTCATCCTTACAAGGTGGTAGGCCTCTCTGAAATCAAGTCGGGTGTAAATGACTGCCTCCCTCACTTGGTCCAGCAAAACGGGGATGAGTGGAAGAGGGTATCGGTTCCTGATGGTATTCTTGTTCAACACTCTAAAATCTATACAGGTCCTCAATTCCCCATTGGCTTTCTTTATGAAAAATAAAGGGGAAGCTGCCGGAAAACGGGATTGTCGAATGAACCCTATTCTTATATAATGCTCTAGGTACTCTCGTAGGTGTTGTGTTTCGGGTTCTGATAGCGCATAAACCTAACATGAAGGCAACACTGCCCCAGGTATGAGGTCTATTTGACAGTCATAACTGCGGTGAGGCGGCAGGGACTCCGCCTTACTCTCACTAAACACCTCTCTGAACTGGGCATACTCAGGTGGAACTTCCATGTCTTTTTCAGCCGCTGTTGCTACCTGATAACCATGAGACAGAGCCAATGCATGAGTAACAGACGAGTGATTGCATGTAGTCCGACATGTCTCTGAGTCAAAAACCACATTTTTCTCAGTCCAGTCTACTGTGGGGTTATGATACCACAACCAAGGCATACATAGGATTATTTAATATTGTGGTGCCTCAATGATGTCCAATGTGATTTTCTCAATATGATTTGTGTGTTCCCCCTGTCTAACCAACTCCAATTCCTCTGTCATTTCCGTGATAGGACCAGATTTCAGGGGTTTCCCATCCACCGCCAACACCATTTCCGGTGTATCTCTCGGTATGCGCTTCAGTTCTAAACGTTATACTAACCCGCTGTCAATGAAATTCCCGGTGGCACCGGAATCTACTATAACCCCTACTTGATGCGTTTGCTGGTGATCCGTTAGGAACATGGGAAGCACAATGTGCGTTACAGAAGTCGCTTCTGTGACTCCTGCCAAAGAAGGCAGCTGCAACCCACGTGAAGGGGTTCCTACCTTGTACTCCACCATCTCCGTAGGGTTGGGACTAGAGACGGGAACGGTAGTAACTGCCACCTTTTTGGTAACGACAAACTTGCCTGTTCTCTTGGGTTTCGTGGGACAGTCCTTCACATAAAGGCCCTTCTTCCCGCAATACATACATAGACCCATTATTCTACGATTCTCCCTCTCTGTCCTAGACAAGGGAGCCCGCATAGCTCCCACCTCCATGGGCTCTGAATGTTGTTCCGAGGAAGAGGGTGTGTTTCTATTTCCTTTCTTCTCGGTCTTTTCCATAGGGGCGTAAGACCTTTCACCCCTTCTTTCGGCTAACCTATGATCCAAACGGAGCGTGAGGTTCATTAAGTCTGTGTATGTTGTGGGCTGGGGATCTATCTGGGCAAGGACATCTTTCATCTCGTCTCTCAACGCCTGGTAATATAGAGACATCCTCTTGCCCTCCGGCCATGCTGTCTCTGCAATCAGACAATTAAATGTAGTTAAATAGGCAACTAAATCCTGCTTTGCCTGTCTGAGTTCTAGCAATTCTCGATCAGCAGACAAGGTCGTAGCTCTCCTGTCGAAAACCCTTTCGAACTCTCTTCGAAACGAGTCCCAATCCGTAAGGAGAGAATCATCGTATTTGACTAATGGAACAGCCCAATTGGCTGCATCTCCGGTCATATAGGATATAGCGAACGCTACCCTGGAATGATTAGTTGAAAAAGAGGCGGGCTTACAAGAGAAGTGAAGCATAATTTGTGTTAAAAACGTCTGGATCTTCAAGGGATCCCCTGAAAACCTCTCAGGACTGGCCAGTGGAATTAGAGGTGGTACGTTCACTTGTACCTGAGACGTTGCCTGCGAAGCACCGAACTGGTTTCTAGTCTGTCGGTCTACTCTTTCTCTAAGAGCTGCTGTTTCTGCCTTAGAGGCCGCCAATTCCTGTTGAACTAACACTAACGCTTGCAAAACATCATCTAAAGATGCGATTTGTGCGCCTCATACAGAACTAAGGAAGCGGTATATCGTGGGCGAGTAATTCTGTCAGATCCATGTTTGCTTCCTGGATTCGGTATGATGCACAAAAGGGGTCCACCTCCCGACGTCCCCAACTCTGGATGGAACTCAGAGTAATGAGGCAATCAGGTGAGGGAAAAAATAGGATGTAGGGGCCGGAACCACTGGGAAGGGGATGCCTGCAAAAAAGAACACAGTGTTAATACACAGCATAAACAGTCTACTCTCGTAATGTCTCACTAAGGCTGAACTAAGACTTGTGGTCTAGCTGCCGAAGCCTTCTCTCCCCAAGATACCAACTAATGATCACCAACAGAGATACTTCTCTCCAAGACCACGAAACGACAAATCTACAACAGATAAGGTATGAGACATTATTCTAACTACCACAACGTCTTTCAGTCAAAACACTCTGTGTACACTCATACATACCAAATAGATGAACTTAAATGCAACAAGGCATGGTCCACTCCAAAATGGGAAATCACCCCCACAGTAGGTAGGGACAGCAGCAAGAGGTATCAGGAAGGGGATGCAGCTTATAAGTGACAGGACAGGAATAGTTCCAGATAGTTTCCAGCTGTAACAAAAAAAACAATAAACTCAGAGTCATTCAGAAACACAAATGTGGAATACTCCCAGCGCCTGGCAACAGCGCGAGTAGACCAAGGGTCCTTTACTCCCAGCGCCAGGCCACAGCGCGCATAACAAAGTTCGTATATTTCCAGCGCCTCATATCCAGCGCGAGTAAGAAAAGATATAGTGCCTACCTGAGCGCGACTCGGCTCAGTAATCCACAAACCTCAACCCTTACGTCAGCGTGAGGAAACAAGGAATCCAAAGTCAGTTCCAATGTCAGGACAAAAATGCCCCGCGTTCTGTTTTACTCTCTAACGCTTATGTCAGCGTGAGAGGAACCGAAGATGGGTCCGGGAGACAGCGCTAACAACAACGCGGCTCATGAGAGTTCCAGCGTTAGTGTCAGAGAAAACCCAGCGGGACACTTCTGTGAGCTGCTACTTCCCGCAGCGCGGTTTGCTGAACAAACAGAGGATCAGGACAAGAACAGGAAACAACAACACCGGAGGGCGTCACAAAATCCGGGAACACCAGCAGAAGGTTACCAGAAGACAAACAAGCCTGCTTGCTTCCGAGGAAGGACAGAATTACGCACACTTCCTGTGCGCTCTTGCTGGCCTTTCTTGTTTATGCTCCTCCCCCTGACTAAGAGCGTGCTGGGAGATGTAGTCCGAAATCATTATGTAGGCGCATTGATCAACTCCAAACACTCAGTGCCACATAATTACACACACCATAATTACACTCTACTGAATGCAAAACACACTCCACACAATACCACTCTATCTGTCTATCTATAGCCCTCACTCTATCTATCTATCTATCTATCTATCTATCTATCTATCTATCTATCTATCTATCTATCTATCGCCCTCACTCTATCTGCCTCACTCTATCTATCTATCGGACTCACTCTATCTATCTATCGGCCTCACTCTATCTATCTATCGGCCTCACTCTATCTATCTATCGGCCTCACTCTATCTATCGGCCTCACTCTAGCTATCAGCCCCACTCTAGCTATCGGCCTCACTCTATCTATCTATTGGCCTCACTCTATCTATCTATCGACCTCACTCTATCTATCTATCTATTGCCCTCACTCTAGCTATCTATCGCCCTCACTCTATCTATCGCCCTCACTCTATCTATCTATCGCCCTCACTCTGTCTATTTATCACCCTCACTCTATCAATTTATCGCCCTCACTCTATCTATCTATGTATCGCCCCCACTCTATCTATCGCCCTCCCTCTATCTATCACAATCACTCTATCTATCTATCGCATTACCACAGCATCACCCAGCACCACCACAGCATCACTCAGGGGCACCACAACATCACTCAGGGGCACCACAACATCACTATGCGCTACCACAGCATCACTGAATGCCACAGCATCACATGTCTCCACCACAACTTCACTCAGAGCCACCACAGCATCAATCTGTGTCACCATTCAACAACAACTGGTTCAAATATGTTCTCTCAATGTTTCAAGCTTTATTACAAATGTCACAAAAAGATGTTAACATTTCACTTCTGTTCTTGGATTTTTGTCACAATAAAATACAATGAACATAATCTTCACAAAAGTTATTTACAAAAGTTTAAACTATTGCCATTATAAATTACAATAACTTTTTTTAAGTCCTAATTATTAAAAAAATTACAAGCTATTGTTATTTGTAATATCAATACATCTAAGTCAGGTAAATACAACACATATTGCGTTACAAAATCCAATAGGTGTCACATTCGCGAAAGTTAAAACTATTGCCATTGTAAATGACAAAGTGGCATATGTAGGTAATTTCCATTTTGCGATTCTCAAATTGCGATTTTTAAGGAATCGCTATTTGAGAATTGCAAAATGGAATGTGTGTAATAAATCGCAATTTTTTTGCAAATCTCTAAAATTAATTAATTGCGATTAGCAAATTGCGAATCGCAATTAAGGAATGAGTGTCCCATTCATTCCTATGGGCAATTTTAGAATCGCAATTCCAAGGGTGCCAGGGTGTCCAAAGGACACCTCTTGCACCCCTGGAATGTGCATGTAAGTACATGTGGCACACATACCTGCCCTAAGGGCGCCACATGGCACTTCGAATTTTTTTTTGACAGGAAATCGCAAAATACAATCCACTTGGAGTAGGTGGTATTTTGCGATTCCTAAAGCCAAAATCGCAATTTTCAAGGCACCCCTACATAGCATTTAAGGAATCGCAAAATTGTGGTTCCTTAAATGCTTGAGCAAAATAAGGAATTGCAATTTTTGAGATTCCTTATTTTGCTATGTGGCCCATACATACCAAAACGCAGTTTGCGATTCGCAAATGCCGGAATTCCGCGAATTCCGGCATTTGCGAATCGCCAACGACTTCCTACATATGCCCCAAAGCTATTAATTTCGCTATTTTCAAAACCAACACATAAATAAAAAATGGGTAGTTTACAAAACCAATAGCTAAAACTTTTCTAATGCGAGACCAATTGCATTGCAAATGCTTGTTTTCTTTTTGTTTTATATAACACAAGCATGACTGAAGGTATTGGAGTGCTTTACATGAGCAACAGTTACATTGCACAGGGACACATTTATTTTTGGTGGGCATGGGGAGATTAAGTGATTTGTCCAGAATCACCGGATGTTGAGCCAATGCCAGGGCTCGAACCTTGTTGCCAGCTCCAAAGTTGGCAGCTCCAGCCATTACGCCACATCCTTTACTCTCCACTTGCACACATGGTAGCTTGCTACACAGTGTATGGTGTGTTGTTGGAAGTATCTTTGTTTTGATCCAATGTAGGAAGTATTTCCATGTTGTGCATTATGAATATCGTTGCACAGTTATCATGTAGTGGGACATTGAGCTTGGCAGTGTGAGGGATGAAGTAGTATGAGAGAGGCTCTCAGTTTATGGTTTTCAGTAAGCTTGATGTCTTAAACAGTACAGCCCCTTATGGTATTTCTTACTAGCAGCCCGTCCCGATGTTGTCCGGGTATGAATTGCTGCCGGCCAGTAGTATATTGTTTTGTAGGATTTCATTTTGATAGCATTTCTTATCTGTGACAGGCCTGTGAAACGCTCCGATTCACAGTGCACTGCTGATGCACTTAAGAGTGCGCGTTCAGTAGTGTGTGAACTCAAGTTTCCCTACTTTATTTTTCCTTGCAATATTATATAGCACGAACTCGACAACATGGCATGAGCACAATTTACATTACAGAAGAACACATTAATTTGTGGTAGGCACGGGGAGACAAAGCAATTTGCCTGGAATCACAGGATGTTGAGCTGATGCCAAGATTCGAACGTAGGTCCCCAGCTCTAAAGTTCGCAATTCTAGAACTTGTGGCGGGAGGTGTGTCTAAAAGTGTATGTCGGTGCTGGCCATCAATGAGAGAGACCTGTGCATTTTTCAAATGGGTGGTTAAAAAATATTAGTATGTTGCTGGAGATGTGGGCCACCGTGCCACCAATGTACTTACCGGGGGAGGGTAAACACCCATTATTCCGCAACTTTCTTTCCGCATACCATCACTCCGCATACTTTCATTACGAACGTACCATGACTCTGTAATGCCATTATAAAGCATGGCATTACATTTTATATGCTTTTACCACGCATACATTTACAACGAAATTCGTTGTAAATGCATGAATGGTAAAAGCATGTTTTTTTAATGTTTGGATAAGGTAAGTATGGGTATAGGGGTATATGTTTTGGGGTACTGAGGTATATGTTTTGGTGTGTTTGGGTATTTAAGGGTTCAGATATAGTTTTGGGTTATGGGGTACAGAGGTAGTTTTAGGGTTTAGGGGTAGGTATGGGTTTTGGGGTACAGGGGTATTTTTAGGGTTCAGGGCTAGGTTTGGGTTTTGGGGTATAGGGGTATTTTTAGGTTTCAGGGGTAGGTTGGGTTTTGGGGTACAGGGATATTTTAAGGATTCAGGGCTAGATTTGGGTTTTGGGGTACAGGAGTATTTTAGGGTTGAGGGGTAGGTTTGGGTTTTGGGGTATGGGGTTATTTTTAGAGTTCAGAGCTAGGTTTGGGTTTTGGGGGCACAGGGGTATTTTTAGGGTTCAGGGGTAGGTTTGGGTTTTGGGGTACAGGAGTATTTTAAGGCTTCAGAGCTAGGTTTGGGTTTTGGGGTGCAGGGGTATTTTAGGGTTCAGGGGTGGTTTTGGGGTACAGTGGTAATTTTAGGGTTCAGGGCTAGGTTTGGGTTTTGGGGTACAGGGGTATTTTTAGGGTTCAGGGGTAGGTTTGGGTTTTGAGGTACAGGGGTATTTATAGCGTTCAGGGCTAGGTTTGGGTTTTGGGGTACAGGGGTATTTTTAGGGTTTAGGGATAGGTTTGGGTTTTGGGGTACAGGGTATATTTATAGGGTTAAGATGGGTTAGTGTTTAAGGGTGTTGGCGTATTTTAAGGAGTAAGGGTGGGTTATGATTATGGGGTGCAGGGGTATTTAAAGGGAGCAGGGTGAGATTTGCACACGATATGAAACATGGCATGAAGGGTGGAACGTACCACACGCCCCCAGCGTTTGTCACGCCCCCAGCACACGCCCATAGCACAACGCAGACATGCCCACAAGGGACTACTTTGCTGGCACAGTTCTTTTACCTTTTAAATGTATATGGTGGGCGTCTGCATAGCCTATGTCCTTCTGCAGCAACTGCCCTTTTCAACGCTGTATTGGGTGTTGTGAATGGTGCTGTGGTTCCTGAGATTACCCGCCTCAAAGGTTTGGGCTCCCTCTTTATTATATTAGTATAGATAATCAACGTCCACTAAACTTGTTACTACACTGGAATGCTCATTCTGAGATATTTTGATTAAAGTTTATGGTCCGGGCAGGCTTAAGTTGAAGGAAGATGTGGTAGAGAGCTCTGCTGGTATGAACTCTGGTAATACCATTCCATATCTGTTTGTAAATATGAGATGTCAAAAAGTGGTTATAGTGTATAGCTTGTTGGGCCCGTCAGTGGTGGGCTGAATTTAGATTCTCCATTGTCCAGAAGCATGTGGCAGATCTATTCAGTTATTCCAGGTCTGTTCAGTTGGTGATGGGTGATTTATTCCTGTCGACTGATATACCGGGAGATGGACATGACTCAAATCAGTTTTGTCTAACGCTCGCGTAGTTTGAGAAGTTTGCGCAACTTCGCACTACGCGAGCTGCACAGGGCACAGTGCGAACACGCGTAGCGTAGTGCAGTGGCAATTTTTTGCTTGTTCGCGGTCACAACGTCATGTTCGCGACCGCGTGCAAGCAAAATGACATCCCAGCGAGATTCTCAACGCGGGGAGTTCAGGTTTCTCGTTGCGAATGGTTGCGCATGCTTGCGACCGCTCGCTATGAGAAACTACCAGTTCGCGTTGAGAAAGCTGCCGCTCGAGTAAAAATCTACTCGAGCAGCAGAAAACTACAGCTCGCACTGTGCAAGATGCCGTTTTCAATGATTGCACAGTGCAGGATGCTTGTCTGCACTTTACAATCATTGAAAAAGCATCTTGCACAGTGCAAACATGCTACTACGCAGCTCGCGTAGTGTTACGTGAAGTTCGTGTAGTGCGAAGCGTAGCTTCACGTAGCTTCGCGTAGCGCTACTTCGCGAACTACGCCCACCCTTAGTTTTGTCGTATGTGAGTGTAAGAGGATAAGGGAGCTATTAGGCTGTCTGTATAAACTGCAATTTCTTTTGCAATCTTTTTTGTTAAAGACAAAGCAACCAATTATACGACTCTTTATTGTCCCACATATGAAATACCTTTTCAAAATTTGGAGACTTCATTCCATTTGTTATCATCGTCCCACTTTGACGTCTTCCCGTCATTCGTCCATTCTGATGGATGCACACAATCTCTTGTGTTATCCAGTACTTTATTCCCATCCACAGCGACATCCCAAAGTGTATCCTACCCATGCCAGATTTTCTCCCATTTCTTGGCTCCACCCCAACTTTTGTAAACTACTTTGACGGCTAGCGTACACCAAACCATGTCTCTTTTTCAGCTTCCAAAGTCCACAGAGCCCCCATGCCTTGGCAATGTTTCTTTTAGCAAAACTCAGATCTATAATTGTCCACATTTTCTGATATTTTGGAGCTTCTGCCTCCCCTCATATTTTCAGCACATAGTGTTTTGCCATATCATTCAAGGCTGCTCCCCGCTTGCTTTATACATTCTGTTAGTTTTGCCAGGAACATTTGTGTCATCAGCCAGGTGCACAGTATATGGAAGAATGTGCCTTCCTGCCCTCAGCCCGGCAGGCATATGGTAGACATGCCTCTTCCCATTTTGACTAAAGTTACTCTTGAGTAGTAGGAACAGTGCAATTGAATAGACTACAATTCACTGCCCGACCGAAGAGGGTTCTGGTACTAGTATTAGTGTGGTCCTCAAGGGCTTTTTAGGTCTCGCGACCTATCGATGCGCGCAAGCGCATCGAGCGTAGCGAGAATTCATGTGGCGAAAACATCTTCAAACCAAAGGGCTTTCAGCCCCGCGGTTTTCATGCAGTGCCCGTGTACATGCACGTGCATCGCATGCAAGCCCAGACCAGTCCTCCCCTCATTCACGCCCACCCACCAGGCTCTCCCGCCCCCATCAGGCTTCCCTCCCAATCCGCCTGCCTCCCCTCGCTCGCATTCCCGACCCAGGCTCTCTGGCGGCTTTCGTTTTCCGCTTGATTGCCTTCCCTGCTGCTGCTCGCATCGCACTCTCTCCTCCCCCCTCAGGCTCCCCCACCAGGCTCTCCCGCCCCCATCCGGCTTCCCTCGTAATCTGCCTGCCTCCCCTCGCTCGCATTCCCGACCCAGGCTCTCCCGGCGGCTTTCGTTTTCCGCTTGTTGTAGTTTTGATTGAACCAACGTGATAGGATTTGCGCTCCATCCTTGAAATCGCGTTCTGATTTATTTTCACTTCTAATACACTGGACCCTCCCAATCCGCCTGCCTCCCCTCGCTCGCATTCCCGACCCAGGCTCTCTGGCGGCTTTCGTTTTCCGCTTGATTGCCTTCCCTGCTGCTGCTCGCATCGCACTCTCTCCTCCCCCCTCAGGCTCCCCCACCAGGCTCTCCCGCCTCCATCCGGCTTCCCTCGTAATCTGCCTGCCTCCCCTCGCTTGCATTCCCGACCCAGGCTCTCCCGGCGGCTTTCGTTTTCCGCTTGTTGTAGTTTTGATTGAACCAACGTGATAGGATTTGCGCTCCATCCTTGAAATCGCGTTCTGATTTATTTTCACTTCTAATACACTGGAGGACTGCCATGCAACAAACAGCTCATCATTTCAACAGCAACGCTTTGACCGTGTTTTTTATTGCACACTTTGTCTGCTTAGATTGTTTAATGGTTGCGAAATATGTACCTTTTGCCGTGGCAGCTTCTCGAATATTCTCTGAGATGGTGTTCAGCATTTAACAGTAAAGTGTTAGGAAAAGGTAGCTCCATGCTAGCAGAGCTCGCAGAGTGTTAGGCCGAACACATAAACTACTTTCCAGCTCCGAAAATGTGGCAGTGCGCAGCAGCCACCAGATGGGGGCTGTTTACGTTTTCTCAGTGCTCTTGAGTGACTTGCAAACCATTTGGCAGCGCCATTAAACAGCTCATCATTTCAACAGCAACGCTTTGACCGTGTTTTTTATTGCACACTTTGTCTGCTTAGATTGTTTAATGGTTGCAAAATATGTACCTTTTGCCGTGACAGCTTCTCGAATATTCTCTGAGATGGTGTTCAGCATTTAACAGTAAAGTGTTAGGAAAAGGTAGCTCCATGCTAGCAGAGCTCGCAGAGTGTTAGGCCGAACACATAAACTACTTTCCAGTTCCGAAAATGTGGCAGTGTGCAGCAGTCACCAGATGGGGGCTGTTTACGTTTTCTCAGTGCTCTTGAGTGACTTGCAAACCATTTGGCAGCGCCATTGCGGGCCCACCCCTCTGCCTTCAGAATGGCCGCCTATTGGTGCATAAACTTTTACGTCCCTCTGTATCAGCTGCTAATTGGTTTGGTAGCTTTCTCACAGAAATCGCTCAGCACTTAAACCGAATTCTAGGTTTTCCAAGAAGCAATGCCAATGCGTGGTAATATTCAGACGTGGTGTGGCATGAAACGTACTGTTGGTGGCGCTGTGCCCTTTTACGAGTGCCCTGGGGGTGCAAAGGGGTGACGTGACTATATCACTGCAATCTTTGGTCTTCCCAAAGGAAGTCCACATTACAACTCCCATTTAAACAATTATGTTCCACAGATGATGAATTTCTTTTATTAGTGCCTAACTCATTTTTATGGTGCACAAACAGTAGAACTTGCTACATACCTCGTATTGCACTTTGAAGTTTATTAAAACATACGGTTATGTCTTATTACTAAACACATATGTCTAATATGCACTAAAATAGCACGTAAACTCCGGAATTAATAAAACCCTGGTTTGGCTTTGTTACCATAAAACCAAATGATTGTTTATTTAATCACGGCTTCCCCGTTTCACCACATTGTGTGAGCTTGGACACTTTTTTTGCAACACTGCGCCTCAAATCTCTCACTTCACCAAATTGAGAGTGCGAGGAATCGGCCAATGCTCTTATTAAGTCAGACATGCTAAACCTAGAACATGCTTTACAATTTCATTTTTTATGGACACGCTTCATTGTTTGATAGGATGTCAATTCTATTATTTTGTAATTGTAATTAGATTTATAAGAGCGTGTACCACTCAGCGCCACCCCAGCATTAATCTGCGCAACCATTCAACAACAACTGGTTCAAATATGTTCTCTCAATGTTTCAAGCTTTATTACAAATGTCACAAAAAGATGTTAATATTTCACTTCTGTTTTTGGAACTTCGTCACAATAAAATACAATGAACATAATCTTCACAAAAGTTATTTACAAAAGTTTAAGCTATTGCCATTATAAATTAAAATCACTTTTATTTAAGTATTAATTATTTAAAAAAATTAAAAACCATTGTAATTTGTAATATCAATACATCTAAGTCACGTAAATACAAAACATGTTGCATTACAAATGCTATAGGTGTCACATTTGCGAAAGTTATAACTATTGGCATTGTAAATGACAAAGCTATTAATTTAGCTATTTTCAAAACCAACACATAAATAAAAAAAATTGACATTTACAAGACCAATAGCTCAAACTTTCCTAATGCGAGACTTATTGGCAACGCCAGTGCTTGTTTTGTTTTGTTTTGTATTGTCATTGCATGACATTCGGAGTGCCACAGGGCTCATCTGTGAGCCCTACAATTTTGTGTCTTTTTGGGGCACCCTTGGCGGCAATAATCCATTCCTTATCCATTTGTATGCAAACGACACTCAGATTATGGTTTCAATCCCCAAGAAATCATGCTCGGTAGCAGAGAAAGTCTCACGTTGCATGACCAAAGTGGCAGAATGGATGTCATGTAACTTTCCAAAACTCAACGGGGACAAGACGGAAGTGATGGTTTTTGGCCCAGGGGCATCAAGCTGAACAGTAGCTGTTGGCTTCACTCCTTAGGGATCTGTCCTACTCCGGTAAAAAAGGCCAAGAACCTTGGAGTGCTGATAGACACTGAACTCAACTATAATACACAAGTGAATCGCACAATAGCAATATGCACCTGGATTATAAGGATGCTTAATAACACATTTCCATTCATCGAACAGTCTGCTCATAAGCAAGTTGCTCTCACCCTGGTAGTGTCCAGACGGGATTACTGCAACTCATTGCACCTGCACTCAAGCAAAAACATGCAGCACAGACTCCAGGTGATACAGAATGCACTGGCTAGACTTGGCCTGGACATTCCAAGTGGGCAATCGGCTGCGAAGGGATTGGAGACCCTGTACTTTCTTACAATTAATAAGCGCATCAGCTTTAAATCTCTGCATGGTACACAAGGCGCTTTATTCCCCATATCCAGCAAGATTAAAAGCCATGTTTGGCTGGTATATCCCAGGCAGACACCTTTGTTCATCACTTCAACTCCAGCTCGCGGTGACGAGAACTAAAAGAAAGAAATGGGGAAACAGAGCATTTCATATGGCGCGAGCAAACTCTGGAACACCCTTCCACAAAATATAAGGGCCATCCTGCTGCTCTTGCCCTTCAGAAAGGCTCTTAAGACCTGGCTATTTTCCTTGTAGACATTTTCGGAATCTGGAGGGCTAGATAACTTTTCCGGATAGTGATCTATAGCGCCTTGATGCCCTCGGGTAATTTCTGCGCTCTATAAATTTAAATCAAATCAAGTCAAATGTATATAGTGCGCACTACCTCTGAGGAATTGATGAAGTCTTTTACACAGGGTAGCACGTTGTTCCAGGATGTAAGGTTGGTGTTTTTTCAACAGGTACTGGGATTAGTCTTGCGCTCTTATGGAAATGATTTCATGCAGTTACTCCAATTTCTATTTGGTAAATGAAATTACTAGGAGTTAAGTGTGATTTGTAGTGGGAAGGGGTATGGGAATTCATGTAAATGATTGGTGGTTGTGGATGAGCTACAGGAGATTGCGTAGTGTTAGGTTGCAGGAGTTTGACTCTTAAAGAGAAATTTATGATGTTTGAGGTGAGGTGTGGGCAATTTGAAGACATATAATAATTAGAATTAAGGCAAACATGGATGTGATTTACAGTTGACTGTGCTCAGTGAGAAGAGACATGCAAAGTAAAGAAAGTAACGGGAAGTTCATCTGAAAGAAAAGGAAAGACAACAATGGGACATTTTAAGTCAAGGTACATTTTCAAGGAAATCCAGAGGAGGCTATTTTCAAGATTACATGCAATTTTAGGATGCAAACCTTTAGAAAAATACATTATTTGCTTTTGAGATAGTGCTATTTTGGCGCTTTTGATAAGCACTAGTATCAGGCAAACATTCTATAAGCTGAAAGGCTATTGCTAGACCAAGGCTTTAGCGAGAATAGCTGATCAGCTCAAGGGCTGGAAGCATAAAGTAATAGCTAGAATTATATGTAGGGAAATAAAGAGAAGTATAGGCTACCATCAAAAGCATCAGTAATTTCTCTATCTTGCAAAGTGAGGGAGTAAATGCAGTAAATAATTAAAACATCAAAAGGAGATTTCCATATATGCTAAAGTAGAAGTCTTCTGATGTTCACCCTTAAAGTTTTGCCTTATCAAGTACACAAGTGAAGTGGCATCCCTTTTGGGTGTCCCAGTTGTAGCATGGAACAAGATTGAAGTGAGGATAGGTTCCCAGGCAGTGGAAGTATATTGCCTGTATGCCTGTAGCTGGAGGTTGGCGATCCAGTTAGTAGAGTGAGGCAGGTGTAGACAGGGCTAGTAATACCATGAACTATAGCGGAAAGGGGGTACAAATTCCTTTTTTTGTTAGCTTTGCTATTTAGTGGACAGTAAGGGTGAAAGTTGGGGCTGTAGTTTCTGTTGTTTAAGGTGATGACATTTCTAGGCCAGGCCTGCCCTTTGTCTGTCCCTAATTGCTGCTTCAGAAAGGTTAATGACAGCTAGGTGAAAAGATTTCACACTTCATTATGCTCATGTTGTGAGTACTTCTGCCTGGAGCCAGTCCCAGTGCTGCCTGATGTGAGAAACATCACTCCACACAAAGGCAGGGAGCCTAAGGAGGACACTTGTAACCGACCAAACCAGTTCTCCACTGTGATACAGTCACAAACTGTTGGATATGTAGCATAGGGCCCGATGTAGGTGGCCCATTACCGGTCGGTAAACCCGAAAATCGGTACATTTCAGGTTTACTGACCGGTATTGAGCCATTTGCTATGTATGGGAGATTCGGTAAATACCGAATCGGTATTTACCGATTCTGTATTTACCGAATCATCATGTACCGATTCGGTATTTACCGAATCGGTAAATGACATGTAATAAGCACTTTGAAGAGTGCTTCTGTGCTTTAAGGAATCGTTATTTACCACCAACTATTAGTTGGTGGTAAATAACGAATACCTCTGTAAATGCAAATCTGTGCATTGACACCTGTGGCATGTGGCAGACAGGCATGTATGTGTGCCACATGTGCACACAAGCACTATTCAGGGGTGCAACAGGGTGTCAATGTGACACCCTGCCACCCTTGACTCTTTCCCTATTTTACCGAATCGGTATTTACCGATTCGGTAATTCACATTCATTCGAAAATACTGAATCTTAACGATTCGGTAATACTTACCAAATTTTTCCCTAAATAGCATTTACCGTTTCTAAAATACCGAATCGGTAAAATTCGGTATTTTAGAATCGGTAAATGTCCCTCGCCTACATATGGCCCATAGTTCCTAATTTTGGAAAAAAAATACTAAAAATTGCAAACTCAGTGTTCCTTTTCTCAAGTTTAACACCATATGCTGCATGGTCACGCTGATATCACAACTCAATTGTAAAATTATTTCAGTATTGACGCGTTTTCTTGTCATAGTTGGATAATTAGGGCCTGATTATGAGTTTGGCAGGTGGAATACTCCGTCAGAAAAATGAGGGATATCCTGTACGCCGCATTACAACTTCCATAGGATATAATGGAATTGTAAATTGATGGACTGGATATCCGTCATGTTTGTGACGGTGTAACCCTGTCCGCCAAACTCGTAATCAGTTGATTAGTTCACAAATACATTTTTAATTATGAAATGAAGGTTTTCATACAGATAAACCAGGCATCAATAATCCAGAGCAGGACAGCTGTGTGAAGAAAATCATTTGACAGGATTCCGTACATGGGACTACGATCAGGGGCCGACTGCAGAGGGCGTAGCCAATCAAATATGCAGTCAGTTGAAGCACCTCATCTACAGGTGTGAGCGGAGGAGGATTCTTCTTTTACAGAGGACAATATCTTGAGCAGGGGACCCCGTGAGTTCCACTATTAGAGTGTCCACTTAGAAAAAGCCCAACAGTGGGTCTGGATGAAATTTTAATTATGTCAGATTTTGGTAATTCACAAAATTACGTGACTACAACTGCTTACATCATTAGGAGTGATTTGGGGCAAAATTCTACTGCAGGGGCACAGGAACAACGAAGAAAGAGAGCCAGATCGGCTGCTATTCTGTTGCATTTATCGCTAATTTCTAAGCGCAAAATGCATCCTCTGGTCCATTTTGGACGTAAGGTTGCATTTGAAGAAAATAGTGCGAAATAGTGGGCTGCGCTCCTCATGTAATTATGTGTAATTCCACACAATTTTCGGTAATTTGAGAAAATGATGCAAGCTATGCACACCACTACCCAACAAAAGGACTGGAGTGAGCTGTTGGGCTCATTGGGGGAGTACAAAAGGCGAGGTTCCAATTCCGCTGCAGCTCAGGCTGAACGTGGGGGTCCCTGCTCTAGGAATCTCAGCATGAGGGTGCAAGAAGTTGGGGTGCATTATTAGAGGGATTGACATTGGGTACAGCGAGTGCAGTGGTTGCAGTTCTAGGCTCGGTAAATAAGAGTGTATCACAAGTGTGTAGTACCATTAGGTAATCATGGAAGTCCAGAATACGGGAATGCCATTGATTGGAAGGGGGTGCACGAATTATTAGGAGGCTGTGGGAGCATAGGATAGACAACCTGAGGTTTGGAGTCGTTATGAAACATAAAAATACATTATCAATGTGCAGTGGGAATACTCAGTATAGGCACTGGTTGGGATGGACAAACATGGGTTACAAAACTTTAGTAATAGTGTAGTATCACTCGGGTTTTTTATGAGCCCCCTAAGGCCAACGCTGGCTCAAATGAATCCAAGCCCCCCACACCCCGACTTCCTTCCCGAGTCTCCACATCCACCACCTCTCTTATAATCTACCCTTTCCCTTGCCACAGGCTCATGGCACTTAATGTGCCCCTTCACCAAGGGCCTAATGTACTCCCCCATGCCTGGGCTACAGGTTCTCAGTGGCTGGGCGAGGGTCAGCGGCAGGAGCAGAAAGACCTCCAGGACCACCATTATCCTCGACATTATTTCAAATAAGAAGGCAGAAGCGATGTATGGCCCCCATTAAAACCCATGGAGGGGAGAATTCTGTAAATCAGTGCTTAATAAACTGCGGCCAATACCCCCAACCTACTCAGAAGAGGGTTGTGTCTCATTGGGTGGGGGTGGTCCGCGTGCCGGATTTACACCACCACACACACACCTCTTGTCAGCGTGGGCACAGACACCACAGGGCCTTCCGTCTGAGCAGAAGTGCCAACACAAAGCACACTTACCCTCCCGTGCCTGATTACACTGTGTTTGGAGCAAATGTTCTACTTTTCAGGGACAAAACAAAATCCCAGGAGTATACGTGGAAATTGAAGTCAGTCGTAAATTTCCAACAGTGCTGGTGCAGACTCTTCACCCATGCAGACGTGGGGGTAAAAATAAAGTTAAAAAACGTACCTTTCGGGTAGTGCAACCTCTGCTGTCTGCTCCTGGGCCTGCGTTGGCAGAATGGCGCCTTCAAGTTCAACGTCTTCTGTTCTGTGTTACTGGATGGCTGGAGGTGGCAGCCCCTCTCAGCCAATCCAGACGCTGCTCCAGCAGTGTCAGGATTGGCTCGAGCAGGGACTGTCCCCGTCCCTAGGAGACTGGGGGCTGCGGCCACTGGCCAGTAGCAGCCTCACACGCTCTCCTAATGTGCAGCAGCAGCACTACAGGCTAGTACTAGTGCGCATGTTCGGGCTAGGAAGAAAAATGACCAGCCCAAACCCGAACATGCGCCCTGGGGCTGCCTGCTGTCACTGTCAGTCACATCAAACCCAACCCTGAGCCCCACCCCCTTCAGCATCCTGACTGACAGACACGGGCCACGGTGTGGATGTCGAGTCAGGTCAGGACGGTGAACTTGTAAGTGAAGTGAGGAGGAAATGTGGCCATGCTGTCCATGTGGCATTAGTGGGGCAATGCCCCCAATGGACGCACCGCCGCTGCAGACGTCCCACGAGATGGTTCATTCTGAATGTGTGTAAATGAAAAAAAAAGTGACTTTTTCCCCATAGCCCTCTCCCACATTACATATGGGGTGTTTGCTTCACATTTCAGCTCAGGAAACACACCTGCTCTTGCTATTGACAGGAATCACTCTGCAAGCGTTTCCATGGACGACAAATGTATTCAGATGTTTGGGACGATTTCTCTTGCACTAATAACTGTTTCCATTTAGGTGCAGAAGGAACTGTTAAAGGCCTACGGGACCGAGGAGATAATGAAATACTTGGAATGCTAATGGAGTTATATAATATGCATGTGATTCTTCTATAGGAAATGCATGAGAGTGTGTGTGCTTTGGAATTGAATTTAGAGATAAAGAGGCTTAAACTAGCTCTCTCATTTGGAACGAGATATTTCTCATGGGAAAGAAACATATCGATTGAGACCAGTTGGTAACTTCAATGGTGGCTTGAACTGTGATCCAGTAACCTCATTTACAAGCAGAAGAGTTCCTGGCCAGGCAGTCAAGATGCTGTGAATACCCACTCACCACCCATTTCTGGCTTCAGTTTTGGATTGTAAGGTGTTTGGTTTTTATAACTATCCCTGGCTCAGACCCACCGAGTTATCCCCCTTCTGCCCACCATTGCAGGAGAGTCTAGGGAAGCACGTAATTTGTAAATAAATAAGTGCCATGGCCCATGTCAGGAGACCACTGCAGCCTGCACCACCCAGTGCCCCTGCCAGTGCTGCCAAAGACAAAGGCAACACAACTACTAACCAGAACACTGCTGTAAATGTGACAATTCAGATTGTTCAACCCCCCCCCCAATCTGTAACATGTTAGCCATTTTTAATGTATATTGAATTGATAAACAACTGTTGTGCTGATCTCTATATTAGGTAACCAGCACCAGCATGTGGCAGACCGTTCTATGTCCTAAGAGCCGGTGTTGACAATTAAGTTCCAGTGCCGAGCACAGGAAACCATCTGCTCAAATTAAGCACTGCTCTAGGGGATAGGGGTTGAGGGTTGAGGGTTGTGGACAGGCCTAATGATGCTGTAGTTTGTAAGCGGGTGATAATATGATGAAACTACAGCTTGTAATTAGATGATGGTGTATGTTTCCTCAGTTTGGAATCTGGAGGTGGAAGGGTGAGGGAAAGATAGAGGGCGTCTGTCTTTGTCTGTGTAATTGTGTGCATCTAGAAGTTTGGGCCCAATCTTTCTATCTGGTAGTGTCACCGGGCTGCTTCTCCATAGATGACGAGGTAGGTCACTCTGTTGCCTGCGGAGCTGAGAGAACAGCTGCCAATTCCAGAGACAACAGTGCTCCAGGCCAGTGCAGGAAAGTAGGGGTATCATGGCGTACCTCGGTTGCGGCTGCTATTTCTGGGCCGGATGTAGGATCTGACTAACCCATGGGAATATACTGAATTTTCCCGGTGTCATTTTCCAACACGGGACACAATTCAGCAGCCCCCACACATTGTCTGCATTCAGTTTGGTGCAGTAATCTGCAGAGAGAAAGGAGACTTTATTATTTTCTCTTCCAGACGAGCACAAAGGCCTGATTTAAAGGGCTATCAGCCCTTCTTTTGTTCAAGTATCATTCTCACTGGGAATTATCTGGAGCCTAACACCTAGATGCCTATGAAATGAAAGGAAACAAAAGCACACAGCTTATCACTTCACAAGTTCTTTAAAGAAAGGATGACTTGGAGGTTTTTACTTTATTCAACCCCCCCATGTAGGAGATGTGCATGCACTGTAAGAATGAAAGACTCAGCTTTGTGTATGAGTAATTACGCTAATCATTATTCACATGGCACCTACTAATTTATTTTTTATTTAGTTTTTTATATAGCACTACTCATTCAAGAGTAGGGTGTTAAAGCACTTTACAGCACAAGGACAAAATAAATTCTACAAGTGTGTAAATCAGTGTACAGGAAACGGTACTTAAGACAATGAGGGTTATAGGGTGTAGGGATCACATTTATTTCGGTTATCCTTGTAAACCTTATATGTTAAGAGTGAACGGTCTGGGGTAGCACAGTGGTTGGAGTTGCCTGCATTAACAAGACTTTATTAGTTCCCAGATGAGCTATTCGGTGCAATTTTAGAATAACAACAGATTGAGACAAAAACATTAAGGGTCTAAACCCATGGCTTACGGTTGGCAACACCATGATGCAGGTAAATTGATCACTGTGCTGTATTAGAAGGTTTGCAACTTATGAACTGGAAGTAACTAAACGATCTCAGTGACAGAAGTAGTAGGCCACTTACCTATTTACGTAAATTACAAGTCTGTGGTCTAGATGTTACATGATGTGCTTTGCAGCAAAACTGGCAATTATAAATGTGTATTCCCGTCCAGTTAGCGCATCCAAAGAATCGCCTACCCTAGATGATCTTGCGTCCTTTTTGGATTCTTTGCCCTGTGACTGTAAAATCGTCCTGGGCGGAGATTTCAATTGCCACTTCGAACCCCTGGAAGGCTTAAAGGAGGGTGCCCTTACCACAGAAGATGACTTCTGGGGTGTTCCACCATGTTCATCCCCTCATCCCAAATCCTGGTCTCCACTAGTTGTACAAATTATGTCCCTAACCCTAAACTATGCATTGAGGGCTTGCAATGGCCGCACCCCTCAGACTGCCCCTCTTCGTGTACCTTCAATAGGAAGGGTCACAATTCCAGGTTGGATTACATTCTCGTTGACATCGGCTCATGGTCCAGGGTTCAGGATTTCAGGGTATCTCCCCGAACTGATAGCGACCATAACGCTCTCCTGTTAGATCTGAAACATCCAGCACCTTTTGCTGACTCGCTATCCACTAACTATAAGGATGACCCGGGAAATTAGGCCCTAAGTTCCAATAGGCGTAGGGTAAAATGGGCAAAAATAGTCAGTACTGAGGAAAACATTAGGAAAATCTTTGATATTGCAATCCCGAAGTTTGTGGAACTAGACGATTTAATTAACCAGCCTGGTTCCACGGACTTTAATTCCAAACTGGGGCAGATACATGCAAACCTAGTGGGTTCCCTAGCAGAGGTCTTCCATCCCGTGGCTGCCCCACGGCGTAAAAAGACACGCACTTCACTCTGGTATAATTCCTCCTGTCGCAAGGCCAAGCAAGAATTAATTGCCAATATTAAGACAGGGTCAGATAAGGGTGTGATTGCCAAACTTAGACGGGTTTATAGAGATGCCATTGCGTTAGCAAAAAGGGAGTGGGATTGGAACCATTGGCATGATCTCTCCCTCGCATTAGAAACCAGATACTCTAAAAGATTCTGGTCTCTGGTGAATAATGGTACTGGAGAGGCCAAAGCTGCCGTCGAGCCAAATATTGCACCATCCGTTTGGGAGGCCCACTTTGGCAAACTCTACCAGGACACCGTATTGCTTGCCACTGAAGTGGCTCGCGAGGATATAATCACTCCTGCAGTTGGGTTGAAATTCACTCTTGGTGAAGTAGTGGGTGCAGTAGAGAGATTGGCAATGTGGAAGGCTCCGGGTTTAGATAGGTTGCCCGGTGATCTCTTTAGACAATATCCTGAAGTTTGGGGCCCGTACCTCCTTATTTTATTCAATGCCATCTTGGGAGGTATGGAAATCCCCTGTACTTGGCTGGGAGCAGAGATAGTGCCAATTTATAAAAAGGGCTCTCCTCTCCTCCCAGCCAACTACAGGCCGATTAGCCTCATAGATGTTCCCCAAAAACTCTTCTCCCGCCTCCTTTTGGACCAGCTACTGGATTGGATGGAGGCAAATGAGATTCTTAGTCCTCTGCAGGCTGGCTTCAGAAAAAATACGTCCACCATGGACCAGATCTTCCGCCTCATCCTCCTGTACTGGAAAACGGTGAGGATTGAGGGCGGGAGACTATACATGGTGTTCGTAGATCTGAGGTCAGCCTTTGACCTGGTCCCACGGAAAAAACTATGGGAGGTCCTTCAGGTGCTGGGCGTACCAACCGAGCTGCTGCATGCCATAATCAGGCTGCACGAAGGTAATTATGCGCAGGTCAGGTGTGGGAGGGATGGAGCGCTCTCCGCAAGGTTTCCTGTTCTCAGGGGGGTGAGGCAGGGTTGCGTCTTGGCACCGACCCTGTTTTGCCTCTTTGTGAACAGTGTTATATCCCACCTTGATGGAGTAAAAGACAACGACGCCCCTTCCCTGGCAGGCAGGAGGGTGCCAGCTATCATGTTTGCTGACGACACCCTCCTGCTTTCCAAAAGTCCAATGGGGATCCAGTGGATTCTGGATGGATTTGGTCTTTTCTGTAGACAACATGGTCTAGAGATCAATACAGAGAAGACCAAATTCAAGATTTTTAACCCATCACCTAAGAGCAGACCAAATCCTACTCTGGGTACGGCCAGCTTAGAAAGGGTCACAACTTTTTCAGTATCTGGGGGTGACTCTGCACGAAAATTTATCCTGGGAACCCCAGATAGTGAAATCTCGGCTAAAGCTGACCCAATTATCTGGTGCAATCCTGAAGGTTGCAAATACATCAACCTATAAACCCATAAGTCCGGCTCTAGAACTGTACAAAACGCAAGCCAAGGCGGCTGCAATGTACGGCAGTGAGCTTTGGGGGTACAGAGCTGGTCGGGACCTCACAAGAGTAGAAAATATCTTTCTCAGACGCCTACTGGCCCTCCCCCGTGGCACACCCCTGATTCCCCTGAGACTGGACGTGGGTCTACCCCCTATCGCTGCTGAGCTGGAGTCTAAACCAGTAAGATTCTGGCACAGGCTCTGGTCCACCAGCGAGCTTGATCATTACAGGAGTGACCTCACCCATGTATTGGCCCTGAATCAACGAGATAGAATTCCCTGGCTGGCCTTTGTTAAGAAGGAATTGTATCGGCTAAACCTGTCTGAACTCTGGGAAGCCCCTGAAGCAGGCTGCCAAAGGTTATCCCGGAAACGACTTGTCCAAATATACAAGCAAAAAAGCCTCAATATATTAATGACATCGACCAATAACGGCACCCTAACTGAACGGTTCCTGCAATCCCAAAATTCTTATGAGTTTGAGGATTTTATGGACATTATTTCCCCAATCCTTGCTAGGAAGCTGTTTATACAGTGGAGGGTTGGTTACCGATCAAAACTTTTACCTCCAAATGGCTTCAGAGCGATGATAAATCCTGTCCTGGCTGTAATTCTCACGACCAGGAGGAAACCCATCTTTTTTTCTTCTGTCCTGCATATTATAGACCCAGGAAGTACTGGTTGGTCCCCCTTTGCAGGAATTTGGGTTTCAGGAGCTACATAGATGCCTATAGAGTTTTAAAAACCAGCACTCTGCCTCATGTAATTTCTGCTGTGGCGAAATTTATCATGGCTATGTGGCTCATCAGGAAAAAACTGTTAATTGCACAAAACCCCCAAGTGTGAATTAGTCGCCATATTCATGGACTGTGCTTTTACCATTTATGTCTATTTTATTCCTGATTATGAAAGACTTTTTCCCTCATCGTCTCTAGAATGACGCGTTATTTCTTTTTAATGCAAATGTGTTTTTATAAATGTAACTCTTTTTTTTTTCCTTTTTTAAATGTTGTCAGTTGTAAATAATATGTATCTTTTATGGTCTTATAGGCCGAAATAAAGAATTTTTGGATTGGATTGGATTGCAAATGAACCCTCTATGCTACTTTATTAGTCAATACAGTGATTGGACAAAACACAGAACTCTTCCATACTTCCATTAGGCGCCAACGTTATATACCAACGAGGGGAGAGGTTGTGGCCTAACAGAGAGAGCTGCCGACCTTGGAGCTGGGGATCCAGGTTGGAGCCTCTGGGTCGGCTCAGCTTCTTGTGATTCTGGGCAAATAACGTAATCTCCATGTGCCTACCAAGAAATGAATGTGTTCTTGTGTAACATAACTGCTGCTCATGTAAAGTGCTCCAGTACCTTTGAATCGAGATCGTTCTATATAATTCTGCCAAAAAAATGCTTATAATTCTGTCAACATTGCTGGGTACTTCAAAGATCTCTGCAGCAGGTGACCTACCACTGTAAGATATTTTAAACTGCAGCATGTTTGTGACCAATTAAATCGGCTAGAACAGACCCATTTCTCCTAGTTGCCAAATTCTTTGCAGAAAATGTGTCTTATTTTTTTTAATAAAAGTATGTCACATTCTGCTTTTCAAGCTCCACTCCTCGTGACTCCAGCTCTTTTCCCCTGCCCCACCTTGACCCCAAATGTATGGGTTCCATTATTTTGTTCTAATTCCAGTACTGCTCCAGGCACATGAAATTGACTATTGTTATGCGTTTTGTAACGTGCCTCGCATTACATTGGTCACTTCAGAGCGCTCAAATAACAGCACAGCCCATACATAAAGTCTTCGACAAACGAAGAAAGGAGGTGGAGCAGTAAAAAACGTAACAGAAGCACCTGGGGAATGCCATGCCACCTCCTAAGGGGGAGGGCTAAGAAGAGCTGCAGCTCACCGCTGGGCAATTAAGCACCCCTTTGATTCGGCCCACCATGGCAGCCCTTCCCAGAGGTCATTGCGGGGGCTCGGCTCGGGGCGCCTAATAGGCGTCATTTAGCGCACGGCTGCCATGGTGTCTCTGGGCCTGCGTTCCCAGGGGCTCCGAGATGGGGCAGATTCCGTGCATCCGCGGGGAGCACACACGGTACATTATTAAGAACACCTCCCAAAAGGACAGGGAGGGCCTGGGAAGAGGACAGGCGCATACATCACACCGCAGGCAGCCCGGAAACACCAGGCGTGACCCAGATTAGGAGCAAGCGCTGGGGGCAGGAGGGCTGTGATGCAGCACAGCCTGAGGGATTCTCCACTGAGAGCATCCACGAAACAAAGAAAAGGAAAAGAGACCGAGGAGAAGAAACGGTAGAACATAAAGGATACGAGAAGCAAGGGTGGAGATAAAGACGGAAACATGAAAATAAGGAATGAGAAGAGAACTGACATATTAAAAAGGTGAGAGAAGAAGAGAAAAGGAATGAGACATTGAAGAGGGCCGGGGACTCAATCTCAAAATATCTTTGATTTGATGTTTTTTCCTCGGAGGTTGATGTAGAAGTGAGAAAGTGGAAAACATCCCTTGGTGCATTTTATGTTCTATTGGAGGACGCAGGAAGTGCACTTTAGCTTCGAGCACTTCGTGTATCCTGTTCATAGTTCACAGCTTCCCACTTTTAGGAAGACAGCCGTCACTTTCAAACCTACATTTGGCTAATTTCACTTCTTGGTAAAACTCCAGTCCTCCATGTTAGAAGGAATCTTCTCCTATGGTTGGCATAAGGAGCAGTGGTCCACGTAGAGTGGTATTTGCCCCCAGCCTCGTCAGCTTTACCTCCAACGCCAGCATTTTACCAATGGCATTCAATATACCAACAAGCATTTGCAATGCATTAGGTCTCGCATTTGCGAGACTTTGAGCTACTGGCATTGTAAATGACAAACCTTTATCTATGTGCTGGTTTTGCAAACATACAAATAAAAGGCATTGCCGTTTACAATGCCAATAGCTTAAAATTTCACAAATGCGAGACCTATTGCATTGCAAATGCTTTTTTCCTGACTGCGGTGACAGCAGGCAGATCGATGTGCGCGTGCTCATACTGGTCACTTCTCACTAGAGGAGAAGTTACAGCATGACGCCATGCCAGGTGAGCGTTGTAGGGGAAGGACAATTCTTAAAAGAGAGTAATTTGCTCTTTGGATTTCCCTTCTATTTTTTAAACTCAAGAGCAGCAACATTGTTGTGGTGTCCCCAGAGCTTTAGGTGGAAGCTTTTTCAATACTATATACAAGCTTTAGTTGCTGCTTATTTATCTTATGCAATTAACAACCATTGACAAAGCCAATAGTCTTGACTTGTTGTAGGAATGATGTTAATTATTGCATCATATATCTGTATGCAATCACAGAAACAGGAAAATACAAGTCGGGCGGCACACTATGCTAAGCACAGAGTTTTAGCGTATGTGTTTTTTAAGCCACACCCTTAATTATATTGCCCACTCCCTTTTGAGAGACACCCCAGTTTTTTCATCCCACTTACAGCCCTGCCTGTAATGTTGAGTAGAAGTTGTGCCAGCAGAATAGCAAGCTTCAGAAGAACAACTGAGAATAGATTTGGTCTTTCCTTAAACTCTACTACACACAAAAGAAATCAAAAGCACGATCCTAAGTCAACTAATGCACAAGAGAAAACAAAACAAAAGAATTGTACTAACCTAGTAACTACTAATCTTGTGTTCCGGTGTAGAGTGCTACTCAGTGAAAAAGCGCTTCAATGCCTTGTCAGGGGTTGTAAGTGCTATAAAATACATTTCCAATTACAATTACAATCTTTAGTACCTTCAAGGCCATGTTTATCTCATTCAAGGTTACCTGCCCTAAACCACTTTCTCTTGAGATTCACATATTTTATCTAAGGCCAAAATAAGGGTCCTGTTAAATAAATACGAAAAACCACCATTCACATGAGTTTTTGGTAGAGTATTTCTTTGAGTGTGCCGGTACACCAGTACTGATTCACCTTCAGAGGTCCAGCAATACACCAATGCTGATTGAACCATGCATGTGCATGCAAGTGTTGAGGAATTCAGCAAAAGTGTGTTTGTGTGTTACGTGTGTGTCTGTGCGTGTCTGCATGTGCCTAAATGTGTATGTGTGCTTGGGTGTGTCTATATATGTGTGTGAGTGAGTATCATGCAACGAAGGTCTATTGTATTTAAAAAGCTTAGTTTCATTTGATATTGTATTGTATTGTAATTGCATTTATATAGTGCTTACTACTCCTGACGAGGCGTCAAAACGCTTTTCGGCAAGTAGCATGCTACTTCGGGACCCACAGAGGATTAGTGTTGAATTAGTATAGTGAAACAAGCAAGTACATTTTAAGTGGTGGATGTGTTAGTCAGTTATTTGGATTTGGAATGATAGCAGAAGGATAGTGGAGAAAAAAAGGTTTATATTTATATAGCGCTTGTTACTCCTGATGGGGTGTTGAAGCACGCTACTCCGGAAGACGATAAGGGATTAGTGGTGAATTAGTATGGTGAAATATGAAAGTAATCTCAGTGGTGGATATTAGTCAGTTATTTGGAGTGAGAAGGATAGCGGAGGGATAAAAGGGGAAGAAAGGTTTGCCTTCATATAGCACTTGTTACCCCTGATGGAGTGTTGAAGCACACCACTCCGGAACCCATAAAGGATTAGTGGTGAATTAGTATAGTTGAATATGGAATTTGAGAAGTGAACATGTTAGTCTGTTAATTTTTATTGAAAAGGATAGTGGAGGGATAAAAGAGTGAAGGATTTTTTTTATTTTTTTAGTTTTAGGTCTTAGCAATAGGAGGAGGCTTTTGGATGAGTAAAAAGGAGTTTTGGAGGGGAGGAGTCAGTGAGAAGAGTTTAGAAAGGTTTGTTTTGGGGGATAGGTATAGTAGAAAGAGGTGTCAGATGATACAAGGAGGGGTAGAGTAGGAGAGAGTCAAGAAAGGGTTATTTTGGGGATCATAGTAGTGGTATGGGGTTTGGATAAATGAGAGCGAATATAGAGGATATATTGATAGATGCATAGGCTGAGAAATAGGGTAGAGCAATGTAAATGCTAAAATTAGAAGACAGTGATAAATATATAGATCCATAAGAACCTTAAGCTTGTGGGTGTGGATGTTGTGGGCTGGGTATTGCTAAATGGGAAAATGGGCAGCATTTCTGGCCCTGGCCAGTCTCGAACAGGCTCAAAGAGGCAGCAGCCCTTGTCCTCTCCACCCTTAGCCTCGACGCCCGGGCTGCTGTTCTTAATTTTTTTATTGCTGCTATCAGATTTAGGAAAAACAATGCACTTTGATTTATTTTAGGAAATAGTTTTTAGGATTGATGCATTTTACCTTTATTAAAAAATCTATTCTCTACTGACATTTTGAATTGCTGTACTCAGTTACTGTATTTTTTGCTGCTGTTGAATGGAGGGTCTATAGTGTTTTTTTCTTGGTTTTTTAAAATATTGTATGTGCTTTTATGATCATTATCTTGGCCGAATAAAAAATATTTGAATTGAATTTTGGGGGGGGGGGGGTATCAGTGCGTGGCTATGTTTGTGTTTATGTGTGTCTGGGTGCGCAATGTGTATCCTTCCTCTAACTAGAAAAATTGAGCTTGACCCCAACAACTGCCACTTAGAGATATCCCTCTAGCTCTGAAAAGCAAAATTAAATACCGGGCTCGTGAGTTTGCCTGTCTTTGTCAGATTATGTTATGACACGCATGGCTGTTCCTTTTGCTTACAGACACCGGGAAAATTGGGAAGCCAACTACGAATCCAAAGTAAACAATAGTGACAAACGAACAGTATCAATTATTCAATTTGTAAAACTTATGGATGGGGTAACAGCGATCGTTAAAAATATGGTGTTCCAATTTTCCAAGTTTGTGGAGCAGCGAGTGGGCGCTTCGGAAGGGTCCACTCACTGACTTCGATGGGGATCTGTGTTAAAATAGCACTGTAGGTGATCGAGGGTTTGAGAGGTGGGAAGATTATTAGGATGTGTGACGGATGAATTGAAAAGGATGAGGATCGTGTGGGGAAAAGTGTTAAGAGGCGGAGTGCCTATGGGGATTTGTGTTAAAAAGAAGGCATTAGGTGAATACATCGTGAATGTGCAGGGGGGATACGAGCAATGAGGATAATAAAGATGCAAACTTCATTCACATCGAAATATAAGGAGGGTAAATGGTTGTGGTGCAGAATAAAGGGATTGAATGGTTAGATGAATATGTTTGAGAGGAAGATCGGTTTTCCATGAAAACAGAGGGGCAACATTAACACTGTTTATGAAGGGGCTTATTGGAGGAAATGAGCATGGGTATTGTAATAAATGTCAAACTTAGAATTGATTTACGGTGATGATGTCAGATGTTGATTACTGGTCATGAAGATTTGTTTTACTGTTGTTTACAGTGTCCCCTGACAAAGGGCAGGTGTGGCCCGAAATGCATTGGGTTTTTAAATAAACGCTGTTTTGGATGAACTCCTGCACTTGTCATGTTTGAGCAAGAGGTCCAGATGGGCAGAGCTTTAACATTAGAAACTTGAAAATGGCATAATGTCCCGCGTGTGGATTGAAGCAAAGGCTGAATGCAATGAAAGACACACAAACAATGGATTACATGGTTAAAACAATGCTTTAAAATGGAGGAATAAGAATTGTTTGCCATAGTGGCGGGACATAGTTGTGCAGTCCGTTTGGTGCAAGATTTTGCCCCATTTACTCATATTGTAGAGCAGCGACCCACACCCAGCTCTGCCAGTGCACCTCAGTCACGAACTATAGCTCACCTGTCATTGTAGTGCCGCGACCCGCACCCAGCTCTGCTAGTGCACCTCAGCCCCAACCTACAACTCCTCTGTCATTGTAGCACAGCGACCCTCACCCAGCTCTGCCAGTGCACCTCAGTCCCAACCTACAACTCACCTGTCATTCGTAAACATTAACCCACACCCAGCTCTGCCAGTGCACCTCAGTCTCGACCTACAACTCACCTGTCATTATAGCACAGCGACCCACACCCAACTCTGCCAGTGCACCTCAGTCTCGACCTACAAGAACAATTGTTACTTACCTGTAAACAGGTGGTTCTCCAGTATTGGTGTCTTTCATAGATTCACATGCTTGAATATTCCCTGTCGTCGAAGTGGGAGTCCCACGGTAAATAAAATAGCAACAATGCTAATATATGTATATATATATATATATGTAATATCATAATACATAATAAAACAGATAAAATATATACTGAAAAACCTCAACAAAGGTTCCTACATAGGAATGCATTAGAGAGAAAAAACTAATTTGCAACATATCAGTGTCATTATGTTAGTCCAAACTGCAGCCAATCAGGCTCAAGCACCCTCTAGAACCTTCTCCTCAGAAGCTCAAGCCCTCAGATTTTCGTAGCACAAGCAATAAAAGCGTATGAGGAGAAGAGAGCCTCTGAGGGGAGGAGGGAGGGTCGCATGTGAATCTATGAAAGACACCAATACTGGAGAACCACCTGTTTACAGGTAAGTAACAATTGTTCTTCTCCAGTATAAGGGGTGTCTTTCATAGATTCACATGCTTGAATAGAATAGATAGCAGTAACCTCCTCAGAAGCTGAGATTGCAATATATTCTTAACACTTGAAAAGAACAACATATAGCTTAAAAGCATTGGCAATCTCAAAGAAATGGAGGAGGGAACAGAGGCTCACCTTATTTGAAAAGATGACGAAGCACTGCTTGCCCCACTGCGGTATCCGCTTCGTTGATAGCTTCCAAACAATAATGTCTGGTAAGGGTGTGCCTGCTGGACCATGTCGCTGCCCGACAAATCTGGTGTAGAGGCACCCCCGCAAACAACGGGGTGGATGATGTCATCGCTCTCGTTGAATGTGCCTTCACTGGATGCTGTAAAGGCCTGCCAGCCTGCTGGTGACAAAAGGATATGGCTGAAGAGAGCCATCTTGCAACTGTTTGTTTAGTCACTGAATGCCCCTTCCGCAGCTGTCCATATGCTATAAATAGCTGATCGGATTTACGGAAAAGGGGTTGTTCTTGAAATGTAGAATTTTAGACAACGCTTGATGTCTAAAGAATGTAGTCGTTGTTCTGCTGGAGATTTAGGATCCGGGAAAAAGGTTTTTAAGAAGACAGGTTCGTTCAAATGGAAGTCAGTAGGTACTTTCGGCAGAAACGTAGGATTGGTACGAAGTGACACTCCATCAGGCTTAAACTGTAAATACGGAGGCTTGATCGTAAAAGCGTGAAGGTCACTTACACGACGAGACAATGTTAAAGCCAAAAGTAAAGCAACCTTCCAGGTAAGAAACTTAATGTGTGCTCGGTGAATCGGCTCAAATGGAGGCTTCATAAGTTGTGACAATACCACGTTGAGGTGCCATGCCGGAGGAGGGCGCCTTAACGGAGGAAACTTCCTGAAAAGACCTTTAAAGAACTGTCGGATGATTCTGGATGAACAGAGAGACGTTGAGCCATCATGGCGGTAGCGTGAAATAGCTGCCAGAAAAACTCTCAAGGTGGCATGAGAGAGACCAGACTGAGCGAGGCTCAGAAAGAAAGGCAAAAGTTGCTCCGGAGTGGAGTCAATTGGATGAACATTGGATGCAGCGCACCAATGACAGAAACACTTCCACTTTAACGTATATGTTTTGATGGTTGATGGAGCTCTAGCAGATGCTAGAATGTCTCTACATTCTTGGGGCATACTTAAGGAGGCAAATTCAACGTACTCAGGTTCCATGCCGACAATTGAAGCGTCGATGGGTCTGGATGGCAAATTTGACCGTCGTCCATCGTCAGGAGGTCCGAACGTGGATGCAGATGAATGGGCGTGCATTGTGACAGTAGAAGGAGTTCCGAAAACCAAGCCTGCCTGGGCCAACGTGGGGCGATCAGAATCAAGCGGCAGGGTTGCCTGCGCATCTTCCACAACGTTCTTGGCACCAACGGGATCGGTGGAAACGCATAAGCAAACAGTCCGCTCCAATTCATGAGTAGGGCATTGCCGCTGGATTCTGGATGAGGATGCCAACTTGCGAAAGTCTGGCACTTCCGATTCACTGGAGTTGCAAAGAGGTCTATCCTGGGATGACCCCATCGGCGGAACACCAGGTCTAGAGTTGGTTGATGCAACTCCCATTCATGAGTGGATGACGCGGACCTGCTCAGGGAATCTGCCAGTATGTTGGATGCCCCCGGCAGATGGACTGCCGTCAAAGAAATGTTGTGACGAAGTGCCCATTCCCAAATTCTTTGAGCTAGACGAGACAGTGGCTGAGATCTTGTGCCGGCCTGTTTGTTCATGTAGTGCATGCTGGTGGTGTTGTCTGTTTGAACCAGCACCGACTCCCCCTCCACCACGGGCAAGAATGCTTTGAGCGCTAGGAAGATTGCCATCAACTCCAGTCGGTTGATATGCCAGGTTCGCTGAATCGCCGTCCATTTTCCCTTGATAGAAAGGTCCAGGAGATGAGCACCCCAACCTTCCATGGACGCATCCGTGGTCAATGTCAGATCCGGAGGCTGGGCAAGGAAAGAAATCCCTTTGTCTAGATTGGCTTGTTGTTCCCACCAGAGCAGACTGGTCTTCATGCGGGGTGTGACCGTCACCTGGCCGTTGAACGACCCCGACACTTGCCGCCATTGCAGGTCCAACTCCTCCTGTACAGGACGGGTACGTAACCTGCAATTTGGGATCAGTGCGATACAAGATGATGCCATCCCCAGAAACGATTTTAACATTCGCACAGAAACTGACTGCTTTGACCTGATGATTGAGACCAGATGAACTATCTTCTGACGCCGTTCGATGGAGACGAAGGCTTTTGACACGTCTGTGTCTAGGATCGCTCCGAGGAAGTTCCTTTTCCGCAGAGGTGTGAAGTGTGACTTTTCCACATTGATGGTCAACCCTAGAGACTTGAACAGGTTTTGGCACAAACGTTTGTCGTGAGCCAACTGTAGCGAGGATTGGGATTTTAGAAGACAATTGTCCAGGTAAGGAAATATCTGAACTCCCTGAAAACGCAGATGAGCCATGACCGGAGCCAGAACCTTCGTGAAAACACGAGGAGCTGATCGGAGGCCAAAAGGTAGGACTCTGAACTGATAGTGAACGTGACCCACCTTGAACCTCAAGTATCGCCGATGTTGATGGATAATTGGCACATGAAAATAGGCGTCTTGCAGGTCTATTGTCGTTAAGAAATCTCCGCTGCAGAGAAGTCGTAAGACTTCCGATAACGTCAACATGCGGAAAGATTGCTGTTTGAGGAATAGATTGAGAGCTCTCAAGTCCATAATGGGCCGCCACTCCCCCGTCTTCTTTAGAATGAGGAAAAACCTTGAGTAGAAACCTTTCCCTCGCTGAGATACAGGAACCACTTCGACTGCACCCTTTGTTAATAAAAGAAGAACTTGATGTTGCAGTTCCTCTAGATGGGAAGGTGGCGGGCCCGAAGGCGGAGAATGTGGAGGAATCTCTGTGAACTCCAAGGCATGACCCTTGCGCACAATGTCCAACACCCATTGGTCTGATGTTATCAAAGACCACTGGGAGTAAAACTGCGAGATTCGCCCTCCAACATTTTGCTGAACTTGAAAGTCATTGACGTTTGTTGTTGTTGTTGGATCCTCTATAATTAGACTTTCCTCTATAAGGCTTGGAGTGTTGCTGACGAGAAGACTGCTGGTTTGAGTAACGCTGGTTCCCCTGATTGTACTGGCGGTACTGTGATTGTCCTCCTCGTGAAAAATTGGACGAGGTGCCCCGTCCACGCGCCCCACGAAAAGGCTGCTTCTTGAACTGTAAGGACCCAAGCGACTTTGCCGTGTCGGTATCTTTCTTTATGGACTCTAACGATTCATCGATGTGAGAACCAAACAAGGATTCTCCGTCATATGGCATGTCAAGTATTTTTGACTGGACCTCTTGTCGGAACGACGTGGATTTCAGCCAACCCTGGCGTCGGAGCGCCGCAGCACTGGCAAGAATACGGAAAGCAGTACCTGCAACGTCCACAGCACAGTCAATTATTTCCTCCGAAGCCCTTTGCCCATCTTGAAGGATCTGGTGCGCTTCCGCTCTGGATGTTTCCGGAATTAGCGCAATCAGCGCGGAAATGTCTGACCACATTTGTCGGTTGAAATGACCTAAAATGGCCAAAGCATTAGCGGCACGGGCTGAAGTAGACGCCATGGACGAAAACTTTTTCCCAATTGCATCCAAACGTCGACCCTCTCTATCAGGAGGAGAAGTGATAGGAGCTGCCGGGTTGTGCGCCCGACGCTGCGCTGCCTGAGTCACTACGGAGTCTGGCTTAGGATGCGAGAGTAAACAGGCAGGCGAGCCCGCTGGGGCCTTATATTTCTTTTCCAATCGAGGTATTTGAGCAGGCAAGGAGTTAGGAGCCTGCATGATCTTCATTCCCTCCCTCCAAACAAACTCGATGATTGGTATGGTATGGACTTGCTTATAAGGCTGGTTCTTAAAATCATAAAGGAAACAGTCTTCCTCTCGCTGCACTCTAGGTAATTTGAAGCGGTCTGCCGCTTTATCCATCAATTTATGGAAGCTAGCGATGTCAACCGGAGGTGAATCACTGGAATCGCCCTGTTGTGGCGAGGGTGTCTGTATTCGATAATCATCGAATTCCGCCATATCTGGATCTTGTTCATCATCTGTATCCTGATTAACTTCCCCTTCCTCTCTTTCCGGCTCCGACTCATCATCCACATCTCGTTGTGAATTAGTGGGGATAGCTGGACGTGGCTCGTCTGATGGAGCAGCCTGCCTAGGAGGAGTTTGCTGAAGCTGAAAAGATATTGTGGTTTCAGAGGTAACATGTCCCGGAGCACCCTGGGGGGTAGGCGGAAATCTTCTATTGTAATCATCCAACATATGTTGGAGGTTGGAAAATAGCGACACTGGAAAAGTCGCCATAGGAACCTGCACAAATTGTTCTTCGTGCTGGTCTACAGCCTCATCCTCGTCCTCTTCAGAACTAGTGTCCTGACACTTGATTATCAAATCCGATGGACTCTGAGCATCACCATAAACAGTGTCGTCCGGAACGGATTCCATTTCATGGTCCGTTACGAATAATAGAGAAGGTCGCTGTAGAGTAGGAGTTGGCAATTGGAGAGCAGAATCCTCAACATTGCTGACAGAAGACTCCGTAATAACTGCAGGGACTGAAATGTCCAAGGGCACTAAGGGCATATTGGCGAAGGACAGTGATCTTGAAGTGGATGCTGTGTCCTCTGGCTGTGTCCCTGATGGTAAAGGTAACGCTGTCGTCGACACAGCCGTTGACGTAGACATTTGCGTTGACGACGATGATTTTGAAACAGTCGTTGGAGACGGTGATGTCTTGGATGAATTCGTCGACGTTGAATGCTTTGATACAACCGTCGACGTTGTTTTCGTCGACGGGATTGTCGTCGAATCCTTGGATGATATCTTCGTCGTCGACGAAGCTGTCGTCGACGAGCTGGTCGACGTGGTCTTCGACGTCGACGGGGTCTTCGACGTCGACGGTGTCATTGACGTCGACGGTGTCTTTGACGTCGACAGTGTCTTCGCCGTCGACGGAGTCTTCGACGTCGACGGGAGCTTAGTAGTCGACAGGATCTTCGACGTCGACGGAATCGTCGGCGATGACTTCTTCGTCGACGTTGGCTTCTTCGTCGACGATATAATAGGGATCGTCGACGAGACTGAAGAGGTAGAGGCTTTCGTAGTCGTGAAAGCCGTCGACGATAACCTCGCCGACGACGCCGACGTCGTTGTTACAGTAGTCGTCGACGAAGCCACAGCAGCCAATCTCGTCGATGGAATGGTCGTCGACGAGCCCGTCGACGACCGCGCTGTCATAAGTGTAACAACACTTATAGAGGCTGGAAAAGACGCCTGAGAGCCAGGTCTCGTGGGCGTAGACACAGCAGTCATAGTAGCAGTAGGTTTTACTGGAGCTACAGTCAAGGCCAGCTTTTTCCTCTTTAGAAAAGGAGATGGTAACTCCTGAACACTGCCACGCTTGGAAGCCACAGTAGAAGGACCTGACTGGAAACTTTCTGCGTCTGACAAAACTGCGTCCTTATCTTGAAGGCGCTTCAGCCATAACAGTAGACGACCCTCCCTGTCTCTGAGGGTTTTAGCAGGGAAAGTTCTACAGAACTTACATTCAGCCACCTTGTGTTCTGGATATAAGCAGTAAATACACTTTTGGTGGGGGTCCTTCTCAAATAAACGCAGTTTCCCACAGGAAGAGCAAGAAAACTGAGCAGAGCTCAGGGAGACTCCCTTCACACGACGTGCGGTAGAAAATCTGAGGGCTTGAGCTTCTGAGGAGAAGGTTCTAGAGGGTGCTTGAGCCTGATTGGCTGCAGTTTGGACTAACATAATGACACTGATATGTTGCAAATTATTTTTTTTCTCTCTAATGCATTCCTATGTAGGAACCTTTGTTGAGGTTTTTCAGTATATATTTTATCTGTTTTATTATGTATTATGATATTACATATATGTATATATTAGCATTATTGCTATTTTATTTACCGTGGGACTCCCACTTCGACGACGGGGAATATTCAAGCATGTGAATCTATGAAAGACACCCCTAATACTGGAGAACTCCCCTGTCGTTCATAGACATTAACCCGCATCCAACTCTTCCAGTGCACCTCAGTCCCGACCTACAACTCACCTGTCATTGTAGAGCAGCGACCCACACCCAGCTCTGCCAGTGCACCTCAGTACCGACCTACAACTCACCTGTCATTGTAGAGCAGCGACCCACACACAGCTCTGCCAGTGCACCTCAGTATCGACCTACAACTCAGCTGTCATTGTAGCACAGCAACCCGCACCCAGCTCTGCCAGTGCACCTCAGTCTCGACCTACAACTCAGCTCCGCCCCCTCGACCACCATCCGCACCAACCGCCTGCTCTCCTTGACCAACATCAACAACAACGACACCATCAAGATCATGAACACCATCCACTCTGGATCTCCGTCGGACCCATGCCCCTATCGCATCTTCAACAAAGCCAGCACAGCCATTGCACCACATCTCCAAAAGTCATCAATATCTCCTTCGAGACAGCACCCTTCCCGGAGAGCTTGAAGCACGCTGAGATCAACGCCTTACTCAAGAAACCCAAGGCGGACCCCAAGGACCTAAAGAACTTCCGGCCCATCTCCCTGCTCCCGGTGAATGTCATCGAGAAGACCATCAATGAACAACTGACCCGCTACCGTTGTAGAGCAGCGACCCCCACCCAGCTCTGGCAGTGTACCTCAATCCCGACCTATAAATCACCTGTCATTGTAGCACAGCGACCCGCACCCAGCTCTGCCAGTGCACCTCAGTCCCGACCTACAACTCACCTGGCATTGTAGCACAACAACCCGCACCTAGCTCTGCCAGTGCACCTCAGTCCCAACCTACAACTCACCTGTCATTGTAGAGCAGCGACCCACACCCAGCTCTGCCAGTGCACCTCAGTCCCGACCTACAACTCAGCTGTCATTGTAGCACAGCAACCCGCACCCAGCTCTGCCAGTGAACCTCAGTCTCAACCTACAACTCAGCTCCGCCCCTTTGACCACCATCCGCACCAACCGCCTGCTCTCCTGGACCAACATCAACGACGACGACACCATCAAGATCATGAACACCATCCACTCTGGATCTCCGTCAGACCCAAGCCCACATTGCATCTTCAACAAAGCCAGCACAGCCATCGCACCCCATCTCCGAAAAGTCATCAATATCTCCTTCGAGACAGCTACCTTCCCGGAGAGCTGGAAGCACGCCGAGATCAACGCCTTACTCAAGAAACCCAAGGCGGACCCCAAGGACCTAAAGAACTTCCGGCCCATCTCCCTGCTCCCGGCGAAGGTCATCGAGAAGACCATCAATGAACAACTGACCCGCTACCATTTAGAGCAGCGAACCCCACCCAGCTCTGGCAGTGCACATCAGTCCTGACCTATAACTCACCTGTCATTGTAGCACAGCGACCCGCACCCAGCTCTGCCAGTGCACCTCAGTCTCGACCTACAACTCAGCTCCACCCCTCGACCACCATCCGCACCAACCGCCTGCTCTCCTGGACCAACATCAACAACAACGACACCATCAAGATCATGAACACCATCCACTCTGGATCTCCGTCAGACCCATGCCCCTACCGCATCTTCAACAAAGCCAGCACAGCCATTGCACCACATCTCCGGAAAGTCATCAATATCTCCTTCGAGACAGCACCCTTCCCGGAGAGCTTGAAGCACACCGAGATCAACGCCTTACTCAAGAAACCCAAGGCGGACCCCAAGGACCTAAAGAACTTCCGGCCCATCTCCCTGCTCCCGCTCCCAGTGAAGGTCATCGAGAAGACCATCAACGAACAACTGACCCGCTACCGTTGTAGAGCAGCGACCCCCACCCAGCTCTGGCAGTGCACCTCAATCCCGACCTATAAATCACCTATCATTGTAGCACAGCGACCCGCACCCAGCTCTGCCAGTGCACCTCAGTCCCAACCTACAACTCACCTGACATTGTAGCACAACAACCCGCACCTAGCTCTGCCAGTGCACCTCAGCCCCAACCTACAACTCACCTTTCATTGTAGAGCAGCGACCCACACCCAGCTCTGCCAGTGCACCTCAGTCCCGACCTACAACTCAGCTGTCATTGTAGCACAGCAACCCGCACCCAGCTCTGCCAGTGAACCTCAGTCTCGACCTACAACTCAGCTCCGCCCCTTCGACCACCATCCGCACCAACCGCCTGCTCTCCTGGACCAACATCAATGACGACGACACCATCAAGATCATGAACACCATCCACTCTGGATCTCCGTCAGACCCAAGCCCACATTGCATCTTCAACAAAGCCAGCACAGCCATCGCACCCCATCTCCGAAAAGTCATCAATATCTCCTTCGAGACAGCTACCTTCCCGGAGAGCTGGAAGCACGCCGAGATCAACGCCTTACTCAAGAAACCCAAGGTGGACCCCAAGGACCTAAAGAACTTCCGGCCCATCTCCCTGCTCCCGGCGAAGGTCATCGAGAAGACCATCAATGAACAACTGACCCGCTACCATTTAGAGCAGCGAACCCCACCCAGCTCTGGCAGTGCACCTCAGTCCCGACCTATAACTCACCTGTCATTGTAGCACAGCGACCCGCACCCAGCTCTGCCAGTGCACCTCAGTCCCACCGTACAACTAACCTGTCATTGTAGCACAGTGACCCGCACCCAGCTCTGCCAGTGCAACTTACAACTCACCTGTCATTGGGTGTGGTGGGCCACACGCAGTTCTGTCAGTGCACCTCAGTCCCAACCTACAACTCACCTGTCATTGTAGAGCAGCGACCCACACCCAGCTCTGCCAGTGCACCTTAGTCCCGACTTACAACTCACCTGTCATTGGGTATGGCAGGGCCGGCCCTAGGCATGTGCAAAGTGTGCACCTGCACAGGGCCGCCAAACCCCAGGGGCCACCACGACGAGGATCGGATCGGAAGGATCGTGGCACTGGCGGCCCCCTGGCAGGATTTGGCGGCCTCTGCCCCGGCTCCGACCCTGGCGCCTCCTCGCCGGCCTAACTCGTTTTTTTTTTCGTTTTTATTGTTGCCACTTGCAGGCTCCGACGGTCCGTTGTTGGTTTCCCACTCCAGCCTCGCAGTCCTGTCCAGCCAGGGCCGTCAGTCAGTTGTAGCGTGCGCTAGCGCCACCAATGACGGCCCTGCAATGGACATTTGCATTTGGCCAGCCCTCCCCTCGCATCGCGATAGGTGACGCATTACGCGCTCACCACTATGCTCTCGTCGTCAGTGAGTGGGTCCATGTAGCAAGGGGAAAAGCAGGTGTTGGGGCAGCAGAAACGGGCACAAATACTGCCATAAAAGACAAACCGGCACAAAAACCAGGAACTTAAAAACAAATGAGCACAAGAGCCAACAAGCCAGACAAACGAGCACAGAAGACAGGCAAGCACAAAAGACAAACGGGCACTAAGCCAAAAGACACAATAAGCACAAAGAGCACAATAGGCACAGAAAGCAAACCGGCTGAAAAGACAAAACAGGCACAGACGCCGAACACAGGAGAGGACAGAAGGCAGAGTGCAAATCAAGGGTGTGAAGGAGAGAATGAGAGCAGAGAGCAGAATGAAAGCAGGAGGAGAGAGAGATGGAGTGCAGTGACGGGGGTCTTGCAGCAAATGGCTGGGTCCGAAATGGCGTCTGACTGGTCAGAGGACCATTCCAAGGTAAGTGGCAGCTGGGGCAAGGGCACCTTTATATGTTGTGGATGTGTGGATATTAGTGAGAGAGGTGTACATGAGATTGCTTTTGTTGGATGTGGGGTTATGTTATGTGTAGAAAGGGTATCTGTGCATATACATGTGGTACATGAGTAGTATGGGAGAAGGCACATGATGGAAACCTGGATTTGTATCAGGCCTTGGCCCTCCTAGACTTGATAGTGTTGCGTGTTTATATAGGTTCCTGATCGACACTGTGACCTTATGCCCCTATTCGGCTATAAATCCATTTATTCCCTATATTGGCATAACCGTTCAAGTGCGATATTCAGAAAGTCATCTCTGGCCTCACACGAACAGAGCCACATTCCAGCATAGTTCTCTGCCACTTCCTTTGCAACCAATTAGTGCAATGACAGAGCAGAAGTCACTATCTGATATTCCTAGATTAACACTCCGAGTTCTTCAACAAGATAAAAACTCAGCAAACCTGGAAATCCCCGCTTGCTGTGTTTTGATTAGTAATGGAACTCTAATGAGCAACTGATAGCTATCACTTCCTAGTGACATCTTTAATTGACGTCTTATGTCCAGCAAACTTGCGTCAAACCAGGCACCTGTCAGGTATAAATACTACCAACGTTGCCTTAAGCAATTGCTGTCGTGCACCCTGTTGCTGGTGTCCCATTGCTGCTGCATACAGTACACTGCTGCTGCTGCTGTCCCCTTGGTGGTGAAGCTACTGATACCATTATCGCTGCTAAAGCGCGAACGATGGTGTGGTGAGCTTAGGAGCTGAACAGCCGTCCCTCTGCGAAGAGCCCAGCAGATTCCAGCTGCCGCGGACGCTGTCCCCCGCCTCCTCCTCCCGACACGCTGAGAAGAGACGCTGCCTTTCTTCTGCTGAGAAATCCAGCTCCAGCGTTTCCGGTGTACCCTCGCGGGTGACTGGGATATTGAGTGCCCCCTGAAGGAGATACCAGACCTCCATCATTCTATTCAGAGGTATGGTGTTGACTAAACCCTTAGATGAGAATTCTTGAAGCAAACCTTGGCAAAACCAACTTAACTTAAAGCTACTTACTTACTCCCCTTCCACGTGTTAGGCTTAGGTCAGGCACACTGGGGTAGGCGTAGTTAGAAGCACCAGTTGAGTATGTTAGCCTAATGTATATATGAATGTATATATGTTTTATTACTTTTAAACCATTGTATGGCTAAGAAACCATATCAATGCTTTTACAGTTCTATTTCGCAATACTTATCTTACTGTACGTACTTTTTATAATAACAAGTCTTGCAATTGTGGCAATACATTTCTCTTGTACGAGAAGAAAGACTGTTCAATAAATGTTAACCCTTTATTGACAAACGCCCGTCTCTCTATTCTCTACATATCGTGAAAGTAAACTGCACTTACCTGACTGAGTGAAATACATGTCTATTGTTTCACACGACCCTAGAGATTGACTCTTGATCTGAGGAGCAATGTTGTCATGTTGCACGGTTGTTGGAAAGCTGAATCCCTTCTTGTCTGTGCCAGGGAAGCTGATCACTTCCTATGCAGAGAAGAAAGTTTCCAGTGACCTCTGAGCTAGTTGGTAACACACCCAATTAAGTTTAGCATAGTCAGTGGAGGCCTGGAATATCCGCAGTTCCACGTCGATACTACTGTTTATGTTATACCAATGCGCAGGGCCTAGTGGGAAACTAGGAACTACACTACATGGCGCCCAAACGTTTGGTAAGGCGATAAACTAACGCAAGACGTTAGAGTAACTCAGTTGTGCATATTTCACACCCCTTTCTCCCGTAAATACTCCAATAGACGTCTGGAGTGTGTGAAAGGTTAAAATCCGCCCGAACTCAGTAGGAAGAGATTCCTATGAAAAGCTCTGGTTTATTCAACGTTGAAGGATACAGTTTTCCAAAATATTGTGCACCTAATCTTTGTCTCCTTGGAGACCTACTCTGCAAACCTTGCATTTATATAATGCCAGGAGAAAACGGAACCACTGGGGCCGCAGCAGATGCGACTCAGCAAGGTCCCGAACACACTGACCCGGGTGCAATTATCATCCCGGTCCACTTAAGAAAATCTATAACATTAAAACTTATAGAGAACGGACTGACACCTCAAGGTGGTACAGTAATCTTCGTGATAGAGGCTCACGAATATCGGCAGACAGAGGTATTCTATTCATGGATAAACTTTCCAGCGGCAAACGCTACAACAAAAGAGTTTCACTATTACAAAATAGAGGAACCTCCGGAAGAGTACGCTCCTTTCGAGGAGATTGAAATTCCACTTAAATTTCAAGAGCACCTGCTCTGGTTTAATGGCGCCCTAAAACATAATGATCACATTACCAGGCTCGGTCCACTAGGTAGACCAGGAGCAACGTGGCCGGTTCTAGCCAGCTACACACCACACCCGGACATTGGAAAAATGTCAAAAGAAGAACTCTTATTTAACATAGGAGAATTAACAAAAGCTTATAGAGAGTTAGAAAAATTATT
This sequence comes from Lissotriton vulgaris, assembly GCF_964263255.1. Lineage (NCBI taxonomy): Eukaryota > Metazoa > Chordata > Amphibia > Caudata > Salamandridae > Lissotriton > Lissotriton vulgaris. The sequence goes on from NC_141693.1 coordinate 1,483,613,372, forward strand.
TATTAAAAATAATTTAAACACTCCTAAAAAGAGCTGGGATGGAAATAAACAATCCACTCCCAAGGAAAAAGTTTTCCAGACCAGAGGAAGGTCTCCTCGACGGAGGGAAAGAACTCCGACTCGAGAACACCAGTCTCCCCAGAGGGAGCCCTCTGAGAAAAGATATAACCTTAGAAATAGGGATAATCTGAAAAAACCTGATAGATATCAAAGTATTGATACACGTCCCTCTCGATCTTTTCCACAGAATTCGGAAAGAAGAGGACGGTCAGACCCAGGAGAGCACACCAAGTCCAAAGACAAGGAACCTGCTCAAAATAAGAAATCTCAATTTCCTAATAAGAAGGTAGCCAGTATTAGAGTAATCAACCATGCCGAGAATACTGAGCACACAGTTGAAAAACGGGGAGTGGGCATTGACAATGTTGGACAGTGCAGTAGAAATCAGTATAGCGCGCAAGATCTTGATGAGTCATCTGGAGACAGTGGACACGAATGAATTCATTCAGGTTGAAACTGCCGACACCAGACTTAGCGAGCCCCATAAAATATACGAAATAACATTGCGTATAGAGGGTGATAAGACTAGGAAAATTAGGGGTCTCTTTTGGGATAAACTCTCAAAAGGCTATGATATTCTGTTAGCTGAAAAAGATTGGCCCCCAGAGTTTGTCAGGGAGTGCCCTCGCGGCGAAGAAGTGATTATGCCTGCCTTCTCGAATCACATTCCGATTCACAAAAAATATACTAATGCAAGGAAATGGGCAGTAGCCCAGGCACCTGCATTATATAAAAATCATGTAGGATGGGATGAGGATTCACCTCCTCACAAAATCCAACTAAAAAGTGAACCAACTGCCCAACGGCAGTATCCCATAAAGCAAGAAGCTAAAAAAAAAGTCAGGGAGATCTTAGATCAACTTGAATACCAGGGGGTGATTGAAACATGCACCTCTCAAATGAACAATCCTTTGTTTCCTGTCTCCAAGCCAGACAATTCATATCGTCTAGTTTTGGACTACAGACACCTTAATACATGTTGCAAAACTTTTGCAGTACAAAACTCGCATAGTGCAGCCCTAATGAATAACATAGTTAGGAAAAAATATAAAACGACATTAGACATATCTAATGGTTTCTTTTGTCAAAACATTGCACCAGAAAGCAGATATTTGACCGCTTTCTCAGCATTTGGGTCGCAGAAAAATTCTGTCGACTCCCACAGGGGTTCAAGAACAGCCCAGGACTATTCTCAGCTAGGGTAACAGAGTTACTACAAATATATGATGATGAGCATTATCTTATGTAGATGATATCTATCTCACAGACGACGACTTGGATACTCACTTGAAAAGAGTGAACACCATTATACTTGGGTTCGCAGCAGAGGGTTACAAATTCAACTTTAAAAAGTCTCGAATTGCCCATCTGACAGTACTATTCTTAGGGTACGAATTATCAAGTGAAGGGAAAAGCCTAGTGGACAACTTCTTAGAGAAGTGCGCTGTACTCCAAGCTCCAAAAACGCTGAAGAATTTACAATCCATTCTAGGTTTTCTGAATTTCGGAAGAACATACATTCTAAATCACGCAGAGAGGGTTAAACCTCTCTACAAACTAATTAAACCTGATTTTAAACAAATCAATTGGACTCGAAAACACACAGAAATTTTGAGATCATTGCAAACGGACATGTTAGCAAAAACTAAATTAGATACACGTGACAACACACGTGATCTTGTAATCCGAGTCATCCCAGGTAGATGCGGATTCACGTACCTGACCTCTAATGAGGGAGAAAAGGTACCAATTTCAATTAAATCTCACTTGTACACACAAGCAGAAAAAACATTCAGTCACACAGAAAGAACTGTGAAAGCAGTGCAAATCGCATTAGCAAATGAACGAGAACTAGCACACGGCAAACGGATTAATATCCTGACAGCGGAATCCGCCTTCGAAGCGCTATTCAGCCCAGTAAACCTGCCTACAGTGTCACTGGATCCGAAATGGATACAGTGTTTAGATTCTCTAGGAGCGGAAGATGTGAAATACTATTGCGCCCCGCAATTTGAAGAACTGAATGATTTAGAATATGAAGAAGAATATCCTCTGCCAATCGAAATTCTACCTCTCCCACAATACGCCGGTATAATCTATACAGATGGATTTGTACAGCATTTCAACGTAGAGAGTAAATCCTACGATGCAGCATGTGCGATCATTAAAGGTCGTTGGCTGTGCGGTAAATTCAGACCGAAAGTAACAAAAACTGAATCTGTAAGAAACTGTTCGGTTCAGAGAACTGAAATCAGATGTTTAAAGATGGCGCTCGAAAATGCAGAACGTGAATTCCCGACACTTATTGTGTGCGATTCTCATTTTTGCGCCAACTCTTACAACAATAAGCTGCAGAGTTGGATTGAAAATGACTACAAAGATGACACAGGTGCCACAATAAAGCATAAATTGCTCTGGAAACAGGTAGCTCTTTTACACAAAGAACTACAAAAGACTCACGTGATTCACGCACAGAGTCTTCAACGTGATGGCGTTCACGTTGCAGGGAATTCATTGGCTAATACAGCCACAGCGGAAGCAACTAACCCGGCTTCCGTAGCCACAAAAAAGCGTACAGAAAAATACATAGACGGGGAAACCATGCTGGCGGTAAAAACGACCGTAAAAGGCGACTGTGCAGCACTACCCGTGAACTATCCACTCAATTATGCATACGTAATCGATGCAAACTCCGTTCCTTTTGCTCGAATCCCTGGAGTGGGGGACAGAGTAATTCCAAACAGGAGCAGGAGGGGCTTCCTCTTACTGGAAGCACACATGGGGTTGGGTCTGAGACACCAAACAATTAAGGTTTCTCTGAAAGAATTACAATCAGAGTACTGGTGGCCAGGAATGAGCATAGATATCCAATGTTTTGCTAAAAATTGTGAAGACTGCAACAGAGATCGCAGTAATGAACAGGCCAGTGTAGTTTCAGGATCCCTGCTAGACAGCATAAGGCGGTCTATCTGCGCAATCAAAGAAGAGAAGCGCGTCCCATTGTACACAGTTAAGGCTAAACACACTTAAAAAATGAGGCCTCCAGCGCTCTGCTGACGCTAGAACGGTTATAAAAGATTTGAGAGTCTTTATCGGCACATACGCAATTACCACGTTCCATTCTGACCAGGGTCCTGCTTTCAGCTCTCGAGCTTATAAGGAGGCCATGGCTAGCATGGGAATTGGGTTGCGGTATTCTTGTCCGTCGCACCCCGAAGGGAATAGTGTGGTAGAAAGAAAAAACCGTGACATAAAGCAATCTATAACAGCGAAGGTATTAGGTTCAGGTGCTGGGTGGGTCAAACATTTAATAAGTGTCCAGACTAGTCTTAATAACTTGCCAAGAAATTCTCTAAAAGGTTTCAGCCCATACGAACTATTGTTCGGAATTAGAATGAACATTCAGGACCTCGATAGTCAAATGTCAGTGGTACAAGAAAAAACAACAAACTTTGACATCAAAGATCGTTTGGCTGTTTTACAGGAACTGAATGAAACAAGAAAATCCTTAAGCAACATAAAGTTAAAGCAACAGCCATCTACCACTGACGAGGCACCACCAGCAACAGCCCCAGCAAGGCCTGTCTGGATTCCAAAGATTGGGGATCTAGTCAGAGAAAAGATCGCGGTGAAGAAGGAATTTGGGCCTTCTTACAGAAAAGCAGTACCTGTCTTAGCAGTCACCGGAACAAGATCAGTAGTACTACCGCCCCTTGCTGGTAAAAAGGAGAACAGAGTTGTGTCTATCGACCTGGTAAAACCACAAGCATGTGGCCTATTATCAACAGTAGGCCCAGTGGACTCCCAAGAAACAACAGAATACCCAAACTTGCAACAATCCAAGAGGTTCAAACTGAAAGACTAATCACATTCGATCAGCCTGCAGTGCACAAAGAAGGACTATGCAATAATGCCATGGAACTCGTGCCTCTTGAGACACAGATTGAAACAGTTCGTCAAGAAACAACACCAGTCTACACTAATGTGGCATCAGAAAGTGCTACCGAAAGACAGATTGAAAGAACAATCCCATCAATTGACAGAACTGCCTCTGGTTATTTCATCAACTTCGACAACTTCTCTGAAGATCAAAGCGACCCCGAAGTGATGCCAGAAACAAAAAAGACTTTTAAAGAAAAAGCAACGGAACTCTTTCATCAACTGAAGGAAATCTACCTTATTTCCCCTTGGCTGGAGTTCTGGTTCGGTCTAGGTGTATTTTTCCTCCTGCTTTGGCTCATCATGGTACTGTGTTTGGGAAAATTCATTGAAGGAAAATATATTACAATGGACACAGCAAGTCAGAACATCAACCTAGTCCTGAAACCACACAGATCATCCCATGTGAAGAAAAGAGAACTGTCAACAGTAAATGTCACAGCAATTCCAATACCTGGTGGGGTAGTATGGGAGAAAACAGACTATGAGCTATATGGTCCGATCGAAATCCTGAAGTATCCTCATCAACTGAAGGTTTCCTTAAGCGACTTTGTAAAACCTAGTACATTCTCTGATGATTGGGACTTTAACAGTATTAATGACATGATGTCTGATTTAGTAATGTCAGCTAGATTCACAGATCATGATTATTTACAAGGTTCATCTAGTTATGAGCAGTTATTCTGTTACACACACTATGGTGATCATTACTTGCATAAATCTGCACAGCCTAGATATGTTTTTATGTATAATCAATGGGAACAGTGTGCTACACCACCTAAAAGCAGTTCTAAAGCATTTTTTGAGAAATTCAAATACTTCTCAGGGTTTAACACCAGTGATGCAGAAACGTTTTGTTACAAACTGTTAGATAAAACAGTAATGAAAACAATGCTGACAAATTCTAAATTGATATATTCAGAAGCATTTTATGACAAAATGATGACATTTGGTTTTGATTATTGGAAAAATAACATTGAAACGAAAACAATTTGGGGTACAAAAGATTGGCAGGTACAAGGCATTGAAGCACTATTTAGAACCTGCATGATACCAGAACAAATGTTGTTTTTAAATGACACAATACACCAAACATCCTGTCTTGGCCTAGCTAAGATCAAAGACCTTAAAAAACCGTCTATTCCAAAGCCAATACCTGAAAATGCAACTACAGATATTGAGTTAGACGTGTCACAAATTTTACATTTTAACAGAACACATCCTGATTGGAAAAAGTGGTTAATCTGGCCTACTGACACAAACAGCTGTCAAGATAGATTCCTGAATAAAACACGGGTTAAAAATGACCAGATTAGACCCGAGATACTCCCAGAGACAACATCCAGGGATAATAGCAACATACAGTGTAGGGAAACTCTGCCTTGAATGGCTAGGAACATCCACACTGGCTGAAATTAAGCAACACTTATCTTTACTTAAAGATGGTGCTGATTTGCACGATTTCATTCTTGGACCATGCAAACAGCGTCAAAAGCGTTTCATAGCGACCAGTATCTATGCTGCTTACAACGAGGCTTGGAAAGTCACACAAATTGAAACAGCAGAAAAAATACGAGAAATTGATCGTATTAATTTGGAAAAATCACTTTCTGTAGTAGACAATGGGTTAATGACTCTGTCTTCCAGAATATATTCGTTGGACAATATTGTATCCTCTGCCTTTGATGTGATAGACAGAGACTTGCTAATGTTACAACATGGCCAGTCGCAATTACGTTCTATTATAGAATTAGGCTGGACGCTGCAAAATCTTCGTTCAGGCTATGTGCCTTGGCGTTTAATCAACACAACGTCATTATCTTCCATTTTTAACCTTACTGATAAACAGATCAGTTTGGCACAGAAAGGAGCAGACTATACAATCCTGAGCATCGAAAAACTTGAGAGATTACCATTGACAATGTCAGAGAGTCCTGTCATTGAATGGATAATACACAGAATTATCACCATTCCGATAACAACTTTCCGATTTAAAAAGTGCCTTGAGTACATACCTGCTGGCCAGTATGAAAAATTGGGTAAAGGATATGTAAAATCTGAATGGAAATTACCATACACACATTCTTGCTATAGTGACAGCGACAAAAATGTATTTCTTAGTGGTGACAACTGTAAACATTCACTAAGCGGTATACTTTTGTGTCAGGGTATTAATTTATACGGAGCATGTGATGGAAATTCTAACAACCTTTCATGCCACCAGCTAGTCACACCTGCAACTCAGATAGAGCCCTTCTTTATGCAACTTGCAAACGGGAGTTACATTCTTAGAACGGATCACAGATGTTGTGGCCTTGTGCCAGGGAAAAGTTATCTAGTAAGCGTAACATCCATGGTCAAATGCTGTATGCAAGCATTGTTCCCGAGTGGGCCTGCAGACACAGTAACTCCCATCTGGCCTCGTCTGAATCTCTATTCTATACGAATTGATACTTTAAGCAAAATGAAATCTGTGCTTTTACAGACAACAGTGCCTATAACGTCATCAAAAGAGACGTATGATCTTCTAGTTGCAAGGACAGCTACTGAAGTTCATGAACTTTTATCAACAAATTGCCCCGTGCATTTCGTAGAAATGCTTAGCCAACTCCTTAACATGTCTAGTGCCACAAGCATCCCAGGCATATTTAAGACGATTTTTACGGGACTTCTAACACCCTTTCAGACAATTTTGGGAATCGTTCCTAATTTTGTACACTCTGATTTTGGCGGCATACCCTTATTTTTGGGACTTGCAGCAGGGATTTTATTTTTGACCCTCCTGCTTCGTTATGGCAAGCCGAAACTCAGACATAGCTCCCATGGGAATGGAAGAGACAATCCTAGCAATGCGCTACCGGGACAGGATAACTAACGTCCTTGGATTGGCCAGGCTGAGAGATCTAAACATGACCTGGTTCCTTTCATTCAGACCTATATGGCAGAACTGTATCTTACCGGTACTTCGATGTATGCTATGCGGAGATGAGTGCGTGTTGGACATCTGTCTTTCACTTCGATCAGCAGTACCAATGGACGTCGATACTTTGCTCAGTCCGATAACGGCTCACGCATTGTGTTGTCCCCAGCGGCTACCAATCCTGATGACGGCATTCGTTGAGACTCCTGTGCTACGACTAGGTGGTAACAGTGGAGCGAGTGACAAAAGCAACATCACCCAGGTACGACCTTCTGTGAGCATTGCTGATCCTGCCTATGATGACAGCAATCATTCTCACACCTGCCAAGTTACAGCACTATCGAATTTGGTTGAACTGTCACCTGATTTTGTAGACCAATTCTTTGAGAGCCTGTCTGATACGATGTTCTCACCTGTACAGAAACAATAACTTTTGAGAAGCTTTCCGACACACAGCGTTCCCATGAACTCTGAATTCGGCCTTCAGTTTTGATCAACAAAAACTGCAAAAAGCGTTGGAACTCTATTTCCCCGTTCAAGCAATAATTCTTTTGAATTGGACATTTTTTAATATTGACCTTTTTTGGCACGAACAATTCTTTGCTTAAGGTAAAAACTAGGGGTGGGCGGCCAGCTACGCTCCGTCTGCGGAGTGTGCGTAGTGCCGCCCACTCCGCATTTTGCGGAGCTGGCGGAGCCAGGCGGCACTACGCACGCTCCGCAGACGGAGCGTAGCTGGCCGCCACCCGCCTCCCTCCCGCCCTCCCTAAATACTTTAAAATAAAGGAACGCGATAATTTTAAAAGCACTTACCTTGCCGCCGCTGGCCGCCGCGTTCCCCGGGGCTCGTTATCTTCCGTCTTCCGTATTTTGCAGTAATGCGCATGCGCGGACGGCCGCGCATGCGCATTTTCACGAGAAAATGCGCATGCGCGGCCGCCCGCGCATGCGCATTACTGCAAAATACGGAAGACGGAAGATAACGAGCCCCGGGGAACGCGGCGGCCAGCGGCGGCAAGGTAAGTGCTTTTAAAATTATCGCGTTCCTTTATTTTAAAGTATTTAGGGAGGGCGGGAGGGAGGCGGGTGGCGGGGCTGGCGGCCAGTGTTTTTGCGGAGTGGGGCTACGCGGAGTGCGGAGGTGGGCGTAGTTTCTCGCCCACTTCGCGTAGCTCCGCGAAGCCCCACTCCGCGAACTCCGCCCAGGGTTAGTAAAAACTATTCTTAGAGAACAGAAGCTTCAAACTTCTATTTCTAAACACATCTAGAGACATAACAAACTTACATCAGCCTCTAGCACATGTTATTGCAATGCATTTATATGTGATGATTTATCTCGCCCTTCTTCTGTTCAGAGATACTTCATGTGTAATTCTTTTTGCATAATCGTTCATTGATTTCATATGCAATAATTTTTGAATGATTTCTATGCTTCTAAAAACGTACAGTACCTAAATTTCACGTATTACAAATACGCCTATTTCGAATGCATTTATGTATTTTGGGGTGGGCAATGTTACACATGCATCTAATTGCTCTAGTTTTAGTAATTTGATGGACATGAAAACGTGGAGTGGGTGTTGCATGTTTATCTAGGTTCCTGATCGATACTGTGACCTTATGCCCCTATTCGGCTATAAATCCATTTATTCCCTATATTGGCTTAACCGTTCAAGTGCGATATTCAGAAAGTCATCTCTGGCCTCACACGAACAGAGCCACATTCCAGCATAGTTCTCTGCCACTTCCTTTGCAACCAATTAGTGCAATGACAGAGCAGAAGTCACTATCTGATATTCCTAGATTAACACTCCGAGTTCTTCAACAAGATAAAAACTCAGCAAACCTGGAAATCCCCGCTTGCGGTGTTTTGATTAGTAATGGAACTCTAATGAGCAACTGATAGCTATCACTTCCTAGTGACATCTTTAATTGACGTCTTATGTCCAGCAAACTTGCGTCAAACCAGGCACCTGTCAGGTATAAATACTACCAACGTTGCCTTAAGCAATTGCTGTCGTGCACCCTGTTGCTGGTGTCCCATTGCTGCTGCATACAGTACGCTGATGCTGCTGCTGTCCCCTTGGTGGTGAAGCTACTGATACCATTATCGCTGCTAAAGCGCGAACGATGGTGTGGTGAGCTTAGGAGCTGAACAGCCGTCCCTCTGCGAAGAGCCCAGCAGATTCCAGCTGCCGCGGACGCTGTCCCCCGCCTCCTCCTCCCGACGCGCTGAGAAGAGACGCTGCCTTTCTTCTGCTGAGAAATCCAGCTCCAGCGTTTCCGGTGTACCCTCGCGGGTGACTGGGATAATGAGTGCCCCCTGAAGGAGATACCAGACCTCCATCATTCTATTCAGAGGTATGGTGTTGACTAAACCCTTAGATGAGAATTCTTGAAGCAAACCTTGGCAAAACCAACTTAACTTAAAGCTACTTACTTACTCCCCTTCCACGTGTTAGGCTTAGGTCAGGCACACTGGGGTAGGCGTAGTTAGAAGCACCAGTTGAGTATGTTAGCCTAATGTATATATGAATGTATATATGTTTTATTACTTTTAAACCATTGTATGGCTAAGAAACCATATCAATGCATTTACAGTTCTATTTCGCAATACTTATCTTACTGTACGTACTTTTTATAATAACAAGTCTTGCAATTGTGGCAATACATTTCTCTTGTACGAGAAGAAAGACTGTTCAATAAATGTTAACCCTTTATTGACAAACGCCCGTCTCTCTATTCTCTACATATCGTGAAAGTAAACTGCACTAACCTGACTGAGTGAAATACATGTCTATTGTTTCACACAACCCTAGAGATTGACTCTTGATCTGAGGAGCAAAGTTGTCATGTTGCACGGTTGTTGGAAAGCTGAATCCCTTCTTGTCTGTGCCAGGGAAACTGATCACTTCCTATGCAGAGAAGAAAGTTTCCAGTGACCTCTGAGCTAGTTGATAACACACCCAATTAAGTTTAGCATAGTCAGTGGAGGCCTGGAATATCCGCAGTTCCACGTCGATACTACTGTTTATGTTATTCCAATGCGCAGGGCCTAGTGGGAAACTAGGAACTACACTACAATAGTAACTGCTCCCCTATCTTCTTCCATGCGTTGCTTAGTACTCTTTAGTGAGGACACTGTTGGGGGTGCAAAGATTCCACTTCATACGACAATTCAGAAGCTTTTACCAAATGATGAAAATGGGTAGTTTCCTTATTTTCCCAGTCTTTAAGGATGTGAAGTTTAGATTTTCCCAAGCACCACTTCCCTGCAGCCTATTGTCCCACCCGAGATCCGCAGGATGTCAGAATAAAGGCAACTGAGCTCTCACCCCTACTTCCTAACTCAGAATGACGCCCACAATGGGAAGCTTTCTTTGTGTCCAGCAGGGCGCCTACGGCCTCCATGGGGTTTCCTCCTTTCTTGTGCAGGGGCAGTGCTTTGGCGTTTCTGCGCATTGGTGCCATGTTGCGTCTGCTACATGGTCCCAATCCAAGATGGTACCCAAACCTTCCAACCATAGTCTTTTCCCAGCTAAAGATGGGGGTAAATGATTCCTGGGGTTACCTTCTACTTCCAGATTAAGGGTGTGTATTTAAGCAGGGCTAGCTCAGGTGGTAGAGTGTTGCAATGCATAATTATTATTATTATTTGATAATGCGCACAAATCACCTCAACTGGGGCATCTTGTCGCGCAGATAGGCTGATGCACTGCACATTGTCATGAGATAGTACACGAGCGATGGCATGGTTTGGATTGGAAGACAGTGATTTAGGACATCAATGTGTTATGGTTGTTTCAAATAAAAAACTATAGATGCTTCTTTGTATTTTGGCTGGTGATCAAAAGTTTCATTAAGTACATCTAGTATTTATTTATTTCTTACATATTCGCTTTTCAGAGTTGTGTTTGAATATGCTTGACAGAGTGGAATGAAGTGTTTAAGGGCAGATCCAGGGGTTGCGCTTGCGCATGCGCAGGAGGCCGCCTCTCTTCGCTCGCATACTGCCGTGGGCTCACGAGTAGCACTAAAGGAACATTCTGGAATGTCTATGGTGTGTGCTTGTCAGCTTGTGTGTGAGGCAGCACGGGGTAAAACAACTATCTTTGCATTCATGAATGGCCTGTGTAAGGGGAACAGGGGGCAGGAAGCCGCCCTTTATGAGGATTACTCAAAGTAATGTGCGTTACCTGTGGGTAGTCAAGACATTACTGTCGCATCCATCTCACTCTTCGAGGATGCAGATAGTAAGTGAAAGATGTCATCTAGCCTTGCATGGCATGGTGTGCCCAATGGGGGTGATGCTCTGAAGACTGATTTTGTGCACTTGATCCTCTTCAGATTAATGCTGTGGGCGTGTGTGGACAAATCCACCTGGCTGGGTGGGAATATAATGATGCTCTCCAGTTGACAAAAAGGGCACCTTGGCAGATCTTTCGAGTGAGTGTTGCCGGGGACTGCGTGGTAATGGCATTTTTTTTGCTTTGATACTTGCACAAGTGCCACCATTGCCTTTGCCTACGAACGCAACGTTTGTTCTTGTGCTCGAGTGTCTACCATATATTGCTGTATTATACCTCCTCTAATTATACTTTGTTTTCTCTCGAGCAGGCTTCACTTTAAAATAGTTTATTGCAGGGGATTAGACTGTAGACACCTAGATCTTTGTTTACCCAACAAATTCCAAAGCATTGTAGCTGTAAGATAACTTTGGTGGTGAACACACTTGCTGGCGACTAGCGAGATCTGTGTGCAGTCTAGTTACAGGCCGGCCTCAGTCACTCATACAAAGTATAAAGAGACAGAGTTAAATGTGATGTCCCAGCTGCAAAGTGAAGCATGCACCATGCAGGTCACAGATGCGCCCAGTCCCTCATGTCGTGTGTCACAATGCCCTCCTCCTCTTAAATTGTATCGTTCTGAGACGATTTCGGAAGGGTAGTAAGAGCAGCCGCAGGTACTGGTCAATCATCTAACGACTTTTCTGGACGTATTATTAAAACACCTTCCTGAGCTCCGTCCCGTCCGGACCCCCTCTTCCTGGGCCCCCACCTACTCTCCCTGCACAGGGCCACCATGAACCTAGAGCCGGCCCTGGGTATGGTGGGCCACCCGCAGCTCTCCCAGTGCACCTCAGTCCTGACCTATAAACCTACTGCTATTTAAGCGCTATACATACTAGCTGCACTCACACCTAGCCAGGAGAAGGCGCTCTAATTCTAACCTGAAGAACCCATGTCATTATAGCTCAGTCGCTAATACAGCTTAATGCTGACTTGCCTCTCGTACACAAATACCCAAACACATCTATGTCAATGCCCCTCAACACCACAGCCGTTCTAAGGCAGAGGACGGGACAAGGCTTTACCAATGAGCATCAAAAACCGGGCGAGTAGAATCCCCGATACTCTAGTACGCAGTCCCACCCAAGATCCCCTCCACCGCCCTGGCACAGGAGGAACCCACCCGTACGCAACTCTGCCAAAGGACCTCAATCCTGACCTGCCGCCCCCGCCTCCATTCGAGTGCTTGGTCCACACAGCTTTTCAAGGGCACGTCAATCATTTATTCAACACTTGGCGCCTTTCCAGCTCTTCGAACCGCATACCACTCTATCCGTTCAACTCTCTTCACCTTTCTACCCCACACACAAATGACCCGGTGCACACCGAGCTTGACCTTCAGCGGCCATCGCCATATCCAGCCCCGGGCCCCTAATAGGGCTCTGACACGCACCTCGCTCCTGTCCCTCACATACCCAATTATGCTTTGAAGGGGCATGAAATGCCAACCTCCTCTGCAAAAGTGCATATGTGAATAGCCCTCCCCTCACACAAGCCAGTGCCCCCACCTCATCTCCCCTCTCCTAGGCCCCTAGGGTACCCGCGCATGCCTGGTGCCAGGGCCAGGGTCGGTATTATTAGGCCGACTGACTTTGTTTTTATGGAAATTAGGGCTCCGGCTCTGACACTTCTTGACAAGCCTCGAAGAGCGCAACCAGGGGCCGTTCATCAAAGGAGACCGCCGGACAGCCGGGGTCGGAACATTTGCTTCCTCGGCCTAAATATAGACACCGGCATATGGCGCTGGGAGGACTGCATCCTGCAGCGCACCTGGCCGGGCACACCTGGCGGGAGAGGCCTGCCCTTGGCTGAGGCCCAAGGTGGTACCGCGCGCTGGCACCCCCGGGAGTTTACAGCAGAATCTCTCTTCGCCATACTATCGCAAAGGCCTCTTGCGCTGGCACGAGGCAGTGCGGGTACGTTCAGTACCCGGTGGAAACATTCCCCGGATGTTTAGCCGTGCATGTGACTGCTAAACTTTAAGGAAACCTTCCACTTCGCGTTTTATGACCCATTTCTGCTATTCCAAGACAGCATGATTCCCAAAAATTGTGAATTACAAGTTTATAAGTGCGAATTACAAGTTTATAAGTGCCAGTTTCATAATTGGTGTTCTACAAAAACAACTGGAATGGGTCTTGACCCCAGCCCCGAAAATCCTTAAGGTAGCACTTGCAGAGAATGACAGAGTCAGAGGTAGGTAGAGAGAAAAGGAGCAGAGACCTAGACAGCAGTGCAGAAAAACCATGTTCCAATGGGGCCCTTTTGAAGCTGGGGCTCTGGTCAAGTGCCCAGTTAGCGCTTTGAGTAGATTACCGCTCCCACACCTCATGGCCAACATTATCTTGCCACTACTGCATTATGGGACAAATCTGCGCTCTTCTGGTGACCTGCACACCAAGGTCACAGTCTGCATCAATTCTAGGCCTGAGCCGAGTTCATGGAGTCGCGCTACGTGACCCTCCACGCAGTGGTCAAACAAGCATTTGCAGTGCAACGGTCTCGGCTTTAGTTAAGCTTAAGCAATTCTGTTTGTAATTAGGTAGCTTTTAGCTTTGCTTTTATTAGTGTTTTTTTAAATGTGTATGTACATACCATGCATATGTATGTATATGTATGGATGCATTAATATTGGTATTTATATTGATATGCAGATGTTTATATATGTTTATATCTGTATGTGTATGTATATATATTTATACACATACATATGCATATATATATATATATATATATATATATATATATATATATATATATATATGTGCATATATATGCATGTTATGTACATGAAAGTTTTACAAACACTAATAAAAGTAAAGCTAAAAGGCCACCTGTTTACAAACAGAATTGCTTCAAGTGTAATAAAGATGAGACCTATTGCATTTTGAATGTTTTTTCACTAGTGCCTTTAGGCAAAGAGTAAGTGGTTGGAGTAAGGTCACGCAGTTTTTTCAGTGTGAGTAGTAGAGAGTGATTAGTAGAGAGTGAGTAGAGACTAGAGTATTAGAGTAGGAGGTAAAGAGTTGTAGAGAGTAGTAGGTAGAGAGTCGTAGAGAGTGAATTGTAGAGAGTGAGTAGTAGAGAGTGATTAGTTGAGAGTAGAGATAGTGAGTATAGAGTGGAGTAGTAGAGAGTAGTAGAGAGTGAGTAGTAGAGAGTAGTAGAGTGAGTAGTAGAGTGAGAAGTAGAGTGAGTAGTAGAGAGTGAGTAATAGAGAGTGAGTAGTAGCGCGAGTAGTAGAGAGTGAGTTGAGAGTAGAGTAGTACAGAGTAGAGTAGTAGGTAGAGTAGTAGGTAGAGAGTAGTAGGTAGAGAGTAGTAGGTAGAGAGTAGTAGAGAGAGTAGTAGAGAGTGAGTAGTAGAGTGAGTAGTAGAGAGTGAGTAGTAGAGAGTGAATAGGAGAGTGAATAGTAGAGTGGGTAGTAGAGTGAGTAGTAGTGAGAGTAGTAGAGAGTGAGTAGTAGAGAGTGAGTAGTAGAGAGTGAGTAGTAGAGAGTGAGTAGAGACTAGAGTAGTAGGAAAAAAGTAGTAGAGAGTAGTAGGCAGAGAGTAGTAGAAAGTGAATGGTAGTGAGTAGTAGAGAATGAGAAGTAGAGAGTGAGTAGTAGAGAGTAGTAGAGTGAGTAGAGAGTAGAGTAGTAGAGAGTGAGTAGTAGAGTGAGTAGTAGAGGATGAGTAGAGTAGTAGAGAGTAGTAGAGTGAGTAGTAGAGAGTGAGTAGTAGAGATTGAGTAGTAGAGAGTGAGTAGTAGAGTGAGTAGTAGAGAATGAGTAGAGAATGAGTAGTTGAGTGAGTGGTAGAGAATGAGTAGAGAGTGAGTAGTTGAGTGAGTAGTAGAGTGAGTAGTAGAGAGTAGTAGAGAGTGAGTAGTAGAGAGTAATAGAGAGTTAGTAGTAGAGAGTGAGTAGTAGAGATTGAGTAGTAGAGATTGAGTAGTAGAGAGTGAGTAGTAGAGAGTAGTAGAGTGAGCAGTAGAGTGAGTAGTAGAGCGTGAGTATTAGAGTGAGTAGAGAGTGAGTAGAGAGTGAGTAGAGAGTGAGTAGTAGAGAGTGAGTAGTAGAGTGAGTAGTAGAGAGTGAGTAGTAGAGAGTGAGTAGTAGACAGTGAGTAGTAAAGAATGAGTAGTAGAGTAGCAGAGTGAGTAGAGAGTGAGTAGTAGAGAGTGATTAGTAGAGAGCGAGTAGTAGAGTAGTAGAGAGTGAGTAGAGAGTGAGTAGTAGAGAGTGAGTAGTAGTGAGTGAGTAGAGAATCTCACACACACAGTGTCTCCCACACACAGTGTGTCAGTGTCTCACACACAGTGCCACACACACACAGTGCCTCACACACAAAGTGTCTCACACACACAGTGTCTCACAAACGGTGTCTCACACAGAGTGTCTCACACACACAGTGTGACACACACACAGTGTTACACATACACAGTGTCACACACACAGTCTCACACAGTGTCTCAAACACAGTCTCACACACACACACAGTGTCTCACACACACAGTGTCTCACACACAGTGACACACACACACAGTGTCTCACACATACACAGTGTCTCACACACACACAGTATCTCACACACACACAGTGTCTCACACACACAGAGTATCACACACACAGTGTCTCTCACACACACACAGTGTCTCACACACACACAATGTCACACACACAAACAGTGTCTCACACACACACTGTGTCTCACACACACAGTGTCTCACACACACACATTGTCTCACATACACACACTCACACACACACAGTGTCTCAAAGACACACAGCCTCACACACACAGTGTCTCAAACACACATACAGTGTCTCACACACAGTGTCACACATAAACACAGTGTCACACACACACAGTGTCTCACACACACACACACAGTGTCTCACACACAACTCTCCGCTCTTGTCCCCCACCCCCTATACCTTCTGTTCCTACCCTGCCCGGTCTCCAACCTTGGCCACTCCCGAGATCTCTTGCTGCCCATTGCCAGCCTGCTCCGCCTTCATTCACTGCCAGCCCCCCTCCCTCCACCGCAGCACCGCCAGGCAGCCCTCTTTGCGAGCAACTGGGGGCCACAGCCCAGACATGAATACAAGCCCTCACCCAACACCTCTCCTCCAATGCGAGACGCCAAAGTGAGGGGCGAGGGTGAGGGAAATCACACATACAAGTAGGAGAGAGGGCATTGAGGCGCTGGACATCCGCGGGGGGGAAGGGTCCTGTTGCAACCTCCGCAGTAAGTCCGTCCGTTTGTAGTCCGTCCCTCGGTTATACTTAGTGTGCCTCACTGCCCCACGGTTGAAGGTGGGAGGTGTCAGTGTCTTCCTTTCTGGCCTTCTCATCCCACCCCACGTCCAGCCTCTCATGAAAGAGTGGGAGTAGGGCATTAACTCCACATTAAAGCCTCATGTATCACAGGCCTTGAATTTAGACTGTGACTGCAGGGGCGGGGGTTTGCTGTCCCTTGCAGGCCTCCTTACCACCCCAGCCCTTTCAGTAGGATTCAAGCAAATTCTGCTGGTATTGCTGCTTCTAACTGGCTGCCCAGGGCCACCAAAGGTGGCCACCTACGAGGGTGGCCACCCTTAGTGCCATAGGATGGCACAGACCCATGAGCGGTCTAGTGTTCGGGGGACCAGATGGTCCCCCTGTGATGCCACTTCCTCCTCCAGGGGAGGGGCAGGATAAGCTATATGACCCAGGGGGCGAGGGTCAGGCACCCTCTATGTTCCTGGACGCGGTGGCGAGCTGACCCTTTGCAGGTGAGTGGCTTGTTTTGAGGTGTGGGCTGGCGGTTCTGGAGGGGGGTGTCCGGGGGGGGGATCCTGTTGTTGTTATGGGTCCCGGGGGGGGTTGGGGGTTCCTCAGTGCTGGGGCGCGCTGCCACTGCTCTGGGCGCCCGGTGCTCGTGGTATACTGGCCTGGGTTGTAGTGTGGCAGGCTGGGGGTGCTGTGGGCGGCAGGGGTGGCGTACACGGGTGCGTGCACGGGGAGAGGGGGGCCACGCGGGCCATGTGCAGCTTTTGTCTGGTCGGGGATTGTTTTTGGGGGTGGGGGCGGGTTGCTGCGGGATGGTGACGCAAGCCGATGGGGGGCTTCTTTGCTACTGCGCGCTTTCAGCGCTGTTCCTGGGCCTCTGGTTGTTCGGGGGTCTGCCTGTGGGGTGGGATGGTATGCCGGGTTGGCCCGGGGCAGCCAGTCAGTATGTACACTTTTTCGATATTCGAAAGACTGACCCTGGGTGTCCACTTTTAGCGATTGCTCACATCACAAAGTTAGTGTACTCACGTCTATGCCTATTCTCTTCCATGAGTTTTCCGTTAATGCAAGGCTGGACTCTCGGCATCCTCTCTCGGCTTACGGGCTGGTCCGGGGGGGGGGGCGGTCTTCCTTGGGCTTCACTGGAGCAGCGTGCACCCCTCCTGTGCCGCGCTCTCTGGTGGGGCCGCCCTGCTGCTGTGCGTGTCCTTGTGGTTTGGGTCCCACGCAGGACAGGATTTTGGGCAAAATGTTGCTTTTGTTGCGTGGGGGGGGATGATCCTTCCTTTAGGCTAACCGTGTTTTGGCCAGTCAAGGATCGGGCGCTTTGGCTCTGTTGCCGGTCCTCCTGGTTGGGGCCCACGCAGGACTTTGATTTGCCGCAGACTCGCGCATGCGCAATTCAGCTAGTATGTGGGGGGAGTCTGGGGCGGCGGCGTCCACACCCAGAGCCAGGGCGGAGTTACAGGGCGATCCAATACAGGAAGTTACAGAGGGGTACCCTCTACAGGAGCACCGGAAGGGTCTGAGAGCAAATTATCCCGAGGGTAAGGTAACAGGTAAGGTAAAACTTTATTTGCATAGTTACTTAAAACCATTGCAATGCATACAATTAATACAACCATATTAAAATGTTCCATGTTTAAAAGTGAATGCTCCCTCATGAGCGTCGCAACATGACCTTCAAAAGACGTTTCAATGTCAATACAATTTAAATGTCCCAGATGTTTTTGTCTTTACTGCCTGTGAGAGGTTGTAATCCGCTGTAAGATTTATCCAATCACTTAGTAAAATTTCCCCCATAGCGCAATGGACTACAAAGTGACAATCAGTTTGGCATTTTTAAACGAGCTGCTTCGAGAAATTTAACAAACCTAGTGTTCAGTTGTGGTGATGAGGGATCAAAGCATGCCAGGACAGCTTGTCTCCTTGTCCTGATACCTCTTTGATTAAAGCAAGTTTTTAGCAGCTGTCTCCTTTCTTGACACAGCTCAGTGCAGGTGCAGATTGTATGAATGATGTCGCCCGAGTCCTTGTTGCACAGACTACAGAGAGTGAAAGCCTGCTCCCTTTTCCAAGGTGGAAGCTGCTGCGTGGTTGGTAACACTCCAAGTCTGAACTTTAAAAATTTTTGTTTTAGTATTTTTGAATATCCCAGATTAAAGTAGTGTTGTGGGGCTAAGTGCTTATATGTGGCCAAGGTCATCCAGGCATGCGCTCTGAGCGAGAAGGTCGCCTTATCCTCTAGCAAGGAGAGTGTCTTCAGCGTCTTCCACACCGTTTTTTTGAACGCCGAATGGAGGCAGTGTGTGTCCCATAAGGGGGACAGGCCTGTGATCGTCAGAGCCTCCTCAAGATATTGGCCTACGGGTGATTTCGGCCTCTGTTGAATCTCTTGCCAGAGGAGGTAGTTTAATGTGTTCGGGTTTGCTGTCCTAATCTTGTGCCAGCAGTTAATGAAAGCGCCGTAGCTAGCCCAAGTTTGCTTTATAAGGCCAAATTCCAGACGAATTTGTGCCGGTGAAGTGTAGGTCGGGAGGCTGAACAATGTTCTATATGCTTTAACAACTGTTTTGTCCAGCAGATTGCTGACTCTCCCACACAGTGCCTCAGTGCCGTAAGTAATAGAAGGCAATATTTCGGCCCGGGCTACCATCAAAAGTGGATTCAGAGTAGGGCCCAGTAATTTGGCTGAGACTCCCTTCAGAGAGAGTGCAAGAATCATCCCTTTCCTTTTGATCTCCTGTTGCTGGCTGTTAGCTAGGCCATCTTTGTCTATATATATACCCAGGTATTTGTAAGCCTCTGCTGACTCGACATGTTTATTACCCAGGCGCCACTGATAGGGCTTTTTTCGTTTCTTGTTTATTGTCATGGACCTTGTTTTGTTTAAGTTTATTGAGAGACAATTTTCTTTTGCGTAGACCTCTAGACAGTTCAAGAGATGTTGCAGGCCCACTGCGGTGTAGCTGAGTAGGACCACGTCGTCCGCATAGAGTAGATTAGATATTGGGGAGCCCCCTAACCTGGGTGGGTGCGAGTTGCAGTTGTTAAGTGCCGGGGTTAAGTCTGCCATGAATAGGTTGAATAGCGTGGGGGCCAGCACGCAGCCCTGTTTCAACCCTTTCGTTGTTTGAATTTTCCTTGAAAGATGCGTTCCTGAGCCCAATTTTACTTGAACCCAGGTGTTGGAGTGTAGGAGCATGATCAGTGATAGAAGATTGTTGGAAATACCCCATCTGGCTAGCTTCGCCCATAGTTTGGACCTGTCCACATTATCAAATGCGGCACTGTAATCAATGAAACAAGCGTGAAGCTGCATGTGCTTGGTTTTTGCCATGTCCATTAGCATTGACATTGCCATGATGTTAGTTATTGTGCCGGTGCTTTTTCGAAATCCTGTCTGGTTAAGCGGAATTATTTCTTTGTTTTCCGCCCAAGTTGTCAATTCCTCCAGCAGTGTACCCGCAAAGTATTTAGCTTCATTGTCGATCAGGGCTACTAATCGGTAATTGGCTGGTTGTTTCTTGCTGCCCGTTTTATGGATTGGCACAATTATCGACCCTTTCCAAGAGTCTGGAATTATGCTCAGATGTCGTACTTCAAGAAATAGTGAGTGCAGTATTTTTGCCCAATCCTCTGGTTTTTCTTTGAACACTGCTGGTGGAATACCATTCGGCCCTGGAGCTCCATCCTTTTTTCCCTTCTTGATCTGTTTTTTAATTAAGTGCTGTTCATTGACGGGTGTACTTTTTTTGCTGTGTTGTTTAACTCCAGCGGGTATGCTGGTTGCCTTTACACATGAACCAGCTGTAGAGTTTGCGGGGGGGAAGCTAGCACTTTCCCTACTACAATCGATGGTGTCAACTATGTGCTCCGCTATTTTGATCTTCCCCGGCGTTGACGCAGTGAAGCTTTGGGCACTGAAGTGAGATTTTAAATAGGTTGCCCATGTTTCTTCTAATATATAGGAGGTGGGGCCCACACGGTTCGGGTTTGTTATCTTGTTTACTGTTTTCCAGAATCTATCACTGGCGTTGTGCTTGATGTTGTGCAAGAGTTTTACCCAGAGGTCCTGTTCATTGTTGTTGTTAATATTCCATTTCAGCCTCTTTAGTTTGGTTCTCTGTTCCCGCACATTGGAAATGAGTGTAATGTTACATGGGTCGTGGTGTAAAGATCTTAGCGAGCCGTTTAATGATTTTTTGAGTCCTTTTAATTGTTTTCTTTGGCTCATGGGTAGATTGATCGGTTGTGACTGCCCATGTGAGATCCTTTGTGTTGTAGCTGTTGCCTTTAGAGAGCTGAGGTTGCTTGTAAAGCGTTCCCAGGAATTTATCTGGTTTTCGCCAGGTGTTTGAGCCAATTTCAGATTGATTGCTGTTTCTGTCAAGGTCTTTATTGATTCTGTCGAGAACTTAATCCTCTTGTAATTGGTTGTGTAACTTGAGCCTAATTGTAGAGCGGGGAGAATTTTGTTCGTAGCTGTGCCCACTAGGGAGGCCTCCTGGGGGCGGTGATCACTGTCTCCTATATCGCCCATTTTGAAGCCTGTTACATGTTGCCACAGTGGAAGGCTAACAAACGTATAGTCTATAAGCGAGCTTGATCGCTCAGTGAGGTAGCTTGCTGCTGGAGGAGTATCATTATCTGTTCTTCCATTAAGGGCCCTCAGGTTTAAGTGTTCCAGGTCTTCCAGCAAGTGGCGATTTGTCTTGTTTGGCCTCCCGTGGGGAAAGGTGCTTTGCTCAGGTAAATTGTAGTGTAGTGATTGGAGAGAGACTTCCTTTGATTCGGATGATCCCATTAAGAATAAATTCATGTCTCCTGATAAAATGAAATTTGAGACTTCTGAGCAGTCTGCATGTGAGGATATTAGTTCTATTAGTTTTACTGTGTCAGTTGATGTTCGTTTCGGGTGGATGTAGACATTGAACAGAATTACTTCAGACTTTGCCTCTGCCCATGGGAGGGTGAGTTTAACTGGTAATGCTACATCATTCTCCGGCCCCGTTAGTTTCGCTGTTAGTATAGATGATATTGAGATATATGTCGCCAGCCCCCCTGAGGCGTGGCCCATTTTACTCCCCTTAGTGGCGGGGCGCGCGAAACAGCGGAAACCTTGAATTTGCATTGGTTCTATGAGCCATGTTTCCTGTAGCATAATGATATCGAAATTGTTCAGGTATTGGAGGAAATCGGAGTCCTCAGTTTTTGCTGCCAAACCATTTACGTTCCACGAGCAAAGGCGAATTGTTGCTGCTTTCGACACTACTTTGTCCTGAGTTACGTAGTTAGTATGTCATTGTGGCACTGGCGTGAGAGTTATCCCGAGGGAGATCCACGCTGGCATGGATCCTGGAGGAGTGATGGCGCCCCGTTAGTCCTTCGGGCGGTTGTAGACCTGAGCAACCGGGGGTTGCGTACAATGCTCCGCCCCCCAGAGGGGGAGGGGTGGGAGTATGGGGCGGAATAGAGGTCCGCAGAGGGGAGGGGTTAGACCTTCCCCCAAAACTGACAACGCCCCGCGGTTAACACCACGGAGGGTTATGGCTCTTTAGGTGGGCGGATCGCGAGAGGCGGCCTGCTCGTGGATCGCCCTAAGATAACCCAACATGTTGGCATAATGTACATGCTAATAAAGCTGCAACAACTTTCTCCAACAAATCAGAGTGTGGTGTCTGTTATTTGGGAAAGGTGGAGGAGGAGCGGTCCAGGGTATGGGCCGATATTGGCACTATGACTGGCTGCCCCGGGCCACCAAATGTGGCCACCTATGAGGGCGGTCACCCTTAGTGCCTTAGGATGGCACAGACCCATGAGCGGTCTAGTGTTTGGGGGACCAGATGGTCCCCCTGTGATGTCACTTCCTCCTCCAGGGGGAGGGGCAGGATAGGCTATATGACCCAGGGGGCGAGGGTCAGGCGCCCTCTTTGTTCCTGGACGCGGTGGCGAGCTGACCCTCGCCCCCCCTCCCTGTGGACTTCGGATGGGTGGCTGCCCGTGCGCTTTTTCCCACCCATCCGCTTACCCTGCTTTCGGGCAGTAAGGGGGGTGGGCTTGTTGCTACTAATATTAATCTCTTTTGTGTTGCAGGCGGAGTTACAGGGTGATCCAATGCAGGAAGGTACAGAGGGGTACCCTCTACAGGAGCACCGGAAGGGTGCGAGAGCAAATTATCCCCAGGGAGATCCACGCTGGGATGGATCCTGGAGGAGTGACGGCGCCCCGTTAGTCCTTCTGGCGGTTGTAGACCTGAGCAACCGGGGGTTGCCTACAATGCTCCGCCCCCGAAGGGGGAGGGGCGGGAGTAAGGGGCAGAATAGAGGTCCGCCGAGGGGAGGGGTTAGACCTTCCCCCAAAACTGGCAACGCCCGCGGTTAAAACCACGGGGTATGGCTCATCAGGTGGGTGGGTCGCGAGAGGCGGCCTGCTCGTGGATCGCCCGTAAGATAACTCAACATGTTGGCATAATGTACATGCTAATAAAGCTGCTACAACTTTCTCCAACAAATCAGAGTGTGGTGTCTGTTATATGGAGGCGGAGCGTTCCGGGGTATGGGCCGATATTGGCACTAAGGATTCCAGTTGCAAACCTGTTGGCAGCTGTGCAAAGCCTTGTTGCATGTCTTCTTAGGTGGGACCCCAGTCGCTGGATTTTAAACCTTTGCCGAGTGAGAGACATGAAGTGAGATATGCTGTTTTACACTAGAGCAGAGAACGGACGGGGAAGGGACAGCAGAGAGCAGACGGGAAAGGGAGAGCAGAGAGGGAAAGGGAGACCGAGAGAGAGAAAGAAAAAGAGCAAGAGATAAAGATAAGGAAAAATATAGAGAAAGATCAAGCAAGAGCAGCAAGAGAGCGAGCAAGAACGAGCAGACACTGGAGAACGCGGGAAAGAAGGGGAGAGAGAGATTGACAGAGTGAGAAAGAAAAGATGGAACAAATGGTGGGTAGACGAGCGATTTAGAGAAAGACCCCATACCTGAGTGCCTCGGTTATACTTAGTGTGCGTCACTGCCCCACGGTTGACGATGCGAGGTGTCATTGTCTTCCTTTCTGGCCTTCTCCTCCCGCCCCACGTCCTGCCTCACATGAAAGAGTCAGAGTAGAGCATTAACTCCGCATCAAAGCCTCGTGTATCACAGGCCTTGAATTTAGACTGTGACTGCAGGGGCGGGGCTCCGCTGTCCCTCGCCGGCCTCCTTACCACCCCAGCCCTTTCAGTAAGATTTAAAAAAAATCTGCTGGTATTGCTGCTTCAGGATTCCAGATGTAAACCTTTTGGCAGCTGTGCAAAGCCTTAATGCATGTCTTCTTAGGTGGGACCCCAGTCGCTGGATTTTAAACCTCCGCCGAATGAGACACATGAAGTGTGATATGCTGTTTTTCTTAATCTTAATCTTTTCAAACCTCCACCATCCTAATTAATCTACCCTTCATTTTTATTTATTGTAATGACTTTTTTTGAGACTTTTTGTATTTCTGTTTACTTTTCCCTTTACTTCTTTAATCCTTCCTTCCTTCCTTCCTTCCTTCCTTCCTTCCTTCCTTCCTTCCTTCCTTCCTTCCTTCCTTCCTTCCTCCCTTCCTTCCTTCCTCTTTCTTCCTCCTCCTGTTTCCCTTTTTCACCCCACCCAGAGCCATTGCAGAGCAGGGTGACCAGGGGAGCGGTGGCGCCAGGCCAACCACCCCCCCTCCAAACAGCCAGCAACAGCAGCCTACCATGTGGACGGTGGCGCTGCCAAGGGGTGCAGCCTAGGACAGTCTTTTTAAAGCTGGAGGTGGCAGCACTAGTTTTTTCATGTGCAACGCCACTTCCCCTTTATGCTTTTAGCAGATGGCAAGCCTGGCAGTGGGTAACCCCTACAGAAACGTTGGCTGAGTTAGGAGAGGGTGAGCAGATGTTTGCAGTGCGCAAGCCAAGTCCAGCGCACCACCTAGCAGCCGACACACCACTGGGCAGATATCCTTCACCAGGAGCAGGACCTGCTCGGCCTGCTAGGTGTCGAGATTGCGTGGCTTGGTGAGTATTATTTGTTGTGTTTGTGTTCTACATTGTTTTAAAAAAAATCCAGAATAGCATGCTGCGCACACTCAGAGGTAAGTCACGTTTAGTTTACGTTAGGAATATTATTTGATCCAGTTTAAGCTAGGCAAGTGCTCTGCGCTCCCTAATCATACTCATCAGCGCTTGCTTTGGCTGATTATTTAAGAAGCCATTGCAGACTCCTCTGTCCTCCTGTCACTATAGTGATATCAATGAGTTAGCACTATCCATGACTTTCTTTATGTAGCTCGTTCAGTCCCAAGCAATTTCACAGTATTGTGTAGTGCTAGTATGCATCTGTGCATTGCAAAAATGGGTGACTGAGTTGGTCTATCAATGTGGTTGAGAAATGAGAATATAATCAAAGATCATGCATTGCAAGGCATTAGTTCCAAATGTAGTTTTTGTTAAGGAACTTTGGAATAGGAGTTTTAGGATTAGTATGGCCAAATGAATGATCACCGCTACTATTACCAGAGGCTATCTAATTTAGATAAGTACAATGTTATTGAACTTGCCCGTCATAATCATTTTGTGGAGATTAGTTCTACCAAAAATCTATTTTTTTATCTTCTTTATTTCTTACATCAGCACCCAAGGTCAAGAAGAGGTGCAGCGCAAAGGCAGGTCCGGGAAGACCTGGAGAGGAGGCTCAAAGCACCAGCATGACTGCTAAGGGCTTTGCTCAGTCAGTAGGTCCTGTTATTTAATATTATATTTACATTTTTGTTCTAGTACCTTGACTCACTGTATTTGCTAAGCGAGGCAGATATGTATCCCACCCATCATCATTCATCACCCCCTCCCTGCCCATGGCATTTCTCCACCCACAACTAATAAGGTTCAATTTGTGACTGCAGTGTTGGCTGTGCAATGTGTGCCAGCTTCAGTTAATGCAGTATTTTCCAAATTTTCAATGCATTTCAAACTGAACACACAAGGTGTGTTTCCCTTCGCCCACTCAGTCATCTCTTAGTACTTCACTCCTTTATTCTTTCCTAAGTTGTTCAGTCCCAGCCTACAAAAAATTTGACATATCCAGTCTTGGCATGTGTCATATTTTTATGGCATGTGAAGTGATTCCAAAATATATTTAATGGTTTCCCATAACAGATATATTTTATGCCTGTTCAGATTTTTCCCTTTCAACTTTCATCTGTTACAGTGACTCAATAAGCCAAAGCTTAACCAGATGACAAATTAATGATCAGTGACAGTCTTCTATTCCATAGCAAAAGCTCTACCTACCAGCCTAATCCCTTTTCCTTACCCTACAGTAGAGTAAGTCAAGTTTCTTTTCTTTACTGCCCAGCAAATGATTTTGTTGGAAACAACTTGTGGTGGTAGCCGAGGCCAGTGAGTAAAGTGGGACTAAGTGCCTGCTTTGATTTCAAGTTTGGCGTAAGGGATACTCTGTGATGAATGTGCTAAATACAATCTATATAGCCCATTACTTTCCCTGTAGTGCAGTGCATTGTTTTCCCCACTGTCTACTTATGACAGACAGGATAACAATATCTGCATTTTATATGTGACATGTGTGACGTAGTATTTTCGTTTCTCATTTATCTGGCTCTCTAGAGTCAGGGTAGAACGTGCAAGGTATTTGAAGAAGAGCAGGGCCATTGATATTAGATAGAGATAATTCTCAACCACAGCTGCCCCAGTCGCAGTCAGTAGCAAAGTACCCAACGTGCTAGCTAGCATGCCTCCATTCATTTAGCACAACAACCTGTACTCTACAGTGCAAAGGCCTTACTTGCTAATGAGATGTCATTTATTTTTATTTCTCAACTCAAAGTGTCTCTTTAGAAAAGCCTTTAAAAGAAATAATATTACATCACTGTTTTTTAAATTTTGTGTTATTCTGCCTTAGTTCTTTTCTGCCAGACAGGCAGTGCTTTTTGTGTGAGACATGTGGGTAAAAAATAGATTTGGCCCTATGACTCTCCTAATCATAATCATATTAAATTCCAATGACCCTAGGGGACCTGCAATGTACTGCTACAGTGCCACCCATTACTTAACTTTAAACAAGTGTTTGCAAGGAGCATTGTTTACAATTTGTCTTTTTCTTTTTCTATTTCTCAATGTTGCTACTCCTGCTGGTCTACAAGCACCACCCACCAGGCAGGAGATAGCAGCCCTGCTACAGAGGCTGGAGACCATCCAGTCTGAATACCATTGGTTGGTGGCCCTGGAGGATGAAGAGGTGGAAGCAGCTGTCTTTGACCCGGAACCCAGCTCAACAAGCCAGTTCTAACCTCCTGGCCATTGCATCACCGAACCCAGCTGTCACTGCTGCTACCCCCTTCTTCTCGGATGGGCAGTTTTAGCTTTGCATCCTGCAGCAGCTCACCTGCTTTGAAAGCCAGCTAGGGAGCATAGAGCAGAGCCAACTCCATACTTGTATGGACAATGCCCTCTTCTAAACCCTTTTTAATTTTCTTTTTGGTGGGAGGGACTTGTTTGGGTGGAGCAGTTGAAAGGGAGTTTGGATTGGGTGTTTATTTCTTGGACTTTTGTTTGGACATTGGTTGGGGATTGGGTCAATTTGTTTGGGGAGAGGGGTGGGCTTGTTATGGGTGGAAAGTGATTATTGTTTGCAAAATATTAAAGGGCAACGTTATTTTATCACACTTTATGCTTGAAGTAGTCCATTTGTGTTTTACTTTTACTGTGGATTGCTGTCTTTTTGTGCAGCCTGTTTTTAAATCTGTTTATAAAAGTGTATACTGATTAGTTATAGTTCTAAAATACTTGTGTCTTTTTTAGGGGTGGGCGGAGCTTGTGGGGTCCCACTCCACAGAATTGAACGGAGTTAGCAAAAAACTCCATTGAATTCCAGAGTTCCACTTGCAGGTGGATTATTGCTCAGCCACCAATAGCCGGGTTTAGCATCTCCATGAGTACCTGTGTAGAGCCTTTGGAAATCTTCAATAAGGCTGCTGGTTGCACGCTTTCATTAGTTTACTTTTAACTGCTGCATTTATATTTTCCATAAAAAAAACAGCCAATGGGCATGCGTGTACGCCCACAAATGTAATCAACATACGTGGGTGGGAAATTTTAAATCTTTGCTCTTTAAACGTACTAAGGTCTCACAACTCAGGCAGGAAAATCACAGTTGCTTTCAGAATAAATAAATCTACAAAAACGTAAGTGGCACTCACCGCCTCCTGACTCTAAGACAGCCCGCAGTCCGACACCTTAAGCAGCTAGGTTTCACTGACCGGGTTCAGTGCAGGGAAAGTGGCGATGGTAGACATCCAGAGGCCACTATGGAGAGGAGTAGTGATGACGACTCTGGGGTAGGATGCCATGCCGGCGATTACCAGGACACACATAAGAAGGAACATATGGTATTTACTGATATGTGAGCATAGTAGCACACTGCTCCAAGAGGAGCACAAAGTACCAACAAATCTGCAAATTCTGCGAGTGGAGTGGAGTCTACTGCCCACCCTTAGTCTTATTACCCTCTGTAACTATCTTGATGATTAGGGGGATGGTGCCATGACCAATATTGTCTACAACAACCTAGATTAATGAATATTTATCTGCAGTAGCAGTAAGTTACTTACTTACCAACATAACTAGTTCACTTCACTCCATAGTTCTCTTCCTTGAATATAGATGAAGTAATAACAGGGAAGGGATCACAACTTCACAAGCGAGGTCCCACTGCCACCTAGGCGAGCTCCAAGAGTAGGATTAATCAGAACGATTATCCATCGTAGGCAACTAAATGGAAATAAAAGCACTGAGTTAGTGGGTGATAAATTACATCATAACTTTACAAAGAATTGAGACCAAACTACTAGATGGCACAGCAAAAAAATACCTGATTGTGATAAAATAACAAAAAATAGCAACAGTAACTTCAAATGATTAATGGGGAGCATGTATTAAATAAAACTAAACTTACGAAATCCCTGAGTCATAAAAAGTGGACTTAAAGTCTGGAGTGGACATGGTGAAGCGTTTACGCAACACAAGGTCTGGATGATGATGCTGACGACTGATGATCTTCTATATCTAAAATAGGAATCACTTTAATGCATGAGTAGGTAAATGGGGCCAGTGTGGGCTATTGTTTAGGTAATAGAAGATCCTGCAGTGAGTTAGTGTTGCTTTCACCACACCCACTGCACCAAATGTGTGATCCATTTATGGTGTAAATTAAGTCACACCTGAAAAAATCACACAGGCCAGAGGAAGAGGGGATGGGGTTTGAGGAATGGATGGAAAAAGGGATTTGCGTAAAGTTGAAACAAAGACAAATACTATATAAGAAAAATATTCATCTGGGTGATGTGCAGCACATCATCGTCATCAATGTGTTTTGGAAGGAAACGAAGGAATGATTATGACACAGTACAGTTAACTGCATTCTGCCCCAGAGACCCAAGTTATCAGATATCTAAATGTTTGATCTGCTAGGGTTGAACAATTCAAATTATGGAGGAGTGAACCCAGCCAGTTCTAATAATATCATTGTTAAAAGAAAAATTATACTGTATTGCAAAATTAAGTGGTGCATCTGCATTCTCCACGGGAATGTCCATCACTCTTGAGTGCCTGTCTTGACCAGTCCAGTAGGAAGCAGGAGCGTTGAGCTCACCTTTCGCCTTACATTCATGCAGGAGACGAGAAGGCCTGCAGATTGTAAAACATAAACTGTATTGTAGAGTCAAGGAGAAGGACAGAAGAAGGTAAGCTTCATGAGGAGTATAACAAGACTCAGAGGCAGAGGTCAAAATAAGAACGCTCAGGGCTTCTATTTTGCACAACACACACACTCAGCAGCATTTCCCAAATCTAAGCACCTCTTTCCATTCCACTACTAGACCTCAGAGTCGTGGTTTCCCTTTGAAGTCAATAACTTCTTTCTTCTAGCTGTTCTAGAGTTTTTCTGTCCTCCTCCTGACTCTGAGTAACTCCATCCCAGTCCTGACCCAAGCAAGATAGATGTGCAGTGCACTGCTGTTGTAGTATTTTGCTTGTGCAGCTTAGTGCCACTGCCAACTGTTAGCTTTAAGATGACCCCAAAGAAAGTTGCTGCCAAGAAAGTGGTCAGTGATAAGAAGCAGATTTCCACCAGTAGCATGCCTACCAAAACCTTTTTTGGACAACGTCATATGCCTACTACACTGACCAGCAGGGAGCAAACTTGGGGCAGCACTTCCACATCATTAACATCACCCCAGCCTAAGCGGAAGACCATGTCTGTCAGAAAGGCAGCCACTGCTATCATGACAATGCCGACGAGCAGAGATGTTGATTTGGATATGCCTTTGGCACGCTAGTAATCAATTGTTTCAGGAAAAAGAGCAAATGACACAGACAGCAATAGTATATCATCCTGATGTTGGAGCAGAACTGGAGGTCGAGCATCCTGATGAGCAAGAACCTCCTTTTTTAGAATCAATGGCTTCGAGTCTGCTAGCAAGGAAAAGTACTACTCCACCATCTTCTTGAAGCACCACTTCTGATGATGATAATAGGGATGTGTGGTGGATCCCGTCAGAGTCCAGGAGACACCAGGAGAGGCAAGGGAAATAAAAAGTTCCTGAAAGCCTTAGAATTATGGAAGGGGATGATGATGAGGATGAAGAGCTAGTCTTTGTGGAAGGTGACACAGAGGAGTCCGACATTGCTATTCAACCTACTCCGATGAATGTGCCAGGTAGCACATCCAGCTCCCACATTTGCAAACCCCCAGGTGAGACCTGTACTAACCACTGGTGTCCAAATGAACCATATGAAAAAACATGACGCAGTCCAATGGGAGGAGCACCTTAAAAGAATTGCTGAACGTGGTCGTGGTGGTGAAAGTGAGGTGAGCCGGGGAACATCAGCTACAATTCCAATCATGGTGGGAGGTGATGATGAAGAAGAAGAGGGTAACATCATCACACAAAGCAGCCCTGTCCCAGGCATCATGGCAGCCAAATCACCTGCCTCAGGCACTTCACAACAAGACTCAGAGTCACATGTAGATACCACGTGTTGGACTGGGCCCTTTTGGCAGATTCACCCCTAAACTTTTTGCTTTTAAATGTGACCTGGTGTTAGTTGATTTTGGCTTCTGCGCACTTTAACACCGTGTCCCAGTGTAAAGTGCGTGCGCAGTCTGAGTGAGTGTGGTGAGATTGGCCTGCCCTTCGGTAGGAATGCATGGGGAATATGTGTGTCCATGGTAGTTCCTGATGTGAGAGTAGTGCAGGGGCGAGTTTGGTATGTGCGAACTCGTGAGATTAAATGCTGTGCGACGGTGTGTGCAGATTTAATGTGACTAGTGGAGAAGTGCCACTTTTAGAAGTTGGGATTTCTGTGTGCAGTGAATGTGAATTGCCTGGTGAATAGGGAGATCTGCATGTAGATGGGAGGGAGGAGTTGCACCTGGGACCTGAATAGGGCTGTGCCTTCCCTCCACAATGCTGGCTCTGCCCCCTGTGGTGCATCTGATGTCCCTGGTCTGTCCTGTGAATAGGGAGAGGGGCTGAGCAAAACAAAGTGCTCCAGAACCAGTTGTAACTGGTTCTCCCCTTGCCCTACAGCCTTAGACAAAGGAAATGTGTGTATAAAAATGGGCTGTGACCCCATGTAAAATGTTCTCTCTGGATCCTGACATGAGGGGGCCTGCTGCTGCTGCTGGGCGCCAGAAGGACCCGCCACTGGGGACTGCCGCCCTACTGGAGGGCCCTGTGAGCTGGCCCCTGGGCCCAGCCTTTGCCCCCCCTGCATTCTTAAAGACTTTACTGGACTTTACCATTGGGTGCCTGGGAGGCGCTTTGCCTCCCTTCCTAAGGAAGCGCTCTATTTCCCTGAGGAGCACTGAATGTGGTGCCTTTTCTCTGGAGGAGCCGTGGTCCTATTTGCGGGTTGCAGCATGGATCTGCGATCCTTTTCGGCGTGTGGATCCCCCTGCAAGTGCTGTTGTCGAGCGGGTGCCCACCCAACATATTTGCCTGTTGAATACCCCTAGCGGGTGCCCACCTCGCCAGGGACTGTGTGGTGAAACACGGGAGCCTACCCCGCATGGCGCCGCTCACCTGCCGCTTTAATAACCCCTAGCGGGTGCCCACTCCGCCAGGGCCCTTGTGCCTAAAAAAACAGGACCCTACCCCATATTACAGCCTACAGCCGACACAAATTGGAATACTGAGTGCTGCCGCTCTGCCCGCAGCAACCCAAAAGTGCTTGAAGGAAGACAGGAAGCGGACGGGAGCCCACCCGCGCTCCTGTAAACAGAGGAGAGCCGGAAAGCGGAAGCCGAGCCCGGCCGGAAGAAGCTGAGCCCAGCCAGGGGAGTGAGGCCGTAACGTGGCCAAGGAGATCTTTCAGGCGGGACCCCTGTAGGGAGGAGGGAGTCCTGCAGGCAGCCACAGCGCGACCGTGAGAGGAGTGGGGCCCCCCACCGTGGAGGAGAGCCCCGGGTTGACAGCAGCCTGATGAGGAAGTGCAGAGTCTTCCCCCCTCCAGCAGAGAGCCCAGTGAGTGAGGGCTTCTCTTTGTTTTGGTGTGCCTTGGTTGTTGAGCGGACCCGCGGGAGAGCAGGCCACTCCGATGTCGGGAGGGGGAAAGAGGCCCCTCAAGGACAAGAGCCCCACAGTAGGGCCCCAGAGAGCTTTTCTACTCCACCGCTGCACCGCCATAGTGGGAAGCTGCAATAATGCCCCTAATTTATTCGTCGGGCCCAAGTGAGGGGTCGCCCGAGTTTGAATTGTTTTAGGGGCCATTTACTTGACAGGCCCGAGGGGGGGCTGGGGGCTCACCAGGCACAAGGAGTGCAGTATTCAGTGGGCCGGTGCCATTTTTCACCAGCTGCCCCACTTGGCAGAGGGCAGCTGCTACATTGCGTTTTGGGAGCCCCAGCAAGGCCCA
Organism: Lissotriton vulgaris; assembly: GCF_964263255.1. Lineage (NCBI taxonomy): Eukaryota > Metazoa > Chordata > Amphibia > Caudata > Salamandridae > Lissotriton > Lissotriton vulgaris. Next base: position 1,483,645,838 of record NC_141693.1, read on the forward strand.
GAGGGCACAGTCGTGCCAGAGCCCGTTTTTCCCTGATCCCAGCTGCCCTGTGAGAGCACAGGCAGCTGCAACGTTTTGCGCAGGTTGGCACAAAAGGGCACATGGAGTGCCAGTGCCCCCCTTTGTGATTTCACAGCTGCCCAGCAATTAGCGGGCAGCTGCCACGTTTAGGCTTGTTCTCTTGCGCATCTTTGCTTTGGCTGCCTAGGCAGCGCGCCCTGACTATTTGGACAGAGGACATTTGATCCCCATGGAAGGCCAGTTGGCCTGGGGTCAGTAACTTCTCTGATTCTTGCACAAGGGGATTGCATACTGTGTTCGTGATGGTAATTGCCTAATGTGATTTATGCGTAATGTGCAATAACGTTATGCCTGGGATACCTCTAAATGTGTTTTATGATTAAGAGGTTGTGTTGCTTAGTATAGTTTATGCTAGTCAGTTTATGTTTCCCGCGTGATCTATGCCTAGGGTGATTAGGATTGCGTAGTGTGTATCTACCTTTTACCAGTGATTACTGGTGGTGTTCTACAATTGTTATTTTATGCTACAGTTATTCGATGTTCTACTAAGTGCTGATTCTGACAGTGGTCCACGTTGCCCTGTCTTGTGTAAATAATCCCCTGTAGATACTGCCCAGTGCCAGTTGGCATAGTGCATAGGTGTGATTATGATCTAATGTGCTTATCGTAATACAAAGGTTATTTGTATATATAACCTTGTGTGGAGTTCCTTTTTGTGGTGTGCCTAGTGTGTTGCTGGTGTGTGTGTGTTGCGCAAATGCTTTGCACATTGCCTCCAGGATAAGCCTTACTGCTCGTGCCATGCAATCAAGGGGGTGAGCAGGGGTTATCTTTGGAGTGTAACTCCCTTGCCCTAACTAGAGTGGTGGTCTCTGCCTGGCTTTGGCGCAAGCCTTAGCCAACCAGAGATCCCATTTCTAACACCATGGAATACAACCACAATGCACACTGAGTCTACCATCAACTCCTTCTCAAAAGTCGCTTGCGTCACTGCTCCCAGCAAAAAAGAAAAAAAATACACGCAACTAGTATAGAAATGCTTAGACAGGAGGGGGCTTGCAACAGCAATCACCCAACAGCACATCCGTGAAATGAGAAGCTGGTAAAAATGTTTGCACTAGATTTCCTCCCTTTTCTTTTGTGGAAGGAGAGTGATTTTTAGAAATCGTGGCAGCCATCTGCATAAAATGGAATATTCAAAGTTAGACCTATTTTGAGAGAATTGCTGTTCCAGCGCTAAATCATGATGTGCTGCAATTGGTTAGACAAGCTTTGCAGCAAGGTGTTGTTCACACTATCCACCTGAAGACAGACATATGGACCAGTGAGGTGACTGATTACATGTGCATCAGTGCACACTGGATCTCTTTTGTGGGGCTAAAGCAAAAGATATCTAAAGGTCTTGCTCCTGAAGAAAATTTAAGAGTGTACGGGGCATGCAACAGTGGCCACGCTCACCAAGGAAAAATCATATATAGCTGCAAGCATCTTGGACAAATTTAACTGCAAGGTGTCTCAATGGCTGCGACCCATAGGTCTCAGAAATTTTTTTTGGACATTGGACAATGGAAGTAACTCAGTCCAGGCCATGAAACACAGTTACTAGTTTAGGGTCCAGTGTTTAGCCCATTGCATCAACCGGATGGTGCAAGCCTTTCTCAACAAAGAAGACATAGTCAGCAACACACTGACTACCTGCAGAAGAATCTGCACTCATTTCAGCCATGTTTTAGAAGCCCGGAAGCAGTTGCGAATTATTCAGCGTGCTAAAAGAGTACCAGTTAAAGCCCTGATGCATGAGGTGCCATCGTGGTGAAACTTGTCCTGTTACATGTTCCAACATCTGTTTGAGCAGTACAAACAGATCAATGACTATGTCATTTGAAAGAGGAGGAGATGCAATTGGGAAAGCTATGACCAAGGATGCGGACAAATGGGACCTAGTCATATGCCTGACACACATGCTACTTCCCTTTTTAGGTTTTCACACTGGAAGTTAGCAAGGAGGGACAGTACAATGGCCCAAGCAATCCAGTTGTTACAACTGCTACAGGACCAGGTAAAGAAGGTGTATGAAAAGTTCGCCCTCACAGGTGTGAACGAAAATACAGAAGCGCATGCCTTGTTTGAGAACTTAATTCTTCGCTTGCCTTGTAATACAAGGTTGCAACACGCCTGCATCTTGGCCAAAGAGTACATCTGTGCTACTCTATGTGAACCACAGTACAAAGAAATTCTGGCCACTTTCATCCCTTTTTCTGTAGGGGCTGTTGCAAAATACAAGAGGCCAATCATTGAGCAAGCTGGAGACCTGGCAGAAGAATGGGTGGAACTTAGAGTCCCACCCCCCAGTTCTGGGGAGCAGCCTTCAACTTCCAGAGATGGCCGTCACATCTCATAGCAGCCAACACCAGCAACCAGAATACCAGCAACAGCAGCAACAGAAGGGTTAGATCCAACCTCTGCATTGCATTGGTATCCAATGGCAGGGCTTAAATCCACTGCAGAGGCTATGGCAAAAGAGGTTGAGAAAATGTCAGCACCAATGACCACCAAGAGGATGTTCCTGGAATGTCTGGATGATCGAAAAGAAGTCTATGTGTATCAAAAACAATTGATGTATTGGTATCGGAAGATGCAGCTATGATGCTTCTTTTTTCATTACCTAGAAGGGCTGCCCCAGAAAAGCATTTGATTTACAAGACTGACAAATTCTATTATGTTGCTTGCATCAAAGAGGAGATACAATTTTGTACCTACACCCATGCTTTGATTGAGACAGTTAACTATTGCACGAATGAGTGATTTGTTATTGAGTGATGAATGATGATACATGTGGTGTCAGTGAGGGAGGATGTTCAACTGTAATTTGTAAACTTGATTGAGATGACTTGCAATGTTTGAGGCTTAAATGATGAGTGATCATTTTTCAGGAAGGTGATTGGCCCTTTCACACTTAGTGACATTTACTTGCAGGCTCCACTCTTTTTTTCCTTCTGCTTCTTCAGAGACCAAACCCGTCACTTTAGTTAATAAACAAAAATCTATACAACATCCTGCACAAGCGGAAGCGATTGGACGACTGGCGTGTGATGTCACTGTACAGGCCTTCTGTTTGGCAGTATTGCGGGTGATGTTTCTTCTTCTCTTGTGCACCTAAAAGCAAACAAGCAAGACAAAAATTTGTGAAACGTGGCATTGTTGAAGTTTTAGTACAGACAAAGGCAATATTATTGTGGTTGGTAATAACTACTTTAAGGTCAAACCACGCTAACATACCATAAAAGTTAATGCCCCATCAGGATCACACACAATATGCAGATAGAGTTCTTTCCTTTATGTCCACATATTCTAAAGTAGTTACCTGTGGCACTGAGGGAACTGCCCGGGTAAATTCAAATATTAATATTTTAAAATATGGAGGTTGGCTTGGTATGCACCTACAATAGGTAATGTGGTCCAGGTGAAAATGGAATAATCATTAAAGAAATGAATGTTGCTGATGTGTCTGCAGTGCACCGCTGCCAGGGTGTCCAGGAGAAAATAGATATATACCTAGAAACTGACTGCTGTTGTGCGGTTATGCGCCTATGGTGGGTGGATGGATGGACTAAGGCAAAATGGAGAAAAGCAACTAAACAAATTTCACGAAACTTAAAAAAAATGTTTTAAATAAAAATACAAATAATTAAAGTACAATATTTAAATTGAAAAAATACAATAACAATGAAAAGTTTAAAATTAAAAAACAATCAATAATTGCTGAGGTTTGTATGGGAGGATGAGAAGACACCTATTGTGAGGCAAAGAGGTGCAAAATGAAAAAAAATGCATGTATTATATAAGCACTGCTCATCAAAATCATACTCTTAATATACATACTACAATGATCCACAAGTATATTATGAAACTGATATGACATCCATTCATGCAAGCCTATAGCAAAGGCACACTAGCTGGATGCACACAATGGTTGCCAGCCAGTGCCACGTGCTCAAACAAAAACAGTGAGCAAGGAGGCATGGGCAATAGAGAAAACATGCAAGCCTATGACAAAGGAACACTGGCTGATTTCACAAAATGTCTGCCAGCCACATGGCCAAACAACAACAGAAAGCAATCAGGCATGGGGGACAAAGAGGACACCTTCAGGCCTATGGACACAGACTCCACAAAATGGGCCCCAGCCCACATGGCATGGCAAACAAAGACAAATCAATGGTGGCCTATGGCAAACACACACACACTCGACAAAATAGGAGGCATGGTAACACTGAAGAAAACACTACCATTAATTCAGCAATGCAAAAAAAACGAAAATTACCTGGGCCATAAAAACATTACAACAAACACATCCTCCCAAGGCATTACTCCACATACCAACTTTTTGTACATAAACAAAGTGAAATAAAAAAAAGCCCCACCACATTTTTTATTTAATTCAATGCCATTCCAGCCCTAAATGATGTTTTAAAACAACATATAACAAATCAACAAGAAGAGAGAGAGGGTTTCTATGGAACTCACCCTAGTCCCTTGGGAAATACTTAGATAAGAAAAAGGAACAGTTCCAAACTGAATCTACCGCATGCAGGAAGTTATGGAAATAAGATGATTGTTTAAATGTTTTTTAGGGAATTTTAAATTTTTTTCTAAAAAGAACCCTCACCCACCAACCTAGTTGGTGGCATGCTTCATCATCGGATTCCCACCTGTGACGCCGAGTGTCTCCCAGGTATGCTTTGACGCCTCACTACAGCAGAGCGATTTTTTGGTAGTGCAAGACTGTGAAGAGTGAGTTTTTTTTAAAATGCATCAAGGATCCCCCTCCACACTTGAAGGCAATACTTCTTTAATAGTGGGTTCTTTGGGCAAGGCTAAAAATGAGTGAGAATAGATGTTTTGTGTGATTAAATTGATTAAAGTCAAAAAACGAGATTCCTCTTTGGTAGAGTCAGACACTTCACTCATCAGCACACTGTAATCACACCGTACCACCAAAACATAAATAAAAAATTCAAACAGGGGAATCCCATGAATTTAAAAGTGGTCCCAATATTATTAAGACAATTTATTGTAATTATTATTGAAAATCATAAAAACACAGAACAAACAATTTCTTCTCTAAAAAACAACCAATGTTTGTACACACATTAAAAAGAGCATAAAAACAACCTGCATTACATCAGATGGATCACAAAGAAAATACAAACATTGATCTTATATTTAGACAAACAACAAAGTGGGAAAACAGTAGGGTTCTTTAAAAGCAGTGTCTTAGGGGCTACCTTGAAAAAAGTTCTCAGAGAGGGAGTGATCTTAAGGCTTAAAGCTTGAGCCTCATTGCTCACCTTAGATTTCCTCTTTTTCTTTGGGGTTACCCACTTTCCTAATTCTGTATCCCCTTGCTTAGATGGAAGATACTGTTTTATTCCCCTATCTGCTTTTAAAAAAAACCTACTGTAGGCCTCCCTGAGACCAGATTGAAAAGAGAGGCAGACATAGTGTGCAGTAATAGATTTCAGGTCCTGACAGGATCTATGAGCTCCTTGGAAAATCTGAATTCCACCTCTGGAAGAATGGAGGATCAATCTGTGCGACCTTTTCTACAAGCTCAGCCACTGATAAAGATTCCCGAGATTTTGTCTGGATCCTCCAATGGAGTATCTAAAGAGGGAGGAGACCTATGTGGGACTAATAGTGTTCAAGTTGAATGTCTACCATTAGTAGTCTCCACCACAACCTCAGGAGAAATCATTGGCGGAGCTGATTCATTTACTGACAAATGAGGTCAGAAACAGGATTGGAACATCAGAGTCAAATCAGAAAGAAATACGGGCTGTTTGCGAAAATCTGGTTAAAAAAACTAGATGACGTAGCGGAAAGAACTTCCCAATTGGAGATCGGGATGAAGGATCTGGCTTCCCAGGTGGCGGTTAACACTAAGGAGATTAGTGACCCTAGAGCTAGTGAACTTCAGCTGAAGGACAAAACAGAATCAATGGAAAATAATCAAAGAAGGAGCAGAAGGAGAGGACATAAAGAAATGTGTGGTACATCTGATTAAGGAAGGGTTACAGGTCAAATGGACAGAAGAAGAATTAAGTATCGATATACAGAGCGTTCATAGAGATCCATATAGAAGGAATGTCAATAAAACTAAACCAAGGAAGATATTGGTAAATTTCCATACTTATAATTTCAAGGAGGAAATTCTTCTTAAGGCTTTCTGATAGTAGATGGTATCAGTTTTTAGATCAGGTCAGATATTTCACAATGAACGGCTACCAAGCAATGGGAACTAGCTGATAGAGTCATTCAAAAGTTCGGGAGTCACAGCTCAGTTGAAATTCCCGGCTAGCCTATGAGTTATGTACAATAATAAGATGCAGATCTTTTGTCGAACCGAGGCAGAAGAGTTTTTTAGATCAATATCAAAAGCTGGAGTATGACCAAAGTAATTATCCTGTTAAACAAGCAAGAGCACGTAGGATTGTTAATGTTGGGCTAAAAAGGTCCTTGTGGTCTATCATTAATTTTTCCAATGGGTGTGAGTAGTTAATCAAGTTTCCCGTAATCAGGGCCTTCTCTGGCCTAGGCCATTAGGAAGGAAGAGGAGGGTTTTCTGAGGGATGGGGGTGGGCACGGGTAGTTCTACGAGCACGGATGTGGGAGCATAGGGAGAAAAGTTTAAAAAATGAAGTCCTCAGTCTATATCGTTACTCAGGTAGAAACACAGCCATGAAACGAAAAAAAGAAAAGAAAGTATAGATATGACAGCAAAACAGACACCATTGATAGAGTTTCTATCATGGAACGTAAATGGATTGAGGGGGAGTCACAGGCGCGAGAGGATTTTGCAATATTTAAAAAGATTCATCAGCTCAAGTTATCTTACTGCAGGTAACACATCTAACGGGTGAAGAGATGAGTGACCTGTTTAAAAGTAGGAGATGGGTGCAGAGCATTGTCTGTACAGAACAGCAACTCACCATACGGGGGAGTGGCAATTCTGTTCAAGAACAATATGCAGTTGGAGGTTATTGAAAGCAGGGTGGATAGGGCTGGAAGATGGGTTATTGCCAAAGTTATATACTATAATGAAGTATACACACTAGTGGGTTAATATGGGCCTAATATTGACGACCCTACACCTTTTAGTAACCTGCTCACTGAATTGCTGGATTTCCCTGATCCTGTTGTAGTGGCTGATGATTTTAATGTGGTCCTTATGCCAACCTTGATCGCTCTACCAAAAGCAGGAATATAATGCATAACAAGTCAAGAGCACTAATAAAAAATATTATAAAATCACTTAGTTGGTGCGATATTTGGGGAGAGAAGAAGGGATCCCTGCAGAGTTTTACTTTTGACAATAAGAAATATGGGCACCAATCCACAATAGACTTGTTCCTGGTGGATGAGAATATAAAAGATCAGGTTCATAATCTAAACCATGTAGGTGCACACTTGTCGGATCATTCTGCAATATCAATGGTTCTGGCCACGTCAACCGCAGTGGCACAGCCGAGATGGACCATGGATCGCTCAATATTCTCTGACGACGAGGTGATAAACAAACTGGGCTTAGAATCTCAGGAATTCTTTTATAATAATCTTGGTAGTGCCTCAATAGGGATTGTCTGGGATACATATAAGACATTTTTGAGGGGCAAGATTGCATCAATTCAGCTGTATAAAACAGCGAAAGGCGGAAATTCTAAGCATAGGAAGTAAAATCCAGAGTTTGGAATTTAAAATACAATCTAATGAGGTAGGTTACGAAGAAGGACAACTGGGGATCCAAAGTCTTAAGATGGATTTATCTGCGGTAGTAGGAAGACGGTTGCAGGATAGATGGCAAGTGAGCAAGCTGGCCCATTTTAACTATGGAGAGGGTTGTGGCAAGTTACTTGCCTGGAAAATAAAGAGCGATCAGGCTAAGAGTTTTATAAAAGAGCTCAATTATGGAATTGCTGGATGCCCAGTTACAGTAGGGGTTAGTGTAGAAGATCCGCTGTTAAAATATTATGACGAAGTATACAAAGAAGCTCTATGTATAACAGAGGAGGGGGTTTTAGGTTGGTTAGATCAAGAATTACCCCAGAGAGTATCCATACCTGATAAGGCTGACATTATTAAATCAATAACAAATGAAGAAATAGAAAATGCTATTAAATCAGGGAAATCCAGCAAGGCACCGGGTCCTGATTGGCTACCCACGGACATTTTTAAGAAGCTAAGCAAATATTTGATGCCAGTAATAGGCAAGTTATTCACAGCTATTTTTGAATATGGGGAAGAGATTCCTTCCTCATGGAATGACGCTATTGGGATTCTGATCCTTAAACCCGATAAAAAACCAGATTGTTGTGACTCATACAGACCTATCTCTCTGCTAAACTCGGACTATAAGATCTATTCGAAGATATTAGCAGATAGGTTGAATGGGGTGGTGGGAGCACTCCTTCATGAAGATCAAAAAGGGTTTGTTCGTGGTAGGAGTATTAAGGATCTAACTTATAGCCTCATTGGTGCCATTTATCTAGCCACCATGGACTGTGTTAACTGCTCTTACATGTATAAAGTACTGAGATTGTCAAATTTAGGAGCTTGCGACAGGTTTTAGAAAGATTTCAGAATATGAAATCAATCAAGGGAAAACAGTCATAATGGCCTGGAATATCACTCAAGAGAGCTGTGTTAAAAAGGAAATGCAGTATTTGGGCATCAAAATTACTGAGAAAATAGAGCAAATTCCTGAATCCAACTAACAAAAGATCAATAAGGAAATAGGGAAATTATTGTTGGGGTGGTCTCATCTGCCTTTATCTATCCATGGGAGAGTTAATATTATTAAAATGACTATACTCCCTGAAATCACTTTCTTATTCCAAAATATTCCACTGGCTTTCAAGGATGGGTGGCTTAAAAAAACCTCAATCTAAGATATCTAGCTTTATTTGGGCCTCTAAAGGGGGGCGCATCTCGTGGAAAAAACTGAGACGACCGTATGAGAAGGGGGGCCTGAGGCTGCCGGATTTATCGTATTATGCCTGGGTCTTTTTTATTAAAAGGAGGGAAAGGGTTGTTTTATGGGCCAGATGATTCAGCAGTAGGGAAGATGTATGCAGCAATGCTAAAGAATGTAAGAGGGGGAGAAATTGGCTTAATTCATAAATATGGAGACCCACAATTTTTTTTAAAGATTCGACTAAAGACCTTACAGAGCTTAGCAGAGACGTGATACAAAATTAGAAGAGAGTTGAAAATAAATATTACAGCTGGATGGCACCAATTTTTGACTCTCCTGGTTCTCCAGAATGGACAAAGGACTGCTTGGTATGTCCTTTAAAGATCGCAGGAATCTCTAGGTGGAGTCAATTGATAACGAATGGTGCTTTAATACCCTGGGAAGAGAGCCAAATATTGTCTAATGGCCAACTTTCGAGATTTAAGTATCTGAAAATGTTGAGCTGGAGTCTTACGGATGGCCGAGGAGCAGGACAAATCAATAAACTGGAAGAAAGTCTGGTAACCAGGGGTACTTTTTAAAAAAGAGGTGGCAACTGGCTATTGGATGCTAATGGAGTTGGCGGAGGGAGACTTCAATCTGCCGGTGGAGCTGTGGGAGTAGTGCTTGCCAGGAGAACAGATTCAAGATTTATCGCAAGTATCTTGTGAAATACTATATTCCACAGTTCAACCCGCAAATTTAAGGCGGAACCACCTCTTTTGTCTCCATAGGGTTTATTGGACCCCGTATAAATTGTCTTAATTGGGGAGTGGAACAGCATCTAGATGTCCTAAATGCAACAAGGTGAAAGGGGATGATTCTCACGTGTTTATGCTTTGTCCGGTGATCCAAGGCTTCTGGCAGGACGTGAGTAATACAATATGCTCTATACTCGGTGAAGCTCCCCAGGTAAGCGAACAGCTGGTCTTTTTTGGTCTTACAAATCATCATGTATCTTTGTCAAAAAATTCAAAAATATTTATTTTTTACTTAATTCTACTAGCTCATAGGGAAATCTGTAAAAATTGGGTAAAGCCAAATCCCCCTAGAAAAATAAAATGGCTGGCTTCAGTCAAATATACTAATATGCTTGATAGTACACGTAAATGTAAGCGAAATGCGTTCTGGCTTCCCTATGAGGAATAGGCACAGTCTCTAATAAATTGAGTCCAATGATTAGGCCTCTACACCATATTGCCAAATGCTCTTGTGGTAGCCGATGGTGAGTTGGGTAACTATGCACCAATGGTGCAGTACAGATGGCAAGGTGTAGAGTGTACCACTCGAGGTCTCCAAAGGATCACTAGAGGCACCCCTGAGAAGTGATCAAGGTCGTAACTGTTGTACACCTGAGCAATGAGGACTTTAAAAAAAAAATTTAAAAACAAAGTGGGAGAAAACAGAAAGCTCTTTTCATTACATGAAACACCAGTCCGTAATACTTCATTTGTAACAGTCAGAATTTTTCATACGTTAGTTTTCCTTCGACTCACAAATGTCCAAAAGACATGCAGCCTGATTCATCAAGCCGAAATGGGCTCGCAAAGGACCAGATTCTGAGAATCTGGCCCTTTGCGAGCTCTATTTTTGCATTTGGGATTCATCATCCCAAATGCAAAAATCGGTAATAGCGATTTCGCTATTTTGCGATGAATTACATTTAAGGAATCTCAATTTGAGATTCCTTAAATGCAATTCTTCATCCATTTTAAAATTGCGAATTCGCAATTTCGGCCCGCTATTTACCGCGAGGTCAAACCTCGTGGTAAATAGCGAAAACTTAGAAAAATGCTTTTAAAAGCATTTTTCTAAGTTGCATGTTGCACACACACATGTCCTTTGGACATGTGTGTGCGCAACACCTGTTCATATTTACTTTTAAGGGGTGCTACAGGGTGTCCTTTGGACACCCCTGGCACCCTTTAAATCGCAATCTTATTTGCGATTAGCAAATTGCTAATCGCAAATAAGGATTACTCCCCATTCATTCCCATGGGCCTTTTGGCCCATAGGAATGAATGGGGAGTTATTCCTTATTTGCGATTAGCAATTTGCTAATCGCAAATAAGGAATATGTAGGAATCACTTTTGTTTTTGCGATTCCTACATGAATGCCGTTTTGCGAGTCTGGAATAGCGATTCCTTATGATTCGCTATTTCAAACTCGCAAAACGGCACTATGATGAATCAGGCTGCTAGTGTATAAACAAAAAAAAAAGCATTTACACGTTTCGGTGGATACTAGTGTTTGACAACCACCTTCTTCAGAAAAAAACAATATCTCCCAGCTATAATTACTTATCTATGCATTGTAAATAAATAATGAGAAAAAAGAAAAATCTAATTAGACATTAATAGTAACACCCTCTAACAATAAATGTATATCCTGGTGATACAGTCATAAAAATCATGCACAACATTCCCACATTACTACATCCAAACCAGTTATATGACACCCAGGTGTAAAACACATTAGGTGTTATAGTGAAAGGTACCTTGAAATTTCTATGTCTGGTGACTCCTGGCCATCCTCTAAGGAGTCTGGAGAATCCAAAGTTATAGGTAAGTAATTATACCATCTAAATATTTCATGGGGATCTACAAGAAGGCCATATCCTCCATTAGAAGAAATCCTTGATACCCATATGCTCTCATATGTAACAAACCCAAAACCAGAGTGAGAGTTACCTGTTTTTATACGAGAAAAACCCCTACCGCGTGGATAGAATACAGAGGAGTCAGCATCTGCAAAATGTCAATTAAGAAATCCTCGGAGTTGCTAATTTCCAATAGGTAGAAACCAACTATGAAAATACCTCATCAATACATAACTCAGTTTCCATCAGGAATATTCAAACATCAGACCTCTCGGGAGATTAATGGCGAGTAAAGTGTTCAATCATAAGGTTTCAGATTGGAATCGTCATTCGTATGTTTTAATATATGTCCCAAATTACCTACAGAGAAAGTTTTTCAAATACATATGAGCAGAGATGTATCCAGTGGCGGTTTTACCATTTGGGCGGTGGGGCGTTGCCTCACTAATAATTATTGGGCAATTTATTCGAGCGGTGCGTTAATAAAAACATTTATTAATTAACGCGCCGCTCAAATAAATTGCCCGATAATTATTAAAACTGCGGGCGGGGTCATGTCTTAAATCACGTGACGTACGTGACATGGCTGGGATGGAGTCTGTGCTGCTGCTGCTGCAGGTGCGCACTGAGCATGTGGTGTTTGCCCGGCTGCCTTTTTTAAGCTAAGAACCCAGTGGGCTTTGAAAAGCAAGCACCGCTGAGTACGGGGTTTGCCTAATGCCACTGACCCCAGAGGTCACAAAATGAGCAGCGTTTTTTTGATGCTCGCTCCAATCCTAACCGTCAAACTCAAATTATTGAGATGAAACAGTGAAGTAATACTGCTTCAAAACAAACCATATAATTTGCCTTTTCTTGCCCTATAATTCAGTTAACATTGCCGCATAATTTGGTCCTCTGCTGATACATAATTCCAGTGGCCCAATCTATGAGTTACAGGCCCATCAACCCAAAAGAAAACTATTTCTGGATTGGTGGCAACCCCATTCATGGCAGGAAACACGCAGGTCTATTCGGAGACACTACTTTTCAATGAAATATATTCAAAATAACTTGTCCCGCTTCCTAATGTTAATACATTTCAATATTTGTCATGATATGGTTGAGGTATTGTGATAGATTTCCGTAATTTACAAATAACTTCTATGTGTTAAACATTTTAATTGTATTTGATCCTCTTTTCTTTGCTGTTAAGGAGTTCTGTTTAGCATCGCTTGAATATTAATAAAGGGATTTTACCAGGCTGACGGTCCTGGGAAAGGAGATGGGGCAATGTAACGCTAGGGGGTCGACCTCAAATCTGGGGAACCGGGTTCGAGTCTCGGCAACCACGCTCAACAACATCCTGTGATTCTGGGAAAATCTCCCCGTGCCTAACAAAAATGAACGTGTCCTTGTGAACACAACGGGTGCTCATGTAAAGCGCTCTTATACCTGATTTCTTGGGGTCAAGTTCGCGCTAAAACTAGAAAACAAAATATATACATATTAATTCGATACCTGTTTAGTACCACAATATAGACAACGCCTACATTTAGAGAGTAAGTTATGTCAAAATTGATGCCTATTTATTATACTGTCCTATTGTGTCTAGTGTATTATGTGTTATTTTAAGACAGTTATATTTTTAGCAATATTTCCTGATTGAAGCTGTATGTATTTTTGGCGATTTTATAATGCTAATGCATCCCCATAGAGAGCACGGCTATAACTTGGCACGCCTGACTCTTTGCACAATCAAGTTCCCAGGCACCTTTGACCTTTAATTCCGCATCACCATTGATGTTTTAAGTAACGTACAAACAGGTCGGATTGGGATCACAATTCGGCCCGGGCACTGACGGAAAAAGTGGCCCACATTCAAGAGGCGTGGCCCATATTGAAGGGGTGTGGCCCACATTGAAGGGGAGTGCCCTTTCATGAAACACTATTTGCACAGACAAGGAATGAAAGTGGGAGGATACTGTTCTTGCACAGGACACAGGGTCCTGTGCAAGAACAGTGCCAATGGCCCACATGCTGAGCAACTAAAAAAAATAGCAAGGCCCCTTTCTGTCACAAAATTATTCCAGCCCTCCAGCACAGGAGCACCTGAAAAGCAGCAAAGCCCCTGCTATTACTAACCTACTTAGCCCTCCCCAGACCTTCAGCTCAGGAGCACATGAACAGGTAAGGCCCCTGCCATTAGTAAATTAATTAGCCCTCCAGGCCTCGTGAAAATGTCCTGGCAGGGGAGCACAAAACACAGCTTTCTGGGTCATGCAAGGTAGCCAGGTAGCCAGGGGGGAGGCTGAGGTGAAGCTGGTGCATGGGAAGTGCCTTTGCAGTGTGTTCTGGCAGTTTGAGTGTTTACCATTTACTGTAGTATTACCCTTGTACCTGTGTATGGTACCCTTTTGTAACTTGCACACGTCACTTTTCTCTGGTATCACACTGTATGCTACCTCTCACTTTTGTTTGCTTTAGATACTTGCACAAGTGCCACCATTGCCTACGTAACGTTTGTTCTTGTGCTGGAGTGTCTGCCATTTATTGCAGTATTATACCTCTACCTGTACTTTGTACGCTTTTGTAAACTGAATACATATCACTTTTTCCTCCTGTAATGTACCGATTGCTACCTCATGTATTTTGGTTGCTCACTATTGTCACTTTTGATTCATGTAACTTAACGTTTGCTTTTGTAATTTGTCCACTTGTAATTTTTCTCCTCATGTATTATTGCTGTTCCTTGTGTGAAGCGCTCTGACACCTTCGGGTGAAGTCCGCGCTATATAAAATCGCATAAATAAATAAATAAATAAAATAAAAAAAATTCCAAACATCACCTGGCCCCCACAGCAAGACCCATTCTTCCTCGTCCACTATGCCTTGAATGTGAAGGGCTGTGGGCGAGGTGCTAAGACTAACACCGTTTCTGGGCTGCATGGGCCCCAGGGGGGCCGAGGTGAAAATGGCTCAAAGGCCTGAGAAACACCTGGCCCCCAGGGAGGCAGATTCTTGCAAACAATCACCCCTACCCTGCCTAGCCTCAGCTTGATTGCTTGGCAGGGCAGGGGTGAAGGAGAGGCCACAGCTGACAATCGCTGTCCGGCCACACAGCGAGGCTGCTTTCATTTTCTCGGTCAGTCTCCGTGCACTCTGTGGGCCATTTGTTTTCTCCCCTTTCCTAGTCCACTCTCTGTGGACTGGGACAGGGGAGAAAAAAACGGCCCACAGAGGGCACTGAGGCACCGGCCCTTCGGCCCATTCCCGAATGCCCGCCTTGCCAATCCGCCCCTGCTTACCGGCGTATGACGTGTTATTTATTGTGGTGACCCTTTGGCACCCTTCCTGGTTACTGCTGCTTCGATCTCTAGTGATAATGATATAACTGCGCATCCAGATGGCGGGGACCAGGGGCAGGCTGATTGTCTTTTCTGCACCACATGCCAGTGCCACCAATGCAACGTCTAAAACATCACAGACTACCCTGCTTACCCAGAAATATCGCTCTTCTAAAAAAATAAAATTTATACATTGACCATCAGTTTGAAAAATCTCTGCAACAAGGCTCTCACGAGGTAGAGACAGGTCATTAGTATGACCATTTCCTGCACCTACTGTCCTCTCAGTGCTGCACTCGTGAGACCATTTTCACTCACTGTCAGAGTGAGGGTCTCACACCCTGAAGACCAGCCTCACCAGCTGAGGTGAGTTTGTTTCACATCTCAAGAGCGCTGTGCAGTACTGGTGCTGTGTCACTCAGCATGTCTCATTTAAGGGTATGTCTTATTCCCCACCATCTGTTGGAGTACACTGTGTGTTGGGTGATCTTCGATGTGTGTTTCCGTATGGTGGACACCTAGTCTGGGGCACAAAGAGCTATATAAATGCAATGTTGTGTAATAAAAATTCCAGTAAACCCACATTCCCAGCACGAGCACTTTCAGTGTGATGCATGTGGTTTAACATCACACACCCTCACCCATTGAGGGCCTAATTATGAGTTTTTGAGGTATTATTTCCCTGTTTCGCATAAGAGCACACACACAGCCTCCGGTATCACATATCCTTTCCTGATGCCTACGCACAATAATACTGAATATGAAGCTCTGTGGTTATGCTAAATAAGCAGCTACCTATGTTATATGTAGGGCTCCCGGTTTTTATGGTATTTATTTTTTTGCCATTTCCGTCTGTATTTATCTGTATTTATTTTTTGGCCATTTTTTCTGTATTTATCCACATTTATTTTTGCCACACGCAAAAGACGACGCTACAGCAAGTATTTTTCCACATTTATTTAAATTGAAAACACAGCGAACATAAAATGCCTTTCTACACTTGAAGTTGAAGGCATTGGTACTTAGTGTTGCACTACTTCTACAATATACAAGAAATTCATTGCATGCCCCTCTCTTGCTCTGGATTTGAGTAAATCCAGGCCCCCCTCCTGTGTAAACAGCTCCTGGCACCCCCCGCCCCCGCACCAGGGCCTGGTGGCAGCAGGCAAAATGGGCCGGTGTGAGCTTTCTCAAGGCCCGTGCTTTGTTCAGTGTTTATTGTATTGTATTGTAATTGCATTTATATAGCGCTTACTACCCCTGACTAGGCGTCAAAGCGCTTTTTTGGCGAGTAGCACGCTACTCCAGCACCCATAGAGGATTAGTGTTGAATTTTTATAGTGAAACATGCAAGTACATTTTAAGTGGTGGATAGGTTCGTCAGTTATTTAGAATGATAGCAGAAGGATAGAGGAGGAAAAAAGTTTGTATTTATATAGCGCTTGTTACCCCTGTGACTGTTTTTCCTGTGTTGCCAGCATTAACCTCAGGCGGAAGGTAAAAATGTCTGTGTACCTTTGATTCAGGTTATGGTTTCCATGGACCCACTGAGTTTCTGCTAAATTCTACATGCCCACATTCCCTTTTAAAGACACCTGAAGAGATTCCTGAACATCGTACTCTATTCGCTTGAATGTCTCCTTACGATTCTGAATACACTGTGTCTACTCTACCCAAATTCACACTGTTGCTAGCATATCCTCGCTGGATCAGTTTGAGGCTGCCCTGCTTGTCCTTGCCGTTTTGATTCATGTGAACAATTCTCTGATTCTACTTTACAATACGGCTTACAGTTTGCATGTGTCTCCTTTTCAATTAAAATATGTCTATGTGCTCTCACTCCCTCCTTGCGTGTGTTCTTCCTTGCTTGGATGCCAGTGTGTGAAACGCTTCCCCATACATACACCGAAATGTATTCACTAATTAACACTGGCCTGCATATCAGACCCAAAACATCGCACAGAAAACCACATAAAAAATTGCCACCGCCTATAGAAAGCATATATTGCTTCCCATCTCACAACCTCTGCACATAACACCTACACTATTAATGTCACCAAGAGCATCAAACACACTGCACGTACTCCTACCAAACGCCTCGAAAACCACCCACACAGTACTGCCCACTGTTCTCAGTAGTTAGGCTGTTCGTCAAAGAAACCCCACACGCCTCCTTCCCTACACCGTAACCTATCATTTCAACTCTTCAAAAAAACACTGCATACTTAAACCCTTAGGACCAACACCGACAAAGCGCCCAGTCTTTCACAATAACCCTACACGACATCCAGGTTATCCCAACGCAATCTGTTACTTTATTTTATTTATTTATTTATAAAGTTTTATATAGCGCGAACATGACCCAAGAGGGTATCAGAGCGCTTTACAAGAGGTCAAGAAAAAAGAAACAATAAAACTGGTAATAAAATCTAGAGAGAAATAGGATGGGTGGGACCCAAAATGAGGGAGGAGGCCATCACAGAGTCCATGCCACCCACTGAATATACATATACCTGATCACAGAAGTCCAATACTTTACGTAGGAATTAGTTGAACATACTCTCCATCTACATTCTTTCAAGTTTTGGGTGCTGCTGCATCTCTCACACCAATAGCTCCAGCGACACTGGTCACATCATCACACCTGCTGAGAAGGAGGACTAGAAGCTTAACTAAATGTCACTCGATTCAGAGCTCTTCTCTGCCATGAACAGCTTCTGGGAAGCACCCCCTTAAAGAAGAAGGACTACAGACTGCTTAAAATGGTGGGAGGAGACTCTCTCTTCACCTCTGAGTACTGCTCCATACACATTTAGTGAGTGTGCAGGTGTTCGTTTTACATGAAATGTGCCTTTTTAATTCCCCTGATATCACTTCTGGTGCTCTCATTGATTCCGATGTTTGTGAGACACGTGTGACGTCATCTCACATACTAATTAATTCTCACTCCTAAAAAGGTTGGAAACTTGCGCGCTTTGCCTTGGAAGGACATTTGTCTGTGTTGAGTCGAATGTATTTTGTTCACGTTTTCAAGCAATTCACCTTTTTACTTCACCAACTCCCTTCAACTCCGACACCCGCCCCCACCCCCATCCCCCACACAAAAAATGTGAAGTTAGCTCAATGTAATCTCTTGTGTTCTGGCGAAGGCTGCCCGAGGCGTCACACATGAGGTTCCGTGACAATTGTAAGTGGTGTTTTAGACTCACCCGAATATGGTCGAGTCTGGTATCTATGAACCGCAAATGACGAGTTTAGTGGGTGTACACGTTTTCGCTGTGCTAGCCTAAACCGTTCGTTTGTTTCGTGGGTTTCTTCATCTGAACCCACGGGTTCCATTTTAGATACGGCACCCATTTTGTTTCTTGCCCTCAAGTAGCCAGCGAACGGACGCTGTCCGCTTCGTGACCCTGGGATTCCCAAACTCTTGCGGAAGACACGTGTTCCTTTGAGGATGTCTTTATAATGAGGGGGATGACACTGTAAGGCAGATGGCCCCACTCGAGGCTCATCTTGCCGTGCCGGTCTATTGTCTCAGTTGTGCATTCATTAGGCACGTCTCCTTTGATCCCTGCAATCGTGTTTCCTGATACCACCCCTTTTTACACTCTCTTCGATCTGTTCGCTATCCTCGTCTTCCTCTACACCTGTTTTTGCCTCTTCCTTGATTCGTTTACAGCCAAACGGAATGTACTAATGGTGGGAAGATGTACTTTTACAGTTGGGAACTGCCAAATGCTACTGTAATCATGTTCCGGGCCCTGAATACGTGAAAGCGACCCCCTATGACCTTTTACTGTGGGAACCGGGTTGTAACCTTTTGTCTGTCATGTTATCCTATGACGATAAACTGTATAAAAGGAGCGATCTACAGATACAATTCGAATCAGACTCCGTGAACTTACATGCTATGTACTTCTCGTGACTTCTGTGTTCCCTGCAGTAAATAAACCTCGAATCTTTGACGCCGAAGGAAGTGTCCCGTGTCTCTGTCATTTGTACGCCGGAACAGGTAACCCACGAAGGTTTCAGGTGTTATCCCTGGCACCGCTGGGTCTTAGAAAAACCCAGTCCTTCAGTTGGCGCCCAATGTGGGGCTGCATCAGTGGTACCGGTCCAAAGCCCGACGATCGTGAGGAACTTCGTGTGAAATCTCCGAGGGAAGGTGCACCCCGCTTCATCGATCCTGTTGTCGAAACAAGTGGCCCGACGACTTTTCCCGCGAAGATCCCCGCCTCCTGACGGCTGCGACGGACTGCTGCCCTGACTGTAGACCTGTTTTGGCACCTAGGCGTAGACCTTGGTACAGCGAGACGATTGACGGGCCTTCCTGGTGACGCCATTGATCTTTGAGTTAAGTATTTGTGGGTCGCTCCCAAAGTCCTTAGTTGTTGTGGGTGCTTAGTCGTTGCATGGTTCCATTGCATTTGTGGTTCTTGGTATTTTGTTCTTCGTTGTTCTATTTGACGTCTGCAGTCGCCAAAAACCGAGGGTTTTTGCACTTTTGCGGGGACATTGTAATCCAATAACCCTTGACGTTTGTGAAACTCGGTTAGTGTGCATGATGCCTGGCCGCAGTACTTTGTTCAGTTGTTTTAGAGGTTGTGGTGCGGATTCCCGGTTGGAGGACTCGTGTCCGATACCTCCGGTCGGAACTCCAACTTACGAATTATATAGTCGACATGGTTTGGGTCCAATCACATTCAACGAGTGTTGGGTTCGTTACACTAAAGATGACGGTGTCCTTAGTTGGCCACCTCATGGTAGTTTTGAGGCCCCGATTTTAGATAATCTTGAAGCTAAATTGTTCCAAAGAAAAGCAAGGCCGGCCATGTTTGATTCCTTTCGGTTATGGCGTAAAGAAGCCAAGCAGAAAGAAATCAAGCAGCTTAAACGTAATAAGAGAGAAGGTATCGTTACTACGATGAAAAATGCAGAGCAGTTTCAGCGAGACAAAGAGGAGAAGGAAAAGGAAATTTTAGATAGATTGCAGCGTATACCGACGGGTACGGATAAGAAGGGAGAGGAAGCAGTAGAGGACCCTTTGTTTTCCTATCTATTGAAGTCGTCACCTCCATATGCACAGGATACCACAGCTCCTGTGGTTCCTCCTGTTCCTCAACCTGCTGTTCCGGCAGCTGTTCCTCTACCTGCTCCTGTTCCTACTGCTCCTCCGTCTATACCTTCTCATACTACTGTTCCCGCTACTTCCACTCTTGTGGCTACTCCTGCTGCTCCTTCTGTTTCTGGCTCTTCTATTGTTACCCCTTTGCTTCTTTCTTCTACCCCGTCTGTTCGACGTCATGTTCCTACTGTTGCTGCTAACTTCTACTCTTCTCTTGGACCGATTCTTGGGTCTGCTGGTTCTGATGCTCCCCAAAGACGAAGTCAGCTTCCTGGTGGTAGGGAACGTGACACGCTATATAATATGGCAAAAAATTGGATTAGATATCCCCTTAAGAATCCTCCACGTATAGTTGTTGAGACTTTTTCTCAATTCAATGAGCCGACACAAAGGCTCGTGTTTGAAGAAATGTGCAAGCTCTTACGCGATGAGATATCAGTAGATGCGGCTGATGATGTATTGGCTGCTCTAACTGACCTTCAGCTCCAGTTTTCGAGCGGTATAATTGTGGGTAGCAATGTTCGACGTGCTGTCGAGCAGTTACTATCTTTTCGTCCTGCTATAAGGCCTCGAGCATTGTTTAAAGACGAAACTGAGGAATGGATAGCAACGCCTGGTCAGTATCCCATGCGCAAAGTTCCACCAGTGTGGATGCCTGATGATGCACAGGCTAATCCTATTATTCTGCCACATTTCCAGAGAGTGTGGATACATCTTCCGTGGAAACGATCGGAAGTTTTGCAGGTTAAGCAGACTTTGCCCGACCCTCGCAAAAATCCTGCAGGGTACTATAAAGAATTGTCTCAGCTAGTGGATGCTACGATAATGAATCTTGCCGACATCGATATGCTGTTCGGCAATGTCGTACCGCAGCCGGTATGGGTGAAGATTTGTCAGGAAAATCATGTAGCTGAGTTAGGCTGTGATTGGCCTGCTCCTGTGGCGGCGGATGCCCGACAAGTTGGTAGGGCTAAGCCTGAGCAGCTCATTACCGATCTTCCCCAGAGAATAATTACCCTTATGAAAACGCTTATGCCAGCTATGAAAGTTAACTGGGACAAATTGTCCGCTTGCAAACAAAAGAAGGACGAAAGTATCTCTGATTTCTTTACGAGATTTGAGGAGGCATTCATCGATCACAGTGGTCAAGATATGGGCACTGAGGGAGGTCAGAGATTGTTTGTGGACAAATTTGTGTCGAATTTGTTGCCGGACCTAAGCAACAAATTAAAGAATTCAGAGAGTGCGTGGGCTGTTTCCACTTCTGCTCAGATATTGGCTACGGCCCAATATTATGAGAATAGAGAGAAAGAGGAAAATGTTCGTGCAGACAAAAAGACGAAAGAGCTCAAAACGAAAGTGTTGTTGCAACAAGCGTATCCTCCGCGCTCGAATCAGAATGATTCGCAGCAGCGGAATCGATCGCAGTCACGGTCAAATAGGTCACAATCGCGAAATGACTCTTCTTCGCAGAGATCTATGCTTGGGTACAATCAGTGTGCCTACTGTAGAGGCGAGGGTCATTTGAAATTTGACTGTCCGGTTTTGCGTGATCGAAATAGTGGTAATTCATCTAGAGGAGGCCGTAGTGGTCCTCAACAGGCTTCACGAGGTAGAGGTCGTGGTGTTACGCAGAATCAAAATGATCGTTCTAATGATTCCTCTAATTCTAATAATTGTTTCGATCAGCGTGGATCATCATCAGGTAGATCCGCACAGTACAATGTGGATGATTATTACGTCGATCAGGGTACTGACGACGGTAATTACTAGGACAGCCATAGACAAGGAGAGGGAGTAGTATCAGTTCCGGTTGATCAGAGAGGGCCTTACGCCGCAGTTGCCACCTCGGGCGTAGTTGAGCCTTTTCTGTTGGACACTGGTGCAGCGAAAAGTTCCATCATGCATTCGAAACTCCCTGACGCACCTTTGTCTGGCTTAACAAATGTTTCTGTTGGATTCTCCGGCGCCCCTGTTAGCAATCCGGTTTCTCGCCCCTTACAATTGGGCCTCGTGAGCTGCAAGCTCCTTTGATTTTGACTACTGGTTGTGGTGAGAATCTTTTGGGCCTGGATTTGCTGAAACGTCTGTATGCGACCTTGTATTGTTCTCCTGCGGGAGTAAAACTTACATTGGGTGAGAGAGTAATCTCTCCTATGTACTTGTCCATCGATAAGCTCCCACCGGAATTGAGTTCTCTTCCTGCATCTTTGTGGGCAACAGGTCCCAATGACGTGGGCCTGCTTGACATCTCCCCTTATGTTGTTTAACTGAAATCCAATGTGCGATTACCACGTATTCCCCAGTATCGTATCTCTCTTGATGGTGAGCGAGCGTTGTTAGCGATCATCTATGATTTGATCAAGAAAGATGTTATCGAGGAGACTCGGGGAAACGTGTGTAATAGCCCTGTGCTGCCCATTTTGAAACGCACTGATCCATCTAAGCCTCCTGTTTATCGTTTTGTCATTGATTTACGGGAGGTGAATAAAATTGTGATTCCTCAGTTCCCTGTGGTGCCCGACATTACGGCTCTACTGACTCTGATTCCAGCACCTGCGTCCTGGTTCTCAGTGATCGATCTGAAGAATGCTTTCTTTAGCATTCCGATTGCTGAGGAGAGTAGGGACCTTTTCGGTTTCTCTCTAGGTGGCCGCAGTTTTAGGTTTAAACGCGCTCCCCAGGGCTACTGTGAAAGTCCATCGATATACAGTCAAGTCTTCAAGAGCCAACTTGACGCGTTTGTGTTGCCGGCTGGTGCGGCCTTGATCCAATATGTCGATGACTTATTGGTGGCTGCGGACACGCAAGAGATTTGCAAAATTGCTACGGTGTCGTTGTTGCAGCATCTCTGTGACTTACGTCATAAGGTGTCACCTTCTAAATTGCAATATTGTTGTCAAGAAGTAACCGATCTAGGTCACTTATTGTCAAAGGAGGGAAGAAGGTTGACCCCAGAGAGGATTGCAGCGATTGCTCGAATGACTGTGCCAACAACTCAGAGAGATGTGCGTGCCTTTCTAGGTATCACGTCATACTGCAGGCAATGGATTCCAAATTTTTCATTGCTAGCGAAGCCATTGGTAGCCCTCACGTGCAAGGATGTTCCAACTCCTTTGCCATGGATGGAAGAATGTCAGAAAAGTTTTTCTGAATTGCGTGATGCGTTGTGTTCGGCCACTGTGTTAGGTACTCCTGACTACAGTAAGCCGTTTACACTATACGTTCACGAGAGGGAAGGTTGTGCGTTGAGTGTTTTGACGCAACAATTCGGTGGTAAGCAGCGTCCATGTGCATATTTTTCCTCGACCTTGGACCCAGTAGCTAGAGCATTGCTGAGTTGTTTGAGAGCAACAGCGGCAGCTGCGGTGTCCATCCGACAATCTGCAGGATTGGTCATGGATAATATGCTTACGGTGATGGTTTTGCATGCAGTTGACACTCTCTTGAATCGTACGAAAACCCAACATCTGACGAGCGCAAGGTTGTCTGGTTATGAGTTGACGCTTCTGGCAAGTCACATTCAAATAAAGCACTGCAATGTCCTAAACCCGGCGACTTTGTTGCCAACCAATGTGGAATCAGATGAGGTAGCACCACACGATTGTTACTTACGAAATGAGGAGGAAACAAAGGGTCGTGTTGACCTAAAAAACACTCCGTTGGAAGAACCCGATGGTACTTTGTATGTGGATGGTTCGTGTTTTAAGTTGCCGAATGGTGATGTGACGACTGCGTATGCTGTGGTGACGTTGAGTACGGTTGTGGAGACTGCGAGATTGAATCAGAACTCTGCACAGGCGGCGGAGCTAGTTGCCTTAACCAGAGCGTGTGTTTTGTCGAAAGGGAAACGGGTGAATGTGTTTACGGATAGTCAGTACGCGTTCGGTGTTGCACATAGTTTTGGACGGTTGTGGAGAGAGAGAGGTTTTATGACATCGCATGGTACGAAGATACAGCATGGACAGCTTGTGAATGATCTTTTGGATGCACTTACATTGCCCAAGCAGGTGGCGATTATTAAATGTAGTGCACACCGTAAGGTGACGGATGATGTTGGTCGTGGCAATGCGTTCGCTGATGAGACAGCTAAGGAGACTGCAAGAAATCTTACAACTAGAATGTATGTGACGAGTTCGGTAAGGTGGCCTGCAGAAGCTGGTATGTGTGAAGACACTATTGAGATTATGAAAGCGATTCAGAACGAGGCCACTGAGACTGAAAAGACCAAGTGGAAGGAGAGTACGGGAAAGCTGGATGCGAATGGCTGTTGGATTGACTTGTCGGAGAATAAAAGGTGGATGTTGCCGGATGCATATGTGCTAGCTGTTGTGACTATGGCACACGGTTTGTCACATATTAGCGCGAAAGGTATTTGTAAGCTGTTGTCCCCTGTATGGAAGAATGATGGTATTGCTAAATGTGCTGAGAGATTGGTCAAGAATTGCATGATATGTATGATGTACAATCCTGGTAAGGGAACTCCTACACCCCCTGGCCACTTTGCTCCTCCTTTATGTCCCTTTGAGGTGATTCAGTTGGACTTCATCCATATGGAGCGATGCAATAACCTAAAATATGTTTTGGTTGTGGTTTGCGCATTCTCCCGATGGATCGAGGCCTTCCCTCTTAAAGACAATACTGCCCTGTCCACAGCAAAAGTCCTACTGAAGGAATACTTTCCTCGGTATGGAATGCCACGGATTGTATGGTCTGATAACGGAAGTGAGTTTGTGGGGAGTGTGATGAAGAGTGTGTGTAAGGGCCTTGGAATTACACAAAAATTCCACAGCGCCAACCATCCTCAGTCAGCAGGTTTGGTTGAGGGATATAATGGAACTCTCAAACAAAAACTCGCAAAGATTCAGGCTACGACTGGTCTCTCGTGGCCTGACGCTTTGCCCTTAGCTCTTCTGTCAACTAGGGTGACTGTACACTCTCGAGTAGGGCTTAACCCATATGAGATTGTGTTCGGCCGTCCAGCCAATGTTTGGGGGGTCCCTAGACCCAGTGTGTTCGCTGATCTTGAGTACCCAATGTTGATCGATTATCTTCATGATCTGACTGCTAAACTGAGGTTAATTCACCAACAGGTTTTTGAAGCACTGCCGGTGCAGACGGAGGGTCCAGGCCACCAGCTCCAGCCCGGAGACTGGGTGGTTACGAGGAATTTTGGCCGAAAACGAAATCTTGAGCCGAGATTCATCGGACCCTATCAGATGCTCCTTGCCACGAGAATTGCTGTTCGTTTGGAAGGCCGCAAACACTGGGTGCATGCCACCCACACCAAGAAGGTACCTATACCTTTGCCAGCGGACTCGTGGGTGAGGAAGGGCATCGCCTCGTCTGAAGCTGAGGTTTTGCCGAACTTTGTTCCATTCAGTGACGCTCAGCCTGTGGGAGATACCTCAGTGCAGCCGGACGATACTGTTGAACATTCGTCATTGGAGAACTCAAGATCTGAACTATTGTCTGATCGACAGGATTCTGTTTCATCATCTGACCAACTGTTCGAAGATCAGACTCGTCCTGGGAGAAGCAGACATTTTCTCCGTTCTAACACTAGAGACTAATAAAACATTTTTTTTTGCTTCTTCCCCTGACATTCACGTTACCCCATTATCACTCTGAACATTTTTGAATAACTGAAATTTTTGTATGAACTCTGAGTTCTTTTCTGCATATGTGTGTTTTGTTTCCACAGCTAGGAGATTTTGTTTATATTGTTTAAAAGTACCTTACATCCGGGTGGACCGTAGGGCCCTGCGGGTACTTCCTTCTGTTTAGTAGGTCCTGACACTAGGTTGGAGACCGTCGATTCCTAGGAACTCCTGGGGATTGACTATTGATACACAGAACGAAGTGCGTCAAGAACGTTGCGGACGGTTTTAGAGGATGGCTTTCTCGAAGCTGTCGGAATTGGAAAAGACTCAATCTCAAAGATTCGAACTGCATAGGATTTCACGTACTAAATGCTTCATGTTTCAGGTGTTCCTTCTGTTCCTAACTGTTTATTCGTTATTGGTAGGTGGGGTGTATTACATGATACAGTCGTTATTGCCTTCTGCCTCACCTACCCCTTCTTCTGAACCTAAACCTATCTCCACTGTTTCTCCTCATTCCTTCCACATTCTACCCCAACACGAGCAGGTTGGACGTGCGGAATTTATGAACAATTCCTTCGTTCAGCTCCTTCATCAGCATCAGTTGGTGATGAACACTACCAATTGTTGGGTGTGTGGGTTAATGCCACATACCACCGATAAGGGAATTCCGTACTTGGTCCTTCCTTACAGTTCCCAGGGTTCAGCTCGAGCATTCCAAACAATGTTTCGTAGTGCACTAGATTCTTACCCCAATCGAGAGCCACGTTCTCCACATTTTGGTTCCGACCCGTACCATAAGTCTTTGGCAATAGCGATTGCTGATTTAGATAGAGATATCTTTGATCCATCGCTTATTCCAGAGGAAGAGGTGCGAGCCTATAGGGATCTGAGTGAGGCTGAGTATAGCGTGCTAGTGGGTGATAGACAGCTTAAAAGTTCATCTCCAATCTGGATCATACCCCATCTCGGTAATTTCTGTTTGAAAGGCCGTAGTCGAAGCCCGAGAGCTCACCTTGGGGAGAGTGATTGCACTGACACGTATGTTTTACCAATGCTCTCTTCCCCTGTTCTCCTGACTGCCAAGGGTACGTACTTTGTCTGTTACGACCGTGCATATACATGGTTGCCCCTTGACTTCTCGGGCACCTGTTATATTGCAAATTTGTTGCCACCGACTTTTACAGTTGCCTCAGATTATCACAAGACCAGAGTTGTGAGAGGTGTGATTAGCAAAGAGGACACTGCCGGTCAAGAAGCGGGAGACTTCTTTAAGGGTTTCTTGCCGTTTTGGGGACCTATGATCAATAGTAGGAACCTGAGACAGTTGACTCGAGTGGTGGAATCGACCGCTAATATCACTGCAAGTGCCCTTGGCAACATCACAGCAGAGCTTCAGGCGGACAGGCTTATGACGTTACAAAATCGTATGGTTTTAGACGTCGTCTTAGCAGATAGAGGTGGAGTATGTAAGGTGATCCATTCGAGTTGTTGTATTGTCTATCAAGCCATCTCGAAGTTGCATAAGATCTCTGAGTCCATACACGTGGACGTAGGGGATTGGACGCTACTAGGGTGGTTTTGTGGCCTGATGTCGACGTGGGGTTGGAAGATTCTGATGATCATTGGGGTTGTTGTAGCATTTTTGTTCACGTGTTGTCTTTGTGTGCAGTGTGGTCCTGCCTTACGTGGCCTCTGTGCTACGACGTGTATAAGGCGGCCGCCTGTTACCAAGGAAGCGCTGATGGATAGAATAATGTTGCAGCAACATCTAGATGGTCTGATGAATATCGAGATCGATTCTGATTCCGACTAGTGCTTGCCTACATGAGGGCAAAAGGAGCGTCTGAGGTTCCGTGACAATTGTAAGTGGTGTTTTCGACTCGCCCGAATATGGTCGAGTCTGGTATCTATGAACCGCAAATGACGAGTTTAGTGGGTGTACGCGTTTTCGCTGTGCTAGCCTAAGCCGTTCGTTTGTTTCGTGGGTTTCTTCATCTGAACCCACGGATTCCATTTTAGATACGGCATCCATTTTGTTTCTTGCCCTCAAGTAGCCAGCGAACGGACGCTGTCCGCTTCGTGACCCTGGGATTCCCAAACTCTTGCGGAAGACACGTGTTCCTTTGAGGATGTCTTTATAATGAGGGGGATGACACTGTAAGGCAGATGGCCCCGCTCGAGGCCCATCTTGCCGTGCCGGTCTATTGTCTCAGTTGTGCATTCATTAGGCACGTCTCCTTTGATCCCTGCAATCGTGTTTCCTGATACCACCCCTTTTTACACTCTCTTCGATCTGTTCGCTATCCTCGTCTGCCTCTGCACCTGTTTTTGCCTCATCCTTGATTCGTTTACAGCCAAACGGAATGTACTAATGGTGGGAAGATGTACTTTTACAGTTGAAAACTGCCAAATGCTACTGTAATTATGTTCCGGGCCCTGAATACGTGAAAGCGACCCCCTATGACCTTTTACTGTGGGAACCGGGTTGTAACCTTTTGTCTGTCATGTTATCCTATGACGAAAAACTGTATAAAAGGAGCGATCTACAGATACAATTCGAATCAGACTCCGTGAACTTACATGCTATGTACTTCTCGTGACTTCTGTGTTCCCTGCAGTAAATAAACCTTGAATCTTTGACCCCGAAGGAAGTGTCCCGTGTCTCTGTCATTTGTACGCCCGAACAGGTAACCCACGAAGGTTTCAGGTCTTATCTGGTTCTGGCCCTATACTTGCACTATAATTGTGCCCCCACCGCGTTTTGGACGGACTTACTCACTTTCTGGCTGCCTGTTCGTGGCGCCGGTCGCCATCTTGGGGGGGACTTTTGATTCACGCGCCACTTGCCTGAGCGTTCTAGCGCTTTGCAGGAGTTCAGGTGAGCTCCTATTTAAGGCGAGCATTTCTGCTGCTCTGCCTTTGGTAAGGTGCCTTGTGCCGCATTGTTGCTGCTGGGACTATAGCGCGCTGCGCTTGCATCATTTTAACTAACATCCCGTTTTTTCTATTTGTGCTCTAATTATTATTGTACAGCCTGATTTTAACTGACATCTGGTTCTGGCCCTATACTTGCACTATAATTGTGCCCCCACCGCGTTTTGGACGGACTTACTCACTTTCTGGCTGCCTGTTCGTGGCGCCGGTCGCCATCTTGGGGGGGACTTTTGATTCACGCGCCACTTGCCTGAGCGTTCTAGCGCTTTGCAGGAGTTCAGGTGAGCTCCTATTTAAGGCGAGCATTTCTGCTGCTCTGCCTTTGGTAAGGTGCCTTGTGCCGCATTGTTGCTGCTGGGACTATAGCGCGCTGCGCTTGCATCATTTTAACTAACATCCCGTTTTTTCTATTTGTGCTCTAATTATTATTGTACAGCCTGATTTTAACTGACATCTGGTTCTGGCCCTATACTTGCACTATAATTGTGCCCCCACCGCGTTTTGGACGGACTTACTCACTTTCTGGCTGCCTGTTCGTGGCGCCGGTCGCCATCTTGGGGGGGACTTTTGATTCACGCGCCACTTGCCTGAGCGTTCTAGCGCTTTGCAGGAGTTCAGGTGAGCTCCTATTTAAGGCGAGCATTTCTGCTGCTCTGCCTTTGGTAAGGTGCCTTGTGCCGCATTGTTGCTGCTGGGACTATAGCGCGCTGCGCTTGCATCATTTTAACTAACATCCCGTTTTTTCTATTTGTGCTCTAATTATTATTGTACAGCCTGATTTTAACTGACATCTGGTTCTGGCCCTATACTTGCACTATAATTGTGCCCCCACCGCGTTTTGGACGGACTTACTCACTTTCTGGCTGCCTGTTCGTGGCGCCGGTCGCCATCTTGGGGGGGACTTTTGATTCACGCGCCACTTGCCTGAGCGTTCTAGCGCTTTGCAGGAGTTCAGGTGAGCTCCTATTTAAGGCGAGCATTTCTGCTGCTCTGCCTTTGGTAAGGTGCCTTGTGCCGCATTGTTGCTGCTGGGACTATAGCGCGCTGCGCTTGCATCATTTTAACTAACATCCCGTTTTTTCTATTTGTGCTCTAATTATTATTGTACAGCCTGATTTTAACTGACATCTGGTTCTGGCCCTATACTTGCACTATAATTGTGCCCCCACCGCGTTTTGGACGGACTTACTCACTTTCTGGCTGCCTGTTCGTGGCGCCAGTCGCCATCTTGGGGGGGACTTTTGATTCACGCGCCACTTGCCTGAGCGTTCTAGCGCTTTGCAGGAGTTCAGGTGAGCTCCTATTTAAAGCTCACGCAACTCGCGCAGCGGTGACGCGCAGCGGTAGCGCCTGACTCGCGCCGGAGTCAAGCCAGAGTCCTGCCCGTCTGCGCCCGTCCGCGTCCCGGAGGCGTTTTGGCGGCGGGTGGGGCTCTGCTCACCGAGAATGTGCACATTGGGTGCTCTTTCGGTGCGGTACTCTTCTATGGAGTTGCGCTCCTTGCATGTCAGGGAGAGCCGCTGTCGCACGGTATTTCCGGCCCGCCATAGGGGCAAGTCGCGATGTCCGGGCTGCGGCTGGCATCCCACCCGGGTTCTGTCATCAGCCCCGCCTATTGCCATCTCTGGCGTTGAGTATGCTTGCATGCTCTTAAACACCAGATCCGCTCGCTGCCATGCGCAGCACATTTTTGAGCTCCTCGAGACTGAGAAGCCACTCTGTCTTATGCTGACGGAGACATGGTGGGATGAAGCGTCTAATCCCGATGTGGCTATGGCCATTCCGCCGGATTTCGACATCTTCAGGAAGGACAGAGTAAAGGGCAGGGGCGGCGGGGTCGCTTTGGTCGTAAAGAAGGGCACACCTTGTACCATCTTGCCCACTGAGGACATCCGCGGCTCGGAATCGCTGGCTTTTTCTATCGCGCTAGCGCCGCACCAATCAGTGAAGGGACTGTTAGTTTACCGCCCCCCTGGTCCGCTTGGGACGTTCTTTGCTGACCTTGATTTAGTGTTGGTGGGTCTAGCCCTGAGAGCAGAACACTGCTTAGTGGCTGGGGACTTTAACATCCGGATGGATGATCCATCGGACCCCGCCGCTATTAAGCTCTTGGAGGCGTTGACGCCGCTGGGTCTGACCCCGCATCTTCAGGGTCCCACCCATGACAAGGGGCATACCCTAGACCAGGTCTTCTCGACCTCTCCTTTGGTAGTGAAAGAGATCCTCCCGGTCTTGTGGTCGGATCATCGGCTTGCCAAATTTGTAATCAGTGGCAAGGTCAGGGCGCCTAACCCTGTCTCACAGCAGAGGGGACGAGCCTGTAGAGCATTTAGCAGGGTGACCCCTGAGATGCTGGCTCAGGCTGCTGTGATTTACCCTTGCCCTCTGTCTGGTGAGTTAGAAAGAGATTTGGAGGCCCTGCAAAAATGGCTGACGGAGAGGCTGAATGACCTGGCCCCTGTCCTGCCCCCCCGCCCGACACCTAAGCGGGTCTCGGCCCCTTGGTTTACCACGGCTCTGTGGGCTACGCGGCAGCAGTGCAAGGTAGCCGAAAGGGCCTGGCGGGCACATTATGACAGCAAGGACAGGTCTGCCTACAAGGCTGTGGTTAAAGCTTACCACCGAGTCATCCGCCTCGAAAAAAAAGCCTATTTTGCGGGGAGAATTGAAGCAGCTTCGAACTCCAGTAAGGAGATTTTTACTATCGTTCGAGAATTCATCTCACCGCGGACTATCACCTCGGAAGAGGGCCCGTAGAATCCTGGGCAGCGGATCTGGCGTGTTTCTTTACAGGCAAGATCAAACTCATCCAGGACTCCTTTCCGTCGAGTGGACCGGTCACGCTGACGGTGCCCGAGGCCGGTACGCCTTCCCCAGTCATACAGGGCGCCATATTGGCTGAGTTTCCATCTCTGTCAGCCTCCGCCTCCCTAGCGCTCATGAGCAACTTAAAATCTGGGTCTCCGCTTGACCCCTGTCCAGCTAAGCTCCTGGGTAAATTGGCGGAGGTGGAAAAGCACGTTCAGTCGGTGCTCTCCAATTTTCTGGAGTCCCATGAGATCTTGCACGACTCCCAGTCTGGCTTTCGTTCAAACCGCAGCACCGAGACCGCACTCCTGGAGGTTTCGGAAACCATTAAAGGGGTGCTGGATTCCGGGGGCAAAGTCATGCTGGTGTTGTTGGACTTGTCGGCGGCTTTTGACACCGTCCCCCATGAGGGCCTGCTCGCAAGACTGTTTGAGATTGGCCTGCGGGGGACGGTGCTCAAATGGTTTTCTTCCTTCTTGGCCGGCCGCCGGCAAACGATCTGGACATCATCTGACACCGCTGTAATGCCGCCTTTGGGAGTCGGGGTCCCTCAGGGCTCCATATTGAGCCCGACCCTCTTTAATATCTATATGACCCCTTTGGCGGCGGTGGCGGAGTCATTTGGTGCCCGGATTGTGTCGTATGCCGACGACACCCAGCTCCTCTTCTCATGTGAGAGGGGCGCTGACTTTGACGGGGAGAGTATCCAGAATTGCCTTGGGGCTGTGTTCGCATGGTTTCAACTGCACAGCCTCAAGTGCAATTCCGATAAATCGGAGGTACTCTTCTTCGGGTGCGATACGGAGCCCAGCTGGCAGGCCTGGTGGCCCATCGACATGTTCCCTCCGTCCTGCTCTTCTCCCATGGCTAAAAACTTGGGGGTCAAGATGGACAAGGGGCTGACGATGAAAGCCCAGATCCTGGGGGTTACCGGCACCTGTTTCGGCCTGCTAAAAATGTTGCGGAAGTTTCTGCCTCTATTGTCGGAAGAGCACAAGAGGCTGACGGTGCAGGCCCTCATAGGCTCCAGGTTGGATTACGCCAACAGTCTGTACCTGGGCCTGCCAGATTATTTGCTGCAGAGGCTTCAAGTTGTACAGAACGCGGCGGCCAGGGCCATCTTTGGCCTAAGTAGGCGCTCCAGCGCCTCTGGGTTGCTGGTGACGTTACACTGGCTACCCATCCGCAAACGGATTGCCTTTAAGGCTCTGACCTTGGCCTATAAAGCTCTCCATGCTGTGGGAGCTAAACATCTTCAAAAGAGACTTACTTTCTATCATCCTACTCGCGCGTTGAGGTCGGAATCTCTACTTTTGGCGGTGGTTCCGCGCGTGAAGAGGGCTCGCCTAGGGGGCCGCTCCTTTAGTTTGCTGGCTCCACAGATGTGGAATTCATTACCGCTCCCTCTGCGGGGGGCGACTACCCTTCTTGATTTTAGAAGAGGCCTTAAAACCTGGCTGTTTTCTCAATAGGTTTGCCAGTAGCTCCGTTTCTTTCTGTTGACTTTTTAACTGTTTTTATCCGTGTTGTGTTATTCTGAATGTGTTATTCTTGAAACCTGTTCACCTTACCTAAAGCGCCGGGACACTCTTTTTGAGTAACCGTTGCGCTATACAAGAAAATAAATAACATAACATAACATAACATAACATTATCCCTGGCACCGCTGGGTCTTAGAAAAACCCAGTCCTTCACACAAGGCGCTGAAGGCGTCAAAGTACTGTGTAATGAGGGATTAGAGGGGAATGAATGGGAAAGGCTGCTCCTCACGACAGCCTCCTCTCCTCCAGTCCCACTGAAATCTGAAGTGTTGATACAAAAAGCATATGTCATGTACATCTGCAAACCCAATCCCACACAGCCCCTCTCAGCACACCACCTTCGTATGGAGCTCGGTGGCGCTATTATAACGTTAATGAGAGGAGAAACTGTTAGTTCAGAAACAGTTTTATATAGTGCGAACTCGACCTGAAAGTGTTGAAGTGCTTAGTTACCCTCGCACAGGCTGTGGACAGCCCATTGTCATTCTGACTGCAGATGATTATCACATTTAGAATGACAATGGGCCATCTGCATTTAACATAATGTGCACTGCAAGTGTGCAAGTGTGTGTCTTTGAGGCGATTGACTCACTTGGCGCCAGTAGATTGTAGCAGAGGAGCTTAACGAGCGCCGCCCGAGGTGTGCTTCCTCACTGCTGATTAGCACATGCCAGAAGGTGACATCGTCCATGCACAGTTTTACTCATATTTTTCCGTTTCTAAATATAAATACAGACAATGGAAAAATAGTTTTCCGTCTGTATTTATGTGTATATATACGTAAAAACGGAAAACCGGGAGCCCTAGTTATATGACACCACTTTATTAATGTAATAACTGCACTTTCGCAATCGCTTTATTAACCTTCCTGCTTTCTCAAATTTGCTTGAAAATGCACCATTTGTCCACTCTTTTTTCAAAATGTTCTCGGGGGAAATTCCCCCGAACCCTCCTTAGGGGGTTCGATCTCGCTCGCTCGCTACGGTGCAGTATGATTATCATTTTACGCCATACCACTTTCAAATGTCACCAGCCGCCACTGGATATATCTCTACACATAGGGACAAAGTACTGTACTGAACCTAATCACTTATAGTTCAGAAAGGATTCAGAGTTTATGGGGACGGTAAAAACATTCAATATGCAGCTCCCGAGCCTTGTAGACACCCTAATTATTTGTCATACAACAGATGGAAGACCTCATTTTAATCTTTAATAAAGACTCAGGGATAAACATCCTCAGAGCGCAAAGTTACAAAATGCATTCATGTCCTTATATGATATCCTAGTATGACACAAATGGATTAATAATTGTAGGGTAACATGGCACCTTACTAACTACAGTATACCTCGTATTGGATTCAAAGTGGCTCCAACAACAGTTAAAGACTGAGCTATAGACAATTTGTGCAGGAATTAACAGAGCAATCAAGCGCGGTCAAATCACAGCCACAGACAAATCTTGTCTTCGCTAGGCCAAGCCTTACCTTCCTTATCAGGCCGAATAACGGGGAAACAAAAACCTCCATTCTAAAACCGCAGGTTCCATTGTCAGCGCTGCTTAAAATGACCAGCATCTCCATCATATGAAAAATAGGCGAAGCTCCTGTTCAACCGAACGGGAGCGCCATGTTGAAAGGTAGTTCAAGCCTCTTGTTAAAAGTGGGGAGCATGCCTCAGAACGGTGAGTGCTTATCCTTATTTATAAACCGCACAGGGATCTACAGTTTTTTTTAGCACTCTTACCTATCTCCTACATTACGATAAAAAATTTTTTTTTAAACATAAACCTACTTGATAGACATATAATCGCCAAAATAGTAGCCAATCATAATAAATCATGACAATGTACCGGTTTACATCCACCTAAAGTGGGCACCCCAAATTCCTAATTCAACCAAGTTTTGGATGTTTATATGAACAAAACCAACAGTGCAGGCTAAATGGACATCACATCGGAATACTAGTTGAAAAAGAAAATAACTAAATACCACCAGGGAGATGCTTGTCCAACCAGTACATCAACAACTCCCGTATTTTTAATCAAGGGATATACATCAAACTGATAGCCCTCTAGTAGTTCTATCACATTTCTTGTCAGAAAGATAGTGTGCCACTGTTCAATAATCACTTTACCAAGATCGACATCGTAACCTCCCTATTAATATGTGTTAAAGCTATTACGGAAGGATAATGACAACTAACTAGATGTCTAGTTCCACATGAAACTCTTTAGATGACTAAAATTCCCCAATCTTATCATTCTATGAACCGCTACAAAGCAGTCTCTCTAGCCCCATAATGCTCCGAGGATACCCTTGCTTACTATAATCATGTAGTTTCAGCCTGAAAGGCTCTCCGGGACCTCGTATCCGGGCCGGAATAGGTGAGAGACACAGGCGGCTGACCTTGACGAAGGTTTGACTATAGGCACCGGCCCCTGCTGGGATCCATGTAATTTCATCAATTTGCAAATGCTACACAAAGATTTGAGTGAAACCTCAAGGTTTTAGGTTCACAATTCACCATCAAGTACACATTAGCGTCTGTCTATCACTGGTCCTGAAGAAAGCCTAGCGATTGAGCATTTTAGGCTGTACATGTAAACCAACTGACGTTTATTTTAGATCAATTTAATCCCACAAAACATCCATTCTCACTCGTTTTTAGCTTTGTCCAAAGACCCCACTTTTTTTTTTTTTTAAACTTTATTGTCAGGAAGGAATAGTGGTTAAACAATTGCATACATCCAATTGGTAATCTTGCATTTCGTACAATTTATCTGTGCATTAACTTACTGGCTACAATCTCGTAATTAAGACATGGTTTCTGCTGTATCATGGGTCTCTTATAAGCTTTCAATATATGACATTCGGTCGTAGAGTGCGTTCCCTCGCTAACCCTTCCCTCAATTTCAGTGATGGCTACATCTCTTTCCAAGTAACCTTTAAGAACAAACTTCCCAACATACCCCCCCAACCATGTGTCATCGTATCCCCTGGATGTCTCCCACAGTTCGCAAAACCCTGTGCTGCTATTCGTAGTGCATTAAAGGGCCAGTCCATTGCCGCCCACCCAGCCGTGCCACATGTCCGAGGCCTTCTCCCCGCAACTGTTCAGTTACTCCTCCTCTCCTTCGGAGTCCGATTCCTCTCCCTCTGGCAAGGGCTCACAAAGTTCCCCTCTGTACATGTTCCATGCCGCCCATACCTTGTTCCATTTCCGGGGCGCCGCTCGAAGCACATAAACCGCTCTCTCTGTCACCATCAGGATGTCCATGTTTTTAGCCCATGTACTGGCGGTGGGCATTTCCGGCGCCCCCCATTTCTGTGCTATATCCCGTTTAGCTACTGTTAATGCCAGTGACGCCCAAATCAGTTCATATCTACCCAGGTCATTTGGGTCCCAGATGTTTAGAAGGCATTTACGTGGTTCGGGTAGAATGGAGAGTTTGAGGGCCTGGGAGATGGATCGGAGCACCTGTCTCCAGAATTCGCGTATTTGCGGGCATTCCCATAGCGTGTGGAACAGTGTCCCCTCCTCCCCGCAGCCTCGCAAACAGAAGGGGTGTGGTGCTCTTTGTATTTTGTGCAGCAGTGTCCTGGTGTAATAGATACGGTGTAAGATTTTAAGCTGTACCAGTCTGAGCTTACTAGAGATTCCCACCTCCTTCGGAGAGGCCAGGGCCTCATTCCATTCAAATTCATCTGCCTCACCTATTTCCTCCTCCCATTTCCCTTTGAGTTTTAGTGTCGGGTCTTTGAGATTGTTGATCAGTTTCTTGTATGTAAGGGAGGTGGCGCTTTGGATCATGAAATCGGTTAGTAGTCTATCTTCCAAAGGAGAGGAGTCTGGTAATGTGGTGCCGGCAGGGATTGCCTGTAGTAATGCATGCCTAATCTGGACGTACCTAAACGTTTCTGTGGGTCCGAGGTTGTATTGCTGTTGCAAGTGTGGAAATGGTAATACTGAGTCATTGTCCCAGAGGTCTCCTATCGTAGAGATGCCTATTGAGTCCCACCGCTCAAACCCCTTACAGTTTCTCAGGCTCCCCAACGCTTTCGTGTCCCACAAGGGCGTCATTTTAGTGAGTCGGCCTGCCCATCCCAGACGGGCCTGCGCCATGTGCCACAGCGCCGCCGTGTGCTTGGTTGGACCGATCAGGTCCTTTAGTTGCGACTTGTTGTACAGCACGGACAGCATACAGTCCGTCCCAAGTTGCGACCAGTCTGCCCGGTAGGCCGGGTCGTCCTTCGGGGCGTGGATCCAGTAGTTTATAATCTTAAGTTGGGCCGCCCAGTAATATAGCTGGATGTTGGGGAGCGCTATGCCACCTTCGTACCAGCTCTTTACCAGCTTGTCATAGGCTATGCGCGCCGGGCCTGTGCCCCAGAGCAGGACCGTGACCAGCGCCACAATCTGTTGGAAGTAACGCTGTGGTACCAGGTGAGGAGTATTTTCAAGTACGTAAAGAAGTCTTGGGAGGGCCATCATTTTGTACAATGCCGCCCTGCCCAGTAGGGTCAGTGGGAGGGCCGCCCAGTGCCTAACATCCGCTCGCAGGCGATCTATGGGCGGTTTCAGGTTGTTCACGAAAAAGTCTGCTTCCCCGCTCGCGATAACAATACCAAGGTACTTGAAAGAGGCTGACGTCTTAAGCATTGGACAGTTCCCCTGCAGTCTTGGCTCTGGGCCTTTCAAAGTGTATATGGTGGATTTCGACCAGTTGAGTGTGTAACCCGATGTGCGCCCATGCGTGTCACAAAGGTCTAGTAGGGCTGGGATGCCGGTCTCGGGCGCGGTCATGTATATGAGCATATCGTCCGCGTACAGCGAGACTTTGTCCTCCCACCCCTCCTCCCATTTGATGCCCGCGAATAGAGGTGTCGATCTGATCTGGATGGCCAAGGGTTCAAGTACTAGCGCGAAGAGCAGGGGGGACAGGGGGCAGCCTTGTCTGGTCCCCCTGCCCAGTGGGAATCTCGGCGACGTGTGGCCATTGGCCACCACTTGTGCCACGGGGTTTGTGTAAAGCAGCCGTATCCATCGTATGTATTTTGGCCCAAAACCCATGCGTTCCAGTACCATGAAAAGGTATTCCCATTCTACTAAGTCGAACGCCATTTTGGCGTCGAGGGAGAGGATTGCCGCTTGTTCCGTGAGGAGGTGTGCACGGGCCAACACTCCGTGGACTCGTCTAAGATTCAACGCCGTGCTCCGGTGGGGCATGAAGCCCGACTGGTCAGGGTGGATTAGAGTACTGAGATGGGGCAGCAATCGGGTGGCCAGAAGCTTAGCTAGTATTTTGGCCTCGATGTTTAGTAACGATATCGGGCGGTATGAGGTGCACTCTGTCGGTGGTTTTCCGGGCTTGGGTATTGCCACAATCGTTGCTGTGCGTTGATCTAGTGGCAGCTCTAG
Source organism: Lissotriton vulgaris (assembly GCF_964263255.1). NCBI lineage: Eukaryota > Metazoa > Chordata > Amphibia > Caudata > Salamandridae > Lissotriton > Lissotriton vulgaris. The sequence continues at coordinate 1,483,684,233 of NC_141693.1, forward strand.
TCTGTCCCTGCTTTCCAAATACATGTCCAGCAATGGGGCACTGAGGTCTGTAGCCACGGACTTATACCACTCTACCGGTATCCCATTAGGGCCCAGTGCTTTACCTGACTGCAACGCCATGATCGCTAGCTGGATTTTTTCCCCCGTCGGGTCTAGTTCTAGGGTGTCACTGTCTTCTTGTGTAATGCTGGGGATGGTAATGTCTGCGAGTGTTGCCATTGCCATTTGTCGTGTGACCCTCCGTCCCGGTGTATAGATTTCCTGATAGTGTCGAGCTAGTTCGCCTACTATGTCCTCCGGGTGTACCAGTGTCCGCCCATCCTCCGTGTTGAGTCTATGGATACCCCTCACTCCATTCCCTCTCTTGTCTAGCCACGCTAGCATACGTCCCGCTTTGTCGCCCACATCATAGATCCTATGTCGAGTGTTTGCGATGTATCCCTTCTCTGTCGTTTTGAGGTGGGCTAGGTATTGTTGTTGCCGGAGCATGAGTGTATGTGTCGCGGTCGGGGAGGGGTCTGTCATATGAGCGTTATTGGCCGTATCTAGTGCAAGCTCCAGGTCCGTGAGTTCCTTCCGTGAGTCCCGTTTGTGTCCCGTGATCGCCGCAATGGCCGCCCCCCTGAGGACAGTTTTGTACGCCTCCCATAGGATGGAGGGCGACTCTACTGTGCCCTTGTTCTCGGTAAAATATAGTGATGTCGCCAGTTTGAGTTTTTTTCGAATCTTGGGGATTTTCAGGAAATTGGGGTAGATTGGGTATAGTCGGGCATTCCGTTTCCCTCCGGTGGTTAGCGATAAGACGATTGGAGAGTGATCCGAGACCCCTCTGGGCAGTGTGTCCACCCTCTCCACCATATCCAGTCCCAAACCCAGTGACATGAAGTAGTCTATACGAGACAAGCTGTTATGTACCGCTGAGTAGTAGGTGTAGTGGGTGGCCTCTGTGTGTAGTTCCCGCCCGAGGTCTACAAGGCCTAGGGCTTCCGCAAAGTCTGATAGTGGTGTAGCACCTCGCGGTCTGGTCCTGGTGGGGTAAGTGTCCTTGAGTGGATCCATGACTGCGTTAAAGTCCCCCCCAACAATCATGTCGCCATCAGGGAGACCAAGAAGGAATTTGCCTAGTGCTGGCAAGGCTACCGAGTGTAGGGCTGGGGGAATATATACTGAAATCACATTCAGGGCCCTGCCCTCCCACTGGCCGTGGATTGCGGCATAGCGACCCTGGTCGTCTGCCACGTGGCTGGATACCATAAGGGGGGAAGACCTTCTCACCAGTATGCCCGTACCCCTGGAGCCAGTAGTGAAGTCGGCGTGGACTACCATCGTGTACCCACGTCTGTCTAGGGCTTTGCAGGTGGATCCCGTGAGGTGGGTTTCCTGTAGGAGGACCACATCTGGGTTTTGCCGCTTTACGGCTTGAAGGACCAAGCCTCTCTTGATTTTGTCACCCAGGCCCCGGACATTCCATGTCAGTATGCGCAGCGGGGGAATCTTCCCGGCCGTGGAGGGGCCTTCGGCGGGCGTGTGATTAGGTGGCCTGGCCATTAGGCTGATGAAGGAGTCTTGTACACAACGTGTGCTGCGGCACAGCCCATGCGCCGACTAGTGTCGTGCTGTGTAGGAGACGTGTTAATGTCAGGGTGATACTGCTGTGTAGGTGGTGAACGATGACTACAAACAAGAATAAACATTTCAACAAATAAACTTCAAACCCTTCCCCCCTCCCTGCTACCCTGCTCCACGGACAAACTCCCGCCCGCTTCCCCAACTGTGCAGAGTGCTTCAGCCCTCCCCTATACATCTTACTTGCTCGTAGGGTTGGTGAGTCCCCTCCGGGCACTGCCTGTGCCCACCCTACTCAGCTACGTCCGAGCCACGGTCCCGCGGCCCACACAGTCTTGAAAAATAAAGCAGGTAAATGTCACACCGGAGCCACTTGTCCAGAGTCCAGTGGATCCCTCTCAAGGTCCGATTCTATTTCTGTTTCGCCTCCCTGGTGTGGTCGGTGGGAGGACTGACTGGACGGTGTCTGGTCAGCACGGTATCGCTGCCGGTCTTGTTGTGAGCGTTGTCGTCGCCCCGCTGGTCGCCAGCCCTCTAGCCATTCTTGAGCCACCTCTGGCGTGTCAAAAAACCAGGTCTTCCCCTCGGCCACTATCCGCAGTTTAGCTGGGAACATCATGGAATACGGCAGTTCTCTGTCGCGCAGTGCTTTCTTAACCAAAGACCCCACTTTTAAAGAAGTATTGTCTCCAAGTGTGGAGGGGTATCCTTGAGGCATTTTTTAAAAAAAAACTCACTCTTCAATGTCTTGCACTACAAAAAACCCGCTCCGCTGTAGTTAGGCTTCGAAGCACACCTGGGAGGCACTCGTCGTCCCAGGTGAGAACCCGATTATAAAGCATGCTACCAACTAGGTTGGTGGGTGAGGGTTCTTTTAAAAACAAATCTCTAAAAAACATTTAAATAATATTCTTATTTTCATAACTTTCTGGATGCGGTAGATGCCGTTTGGAACTGTTCCTTTTTTGTTTATCTTAAAACAACATATACCATAGAAACAATTGTGTCATGAACCCATGACAATCACTGGCATGGACCTACTGGATGACCCCTTGGAAGACTATGCCATATTGTTAAATTTGCAATATTTATTTATTTTACTAACATGGAGAAAATCTACAGAACTGTGCAACATTGTTCCTTTACAAAAGAAAGAAAATGTAAAAATATAACTAGGCCCCTACTGAAAATGTAGGCCACCTACCACAATATCTTTGAAAGTTAGAATCAAAAGTACAAATAAATACTGGTGCATGCCCTCTATCAAACAAACAATACCCTTATACAAGAGTTTTTGGATTACTTGTGAAATATCAAATACAAAGTCCTTAAATCCAATGGTGTTTTTGCAGCAGACTAGGAGAGTGATTTATTCATTTATTTATTTAGAATTTTGTAGAGCGCACAGCTACCTCCGACGGAGGTGTCCCGGCGCTGAGGACATAATCTCAGGAGGGTCGAGGGGGAGTAAAGTGGGATCTTTAGATCTGTGAGAATAACCAGGTCTTTAGTTTTTTTCTGAATTGGGGTTCGGACGTCAGGAATCTTAACTCTGTGGGTAGCTGATTCCACAGTTTGGAAGGGGCTACTGCCAGGGCCCTTCCTCCTGTACGTGTGAGGCGAAAGCGGGGGCAGATCATGAGGCGAAGATGATTGGATCTCAGGTTTCTTGGAGCTTGTAAAAACCTCATTCTGCGACGTAAGTAGGTTGGGCCTCGGTCATTGAGCGCTCTGAAGGCCAGTGTTAAGGCCTTGAATTGAATACGGAGTTTTATTGGGAGCCAGTCAGGGCCGGACTGGGAACTGAAAGCAGCCCTGGCAAATTTTGTCAGACCAGCCCCAATCTGGCGCGTAGCGAACCAGCCCCCGTCCGGCGTAAAAGCTTAAACTGTTGAGGGACTTCAAAAGTCAGCCTTGTTAACAGAGCCTACATGCATTAAGTAAACCCTACACAACATCAGAGCCTGTTTTTTTTTGTTAAATATAACCCGTCATAAATATACCAATCCATGTTTAGTCTGGCACCATTGCTTCATTTTTTAATTGCACTTGGGAGGACAGCAGGGTGATTAGAAGACAACATGTGTGTTAAGCTTACGGTCTAGCATTTTCACATTAACTGGAGGACCTTTTCAACTCACTTTTCAAGTTACAAGCCTATACAGTAGGACACACACTACTCAAACTTTCAACCTTCACCTACGGCCCATCGCTTGGAATCCTGTTTCAACTACCCCAGGCCCACAGTGTAAGGCGCCGAGATCAATATTTCAATATTGTCTAATGCAGGCCTACCTTTCCTCAGCCAGGTTTGAACTTGCTTAGTTAATGTTTTTTCAGTGTCACAGCTCACCATTTCAACGTTAGCTAACAAATTACTTATTTTCTATGGTTAATATCTCAGAGCCCATGCTGTTAAATCATCAAAGCTTAACATTACAACATTCTCTATCAATGGACTTCCTTTCGCCGGTTACAGTCCTCGAGCTCATGATGCATAAATCTCAGAGCTCAAAATGTCAACATTTTCTGATAATCGATTTCCTTTCATTTGCTAATATCCCCGCTTCTATTTGCTAGGGCGATGCACATGGGCATGATGCCACAAGTTAAACGTTGCACTTTACCTACCCTCGTACCCCGTACATTCCGTTTCTAATTGTATGGGGAACTAAGTTACAGTATGTGTTCTGGTCGTGGCTCCACACAAGTGTTAATATTATTTACTTCACTTTTGAATCACAGACAAATAATCAGGACAGGAATTCGGTACCTGAGCCTTTGGTTTTGTTTCTGCTCATTAACGACGGAGGGTTCACTCTCATTTCGGTGTGACACTGATGAGGCAAAACTTCTATTTTTGGAAAGTGTATTCAAAAATTGTGAAAAGAGGCAGCGATTTAGAGATAAAGGAGCGCCTTCTTGCTTGCCCAATGTCACTTTATGGTCAAAACAATGTCTTAAACTGGCCAGATGACAGCGTGAGACTGATATTTTGAAGCGTTACATAAAGCACAGCAACGGATAACGTGGGCACTTTAAGGAAGAAAGCTCGAAATGACATCATACCATAATCTCATTCTTACATCTGCATCTTTCCAGTAGATCGTGCCCAGGCCTGATCGTGGGCCGCATTCCGTGCCTAAAAACTTCAGACCACCTCACACCGACCACGCTGTCTGGTCACTACATTGGGCTTGATAAAATCAGCAAAAAGCCCGGCATTAGATTAGAATGGCCGTCTCTCTAGCTCTTCCCAATGGCTGGTTGACCTCCGACCCGTTACTGCGCCAGACTTGCCCGTGCAGCACCCGACGATACGGGCAGCTTTTGGCATGTGAGACAGGCTCACTGAAGAAGCAAGCAAGGGCAAGGCTGAACAAGGCTCTAGCTGACGAGAGGCCTCATGCAACAGACAGAACTGTGCTGTGCATATACGGTCCGTGGTAACTTACCTCTGGCACTGAGTAGCCGTATATGCACAGCACAGCTCTGTATGTTACACACTGGTAACGCGGTCGGATTGGAATCATAATTTATCTCCCTCCGTCCAGACCACCTCCACTGCGCGACGCCCCGCCCGCAAACTGTTTGTGAATACGACAATCATTCATGAGTCAATTGATTTGGTACCGGGGCCAGGGCGGAAACACTTAGTTACTCACTGCTGTTGGTGGTGGGCTGGTGGCAGACACAGGGGGGCTACTTCGGCGGGCTAGCCAGTACAGTACCAGCAATAATTAAATTATGGCCGCTCCGGTGACGGGCGGTCTCTGCTCCTCTCGGCTGCAACCTGTAGAGCAGTTATTGTTAATTGTCCAATGCGCATGCGGGAACATCTCACAGCCGCACTCTAGAGGCGCGCAGATGCACCGGAGGGAGGAGGAGGCAGGGCATAATTCTGCGCGCTGCGCACAGGCACCTCCTCCTCCTCCTGAAAAGTTTGTTTAGGTTGCACTTGCAGTGCAAACGAAACGGTCACCTCACCGGTCAATCAGGCTTGCTGTTGGCGCCACGAGTCACACGACACGACACCTGGTGACTTCTTCTCTGAAGTGAGAGTGACGCTGTGACGCCGACGGTCGGATTGAAAATCGGCCCCCAGACACAAAACCGGCCCCCTGATCCAAAACCGGCCCCCACCCCCTCCAGCCTACCGGGGGATTGCCCGGTGCCCGAAAGCACCAGTCCGGCCCTGGAGCCAGTGTAGTTTGATTAGGTGGGGTGTGATGGAATGAGGATAGGGGATATTGCAGACTATGCAAACACAACAGGTGATGGACCGAATGTGGATCAATGTCACACACTCACCCCAGTCCAAAGATCTGGGCCCAAATCCATCGTTTTTTTGCACTCCACACCACCCTGGGTTAGACAATGGCGATATGCAAATCAGCTCTGACCCTGTGCCCCATGGGAACAGTCCAGTCCGAACTACAAAAGCCATGTCCTTCCCAGAACGGAATCAAGCATCCGAGGACCGGACCGGTTTCGAGGTAACACCTCTCATCAGCCCGGCTAGCTTGACTCCAGTGGTGCGGAGTGCCTGGGACCCACGTCTGGGTATCCCCAGCGCACATAGGGCGGAATATGCAAACACAACAGGTGATGGACCGAATGTGGATCAATGTCACACACTCACCCCAGTCCAAAGATCTGGGCCCAAATCCATCGTTTTTTTGCACTCCACACCACCCTGGGTTAGACAATGGCGATATGCAAATCAGCTCTGACCCTGTGCCCCATGGGAACAGTCCAGTCCGAACTACAAAAGCCATGTCCTTCCCAGAATGGAATCAAGCATCCGAGGACCGGACCGGTTTCGAGGTAACACCTCTCATCAGCCCGGCTAGCTTGACTCCAGTGGTGTGGAGTGCCTGGGACCCACGTCTGGGTATCCCCAGCGCACTTAGGGCGGAATATGCAAACACAACAGGTGATGGACCGAATGTGGATCAATGTCACACACTCACCCCTGTCCAAAGATCTGGGCCCAAATCCATCGTTTTTTTGCACTCCACGCCACCCTGGGTTAGACAATGGCGATATGCAAATCAGCTCTGACCCTGTGCCCCATGGGAACAGTCCAGTCCGAACTACAAAAGCCATATCCTTCCCAGAACGGAATCAAGCATCCGAGGACCGGACCGGTTTCGAGGTAACACCTCTCATCAGCCCGGCTAGCTTGACTCCAGTGGTGTGGAGTGCCTGGGACCCACGTCTGGGTATCCCCAGCGCACTTAGGGCGGAATATGCAAACACAACAGGTGATGGACCGAATGTGGATCAATGTCACACACTCACCCCAGTCCAAAGATCTGAGCCCAAATCCATCGTTTTTTTGCACTCCACACCACCCTGGGTTAGACAATGGCGATATGCAAATCAGCTCTGACCCTGTGCCCCATGGGAACAGTCCAGTCCGAACTACAAAAGCCATGTCCTTCCCAGAACGGAATCAAGCATCCGAGGACCGGACCGGTTTCGAGGTAACACCTCTCATCAGCCCGGCTAGCTTGACTCCAGTGGTGTGGAGTGCCTGGGACCCACGTCTGGGTATCCCCAGCGCACTTAGGGCGGAATATGCAAACACAACAGGTGATATTGCAGACTAGCCTGTCCGCAGCATTCTGGACTTTTTGAAGTTGGTAGATGAGGTAAGTGGGGGCGCCTACGTATAGGCTGTTGGCATAGTCCAGATGAGCAGTGATGAGGGCATGAACCACCGTTTTACGGGACTCAAGTGGGAGGTATGGGATGATTTTTTTTATCATTCGAAGTTTCCCGAAGCAGGCTGAGGTGACTTTATTGATTGGAGTTTTGCAGGAGAGGGAGGTGTTGAATTGAAAGCCAAGGTTGCGGGCTGTTTGAACTGGTTCTGGGGGGGGGTTGAGTTCAGACGGCCACCAGAGATTGGAGGGTATAGGCGATTTTTGATTAAAGAACAGGACCTCGGTCTTGTCTGTATTGAGTTTCAGGTTGTTAGCGGACATCCAGGCGGCGATGTTGAGCATACAGAGGTGGAAGTTGTTAAAAGATTTTTCAGTGTGTTCTTTGAAGGAGAACACCAGTTGGGTGTCGTCAGCGTAGAAGGTTACTTTGACGCCACAGGATTCAACAACTTTAGCCAGAGGTTTGAGGTACACATTAAAAAGGAGCGGGCTGAGGGCCGAGCCCTGTGGGACGCCCCAGATCAGCTGTTTTTTGGAGGAGAGAAAAGGTCCCAGCATCACTTGCTGTGTTCTATTTGTGAGAAAAGATTTTATCCATGCAAAGGGGGGCCCGCTGATACCAACTTCTTGCAGGCGAGTTAGAAGTTTGTCGTGTGAGATGGTATCAAACGCAGCGGATAGGTCGAGGAGGACCAGCATGGCCTCCTCTCCCTTGTCCGTGCATTCGCGGATCGATTCGGATACCTCGAGTAGCGCCGACTCAGTACTGTAGTCTGGTCTAAAGCCTGATTGGGTGTCGTGGAATAAGGAGTTGGATTCCAGGTAGTGGGACAGTTGTTTTTGGACGGCTTTTTCCAGAACTTTTGCGGGCTTGTGTAGAAGTGAAATTGGTCGGTAGTTATTTAGACAGGAAGGATCAACGCCGTTTTTTTTTTTAAGTGGGATTAGCATGGCGTGTTTCCAGGCAGAGGGAACAACCCCAGTGAGTAATGAGGAGTTCCAGATGTCTAATAGGGGGTTAATGATGATGGGGGCAATTTTGTTCATGATAAGAGCTGGGGCTGGGTCCAGAGGAGAACCAGATTTACATTCCTGAAGCAGCTTTAGAGCAAGTTCTTTGCTGAGTGGTTGGAATGAGGTAAATGCATGAGTGCTGTTGGAGGTTGGATCTTTGGTGGTATCGGAATCTTTCTGAAGGATCGCTGCCGCTATGTTGGCAATTTTTTCTTCGAAGAAGTTAGATAGGTTTTTACATAGTGTCTGTGACATGGGCACTGGAGTGGAGAGTGCGCTGGGGTGAGTAAATTCTTTCACTATATTGAATAGGGCCTTGGTCGAGTTTTTTGCTTTGGCAATTGTTTCGGAAAAGTATGTGCTCATGGATTGGCGTTTGAGTTTGCGAAACGCTTTAAGACTCTTCCAGCTCCAAATCCAAATGTAAAATGACCAGGAGATGGAAAAAGCACTGGGATGAGCCTGCTGGACAGGAACAGGAAGTTGAAGTTTCTGGGGTACTTCCTTCCTGTTGGGAAAAAAAGCTGCTTGCACAAAAAGCAACTCCAACAGTACGGTGGTGAAGAAAATCCACTCAAAATCCTCTTTAGCTAGTTCTCGATCGCAAAAGTTACTCAAGTGGTACATTTGCGACTGCGATAGGCCGTGCGAGCAGGCGCGAAGTTTCACGCATTCTTGCTAGCGGATTGAGAATACCGTGGCACAAGCGAGCGCCAAAACAAATCTCGAAAGTGCAAATGGAAGAAACACTACTCTTCGAGCACGGAATAAAGAATTCAGGAACTCTGTGCTCTGTTGCGGAGTCAAATTCCGCAAACTCTGGGAGCGGAGCGGAGTTTACCACTCAGGCCTCAACAATTCCAAAGCCAAAGTAAAAAAGATGCTTCTTCCAGAGTAAGCTGGATCAATCCTCACATACCATGTCTCTGACGCTAGAAAAGGAAACATCACCAGCTTTCTGATGGCTCTCCCTAAACGCAGCTGCTTAGAGTGAGGTGATCTTCCGGGCTCTGAATGCCACCATTACAGTCATGGTCACCAGAGGGGGCCACCGTGCCACTGTGATGCAAAGACTTGACGCAACTCGCAAAGTATTCAGAAAGAAATACAAGTAGCATACACCTGAGCTCAGGTCACGCAGTAAAAAGACAAGGGTTACTATCTAGAGCACAAAACAGCTGTCTCAGGCAGATCTATAATGCTGTGTAGAATAAACACGTCACCAGCAAACCTCGCGCTCCAATGAAAAGCCAACTTTCTCGCTGTTTCTCTGGGTATTCACTAGCCAGAGACCCCTTACATGGCCATAGATGGAATGAACACCTCGTTCTGTAACATCTCAGGCAACCTAATGTCTTCAAGCTGCCCTGCTGCCCACAGTCAGAGGGGTCTCTGGCCTTTACCCGGCTTCCTGTGCTCTCTCACATTATATGATTCTGCTTACCTTTCATTTGACAGAGTATTGGCTTGGAACAGACTCCAAGTCAATATATAGATCACACCTCTACCCCTGCCTGGCAGTGTATTATTCATCTTTGCTCTGATGTCAGGGTTTCAGTACACTCCCGCATCGAGAGACCAGGACGAGCCGGCCCATCAATACCACCAAAGTCAGCCGTGCCCAATTAGATGTCACGTTCCAGTCAGTGAGCCACCTACTTCATTGACTCATAGTCCATCAAGGGGGTCACTTCAAGGCGCTGTGAGTGAAATGGACACTCTCCATGTCCAGAGCGGTCCTCTGATATGTGCTCTTAAGGGGCCAGCGCTCCAAGCTCACACCTAGAAGGTGCATCATCGCCTCAAGGTAGAAAGGACTCGGAGGAAGAACTCCCTAGTCAGCCTTCAAGATACCACATTTTCATCTCTTGAATGTGCACGACCCTACCTTGTGCTGTCACTCAGTTATTGCATTCGTGAAAGAGCCCAGGACCATTCCTTCCCCCTGGAAAGGGCATGACCATAAAACACCAGGCTTTTCTGTGACTACAAGAAGGTTCGCCTACAATGTAACAGCAAAACATCTCCTCAAGGTCATCTGTTCCAACAGCAATCCTTCTCTTTATACATGTCACCTGCAGATGGCTGTAAAACACGCAGTATTTGTCTCATATGTTGAAAGCACTGGACTACTTGGAGAACAGGTTAGCAGAGGCAGACACACACTAAGAAGTCCTAGTCCAATGGCTTCCTGTCACATGGCTACCCTCCCCATCCATAGAGTCCACTACTCATTACATTAGCCTGTCTGAGAGGAATCACGCTCCTTCTAGACCCGTGGTACTCACAGTACGGCCCGCGGGCCACCAGCAGCCCGGCCGGCTTTCCTTGGCGGCCCACGGACATTGCAGGTAATGTATCCATGGCCCACCATAGAGAGAGAGAGAGAGTGGAGAGAGAGAGAGGAGAGAGAGAGAGGAGAGAGATAAAGAGATAGAGAGTGGAGATAGAAAAAGAGAGTGGGGAGCAAGCATGGCCCGTGCAGGGCGTTATACCGGGGCGGTGACATCAGGCAGGGGAGGGCCTGGGTGGGGGGGTTGTAAAATGTGGGATATGGACCATTACAGGTAAGTACAGAAAAAAATAATTAAAATGAATTTCTTTGCCCACGCTGCATCGCCAAATGTGATGCAGCGTGGGCAACGAAATTCGTTTTTTTTTTTTTTGGTACTTTTTTTTTTTTGGTACTTACCTCTATTGGTCCATATTCCGAATTTTACAACTCCCCACCCTGACCCTCCCCTGCCTGAAGTCACCGCCCCGGTATAACGCCCTGCACCCGCCGTGCCTGGTGGGGAGAGAGAGTGAGTGGAGTGTGAGAGAGAGTGGCGAGAGATAGAGGAGAGAGAGTGGAGAGAGATAAAGAGAGAGAGAGTGGAGAGAGAGAGAGAGAGAGAGAGAGGGGTGGGGGGAGAGAGAGTGAGTGGAGAGGGAGAGAGAGTGGAGAGAGAGAGAGAGGAGAGAGAGAGTGGAGAAAGAGTGAGAGAGAGTGGAGAGAGAGAGTGGAGTGTGAGAGAGAGTGGAGAGAGAGAGAGAGTGGGGGAGAGAGAGTGAGTGGAGAGGGAGAGAGAGTGGAGAGAGAGTGGAGAAAGAGGGAGAGAGAGTGGAGAGAGAGAGTGGAGTGAGAGAGAGATAGTGGAGAGAGAGTGGAGAGAGAGAGGGGAGAGAGAGAGTGGAGAGAGAGAAAGTGGAGAGAGAGTGGAGTGAGTGAGAAACAGTGGGGAGAGAGTGGAGAGAGAGTGGAGAGAGAGTGGAAAGAGAGTAGAGAGATAGAGACTGACTGACAGAGAGACTGAGATACTGACTGACTGAGAGACTGACTGCCTGAGAGAGAGAGACTGACAGAGAGTGAGACTGACTATGAGAGAGAGAGAGACTGACTGACAGAGATAGATAGAGAGACTGACTGACTGAGGGAGAAAGAAACTGACTGACAGAGAGAGAGACTGGCTGACTAAGGGAGAGAGAGACTGACTGACTGAGAGAGAGAAAGACAGAGAGAGAGACTGACTGAGAGAGAGAGAGAAAGAGAGAGAGAGAGAGAGAGAAAGAGAGAGAGACTGGCTGATTGAGAGACTGGGATACTGACTGACTGAGAGACTGACTGCCTGCGAGAGAGTCTGACAGAGAGACTGACTGACTATGAGAGAGAGAGAGAGATTGACTGACAGAGATAGACTGACTGACTGAGAGAGAGCAAGAGAGAGAGAGAGACTGACTGACTGAGGGATAGAGAGAGACTGACTGACTGAGAGACTGATTGACTAAGAGAGAGACTGACTGACTGAGAGCGACTGACTGACACAGAGAGAGGCTGACTAACTGAGAGACACTGACTGACAGAGAGACTAACTGACACAGAGAAGGGAACTGACTGACTGAGAGAGAGACTGACTAAGAGAGAGAGAGAGAGAGAGAAACTGACTAATTGACAGCCAGAGAGAGAGACTGACTGAGAGTGATACAGACTGACTGACTGAGAGAGACACTGACTGACTGACTGAGAGAGACACTGAGAGAGAGAGAGACAGAGAGAGAGAGAGAGAGACTGACTGACTAGGAGAGAGAGAGAGACTGACTGAGAGTGACACTGATTGACTGACTGAGAGAGACACTGACTGACTGACTGAGAGAGTGAGACTGATTGACTGAGAGAGAGAGAGACTGACTGACTAAGAGAGAGAGACTGACAGAGAGAGCGAGAGAGAGAGACTGTGGTGGAATTGGGGTCAAAGTATGTATGAAGGTATGCAATGCCTCTTAAGATTGTTATTGTCTGCTAATAAAAACGTATTATCAAAATGTGATCTTTGTAGTTATATCTGTTTTTGAAATACAGCATTGTTGCATTGTCTAATGTTTTGAAACAGGTTTGATTTGTATTACTGTAGCCCCGCCCCCCACTGACTCCATCCCTACCGACGCGGCCCTCGGCCACAAACCACACTGTCATTTTGGCCCCCGACAGAAATTGTGAGTACCCATGATCTAGGCAGACCTCAAGCAGGTGACTGCACAGAAGGGGAAGATGTCCAGAACAGTCCTGAGTGTGGGTGCAACTGGTGGGTGTAAAGGCCAGGCCCACATTTACTACAAACAGCAAATGATAAAAACACAATTCAAAAGTAATGTGTTTTACTCTGGACCGTAGGTTCCTTGAAGCAAACTTGAATTCCTAAACAAAATTACCCGTCAGCACCTAAAACCCTGCTCCCTTGGACTCCGGCATCTGCAGCAACCCCGGCAATTCACATGCTGCCAATCAACACACTCCCAAATATCACATCAGAGGCACAGCCTAGTGGCAAAGGCCGGATGGCTAACTTTGTCCTCAGATTACCCTCGACAGCAGGCACAATGACTGTCATGGTAGTGCGCACCCCTGGTGTTCACCTCAGTTCCCCTCATTTCGAGTCCGGTGGTACTGAAAATACCCAAATATCGAAATATGTCTGAAGTTTTAATTATAAATACAGAGTAGAATAAAGCATCTTCAATTCTTCCACCCGCCTTCTGCTAAGGAAGCAATACCGTCTGTGGTTTCTAATCAATAATTCTTCTAGAATTGGGAGGATTTTTGGTAACCACGGAAATGCAATCCAGGTTCTTAAATTGTGAAAAACGCTCCTTGAACTAACCCCCCTTGTCCCTCCATCTGCTCCCAGGTACGGAGGTCATTTCCCCCTAGGTTGTTCATGATGATGTTGGATTAGAGTCCAGATGTTGGAGACCACACCTTTATAAAAGAGTGATGCTACCAGCCAGGAAGATCCAGGAAGGACGGCGCCTCTCGCGCGCTGGGCTCTCATCTCTGGGCTGCCGGGGAGATGAACATGTGACCAGGGACAACCATCTACAGGGCTTGGCTATGGCAGTCCCAGACTCTAAAGAAAGACCAATTCCCCTTCATTAGCATGTGCTCTAGAGGAGCAAAGCCACCAATCCAGGGGGGCCTGGCTTAAATATCCTCAGCTTGCCCTCTATGCCCCCACCAGGTCCTCCTTCCACCGCCATCCTTCTCCTTCTCTATCCCACCAAAATACACAGACACGGCGCAAAGCAGGCTGAGATGAAGCCACAAGAGAGCGGCAGCCAGGAACTTCAGGCAACTACCTAATGCTTACTGCATGGCCAGCACAACCCACCCAATAAAAGCAACAGAGAGGAGGGCCACTGAGCAGTTCTCATGAATATAAAGGAGTTCAATTTTGTCTGATGGTCTCTAAACAGAAGCTCATAAATACCACTGCAAAATAATGAATCGTGCAATAGGGCTGTGGGTGGGGCAACACATGGAAGAAAAGAGGATGCAAAGAAGGAAGGGAGGCAAGGCTGGGTGGAGGACGCATTGATGGGCAGATGGACTGATGGAAAGTAGAAGGGATGGAAAGAAGAGTGAATGGATGGAGAATGGGAAGAGATGTATATATTGTATAGTATTGCAATACTTGTATAGCACTTACTACTCCTATGCGGAGCTCAGAAGCCCTTGTTTACATGAGTAGGGTGTGTGGTTATAAGTGTGTTGTCTTTGTTTTGTTCCTGTGTGGGAAGTGTTTCCATGTCGTGCATGAGGACCACCGTGGTGCGATTATCGTATTATGGGAGGTAGCGCTTAGCAGTGTGATGGATGAAGAAGTGTTAGAGACAGATGCGTAGCATGGTTTTCATTAGGTGGCAGTTTTGGCCAGCTCGGCAGTTTCCTTTAAATGTTATTCCTTATAGTCATGGTCTACTAGGCTAGCGACTGCACTGGGCTGTCCATTTTGAGTAATTTACTCTAAAATGTATGGTCCTGGGCATGTGTAGGTTAAAGGGAGCAATGGTGGAGATTTGCTGGGATTCACTTTGTTAATATCATCCCAAATCTGAATGTCATTGTGAGATGTCAAGAAGTGGCCGTAATATGCAGCTAGTCGGGACCTGCAGTGGGGGGTTAAATTAAAGCCGTCTATCTTTTCAATTATTCCATTCCTGGTCAGATGGGTATGTGTGATTCACTGCCGTGGAATGGTATAATTATGTCTTATTGAGTGTAAGATTGTCGGGCAGTAAAAATGGAATGTTATGCAGCCTGCATAATCCACAATTGTCTGACTGCTGAGGGTTATGTTATTAATTTTAGTGTAAGTTATATAATGTAATTGAATTTATACAGCACTTACTACCCATGATGAGGCATTGTAGCGCTTTACGCTGGGCAGCACACTGCTCCAAAGCCCATGGTTAGTGGATTTTTGTTGTTATTGTTGGTTATTGGGATTAGTCTTAATGATTGCATGCATTTACTCGAGTTCCTATGTGGTAGATTCAATTAATAGGCATTAGGTGTGATCTTTGGTGGGATGTGTCAATTAATGCACATGGTTGGGGATTTTAATAGATGTACTGCAGTGTTGAAGGTTAAGTATTGGTAGGTTGGAGGAATATGACTTTTAAAGGAGAGGTTACAAAATTAAAAATGTGGTGTCAGCAGTTTAGAAAGCTACAATAATAAAAAATAAGCCAAACAGCATGTGACTAAGAATAGGCTGTGTCCAGGAGGCATGCGGAGGATGAAAAGGAAGGAGAGTCCTTTGAAAGAAAAAGACAAGTTGACAATCACAAGTTTTAAATGAAAGTCAGTTTTCATGTAGGGTTTTCTGACTATTGGGGAGGCTTCATGAGATAGCATGAAAAAATGAAGAACGCAAGGGTGTACACACACCACCAACACTTATGGGTACCAAGAATTAAAATAAATACAGTTTAATTTTCACATAAAACCCAATGGAAAGAAAACACACAATAGGGATGTTGCATTTTAAATGTATTGGGCTAGAGATGCTCCTTCCCTTTTCTTCTGATGACCAGAGCAAAATGAAAGATAACTGAGTCTGTTGTAGTGAATGTGTATAAATGTATGCTTCTCAGGGCAGGTAGCACTGCAGTTATATCCATTCTGGATCACTCACAACATAGGCAAAATGAACTGTGAGATCCTGCATCTGGCTACAATTCAGTGTTCATGTATCTTATTTTTTTATCCTCATATCACCATAGCATCTGCAAGTCTCAGGTCATTTTTAGGTCTCGTGCAGCGTGAGACCTCTTGTAAGGGCTTCAGAAAGCTCACCACACGCTTGTGCGGGTGGTCTTGCTTTCCGTGGCTGCCATTGGCTTTTGCATGCTTTTTTTAAAAAAAAAGCCAGCACGCAATTAGGCAAAGGCGGGCGCATG
Organism: Lissotriton vulgaris; assembly: GCF_964263255.1. Taxonomy (NCBI): domain Eukaryota; kingdom Metazoa; phylum Chordata; class Amphibia; order Caudata; family Salamandridae; genus Lissotriton; species Lissotriton vulgaris. Next base: position 1,483,700,204 of record NC_141693.1, read on the forward strand.
TCCAGCCTTTGCTCCGCCCATTACCTCCTCGTCAGCCCTCCCCGTCCCAGTCCTTACTAATGAGCATAGCTCCTCCCACCAGAAACTCCCAAGCAACTAAAAACCCATCCCTTCCCTCCAGGCCACACCCTAAGGCATATAATCATGTAACCCGCCCATCCACATCCTGTTTGTTTTTTCTGCGGAATTCATTTCCTGGCAACTTCGTCGTGGGGGTACTGGACCGGTGCCTCCTTTCGGGTGAGTGTGAAACGGCCTGCTGGGCGGCCGTTTGTTCCCCTGTTGTACCTGTTTTTGTCATGTACTTTTGAGTCCCTGCTTTAGCGGGACCGTGGGGTTGGGGGGCCTTGACTGCCTGGTGTGGGGTGGTGTCTCCCTGCTGCGGCCTCCCCTCTTCCAGGTATGTTCCCTGCCCTAGCGGGTACACCCGGGGAGGGAGGGGAGGTGTGTTGGGCGCGGCTAGCTTCTCTGCTCGCCAGTGGCGTGGCGGTTTGGCTCTTCCTTGGAGGTGTGTTTGGGGGCTCGGTGCTCGTCTCGGGCCCGTGTTTCCCTTTTTTGTTTTTGTTACCTGGGAGGCCGTACACAATGCTTCTGCAAAGATCACAATGGATGCACACAGGGTTTTGTAAAAAGCGGCCGCGAGAACAGACTCTGCAATATCCCTGCGGGGAAACGCTTTGAACATTTAAATGGGCGGGGCTCTGTCTACCGGGGCTTCGTGTTCTCTGGCCGCGGGTCGCTCCCTGCCCCTTTTTAGGGGGCGTTGCTTTGGTTCATACAGTGGGCCGTGGATTGCAATGCTGTGCCTGTATGCTTCCATTGGAATGTCCGGGAGTTTGTGTTCCCGTATCTGTTTGGAGCAAGTTGCTTTGCAAGTGGAAGCTGCTCTCTCTTTCTGTCCTGTTTTGGGCTGCCTGTTCTTTCTAGGGTGCGTTCCGTTTGACCTTGAAAGGGGGCGCCCTGGTGTTCTGAATATATTGGGCTGCGCCTCGTGACACATGCCTGGGGCCGGTACTTTTGGGGGTCGGGACTCTGTGTGCTGGGGCTGCGTGTCCTTGGTTCCTCCCCTGGCCTCTTTCTCCTGCTGTGGGTCGCTCTCTGCCCCTTTTTGGGGGCATTGCTTTTGTTTAGGGCGGTGACCCATGGTGGTAGCGCGACTTGTCTTCCTGCTGGGGCGGGCTCCCCTCTTCCGGGTTGGTTCCCTGCCCTGGCGAGTTCACCCAGGGTGGGTGGGGAGGTGTGTTGTGCACGGCTGGCTTCTCTGCTCGCCAGTGGCGTGGCGGTCTGGCCTCCTTTCAGGAAAGTGTGTGTCGGTCTGCTTGGCGGCAGTTTTTTATTCCCCTAAATACCTGTTGTTTCGGGTACATTTGAGTTTCTGCTTTGGCGGCACCATGGGGTTTGGGGGAGTCCGGGACTCTCTCTTTCTGTCTTGTTTCGACTGGCCTGCTGTCCTGTGGGGGTGTGGCATTCCTTGATTGGCCCTTGTGGGTCTTGCATTGCTTGGTCTGGGCGCTACTTTCTCTGTTCTGTGCCCCTGTTTGGGATGTGTGGTTTTGGCATGTATGGGCTCTGCTGTCGCGGGTGGTGGTGGTCGCTGGGTCTTCCGCTGCTCCTTCCTTTGGGCTTGGTCTGGTTGCTTCTGCCGCGTGGATCCTGTCTTGGATTGGTTGGGTCCGGGGGGCGAGCCTTCGTGGTTTTCTGCTCCGTGTTCGGGTCGCTTTTTGGTTCCATAGGTCCTGGGTGGGATGACAGTCTGTAGACTTTTTCACCTTTCGCCTGTTATTGGGGCTTATGGGCCTCCCCTTTCCTCGATCTCTGTGTATACTGTGCAGGTGGGGGTGTGGGGGATGTTTGGCGGACATGTCTTTCCCCGGTTTCTGGACGATTGGGGTTTCCTTTACGGTGGTTCGCTGGGGTATCCTGGCTGTGTAGCGAGTGGATCCCGGTGGCTGGTGTGGCAGCTCGGTGCCTGGTGGTGTCCGTGGTTGCGGTTCCTTCTTCTCCTGTGGTCATGCGGGATGGGGGACCTTGAAGCTGGATTTTGCTACCTCTGGTTTTGCGGTCCGGGCTGCGTCTTGCCCTGGCTTTTGGATTTGGTCGCTTCGTGTGACTGTCCGTTTTTTCTGTGCTGGTTTGCTGGTTATGGGTCCATCTGACTCTTTTTCCGTGTTGGGACTGCAGTTGCATTTCTGGGCGGAATTTTTCCTTTGAACCCTTGGTGCGGTGGCGGCAGTGGCTGGGTCCTCTGTGTCTGCTCGCTGGGTTTTGCCTTGGGGGACGGTACTGCTTGGGGGACTCCCATAATGGTGCTTCCCTTCGCGGGCTCTTTCCTGTTTTGGGATCCGTGGGTTTTTGGGCCTGTTTTTGGGCGGCGTTTCGTTCTAGTTTGGTGGCCCTGCCCTTTGGTGGTATGGAATGGGGCCGTGGTGTCCCTTCCTTCCTCTTGTCCCAGGGTCTACGGAGTGCTTCCTCCTCTTCATTTTGTCCCTCATTGTTGGGCTGGGCTACTGGCTATGTTCTGTGCTGCCCCTTTTCCCATTTCTCAGGCGCTGTGTCGGGCTCTTTGCTCGGAGCTCGGTTCTTCGTTTCTGAGGGGGCGGTGTTGTGGGTGCAAGTGTTTCGGCTGGGTCGGGAGGTGTACTCGCTCCTGTTTCTGTTCCGGGGCCCTTCTGGGGTCTACGTCCGGTGCTGGTTATGGCAGCTGCACGCTTGTGTCTCCCTCGTCGGTCCTTCGGGTTCTCCGGGACGCTTTCTTCTTATGCCGGTTCCCGCGGCTTCATTGCCTACTTGGGGGTTCCGGGTGTTCCCTACCTTGTTCGGTAGGTTGATTCTTCCTCTTCTTTCCTTCCGGTTCCGGCCCTTTCACTGGGTGTTTGCTGACTCCTGCGTCGGTTTGGGGTTTCTTTACTTGAAGTCTTCCTTTCTTCTTCACTCAGGTGCTGCTGTTCGTTGGGTGGTTTCGGCTCCTCGGTTGGTGGGGTTTTCCTGACGGTGCCCCGCAGACTACGGTGGTGGTTGGGGGCTCGGTCTTCCTCTACTCCCCGGCGGCTCCATGTTCGGCGGCTGTTTCCTGCTGCTGTTTGGTTTGTTCCTTGGGCCCGTTGGCTCTTGTTCCCCCTGGCGTGTCTTGCACTGGGCCTCTTGAGGGGCTGTCCATTTGGGTCCTGAGAGGGGTTGGTTCTCTGACCTGGGCTCTTGTGCTCTGTGGGGTGTTTTGTGCCTCTGCTGTCGCAGGCTCCCGCTGGACGGTGGGTTCATTTCCTGCCTCTGCTTTCTTAGTGTCCCATGGGGGTTTTGTGCCTGCGGCCTTGCCTGCCTGGATGCACCTGATCTTGTTTGATGGATCTGGGGTTCTGCAGTTTCTGGACTGGTTGGTGCCTGGTTGGGTGGTCGCCTGGGTATGCCAGGTGCTGTTGAGTTCATGTGGTGCTTTCATTTGGACCGGGGTGCTGTTGCTGCTCTTGTGCCTCTGTGGCGCTGGCTCGCTCTGGTCTGGGGTTGAATCCTGAATGCCTGTGCTTTCGGTCTGTCCCATGGTCGGTTCGGTTGGCCTGGCCTCTTTCTGCCTTGGTTCCTCCTGAGGTTCGTGGTGGTCTAGTCGGATGTGTTTGGTCATCCGCCTTTGTTGTGCTGGGGTGGCTTCACTTGGCGGTTCGGCTGTTCAGCCGGGAGGGGGGGGGGGACGTTTTCTTCCTTGTGGCCCCTTGGCCTTTTCGTCTACCGGGGGTTTTTCTTCCCGGGGCGGCTCTCCTGCGTGGGGTGTTTCCCTCCCTGTCCGAGTTATGCCTCTTGCTGTCCTGGTTCAGGGTCCTGTGGTTGGGCCTGTTTTGCTTCTCCGGGGATTGCCTTGGGTTGAGGTTGTTCTCTGGTTTGGTCAGGCGATGTCTGCGGGGTGGTTGCCCTGTCCTTCTGTTGTACGGGGGCCTGCTGTGTGCTTTTCCCCCATTTGCGCTGGTTCCGTGGGTCCTGCTGCGTGTTGGACTGGGTCGGGCCTCGTTTGTCCTGGTGGCTCGGGTTTGGTCTGGGTGGCCTTGGCTCCCTCTATTGTGGTTGGCGGTGGGGCCTTGCTGGTGTTTGCCGGTGGTCCCTTGTTGTTTCCCCTCTGTCTCGGGGTGTCTGGTCCACTTGCGGGTTGGCTGTGGTGTGTCTGGACCTCCTGGCTTTGGGGTGTTCTGGCTGAGTTTTTTTCTCAGTTCGGGGGCCCTTCGCCTCTCCTGTCCTGTGCCTGTCCTGGGGTTTTCTTTCCTGGTTTGCTGTCCGACACTGGGTGTCTCTGCATTGGATTCCGGGGCTTGTCTTGGGTTTCTGGGTGGCTGGCTTCGACTTGGGTCGGGCTGTTTCCTCCCTGCGAGCTCTGTGGGCGGATGGTTGGCCTTTCGGGGTTCGGGCGTTTGGCTGGTGCTCCCCTTGGTGTCCGGGTGGTTGTGGGGTTGTTTCCTCCTGGCGCCGTTCTTTCGTTCCTTTGCTCCTTGTTGGAGTTTCTGGTTCTGCCTGTTTTCTGTCCTGTTCCTCTTACTGGGGTTTGAGTGCTGCTGCTCTGTTTGGTGGTTGTGCGGGCTCTGGAGGTGTGCCGCCTTCCTGCTGTGCCTTTTTTTTATGGGGTGGTGTTCCCTTTTTGTTGCTTTTAGGCTGGCTGGTCGGGTTCTGGGGCCTTCTGTGGCTGCTCTCCATCAGTGGCTGTGTTGGCTGTGCGGCCTGCTGTTGGGCTTGTGGTGTGTTGACGCCTGGGTCGGTTCGAGGTTCCTCGCCTCTGGGGTGGCTGCTCGTTGGGCTTGCTTCAGGGAAGGGGCTCCCTGGCCGTGTTCGGCGTGAATGCGGCTGGGTGTTCTCCTCGTGCTTTTATGTCCTGTGGTCGTTGAGTGATGTGTGGGACTGTGTCTCCTGGGTTTGGTAACGCTGGGTTGCGTTCTGCTCGGGTTGTGTGACTTTCTGCTTGTGCGGCTTGAGTCTGTTTTTCTGCTATGTGAAGCCGATTCTTGCTTTGGTATCTGCTCATTAGTAAGGACTGGGACGGGGTGGGCTGACGAGGAGGTAATGACCGGTTACTCACCGGTAATATTCATTACTCCGAGTCGTAGCCCTCCCCGTCCCAGTCCTGGTTCCCATCCCTCCCTCCCTGTTCGGCTTCTTGTGCTTGGTGGTACAGGATGTGGATGGGCGAGTCACATGATTATATGCCTTAGGGTGTGGCCTGGAGGGAAGGGATGGGTTTTTAGTTGCTTGGGAGTTTCTGGTGGGAGGAGCTATGCTCATTAGTAAGGACTGGGACGGCGAGGGCTACGACTCGGAGTAATGAATATTACCGGTGAGTAACCGGTCATTCCCGTTGGTGTCTAGCACGTGCAGCAGCGCGGCACAGACATCAGGCTCACTCGCCCCCGCTCCTCTGTGGTGCGTGTCACCACTGGACTCATGAGTGCTTGGCAGCCGGGTGGTAGTCTGTGTATTGGCAGGTGACGCTGAAAATCTTTGCTGTTTCTTGTTGGTCTGGGTACAGGTGTGTGTGATATTCTTAATATTGTTATTATTGTTGTTATTATTTTGATGTCGGTGGCGGTAATAATCTTGCGCACTCACATGCGCCGCCTTCTCCCTAGTGAGACAACACGCAGACATTCCGTTTCCTTCTTTCTTCGGCCATTTCCATTTTCTTGTACAACTATCAGTTAAAAAAAAATTATATTCCCTTAAAGGAAGAACATTTTGTTTCTTATTTTTCTTTTCTTTGTCTCTTGTACACATTTTTTTTTATATTTTCATTTTCTTTGTCCCTCACGAGAGGTACCGCAGAGCCAGAGACAGGGGTCTCTGAGACAGTGATCTCGGTCCTCATAGACCGACAGGCCTCAGACACCGTGTCACCAGACCCAAGATAAGGGGCAGACAGGCCGACAGCCTTGCGAAGACCAAAGACAGAGGCCACAGAGACAGGTTGGCCTCAGAGACCGCGTACACAGAACAGAGAAAGAGGGTCAAGAGACACCGACAGGCATCAGAAAGCGTCTCACCAGAACAGAAACAGGGGTGACGAAGCAGACAGGTCTCAGAGACCGTAGCACAAGACCAGAGAAAGGGCCCAAAGAGAGTCTCGCACGCCTCAGAGACTGTCTCACCGGAGCAGAGACAGGACCCACAGAGAATCTCACACGCCTCAGAGACCCTGTCACCAGACCAGAGACAGGGACTAGAGAGACTGACAGGTCCAAGAGACAATGTCACCGGACCAGAGACAGGGGTCATAGAGACCTCCAGCCAAGAGTCCTTGTCGACAGAAGAGACAGGAGCCAGAAAGACTGTGTCAGCAGACCCGAGACAGGAGTCAGAGATACCGACAGTAAAATCGTATACAAGCAGTACGTATATGTATTTTCAAGAGAGGGCAACAAACGTGTTCCTTATTGTGTGATTTTTAACATATGTAAATGTAGACTGCATTTGCATATGTGGGAATAAATGTGAAATGTGTCTCAAACTATGTTTTATGTCTGTATATGGAATTAGCAACAAAGAACACAACAAAACTCCCATATCCACTAAAACTCTACGTTAAATTACATTGTGCACCACATACATGCGATGTAATATTACATATCGCGTTTATTTAAAAATAAAATCAATATATAAGCAACTGTATTAATTGTATGTCAACTTTCGTGACTCGAAATGGTGTTGGTATCACCTCTGCGAACCTGTGAACATGTATTTTGCTCCGTGCCGTCCACCCCTCCAGCCACCTACGAATGCACTGTGAATAATGGTATGTGTGTGTGTACACTTGTGTGCGTACGAATATATATGTGTACATACTTGTGTTTGTATGTATTGTATGCGCCTGTGTGTTTGTGAACGTGTGCCTGTGCTGGTTTCTTCATGTGTTAATGTCTGTCTGCGCATTGTGTGTGTCTGAGTGAGTGTGCCTGTGCGTGTCAGCTCGTCCGTCTCCATATCTCTGCATATGTGTCTACGTGTTGAGTATCAGTGTGAGAGTGTGCATTGTGTGTGTGTCTGCCTTAGGTGTGGGCGGAAAATCCGTTTCGCTCGCGGATTTTGCGGATTTTCGGGAAATTCGCAATCCGCGAGATTCGCGAATCTCCCGCAAAATCCGCAAATCCGCGAGCAGCGGATTTTGCTCGCACTGCTCGCACTGTTCGCGTGAGTTCGCGGCTTCCCAGTACAACTTCGCGCCCCGCGAATAAGTGCAAAATTGCAGAAATACGATCTAATCAAAACTGAAACTACTTACCAGGTTCAAAAGTTCAGGCTCATCATTAGTAGCCATTTCCTGTAGTGCTTGCTGAGGGGCCCCTCCAGAGTTCAGTTGCCAGTTGCAACTATTATGTGACCCTGCTCTGAACCTCAGAATAGTTACACATATGCCACAAAGGTCCTGAATTACAGCTAAGGGAGACAAGCAGGAGCCAGGCTGGCAGTTCAAATCCATTAATCAGCCCCTAATCATTATTGTCAGTTGGGGCAGGGCAGGTGTTGTAACTAATTTTGCAACAATGAAAGCACTTAGCAAGTGCAAAAGTTCACTAATCAGGAAGCACTAAGGAAGCAGGTGCCAGCTAAAAAAATATTCTGTGACACATTAATCAGCCCCAAATTAATTCAGGTCACTTGAGGCAGGGAAGGTGTGCTTGCGTTGCCACAATAATGTACACTGACTGGACAACCAGAGGGTGCTGTGATGAAACAGAGGGTGGCATGGGTGGGCCAGAGGGTGGCATGAGTAGTCAGAGAGTGGCAGTGGTGACAGAGAGTGGCAGTGATGAAGAAGAGTGTCCCAAACAGGCTGGACACGTAGAAACAACAAGTTCGCGAAACTTGCGACCCGACAGGTAAGTTCGCAATTTGCGACATTGTACAAAACCCTCGCGAACTGGCAGAAACCCGCGCAAACACAAAAAAAAAAAAAATCCGCAAATTCGCGAGAATTCGCGGATTTTGCGGATTGCGAGTTCGCAAATCCGCAAAATTCGCGAACGCGAGATTCGCAAAATTCGCTCATGCTTAGTCTGCCTGTGTGTGAATATAAATGCGTGCAGGGGAGGGAGGAAGGGCACACATTGCATATGGGCTGTTGTGACACCGTCGTGCCCTGAGAGGAATGCACTATCCCGGGACACATTCTAGTCATTAAAAGCATATTTAAAGTCCGCGGGGCCTCATTTATGAGAAATGACGCATCGCTGCGTGAAAGCAGCGATGCGTCACTTCTAAGTGCGCACTCCTTGCAACATACCTGATGCGTCATATTTACTGTATGACGCATCATGTCGCAAGGAGTTACAGATACGTCAGTATTTCTGACGTATCTGTAAGCGCAAAAGTGACGCATTGCTGGAGTGTGTCACAAAAGTGACACAACTCCAGCAATGCGTCCTTTCACATGGGGCAAGCCCCATGTGAAAGGGCCTGCGTCAGTCTTACGCCTGTTGTGAGGCAGGCACAAGATTTTGACGCAACGGCGTCCTAGAAGTGACGCAGTGAAATCACATAGATTTCACTGCGTCACTTCTACGAGGCTTTTTGCGGGGGAACGCCCCCCCTGCATACATTATACCTGACGCAGGTATAATGTAGCGCAGGGGTTTACTAAGATGCGTCACTTTGTAAATAGTGCGCAACAGTAGGCATGTTTTACGCCGCCGATGCGTCACAAAAAGTGACGCATCAGCAGCGCAAAACTGACGCAAGGCCTCATAAATGAGGCCCTGCTGTCTGGAAGCGCACCTGGCCGTCGGTGCTGGGGCAGCGGGGCTTGAACATCAACTGCCACCTGAGGCTTGTGCGGGAGAAGGTGGCGGAGGCCAGGAACTGAGGGCGTGGGAGGAGGATTCATACAAACACACCAGAAGGCACTTCCTTCCTTCACTCGGACTTTTCCAGGCGCTGGAAGGAGCCGCGTTGTAACTGCATTAATCTCAGGGGGATTTGGGATGGTATTGGGGAAGTAGAGGGTCGACTCAACCGTTCATCCATAATGTGTTGCAAAGAGTTGAGAAAGAAACACACAGTTCAAGACTGAAAACAACGCAAGAGCTGTTGTGCATTGTTTGTATAAATATTGGATTGGGGATAGAAATGCGGATTGCGATTTTTTATTGCCCATTATAGCCCCCACCCCACCTCGTTTAGGGGGCTGGGATATAATGCGGATTAAAAAGTAAATATGACATCCCACTTTTTTCATACTATTTTAGGGCAAAGGACCATTTTCCCGTGGCTGGAAATATAGCAGGAAATCAAACCCCCAATACGTTATCGAAATATTGGGTGTTTTTTTAAAATAGTGTTTATCACGCCTCTGATCTCCTTAAATAAACTCGCATTTCTCTGGGAATTCTGCAATTTGAATCTTCGATCACGTCACCTTTGGACCTCAATTGAATTATCCACTAAGCATTTGCAATGCAATAGGTCTCGCTTTTGCGAGAGTTTGAGTTATTCAATCAATCAATCAAGGCATTTATAGAGCGTGCTACTTACCCAGAGGGTCTCAAGGCGCTTGGGGGAGGGGGTGGGGTGCCGCTACTGCTCGAACAGCCAGGTCTTGAGCTTCTTCCTGAAGGAGAGGTGGTCTTGGGTCAGGCGGAGGTCGGTAGGGAGGGTGTTCCAGGTCTTGGCGGCCAGGTAGGAGAAGGACCTTCCTCCTGTTGTCGCTCTTCGGATGCGGGGGACGGCGGCGAGGGCGTGGTTGGTCGATCGGAGGTGGCGTTTGGGAGCGTAGAAGTTGAGGCGGTTGTTGAGGTAGCTCGGGCCTTGGTCGTGTAGGGCTTTGTGTGCGTGGGTGAGGAGACGGAAGGTGATTCTCTTGTTGACGGGGAGCCATGCAGGTCTCTCAGGTGTCCGGAGATGTGGCTCCGTCGGGGGATGTCGAGGATGAGTCTGGCTGAGGCGTTCTGGATCCACTGGAGTCTCTTTTGGAGCTTGGCGGTGGTTCCGGCGTAGAGGGCGTTGCCGTAGTCTAGTCGGCTGGTGACGAGGGCCTGGGTGACCGTCTTCCTGGTCTCGGTGGGGATCCACCGGAAGATCTTCCGTAGCATGCGCAGGATGTTGAAACAGGACGCGGAGATGGCGTTGACTTGTCTGGCCATGGAGAGGGAGGAGTCCAGGATGAAGCCCAGGTTGCGTGCGTGGTCTGTCGGTTTGGGTGCGGTGCCCAGGGCGGGGGGCCACCAGGAGTCGTCCCAGGCGGAGGGCGAGGAGCCAAGGATGAGGACTTCCGTCTTGTCTGAGTTCAGTTTCAGGCGGCTGGTCGTCATCCACTCGGCTACGTCTTTCATCCCTTCGTGGAGGTTGGTTCTGGCGGCGGCGGGGTCGTTGGTCAGGGAGAGGATCAGCTGGGTGTCGTCGGCGTAGGAGATGATGTTGAGGTTGTGCTGGCGTGCGATGGCCGCAAGGGGGCTCATGTAGACGTTGAAGAGGTTGGGGATGAGCGAGGAGCCCTGAGGAACGCCGCAGATGACTTCCGTGGCTGCAGATCTGAACGGTGGTAGGCGGACTCTCTGTGTCCTTCCAGCGAGGAAGGAGATGATCCACTCCAGTGCCTTCTCCTGGATTCCGATGTTGCTGAGGCGCTGCACTAGGGTGCGGTGGCAAAGAGTGTCGAACGCCGCGGAGAGGTCTAGGAGGATGAGGGCCGCTGCTTTACCGTTGTCCAGCAGGGCTCGGATGTCATCGGTGGCAGCGATGAGGGCGGTCTCGGTGCTGTGATTGGCTTGGAAGCCAGACTGTGAGGGGTCGAGGGATCCATTCGTCTCGAGGAAGGCGGCCAGCTGCTTGTTGATGGTCTTCTCGATGACTTTGGCTGGGAACGGGAGGAGCGAGATGGGGCGGTAATTCTTGAGTTCGGCGGGGTCCGCTGTTGGTTTCTTTAGTAGAGCGCTGAGTTCGGCGTGCTTCCAGCTCTCAGGGAAGGTGGCGGTGTCGAAGGAGGTGTTGATGATGTCCCGCAGGTGGGGTGCGATGACAGCGTCGGCCTTGTTGAAGACGTGGTGGGGGCAGGGGTCGGTTGGAGATCCGGAGTGGATAGAGTTCATTGTGCAGATGGTGTCTTCTGTGTTGATCTGGGTCCAGGCGCTGAGGGTGGCGGTGGGGGGCGTTGGTGCGGTCGTGGGGAGCGTTGTTTGTGGGCTGAAGCTGTTGTGTATGTCGACGATCTTGTTGTGGAAGTAGGAGGCGAGGGAGTTGCAGAGGTCTTGCGACGGGGTGATGTCGTTGTTTCCGGCGTTGGGGTTGGAGAGCTCTTTCACGATGTTGAAGAGTTCCTTGCAGTTGTGTGCGTTGTTGTCCAGCCGGTCCTTGAATGCTGTTTTCTTGGTGGCGCGGATCAGTTGATGGTGCTTCCGGGTGGCGAGCTTGAGGGTGGTCATGTTGTCCGGTGTTGGCTCCCTTCTCCAGGCTTTCTCGAGGGCTCGGCAGTTCTTCTTGGAGCTCTTGAGTTCGTCGGTAAACCATGGGGCCTTCTTGCTGCCGGGTCTGCTAGGCGGGGTCCTCAGTGGGGCGAGGTCGTCTGCGCAGTTGCTGATCCACTTCGTGAGGTTGTCGGCGGCCTGGCTGGGGTTCGCTGAGCTGGCGGGGGGGTGCTGGCTCAGGGAAGCGGCAAGCTGGTCTGCTGTGATCTTGTTCCAGTTTCTTCGAGCAACCTGTTGCTGGTGGTGGTGGATGGTGGATCTTCTGAAGGTGAAGTGGACGCAGCTGTGGTCCGTCCAGTGGAGTGCGGTGGCGTGGCTGAAGATGATGTCCTTGCTGGATGAGAAGACAGCGTCGAGTGTGTGTGTCCGGCGAGGTGGGTGGGGGTAGTCACTAGCTGCTTGAGTCCGAGATTGGCGAGGTTGTCAAGCAGGGTGGTGGTGTTGCGGTCGTTGTTGTTCTCCAGGTGGAAGTTGATGTCCCCCAAGAGGATGTAGTCAGCGGAGGGGAGGGCGTGCGGGCAGATGAAGTTGGCGATGTCTTCGCTGAATTGTGTGCGTGGTCCCGGGGGTCGGTAGATGAGGGTGCCTCTGAGGGTGGTTTTGGGGTCCGTGTGGATCTGGAAGTGCAGGTGTTCAGCGGTTTTCAGGGTGTCGTCGGTGTTGGTCGTGATGCGGATGGTGTCCCTGTAGATGGTGGCGATGCCTCCTCCAGTCTGGTTGCCGCGGTCTCTTTGGGTGATCTTGTAGCCCTCTGGGATGGCGATGGCGATGTCGGGCGCTGAGGAGTCGTTCATCCAGGTTTCCGTGAGGAAGGCGACGTCAGGAGCCTTGGTGTCGAGGAGGTTCCAGAGTTCGATGGTGTGTCTGTGGACGGAGCGGGTGTTGAGTAGGATGCACTTGAGGTGGTTGCTGCTGGTGTTCGGCATTGTAAATGACAACGCCTTTTATTTATGTGTTTTGAAAACTTGCAAATGGTGTGTAAATACGCACTCTGTACTTATAGAAGCAAGACTGGCAGTAAAAGAGGCGCAGGTACTGCCAGCCTCTCTTCTCGTAAGCAAGAACTATAAGCACCACTTGCACGTTTTCAAAACACATAATTAATAGCATTGTCATTTACAATGCCAATAGCTCAAACTCTCACAAATGCGAGACCTATTGCATTGCAAATGCTTGTTACACTTGCTATCCACCTCATGGTCTGTTGCATTCATTTTAGGCCCCACCGCGCTGACCCAGCCAACATGCCTGTCACCTAGAGTGTTGCCTTGGTGTAATCATAGGACCCCCTGTTCTATTGCTTCTTCTCACAAGATTACACTCCACCAAATGAAGTCAGCCCATACCTTGATTGCTCTTCAAGGCTTGCCCTCTATGTCCAGGCTACAAGTCTAATTTGCCACTTTGAGCCAGTCTTTAGCTTATGGGGCAGATGGATCAGTCCAGCTTTTACAGATCTCCCTCCTGGCTAAAAGCACCAGGTAGAACAAGATGCCTCCCTGCTCAGAAGGCTACGTGAGGTCATATCCACCCCCACTAGAACTAGTGTTCTTGCATCAATAAGAAGACACACAAAAGGAAAGCCTCTGCTTAGAAACCATGGAAATTTCAGCCCAACCCTTCACGCTTACAATCTACCAAACCTGCAGTGCTCAGGTAAAAGAACTAATTAGCAGATCCTCCCTAACAAGGCTCAAGTTGAATTTCTTAGGGGGCCATGGCTCCATTGTTCCTTGCATCAGTGTCTGATATCCACCCTCTAGGCATAGCAATGGAAGTAATGATCTTCCACTGTCTGGGGAGGCTACCCCCCCCCATTCCCTGTCACTCCAGTGGGTTTTAACACATGCCCTAAGTTTCAGTTCACTGTTCTTTAAAATTCCCAGTTGTTTCTTAAAGGAGAGAATCTGTCTTTTTTAACACTGTGAAGGTGTTTGAAAAGCAAAGAAAATACATTTGTATCGCATTCGAAAAGAGTTCTAATAGCAGCCAGGACTTGCAATTAAGCATGGGCGAATTTTGCGGATTTCGCGTTCGCGAATTTTGCGGATTTGCGGATTCGCAATCTGCAAAATCCGCGAATTCCCGCGAATTTGCGGATTTTTTTTTTTTTTTGTGTTCGCCCGTGTTTCTGCCAGTTCGCGAGGGTTTTGTACACTTTCGCAAATTGCGAACTTACCTGTCGGGTCGCAAGTTTCGCGAACTTGTTGTTTCTACGTGTCCAGCCTGTTTGGGACACTCTTCTTCATCACTGCCACTCTCTGTCACCACTGCCACTCTCTGACTACTCATGCCACCCTCTGGCCCACCCATGCCACCCTCTGTTTCATCACCACACCCTCTGGTTGTCCAGTGTACATTATTTTCGGCAAAGCAAAGCACACCTTCCCTGCCTCAAGTGACCTGAATTAATTTGGGGCTGATTAATGTGTCACAGAATATTTTTTTAGCTGGCACCTGCTTCCTTAGTGCGCCCTGATTAGTGATCTTTTGCACTTGCTAAGTGCTTTCATTGTTGCAAAATTAGTTACAACACCTGCCCTGCCCCAACTGACAATAATGAATTAGGGGCTGATTAATGGATTTTAACTTCCAGCCTGGCTCCTGCTTGTCTCCCTTAGCTGTAATTCAGGACCTTTGTGGCATATGTGTAACTATTCTGAGGTTCAGAGCAGGGTCACATAATAGTTTCAACTGGCAACTGAACTCTGGAGGGGCCCCTCAGGAAGCACTACAGGAAATGGCTACTAATGATGAGCCTGAACTTTTGAACCTGGTAAGTAGTTACTTTCAGTTTTGCTAAGATCGTATTTCTGCAATTTTGCACTTATTCGCGGGGCGCGAACTCACGCGAACTCACGCGAACAGTGCGAGCAGTGCGAGCAAAATCCGCTGCTCGCGGATTTGCGGATTTTGCGGGAGATTCGCAAATCTCGCGGATTGCGGATTTCCCGAAAATCCGCAAAATCCGCGAGCGGAACGGATTTTCCGCCCATGCCTACTTGCAATACTACTGCCCGTGCTCTGACTCCTGAATGAGGCCCTTCTATGCACAAAACGAAATTGTAAACCTCTTGTTGTCTTCAATACACAGTCTGCATGCTTTAAACTCACATTCGAAAATGTGCATGTTTTAAAAAACAATACTTCGAGACACTGGGGAATATTTACAAGCTCCTATTGACATGGGTATGTCACTTTTTAAGGTGTTCCTGTGGCGATAGGGGCTCTGCCTTAATTACAAGGCCATAAGGCCCCCTTTCACGCTATGCTTAGCGTGAAAGGGGGGGCAATGGGTGTTGCTGTGGGCGTTCCACCGCAACACCCATTAATTCTGACTCTGACCCTATTTACAAGGGCTGTGCAAATAGGAGACAGCGCCAGCCACGGCCCGTGGAGGGAGTTTCGGTGGTGCGGAGAGGCGGGGCGGGGGGTGCTAAAAACCGGAGTATGGATAATTGAAGGTAAGTAAACAATTTAATTAATAAAACGAATTTCGTAGCGCGCCCTGCATCAAATTTCGTGGCTCACCCTGCATCACATTGTGATGCAGGGCGCTACGAAATTCGTTTTATTAATTAAATTGTTTACTTACCTTCAATTATCCATACTCCGGTTTTTAGCACCCCCCACCCTGCCCCTCCCCCGCCCCGCATTTCCGCCCCACCGAAACTCCCTCCACGGGCCGTAGCTGGACAGTGCCAGAATAAAGACCAGGGAAAACCTGGTCTTACCCTGGCACAACAAGGAGAATGTTTGTTTATCCTCACTTTTGCTGTTTTCATGTGTGCTGCATTGTGCAGAACACATGAAAACAGCAAAAGGCCAATGATTGTTTATGTACAGGAAGGTCCCCCTTCCTGGACATAAACCACCATTTAAAAAATGCTGTTTTGCAACTTCTATGTGTGCTGCATTAAGTCACACGCAAATTCCCTTCAAAACAAAGTAGCTTGAATTTGATGCTATGAAAGGGTCAGCATCACTTTAATCCTTCCCAAAGCATCTCCAATTACTTCTCCTTGAAGCAAACAATGACTTTAAGGTTTCACTTGCGGTTCTTTATCACAAACCTACCCCAGAATCAAAGTAATAAACATGGGTTTGCAAAATGCCGTAAACTGATATAAATGTTGACAAACAGAATGAAGGCGGCCTGAGATGAAACTTTTGGCAAAAAAACTCATGCATAACATGTTTTCGCTGAGTTTGTTCAAATATTATCTGTACCAACCTGAGCTGCTCTTTGCACTTTGCTACGAGGCATACCTCCCGCCACCTCCTGTACTCCTCGGTCAGGGACTTAGGGTGCAATTGCAGCATAATCACAAGACTTGCCAGCCATGCAGGTCTCAGTTTCAGGAGTGCAACCCCCTTATTTATTCAATTTAATGATGCATAAGTACATTTACAGCATACTTCTTCAGACTTGTTGTTATGGATACTTGGACCTAAATGACTCTGTCCTTGGTCGTGTGCGCCTCCAGATTCTTAGGAATTGTTGATGTCTACCTCACCCTTTTCACTATCTCAGTTGGATTTAAACATTAAGGGGCATATTCTCAAAGAGTTAACGCCGAGTTAACAGCACTTTATCGCTGCCAAAGTCATGATAAAGTTATAACTCCATTCACAAGCTGCTGCTAACAGCCCATAGCACCAGTTTACCAACGATAGCAGCCACAAAAAACATTGCCACAGACGACCCCGACAACTATCGCTAATGAGATGCAGAGTAGGCGTTCTCGTGCCAAAAGCTGTGACAACACCACTCCGCAACATTCCCAACGACCAGCCAGATCAGCGTTAGCAGCAGAAAACAAACACCTGCTCTGACCTGGTGCAACGGCGGACGGCAGCCTGCACATCAAAAAGGAGGCCAGCCCAGAGCCACACCTGAAGGGCAACAGATGCCATGGAGCCACTGAACATGCGGGCTGGACATCCAAGAGGGCCACAACACCCACCGCCACCACCTCCAGGACCCCTCCAACCCCCCTGTACCCCACCACACCCCTCGGACCAACACTGAGACAGCGCAGACAAAGACAGGGACCCTCAGAAAATGCACCAACCTCACAGACCCAACACCAGAGAATGTCATTGCCGACCACATGCTCAAAGGGACAACCCTCCTCTGCATCCTGGCCACCATTGCCCACAGGCTGATGGTATCAACACAGCGGACAACCAACATCCCACCTCAAACAAAGCTGCTGGCCGTGCTGCATGTGTTGGCCTCTGGTACCCTCCAACTAACATCTGCCTGAGACACAGGAGTCACACATCCAGGCCAATCCAAGTCCCTCACAACGGTCATGGATGACACCATCAGATTTGTATCCCACTATCTCTACTTCCCAGACACTACGCAGGAACAGCCGGAGACAAAGCAAGGCACGTACGTCATTGCTGGCTTCCTGCACGTGTCAGGAGGCAATTGACTGCACACGTGTCCTACTAGTGGCGCCTGGCAACACTGCGCACAATAAGCGCAACAGAAAGCGCACGTATCCCACCAATGTGCAGGCAATAGTGGACCACCGGGAAATCGCCGCCAACGCCGCCGCAAACCACCCAGGCAGTGTGCATTATCCCTACACCTTCCGACAACCCATCATCAACGTGCGCCACCAGGATGGCACCTACGGATATGCACTGTTCGTTGGCCAATACCAAATGCACACACTACTAGTGGTGGGCGGAAGTCACGTAAGGGACTTTCGCGGAGAGGCACGGAGATTGAACCAATCTCCGTGCCTCTCCGCATATTTCCGTTTCACGACGCCTGCCCTACGCCCGCGCGCCGCCCGCCGCCCGCCTTCCGCACGCCGTATTAAATGATATTTAAAAGCCTAAAATTAAGTTTGGCCGGCAGCAATGGCGGCAGCGTTTTAGGCTTGCTCCGGCCAGCCCCGTAATTATCCTGACATCTATCCTCACCTGAGCTTGCTTTTTGGACTTACTGCTCTCCGGAACCTCATCGCTGGTCGAGGGTGACCCCCGGTTGTCTGTTGGGGCTGCTAGTGCGCCGCAAGGCGATCTGCGGCGGAGGCGGGGCCTGGTGCTCGCCTGGGAGGTTGAAGCTGGGACCTGTGGTGTTGCGTCCTGCCGGGGAAGTGAACATCGCGCCGGCTGCGGAGTGCTGGGCCCCGTGGACCGCAGAGCTCTGCGCCCCCCCACCCCAGTCCCGGTCCACAGGAACGTGAGGCGGCTGGCGGTCTCGCCGGGCCTCCGGCGGTGTACCGGACTGCCTGCGCCGGCCGGGTGGAGTTGGGGAGGCGGCCTGCCCTTTGAAGGACGGCGGCCATTTTGACGAGTTGGCCCGCCGATGTGAGCAGTGTGGCTGACTCTGGCCTGGTGGGGACTCTGGTCTCGCGGGCATAGAGTGGAGGATTGCGGCAGTTCGGTGGGGACGGCGCTGTATTGCTCCCGTCTGCCCGCCCCCCCCGTGGACCCTGGAGTGCCTCGCCGGACTGCATGTGCCGCCTTTGGGGGATCCTATGTGGCGTGTGGTGGCGGCTGGCTGGTGCTTCGTGGCCGCAGACTCCTGGTGCTGATCCGGCCAGCAGTGGTGAGTTGGTCGCAGAGGGGCTAGGGGGTTGAGACCCGCTCGATTTCCCCCCCCCTCTTCCATATATTCTGCCTGGTGGTGTGGTGGTGGCCCTCGGGGTGCTCTGCAGCCTCGTCGGGCCGTGGTGCTTGGGGGTGTGCTGGCCGCAGTGCTTTGGAGGGGCTATTTGTGAGCGACGGGGACCCCTGAGGGTGTGCATCAGTGGTCGGTTCGGGCCACAGCGCACAGACGGTGGTGGGGTCCCCTGTCTGGCGTTGTGACCAGGCCCGAGGCCTTCCAGATTGGCCCCTCGGATCTCCGGTGGGCAGGCATTAAAGGGTGTCGCTGTGAGGAGCTCCGTCCCACGCATTTCGTCTACAGGCAACATGACGCGGGGTGCAGCAGGTGGCGGACATACTAAGCATGGGACCGTTGATAAGTTTACAGAAGCGGGCCATGCGGGGGGAGGTGGAGGGCCGCACAACGCGGGGCCCAATAATGCTGCGTTAATGGCGACCATTACGCAATCAAGGGACATGCTTGACGCCAAGATTGGGGCCGTTGGGTCTGATGTTATGTTGCTCCGCCAAGATCTGCGGAATGCGGTTGAAAGAATCACCGGCACGGAGACTCGTGTCTCCGAAGTTGAGGACGACGTGTCTGTGCTCAAGAAAAAGGTTGCCGCCATGGAAAAGACTCAGAAGGGCCTCGCCATGCTGGTTGAAGATGCGGAAAGGGCGTGCACGACGGAATAACCTCAGTTTTGTTGGTTTTCCGGAGTAATGTGAGGGCAACAACGCAGAGTGCTTTCTGGCTCAGTGGTTGGAGGGCTGGCTACCCTCGGATACTCTATCCCGCTGCTTCTTTGTGGAACGGGCTCATCGGCCCTCATGCAGAAACCCCCTACCGGGGCGCGCCCACGCCCATTCATTGCGAAATTTTTGAACTATGCTGATCGCGACGCCATCCTGCGACATGCTCGGTCAAGGGCCCCCCTCACATACAACAATGCCACCATACTGATCTTCCCGGACTACACGCGGCTGGTGCAGTTGCAACGCCAGTCCTTCCTTGCAGCTAAGGCCCGTCTCCGGGGCCTTAACATCCAGTATGCTCTGCTATACCCGTCACGATTGCGGGTCATCTACCAGTCCCGCACGCTGTTCTTCGATTCCCCCGAGGAGGTCTTCCAGTGGACCGACGAGACTGTGAAGCTTCGCGTCACCACGGCTCCAGGT
Organism: Lissotriton vulgaris; assembly: GCF_964263255.1. Taxonomy (NCBI): domain Eukaryota; kingdom Metazoa; phylum Chordata; class Amphibia; order Caudata; family Salamandridae; genus Lissotriton; species Lissotriton vulgaris. The sequence goes on from NC_141693.1 coordinate 1,483,719,415, forward strand.
GGTGAATCGGATTCCTCTACCGGTGGGGGGGGCCATGGGGGCCTGCGAAGTCAGCGGGGCCGCCGCAAGGGTTCGACGTCTGCCCGTGGCTCGCGCTCTGGCTCCACATCCCGACAGGGGGATCTGCCTCGGGAGCAGCAGCACCAGGACGTTCCCTGATGTGCGTGACTCCCATCCTGAACTGTGTGCACTGCCATAATAAACGCTCAGGTGCTTAGGTACTCGGGGCTGGAGCCTGCCCCAGTTGGTTTGGGTGGGAGTGAGAACCTTGTTGATGGGTTGTTGCTCGGGGATCCATTGGGAGGAGTGTTCCCAGTTGGGATTGGCCTGGGCTCCAACTGCGACAGGTGCTTCCATGTTTGGGAGGTGCAGGGTGGGGGGTGGAGGGGGGGTTGCTATTCTGGGTTAGAGTTGGGGGGACTGTTTGCGCATGATATGCTGCTCTGTGTTTGCGATGCTGTTGATGTGCTGATGTGCTGAGTCATCACGACACGTGTTCTCTAAGTCCATACTTGACCCTATGTCTGCTGCGGGGGACAGTAGGCCGATAAGCTCCGGATCTTTGCGTGTTGTGAGCTGGAATGTGAGGGGGGTATTGGACAAGGTGAAGAGGGGTGCGGTCTTCCGATATGCTAAGAGGGCGGGGGTGGATGTCTTGTTCTTGCAGGAAACACATATGCTAGGCACTAAGGTCCCATGTCTCCAGCGATTTGGGTACACACAGGTGTTCCACTCAGGCTTTGTGAGGGGGTCTAGGGGGGTTGCTATACTTATGCATCGTAGGATCTCCTATGTGCATGATACACTCTGGACTGACCCGCAGGGTCGATATGTCTTTGTGCAGGGCAGGGTAGGGTGGGACAGGGTGACCCTGGGTAGCGTATATGCCCCGCCCCCTCTGCAGTGGCCTCTGGTAGAGAGACTCACGGCCCTTTGGGATGCCATACCAGATGCCCTGTCTATAGTTGGGGGAGATTGGAATGATGTTATGGACCTGAGTAGTGATAGGTGGCGAGTGGGAGCGGTTGCCGGGGGAGGTGGGCGTGGGGGCACCACCACCACCAAACTCCATGCTCTGGTGACTGGTCTGGACTGGATTAATGCCTGAAGGTATCGCCATGGTTCACGTAGGGACTACTCATATTTTTCAGCAGTCCATGAATCCTTTTCTCGCTTGGATTACATCTTTGTACCGAGGGGGTTGGCCCATAGGAACGACTCGGCGGATATTTTACCGAGAGCCTTGTCCGATCATTCCCCGGTAGCCCTTACATTCCTTATGGGCCCAGCCAGGCAGCCGTTTATGGCGTATGTCTGCCTGGCACTTGACGCAGGATGCTTACAGGAGCACATGGCCAAAGAAATAGATCACTACCTGCGGTCCAATGTTTGTTCTGTTACCTCCCCTACCCCTCTCTGGGAAGCCCTAAAACCCACTTTGCGGGGTGTAGATATTTCCTTGTGCGCAGCAGCCCATACGGAGCGAAAGAGAGTCTTAGTGTGGCGCGAGGCTGCTCTTGAAGACTTAGAGCGTAGGAGTCGGGGGTGGATGCAGGTCCCATCATACGTCAGCTGCTACTTGCTCAGCAACAGAACACAGCCGTTCCTATGTAGGAAGCGCGACAGGCTTGGCTGGCCTCTCGTAGTCGGGTGTACCAGTGGGGGGACAAATCCTGCAAAATTTTGCACCGCCTCTGTCAGGGCACCTTTCATTCCCAACCGCTGCCCCAGCTTACGTGAGTAGTATGAAGGGATACCTTCCATCAAAAAATCCTGGTCGCAAAAGTGACAGGTCTGGTCGCAAACGGCTGGTCGCAATTTTGACAGCTTTTGACATGTCTGGTCTTAAATGTATGGCTTTAAATTTGACAGTTTAAGGCCAGGACTGTTTAAGGCCAGGGTTTGATCAGCCCTGGCCTTAAACAGTACTGTCCTTAAACTTCTGGTCTTAAATTTGACAGCTCTGCTCTGCTGCAAAACATGAGGTAATTGTGTACATGTTTAAAAGTGCATAGAAAAAACTGCATGGTTGTAGGCTGGAAATGTCTGTGCATTTTTAACACTGGGGTTTTGCAGCCAGCTAATGTTTGAACAGCTGTTGGGGCAGTCCTGAGTTCCCCAGCCCAGGGCCTGGGAAGAAGAATGTGTCATGTAGATGTCAAAGTGGTAAAGGGTCCTCACAAACCTACCTATGGTAATTCTCTCTAAAAAAAAAAATAGGTTAATACAAACCCCTTATAAAATAATAAACCCCCAGCCAGCCCTGAGCTTTGAGATAAGATAAAAGACAGTTGGCCTGTAGAGCAAAGCTTCCCATGAGACCCTGAAACAGGGTGCCAGCTGTTAGGATGTAATAAACACATCACAAAGCCCCTGGTCCCAAATTTGACAGGTTAGTTCCAACTTGACGTGGCTGGCAGGAAATTTGACAGGCTAGTCCCAAAGTAGATCCTGCTCCCGGGCTCCCTACTTCCCAGGAGAAGGGGTCACGTAGGGGTGAAGAGTTTTGCGATGGCCCCCATTGTCTAACCCCACTCTTCCCAGGATAGGCCTTGAGTTTGAGTAACAGGTGTCAAAGTAATAAAGATTGGACTGGTTATACTGTACAAGGATAGAAAAAAGGTTCCCAACCAAAGGCCAGCAGGACATTGTTCTAAACCCCCTAAAGTCATAAAGGGTGTGGGGGGGCTTCTAATTAGCATGCTTGGACAGGTATAAAAAGGCCCCTCAAGGAACACTGCCAAACACCCATTCAAAAAACCCCCTTTGAAGAGCGACTGGCGTGGATTGTTCTGCTGTACCTGGAGGACTCCTGCATCAACAACCAAGTCAAAAACCTTTGTGGATTTCTACACCATCAAGCATTACAAAACCTTGGGGAGTGACTGGCCTGGATTGTTTTGGAGGCACAGAGCCAACCCTTGGAACTTAAGGCCAGCATGGACCTGAGCAACTTCTCCCAGATTGACGCAGCCTGCCAACATGTAAAGAAGGTACATAATGGATTGCGCAATGTTGTATTAGGGTGTACATGTAGTTTAAAAAAAAAAAAAAAAAAAGTTGTACTTTTAAAAAAAAAATAGTACTATGTAGTGTGGCTTGTAAACTGTTACTCTTTAAGTCTATGTGGTGAGTTTAATGTGAATAATGGTGACAATGAAGTTTTTTTACAAGATGTGAATTGTAATGTAAATGTGTTTAAAGTGAAAAAAAGGCTTTGCTGATGCATTGAGTTTAAAGCTATGTGTGTGTGTGTGTGTGGGGGGGTATTTAATGTTAATAAGGGTGGTGGCATAGGGTAGAGTTTGCAGGGTTTGTATTTAAGGGGTCATAATGTTATAGGCCTTAGGAGGGTACATGCAGAGGGGCAATGTATATTTTACAGCTCATAGAAACATTTTTACCAGGCTGTTGTACATTTAATGCTAATAAATGTTAGAGGCTACTACTGCTTTAGGGTCCCAGAGGTTCTTTAAATAAAATACATTGCATACATATAAAAATAAATGAAAATGCATTATTGTACTCACCAAGCAGTTGTTTATGGGCTTTTCCAGGGTCATAAGTACGTGCAGGAGAGTCTGTAAGGGGTGCTGGTGGTAGGGTTCCAAGGTCTTCAGGGCTCCTGGGACCCGTGTGCTGCGTTTTTTCAAAATGACCCAGAGCCCGCTTCTCCATGGCTCGGCTCTGGGATGAGGGTGGTGGGGGTCCAGGGTCTTCAGGGCTCCTGGGACCCTTGTGTTACTTCCTTATTTTTCTTCAAAATATCCCCCCAAGCCCACATCTCCAGGGCGCTGCTCAGGGGGTGAGGGTGTCAGGCTCGTGGTCCTTGTTGCTGGGCCGGAGGCCTCGTATTAAATGAATAAGCCCCCCGAGCCCCCTTACACAGGGCGCTGCTCGGGGGTGTTGTGGGACTGGCACCGGTGACCGTGGTCCTTGTTGCTGTGCCAGAGGCCCCCATATTAAATGAATAAGCCCCCGAGCCCGCTTGCATCGGGCGCTGCTCGGGGGTGCGGGCTTGAGGTCCCTTGGGCCTCCGTGGCCGAGCTTTTTTAAAAAATAATCCCCCGAGCCCGCTTGCCTCAGGCGCTGCTGGGGGTGATGGTCCTGGTGTCTCTGGGGGGCTCCGTGAGTTCCCAGTGTTGCCGCTTTTTTATATAAAAAAAAATACCCCCGAGCCCGCTTGCTACTGGCGCTGCTCGGGGTGCGGGGCCTGCTGTCCCTTGGGCCTCCGTGGCCGAGTTAGCAGCTTTTTAAAAAAAAAATGATCCCCCGAGCCCGCTTGCCTCGGGCGCTGCTCGGGGTCCTGGTGTCAGCTGGGGGCTCCGGGGTCCCGAATGCTGCCTCGGTACCTCTTTTTTTTTTTTGTTTTAAAAATGTCCCCGAGCCCGCTTGAGGCTGGTGCTGCTCGGGGGCTCTGAGGGCGGGCTCCGGGTATCTGCAGGGGCTCCGGAGCCCGAGTGCGGCGTATTTTTTTTTTTTTTTGTAAAAAATGCCCCCGAGCCCGCTTTCGCAAGGCGCTGCTCGGGGGTGAGGACTCCGGTGTCCTTGGGGGCTGTGAGGGTCCTGGGGGGCATTTTCCCACGGTCCCACGTGGATCCAGCAGCGGCAGCATGGCGGATGGACGCTTCACAGGGCCTGCAGGGGCAAGGTCCGCCCCTTCAGTGATGTCACCAGTGCATCACTGAAGGGGCGGACCAAGCCCCTGCAGGCCCGGTGAGTGTGTGTGTGCTTTTTTTTTTTTTTTAATTATTGAGAGATAGCGCGAACACGATGGTGTCACAGCGCTTTACATAAGAACCAGTTGCCAAAGATACGGATTTAGGATTACAGGCGTTACATAAAAGATACAAACTACAAGATGAAGTAGAAAAAAAAAATGTAAATGTAGCGCGAACTCGAGATTGTCAGAGCGCTTACATAAGAACCAGTTGCAAACATATAAGCACTAAGGATTTCAGGCATTACATAAAAGATACAAGCAGAAAAAATGTAAATGTAGCGCTACCTTCACCCTTAGGTGTCAGAGCGCTTTACATAAGCCCCAGTTGCAGAACATAAGGACTATGAATTACAGGCGTTACATACAAGATACAAACAGAAAAAATTACAAATGTACAATGTGGCAAAATTTACATGTGAGCAAAGTACAACAGCATACGTTAAGTTACATGAGGAAAAAAGTGACAAGTGCTCAGGTTACAAGAGAAAACAAAGTACAATTAGAGGTACAATCCTGCAATATAGGGTAGACACTCAAGCACAAGAATAAGCGTTATGTAGGCAATTATGGCACTGGCGCAACTATCAAAAGCACGCAAAATGTAAGAGGGCGCAACCAAGGTGTTACAAGAGAAAAGTGGCATGTACATGTTACAAAAGAGTACCATGAACCTAGGGGCAGTGGCTGTAGGTCAGAAGGACTATGTGTACCTAAAGTGATTTACCACATAAGCAAAGGATATGGCGCAGGTTGTTTTTAACATATGTTTTAGCGCAGCACATACAACGCTTTTTTAAAAATGTCTGTTGTTGCACCCCTCTTATCAGGTTTTAAAATGTATACATGAATTGTTTGAAGTTGTGATACTTTTGTTTATGAAAGGTGCTTTAAATCCTGTTCTTTTATTTAATATTTAATACAGATGCAAGACCCTACAAATACAACCGTCACCAATGTACCCCCTGCGCTGGACACCGCTGTAATAACTAGCAGCGCCGGTCACTTGTCAGCCCCACAACCAGGTATATATATATATATATATATATATTTAGAGTTGCGTAGTTCTAAGTAGTTTTGTACACCAACAACGCACAAGTTCTCTTTTTTTCTAATGTGGGTCTCATGTATGTATGCTTTTACAGCTTATGACCCCGACCTTCAACAAGTTTTTGACGATCTTATGGTGTACATCGAGGCTCAAGGCGCTATGAACAATGTGCAAAACACTACAGTTCCTACAGGTAATTAAAAAGGCCGCTGTTATTTAAACTGTCTAAGGCGCTAGGGAGTTGGCGGGGTAGGCCAGAGTCCTGACCCTGAGGGTGTATAGAGGTAATCCTCAGAAAGATGACTAATGTTGGGTATTATTTTTTTCTTTACAGGTGCCCCTATGTTATGCCAGGACGGTGTTGAGGTCCAAGAGGCGGCGCAATGTTCAAAAGAAACCCCTTTGAAGAGGAAAGCTTCAACTTCTAAAGTGGGACCCCTGTCAAAGAAAGGAGCTGTAAAAAGACCTCTTTCAGGTGTGTTTTTTACAAAAGGGTGTGAGAAGTACTAGAGGTGTTACAGACTCTCAAGCAGAAGGGTACAGCTGGTTGTAGCAATGCCTATATAAAAAAGGTGGCTGTGTAGAACTTAGGAAGGTGGTGCTTGTACGTGCTGTTTTTATACTTTCTCTAATATATATATTTTTCTGTTTATATTTTAGAAGCGGCTCAGAAACATGCTGCTGAAGAGAGGTCTGCGCCGTCCTTAAGGGACATAACAGCAACCGTCCAGAACAACAGAAGCGGCGCAAAAGGCGTGAGTAGGCGTGTACGCCAGGAAAAACTATCTACGTACTACACACCAAGCAACACGCTGAACAACCATCTACAACAATCTATTCTGCACAGGGGTGGGGTCAACACTGGAGGCATGCTTACAAGCCCGGCATCCCTTAAGAAGAAACATGGGGACTCAGAGAACCTCCCCAACCCTTTAAAACGTGTGAAGGCCTGTAAGGTATTCACAGATCCCCAAACAGAACCCTTAAACCTAAAGAAGACAACAGCGGTGCTCCAAGAGGGCCATGCAAAGCTCTTAAGCCCTGAGAAGAAAAGCCCTAGCAACCCTGAGCCCCAAGCTAACCCCTTAGATTTATCTATAAAAAAGGATGCTAAGCCCTTGAATGAGGCCTATACAACCTTGAGCCCCAAGGAGTTGGTAGTTGAACCGGTGAGTGTAGAAGAGGCGGCGCCGCCACAACCCCCTAAAACATCGCGCCTCTCAAGAAAACATCTGAAGCTGAAACCGGGGGTCCCTAAGTTCCAGTTAGCAGAGGCCCTCAACAACCCTAATACAGCGATGGATCCACCCTGCGTCCTGAAACCCCAAACAGTGGCAAATAAAATAACTGTTCAGGTAGAGGTGCACGCCCCTGAGCAGACCCTAAAGCCTGTTGTAAGTGTTCAGGCACAGCCTAGGGTCTCAACAGGTGATAATACGCCGCCCCTAGAAGGTCCTTCTAGCATGAATACTGGCGTTCTCATGGTGATGAGGAGGATGGTAGACAACATCGGTAGAACCCCAGAAGCGATGTACCAGGGGCTTTACAGACCACAGGTAACCTGTCACCACACCCTAACACAGACATTTCAGCTAGGCCCCAGGATTACAACGACAGTTCCTCACAAGCCTCATACCCTTTGTCCCCGAGTACCCCTCCTGGAGCATACGACCCTACCAGCCCCACGGCCAGGCACGTGTACAGTCCCGTGTCCAGCCCCGATGCCAACCCCGCGTACAGTCCCATGGCCAGCCCAGCTGCCAATCCCGTGTACAGTCCCGTGTCCAGTCCCGTGGCCAGCCCCGCTGCCAACCCTGTGTACAGTCCCGTGTCCAGTCCCGTGGCCAGCCCCGCTGCCAACCCCGTGTACAGTCCCGTGTCCAGTCCCGTGGCCAGCACCGCTGCCAACTCCTTGTACAGTACAGTGTCCAACCCTGAGGCCAGTACAGTTGCCATCCCTGTGTACAGGTCCGTGTCCATCCCCTGGGACATACCCGTGTACAGACCTGTGTCCAGCCCCGCCATCGCTGGTGGCAGTATAGATGGTCCTGAGGGGTTGCCGCCATTTATAAGACCTCGCAAGGTGTGCCCCCCTAAGCAGGAACAAGATGGGTCTGTAAACACAGAAGAGGTATTGAAGACACATGTAAAAGAGATACAGATGGCTGTTCGAAAATTAAAACGACAGGCGAACCGCGCAGTCATAAGAATGGATATGGGGTTTTCCAATCTCAGGAACAAGAGGGAGGCCCAACATCTGGTCGTGTCAAGTGTTGGCGTGTGTAAAAAAGAGATCATACAGATGTGTCAGGCGGCTGTGGCCGATATACAAGGTACACATTCATGACTATGTCAGTACCAGCCCCTAAAGACCCCCACAGCCATTGTTGCTCCTAAGAGGACCCCAAAATATAGCCGTAAGGTCCAGAGGTTAGTGACAAAGTCTGTACGGTTCTTAAAACTACTCAAGCAATGACCATCTGGTGCCCCACAAACCATCAAACAAGGCCCCCCTGTTTCCATAGACCCCTTCAAACAAGACACCCCTGTTTCCCTAGACCCCTTCAAGCACGGTACCACAGCTTCAAGATCAACGCCTGAAGCATATAAACCAGCACTTCACCGCCGACAATACATAGGGGCAGGGTCTAACATACCTAGGGTCGGCCATTTGAAGGGGGTCGGGGGGCTGGCTTTAAAACTCCAAGCACAGCAACATTCAGAAGGACCTTGGGGTGGAACTGTAGCGGAGGCCTCCATGAACAAGACATCAAACGACAGCGACCTACCTGTTCAGATAGGTTGGGGCTTGGTATCTAGAAAAGCCTGGGCCCGTTAAAAAAACCAAAAGTGGCTTAATAGTACAAAGCAACGCCGGCTTTTAATAAATAAGCTGAAGAAGGCGAGAATATGCGCTAACCATAGGTTTACAAGGACCCCTGAGACAGGTCCCACCCTGACCTCCCAAAATGACACAGCAGAGAACACCTCCACAAATCACACTCCTACTGATGAGGGCCCAGAGCCCTTGTTTTTAGAGAGTGTTAGAAGTTACACTCGCAATGTAGAAAGTTTTAGGGCCGTAGAACACTATGAGGAGTTTAGATTTGTTAACCTACACCAAATAACATCAACCACTCATGGTGTTCTGGCTATACATCAGGCTGTGCAGGAGCTCATAGAAAGGTTGTTACACGATGTGGGGCCTAATGACTTTTTCCAACTCCGCTTCCAGGGGCAGGGTTTTGACACACCGTTGTTCACCAGGCGTAAGACTCGAGATGTTTTTGACGCTGTGCAATTTTTAGAAAACCTCCAAAGGCTTTTACAGAGTAAGGCGGAACTAATCGCCTATGGCACTTTTAGAGACATAGCCCTCATTGTACGGGGGCGTGAGGGGGGTGTTTCCAGACCCTTAAAGAGCGTACTATACAGTAAAATAATTGGTAAGAAACAGATGTGGCTGCTCAACTTTACCAACGCCACTGCCAATACATGTCTGGCGGCCAGCATCGTGGGTCTGCTGATGGCTCGCAAGACCCCTGACGCTGTCATCATGTCTAGAGCTGCTGAAGCCCATGAGGTTCTTGAAATACCTCCTGACCGAATGGTCGGCTTTGGCGATATAGGTCTTTTTGAGAACTATTTCGCCGTGACGGTGAAAGTTCTCTATCACAGCGGTTCCTGGAAGTACTTTACAACCGGGGAACCTGTGAGAAACAAGACCGTATATGTCCTCCACATGGAAAATCATTTTTACGGCATCTTGAAACGTAAAGGTTTTCTGGGGGCCAAGTATGTGTGCGCCCACTGCGACCATATATACAACAATAAAACACACCACCAGTGTGAAATGTGTTGTAAGATGTGTCAGAGGGTTGGCTGTATAGAAGACGCTACCCTGAAGGTGAGGTGCAGCACGTGTAGGCTGTTTTGTCGCTCGCAAAACTGCTTGAGCATACACGAAAAATCTTTCAAATGTGTCCCTAAAAAGGACTGCAGCGAGTGTGGGTGGTATGTTGCAGTGGATCACAAGTGCAAAGGTATGATATGTCCCCGTTGCCATGTGTCTTACAAGGCCGGCACCAACCATCAGTGTTATATGGTTAAAGGTCCACCTCAGACCAAGACCGAAGACTATATAGTGTTTGAAATAGAGTGCACACAAGAGACGGGGGTACACCAGCCTAACTACATTTACGCACACCATCTAACTTCCGACGACAGTTGGGAGTTTGAGGGACGCACGTGCGTTGGTGATTTCCTGAGCACTTTCATTCAAGCCAAATTCCAAGGATATACCATGCTCGCCCACAACTCGAAAGCCTATGACTCCTTCTTTATTCTACGAGACATGATTCGTGAAAAGATACAGGTGGAACTCATAACCCAGGGGTCTAAACTGATGCTAATGACAGTATGCCCTTTAAAAATACGCTTCATAGACACCCTGAATTTCCTACCCATGAAATTGAGCAAGCTGCCAAAGGCCTTTGGGTTCCCAGGGTGTAAAGGTTATTTTCCACACTTTTTTAACACCTGGGCTAACCAAAATTATGTGGGACCCATGCCGCCTCCTGACAGCTACGGGGTTGAATACATGATGCCTGATGAGAAAGTGAGCTTTCTACAGTGGTACTCTGAAAACTGTGAAAAGGAGTTTCACTTTCAAACAGAGTTGAAAGCTTATTGTCAGGCTGATGTAATGATCCTCCGGCAAGCTTGTAACCTCTTCAGAGATGTTGTGGTGTCTATGACTAAAGAAGTCAAGGACTTGAAACCTAAGACATTGACTAAGAAAGTCAAGGCCTTGACATCCAAAACCCCTGAAATGCAGCAAGCGGTCGAATACATAGACCCATTTCAAAACGTCACTCTGGCATCCATGTGTATGTCCATCTACAAACACATGTTTTTAATGCCAGAAACTATCGCTCTAGTACCGCCAGACCTCTATAACGGTAAACAGAAACGTTATTCAACCCCCTCTATCCAGTGGCTCATGCACGTCTCTGAGAAGGAAGACATACAAATTCAGCATGCCTTACAGGGTGGTGAATACCGCCTGGGCCCCTATTACCTGGACGGGTACTCTGTAATTAAGGGTGTGCTGACAGCCTTTGAATTCAACGGCTGTTTTTACCACGGCTGCCCCAAGTGTTACAAGCCCCACGAGTATAACAAAATGCTGGGTGCCAAATTTGAACACTTATACAGACGTACTCTGACAAAGGCCCAGTATGTTGAAAACCAGGGCTTTGCTATGAGAGTTCTTTGGGAGCACGATTGGTTAGACATGTTAAAAACCGACACAGACCTCTGCTCTTCTCTTAAGACTCATGATTTACCCACACCTTTGGAGCCCCACGATACCTTATTTGGGGGGGCGTACAAATGCCATGCAACTGTACAAGTTCGTTGGTGAGGGTGAGAAAATACACTACAATGATTTCACCAGTCTGTACCCTTTTGTGAACAAGATGAAGTTGTACCCATTGGGTCATCCCACCATCATCTTTAGAGATTTTAAGCCCCTATCTGAATACTTTGGGCTTATCAAATGTGAAATCTATCCTCCTAAGCAGCTTTACTTCCCCGTGTTACCATGCAGTCGATGGCAAGCTGATGTTCCCCCTATGTCGAACATGTGCGATGCTTAAAGAGATTGATGGCTGCAGACACACCGATGAACAAAGGATTCTCACAGGGACCTGGTGTAGCATCGAGGTACAAGCTGCCTTAGAGAAAGGGTACAGGATTGGTAGAGTACACGAAGTGTGGCATTTTAAGAGCACTACAACACAACTCTTTGCCCCCTACATTAATTTGTTTCTCAGAGACAAACAGGAGGCCTCAGGGTATCCTGAATGGTGTACTAGTCAGGATGCAAAACAGAAATACATCGATGACTACTACGCTCACGAGGGTATCTGTTTACGCCCCCAGCTGATAGAGGTCAATCCTGCACGCCGACAGTTAGCCAAACTCCGTCTGAACTCCTTATGGGGAAAATTTGCACAGCGCATAAACCTTTCAAATACCACCTTAATATCAGATCCTGATGAACTGTTCAAGTACCTGTTTGCCCCCTGCTACGAGGTGTCCAGCTGCGATTTTATCGATGACGATACCGCGGCTTTGTGTTGGAAATACGCCCAAGAGTACCCCACATCGAGTAACAACATAAACATTTTCATAGCCTGCTTCACGACAGCCCACGCTCGTCTAGAGCTTTACGGGGTTATGGATAAGCTCCAGGATCGCTGCTTGTATCACGATACAGATTCTGTGATTTTTCTGAGCAAGCCGGGGGATGAAGACCCTCCTCTAGGAGATTATCTGGGTAATCTAACCAGTGAGCTAGATAAGGATGAGTATATAAAAGAATATACTACCTCAGGGCCTAAAACATACAGTTATCGTACCAACAAGAACAAGGTGTGTATGAAGGTCAAAGGGATAACATTAAATGTCAGCAACACCCTAAAAATCAATTTTGATAGTCTGAAGAATCTGGTACATGAATACGCTACAGCAGACGATTCTGAGAATGCTAAAACCATAGTCGTGAACCAGCCCTGCATAGTCAGATCCAAAAAGAAGTGGGAAATCACAACCCAGCCTCTACATAAAACATTGCGAGTTGTTTTTGATAAAAGGGTCCTGACCACCGACTATAAAACACTGCCTTATGGTTATTAGGTCCATTAGAGAGACAGCCGCCACAGCATGGACACCAGGTTGCAGCATTCGTTCTCCTGCGTGCTAGCAGGACCCTCAAACTGTGGTAAAAGCTATTTTATAAAAAAGCTCTTAGAAAATGCCTCCTCTGCTTTATCACAAATCCCTAACAACATTGTATGGCTTTATTCATGCTGGCAGCCTCTTTATACAGACTTGGGCCATCGGTTCTCCCATATCAAATTTATTGAGGGTATACTGGATAACCTCAACGATGATGAGCTACTACCACCAACCCTTGTAAATATGATAATTGTTGATGATCTGATGCGTGAAGGTGGTGATCATCCAGAGTTAGAGAGAGCTTTTACTCAATATTCACATCATCGCAATCTAAGCATCTGCTATATTGTGCAGAATTTGTTTTTACAAAGGCAAGAACAGTAGGTCTATAGCTCTCAACGCTTCATACCTTGTTTTATTTAAAACCCCCGTGACAAACAGCAAATAGCTGTCATAGCTAAACAGATGTACCCCGGAAACACACACTTCTTCATGGAGGCCTTTAACGACGCTACAGCAAAACCCCACGGGTACCTATTGGTAGACTTAAAAAATGAAACTCTAGAAGACTATAGACTAAGGGCTGATATTTTTCCACCACAGCTACCTGTAGTTTACACCCCAAAGCCCAAGGCCAGGCCCTATAAAAAGCAGCGGTGATGTCTTTTAGAACCATTTACAGGCCGGCCCTTATAACACTCAGTGGTGACCATGTCTGCACACCTACGCCGCAATTTAGCTCTCCTGAAAATGCTTGCTACAGCCAGCCCCCAACACCGAAAGGCCATCCTGGGCACCGCTTCTGACGATTTAGTGGCTGCCATTTCAGAAATAGCCCTAAACACCCTAAAAGGCAATGTCCCTATATCAAAGCGTCAGTTACAGCTTCTGAAGAAGAAGAAGGGGCTTATCAAGAAGCTCAGTAATAAAAGGGCCTCACTCATCACCAAGAAGAAACTGGTGAAACAGTCTGGAGGTTTTATAGGTAACTTGTTGGGGATAGCTATACCTGTAATTACAAGCCTCCTCTCAGGTCAGTGATGGATCATGCCACAAAAATGTATCTGGTTCCTAGGCAGCAAATGGAGCAGCTGGGGTCCACCACGGACAATGCCTGGGATATCCGGAGAAATGAGACTTTACGCTTGGATACTGAAATTAAAGACATTTTGAGCAGGACTGATCTAAACCCCTACAACAAGGCTACCCTTTACAACAGCACTCTCAAAAAATTCTTAAATTACTACACCCAGTGGAATACCGAGAAGAACAAGTTGACTCTATATACCTCAGACTCTGAACAACCAGCTACTCAGGCCCCCGACCCTCAGCCCCTACAACCGCCTCCTGATGTTGCGACAGCCTCAGATACCTTTGTTGGAGGCCTCCTAAAAAATATAGGCCAAAGGCACAGAGGGGATGCGCAGATGCTGATGAGTAAACTAGCCGCTTCTAAAGACCTAGCCTCTTGGAATGAGCGAGGCGAGTTTCTCTACAAGGGCCAACCTGTTGCAGGGTCGCATATGTACGATCTAGTCAAAGGTCTCACACACCCCAAAATCCTGACACCTCAAAATGCACCGAGAGGCTGGGAGCAGTTTCTGCAGGCCGCTGCTGAACTCAATATACCCTCCACGATCGTTGGTAATAATGAACACCGCAGACTGCTAGACAATTTGAAGAGTCCCCTACTGCCATCGCCTACAGGTTCTGAAGTCCGAAGGCTATCCCCTAAATGGGCTACTCCTGCATCGTCGGTGCCAGCTCGAAAAAAAAAGACAGCGCCTAAATCACGCTTCGTGTGGCTTTTTGATTAATTGTGTGTGATTTTTATTCCTATGATTCTTCAATAAAGTTTTGTCAACTAAATATTTGTAATAAACACCTTGTTATAACTTTACAAACCGTCTCAGTCATCTTTCAAAAAAAAACATTTTATGGTGCATGTATATTGAAATAACGAGTCAATGCATGTTTTAAAAAAATATAATGTATTTTATTTTATACGTTCAACATTAAGCATACAACTGTTATAATCCCTTACAGTTTTGACAAGGTACATATTCTGTTTTCACAGGTCTGACCGATACCCTGGTGTTTTCTTTTATATATTTCGCAACTATAATATCATTGTTAACAAGATCCCTCGAATATAGATTTAAGAAAGTTCTAAACAAAAGACCCTGTGACATTTTACTGACAAAGTAAATACAGTGTTCCCCGCATGTGATGGCCATGGAATCCTGAACCCTTAGTTTGTTATACTCCACCACAGCTGCAGCTTTTTTCACAAACTTGAATATAGGAGTTGTATAGAGTCTGTGCTCAGGGAACTCTGCGGTACTGTCAAACACTGTAACCTTGTCAACATCTATAAACATTGCTGCCCAATGTGTCCCAGCCTGGTCATGCGGGTCTGTGTTAAAGACTAGGGTGCATGGCCTTTCTGCCCCTATTTCGCCTGGTAGCCCGTCGCTAGGGAAAACACCCAAAAAGTATTTCCTAGCATATTTATATCTGCTTAAGAAGTCACGTATCTGCACAGTATCCATTTCACAAATGTTTTTAAAGATAGCCAAACAAAATCTGCCTTGCGTGGTTGATCTGAATGATGCTGTCGAATACAGAGAATACGACCATGTTCACATTAGCCGGCAGTGGATCTGCGAATCGTATTTCAGCTTTTAGATTCCCATTTTTGACCAGGTTGTAGTGATCGCCATCTTCCATGTCAGGTGTCAGGTCGAATGCGAACAGCGTGTATCCACGGCCATAGCCTTCTCTTGACACCGCTACACCGCAGTCTTTTTGATGCTTTCCTGTTATCGAAACCAGTCCTTGATATTCCCTGATGTAATGACCGGCTGCAAAACTGGGGGTGTAGGGTTTTGCAGGAATCACATTGCCCTCATGGACCAGCGCTGCGTAGTAGATGTTGTAGTGTTTAAAATTGAAGGGGTTTGAGGCATAGGTGCCACTAAAAGCTGTGTTGTCCACAAACCCTATGATGATGAGCTTTGGTAGTTGTCCCAGAAATAAATTCTGCTGTTGTGTTAAGCGGGTACCTGCAGGGATGCTGAATACCTTCAGAGCTACTCTTTCCACAGCATACTTGGCGATGGATAGTTGCAAAGCTTCGGCGTGCGCTAACCTGACGCTTGGGGACACTTTCACTCTCTTTACAAACAGGCTCGCAGACAGTATGTTCAGCTTGTACTGTTCTGCATCCCCGTTGATGAGGCAGAATGAGTCCTTGTTACGATTGAGCTTGATTTTAAGATCAATTCCGTTGATGAGCAGTTTATCTTGGAAGAAGAGGTCCGAATGTATGCGCCCCAGGAGGTCAAAGGTACGGCTGGCTGCAGCATGCCCCGCTCTTTTTATAAAGCCCTTATTATCACCATCCAGAGCTGTGATTTCAAACTGTCCGTGTGTATCCCTGTGAAAGAGACCAGCTGAAAGTTGTGTGTCATGGGCATCGCTACTGTAATTTAGAATGCTCTCAATGTAGGCTCTGTAGGCGTACATGTTATCGTTCTGGGTGATGAGTCGGTCGCCCAGGGTGATGTCCACTTGATTAAACATTGTAGCTAGAGGGTAAGCGATTGGTGCCACTTTAGCGTCATCGTCAATGTCGGACCCATCCGCTTTTACGATTTTACACATAAGATGCAGCAGAGTGTTGTTGAGATCCAAATACATATCCGTGGCCCCTGACACATAAAACTCTATAGGTGCCAGCGGTGTCAATGCTGCTAAAGGTGACACCTCCATGAAGAAGCTGTTTTCGATGCTTGTCTGCGTGGGTTTTAGACTAAACAAGTCCAACTCTGATTTGGCGCACTCTCCAGATCCACAATGTACGAAGGCCATGGCTGTATTAACAAGGCTTTAAAAAATATTTACTTTAGAGCAGGTTCGCTTCTTCGCAGCTCTCTTCCATCTTGGAGCTCTTCTTTTCTGAGGGCGTTTTGAAGCTGTCCTCCTTTTTTTATAGGGGGCTGGGGGACCCCGCCGTCTGGAAACACACCGTTTCCTTTTGACACTCGCACGTGGCTTATACATCAAACCAGCTCCTTCTTGAGGTTGCTTGTTCATGCGCTCTGCAACCGCCAATGTAACAGACCCCACCACCTCCTGGGCAATGTTCGTGGCAGCCGCCTTAACATGAGGCTTTGCAATTTCATAGCCTCTTCTCAGGAACGGCATAGCTCTTCTAAACAGACTTCTAAAGAATCCTCCTAATCCAGCCCCGTACATAACAGGTGAACCTTGAAAGTACGGTGGTCCTCCATAACCGGCTTGACTTCTGTAATAGTCTCTGTACATAGACGGATCTCCGTAGGTTTTCATAACCACCATGATGGCTGCTTAATACCCTCTGTCGTGTCTAGGCCTTAAATGAAGCTTGACAATAACTTTCCCGTATTTAAAGGCCACCGGCTCAGACTGATCATCGTAGATCATAATTGAAATAGTGTCAAAATGGTTTTTAGAAACTGCGACATAGTCAGGTTTGTTAAATTGTATGTTGACCATGGTATTATTATCACCCTGTACATGCACCCACCTTAACAACGGCGAGTAACTATCACCTATCCTCTGAGACTCTACAATATCGCTGTACACGTAGAGCGTGTAGAACCCCCCATTAATATCGGGGCACGTGTGATCTTGTTCCACGGGGCTTTTCACATGTTGTACTGTCCCTAAAATCCTTCTTAATTTACCTGAGCAGTTAAATAGGGTGTTTCGATTTATGGATTTAAGAAACACCTTCCTTCTAACATTATCTAGCACCAGATGAATATTCGGATGTGGTTCTATACTGGCTATGGATTTGTTGATGGCTTCGATAATGCTTGAAACGTGTGGGTAGTAGCTTGGTGGGAAGGATGTGTGTATGCCCATGGGGTCCTGTTCCCTCTTGATGTGAAACTTGGTTTCGGCAGCGGTAAATGTATTCCATGTTCTAGGGTATTGTATTTCTGTTAGGGCAACCTCCCAGTCCCCCTTCAGGTCCACAGCCTTAGCCAATTTGACGATGTAATTAGAAATCTGATTGTTGGGGAACATGTCCTTAGAAGCGTTGGATGGTAAGGTTATATAAAAGGGTGTAGTCTCCATCGTCGCTGCGGCTTTTAGTTCACACACCCTTCAGGGAGCTGGCCAATACCCAACTGTTAAATTTCTCAGGCCAGCTGCGCCATTTGACATATGCCTGGCTCTTAGCACCTGTACCTTTCCTTTTCAGAACCTTTTCAACCCTATACACCCTGCTCGGATCATCGGGCACCTTTTGTAACTCTTCCTTGTAAAAGGACCCTGACACCGTTTCCCCATCGTAGTCCTTTAACCTGTAAATATACCGCCCTTCCTTAAGCTCCACACTTTCCACTATAAATATTTCATCACTAAAGGTCTGTTGGTAACCCTTCGTGAAGACTCCTTTCAGTTTTGAAATCCTAACGTGATCACCATTTTTAAAAACAGACTTCTTCACCTTTGTACCAAAGTTAGGCCCATACACGTTTCTCCAGGCAGTTAACGAATTATCAGGTGTTACCTCTTCAGGGGCCATTTTGATGGTCCTATGATAACTGACATTATATACAGCTAAAAAAGCCTGTAGAACATCCACGTATCTGTATGTATTGTTGGCCAAAAAATACCGCCACATCTTAGACTTTAAAGTTCTGTTCAACCTTTCTACAACCGCTGCTTTTACCTCTGTGTGTGTTACAAAATGTTGAACATTGTGTTGCTTTAATAATTTCTGAAATGACTTGTTTAAGAATTCTTTTCCTGCGTCTGTTTGTAGTTTTTGAGGAATACGCCCCTTAGCGAAGATGGCTTTAAAAGCGCCTGTGACGCTAACTCCACTTTTATCACGCAGCGCCTCTGCATACGCGTTCTTGGACAACACATCTATGACTGTTAATATATAACAGGCGCCATCGTTATGTTTTGCTATATCTTGAAGGCTGATTATGTCCGCTTGCCACTGATAATCTATACACGCATTAACGATTGTGGGCCGCCTCTTAAAGCGTCTTCTGGCTGGTTTATGTAGTGAATATGCCTCCTCTCCTGATAACCACGTCTTCACAGCTTCTCTGCTTACCGACTCCTTTTCAGCCCTAGCCCTTCTATATAGAGCTGTGCCGCTTCCAAAGCTGCCAACTCCTCTTGTATCATAATAAAGTTTTCTTAACAGGCCCTCCGACATGTTAGCGGTCATTACAGTCCAGGAAATGAAAGACGCTTGTTTTGCGTAAGAACATTTTATTAAAAAATAATGAGTATTACCAAATCACAAACAAAAGGGGTTTCATATCTTTTCACAGTATACATAGCAAGTACGGTTTAACACATATACGGTTTTAGGGTGTAACATTCTACTACTTTACTTTAAATACACGCTATAAGGTCACAATACATCAGGATTTATCTATTATAAAATAGCCTTTGTGGTGCCATGGATACCACTTTTCTGTTGTTTAGATACAGATTACACATGCGCCTTTTTTATGAGTCTTTGTGCCATCTTTTTGTCACAGCACACACCTGTGCCTGGCATGCTTCTTAGTTTTGCGTAGGGGTCGTTGGCATAGCGTATCTCCTTGACTGTCGCCGTCATGATCTTCAGCATGCTCGGATGGACAAAACTGTTTTCAGCGCTCAGGCCATGCACCACCCTTAGCAGGTTATACATCTTGTACGGGTCTAGCATACTACATATGTACCGGATTACACGATTTCTGTATGATCCGGATAGACACTCGTGCGCCCCCTGTTGCGGGTCCCTAATACGATGGCCGAAACACAGGCTGTAATAGTCCCTTTTGACGCATGTGTGTACAACCACAGCTGCAAAACCTTTAACACTTGATATGTCATCAGTGGTGAACCCAACTCTGGTGAACCCTGGCGTTGGTTTTTCAGAGTCGTCGTTCTTAGAACACTCTTCACACTCCGTAGACATAGGTGCCCCTGGATTTGTGGAACTCCCAGTCTGGTTTGCACAGCATATACAAGACAGATTCAAGCTGCGACCTTTTGCAGTCTGCCCCGGGGCATCAGTTCTTTTCGGTGTTTCATCCTAGGTTCAAAAGATAAATATTGACAACCCGTTAGCGCTAGAAAGACAACAAACTTTCATGTAAAGGGTCTACTCCTAACTTTTTTTTTTTTTGACTTACCCACACATTTTCACCACCCTCTGCAGCGCCTCTGAAATCTTGAGAGTCGGTAATATCCATTGGGGACCCTTCATCTTCCACGCTTGTACCAGGCTGTTGCACAACTACTTCCTGAGGACTCGTCATGTGAACATCCGGGGTTTCATAGATGGGTGTGTTAGGAGCTGGTGCTCTCTAGAGGGGCCAAAAGTAAGATTAACGTTTGGTAGTTGAAGAAATAAAATACATTCTTATGCAAAATGGTTGCTCCTAACATTTTAACTCACCTCCACATTTTCACACCCCGCGGCGGCTCCTCCGACATCTTGAGAGTCGCTAATATCCATTGGGAACCCTTCAGCAGCCACGGTTCTGACATCTTGAGAGTCGCTAATATCCATCGTTGATCCCTCATATTCCACGCATGTATCAGGCTTTTGAACCGGGGTCTTCTCAGGAACAACACCCTCATGAAAACCCAAGTCTTCATAGACGGGTGTATTAGGAGGAACTATGGATTCTTCCTCATCCTCCAACTCCAAGAGCATGCTTTGCTCAGACGCCAAGCCGTCACTCGAGCACTCGCTAGAGCTGCTGTCACGCTTAAGCGGGGACACCCGGCGCGGCCATTGCTTAGCAAACCCACAACCATAAGATTCTTCTGGTTGAGCATTCTCGTCCATTACCAAAGGTCTGATTCTGTAAAAGCTACTGACGGGGATCTGTGAGCCACCAAACCAATGTTTTCTCTCAAATGGTTTGTAGCTCTTCCTTTCTGCCATGGTGACCCTTCCACGTTGTCCAGCGGCTGCTTGCTACACCAGGCTCCTGACCCCTGCTTATATGTATTCAAAGAAATCAACACCCCTAAAAGAGGCGTATACCTCTACACCATAATAAGGACACATGGCCATAGGGCTGCTCTGCCACGCCTCTGCCTCCATAAACAACCCGCCCCCTGTGACTCATACGCCCCCCTTCCGGGACACCTACCTGCCCATGTCAACACACGGTCCACCTGTCACTTGTTTGAGGCCATCAGTTTAAGGCCAGGACTGTTTAAGACCAGGCCTGAGCACTCCCGGACATGACCATTTTTGCTGCCAGGCACTCCCTGGTATGTCCATTTTTGCTGCCAGAGCTGTCAAATTTAAGGCCAGGACTGTTTAAGGCCAGGGCTGATCAAACCCTGGCATGTCCATTTTTCCTGCCAGAGATGTCAAATTTAAGGCCAGAAGTTTAAGGCCAGGACTGTTTAAGGCCAGGGCTGATCAAACCCTGGCATGTCCATTTTTGCTGCCCGAGCTGTCAAAAATAAGGCCAGAAGTTTAAGACCAGACATGTCAAAAGCTGTCAAAATTGCGACCAGCCGTTTGCGACCAGACCTGTCACTTTTGCGACCAGGATTTTTTGATGGAAGGTATCCCTTCATACTACTTATGTGCCCTAGTGGGGAACCCATTCTCGAACCTAAAGCTATCGCGGAGAGCTTCGCTGTTTATTACGAGGGCCTCTACGCGTCCCGGGAGTGCTTGCCGGTTGAAATGGTTCAGAAATTTATTGATGACCTACCCCCGTGGGCTGTCTCCGATGAAGTGCGGGATTCCTTGGATAAACCGTTATCTGACGATGAGATTGGTACGGCTCTGGGAGAGCTGAACCCTGGCAAGGCGCTGGGTCGTTTTATGTGCAGCTGGGTCCGCGACTTCGACCGGTGATGGAGGAGGCGCGCGAGGGGAGGGTGCTCCCACCTGACTGGAGGCATGCCGAGGTCGTGGTTTTTTTTAAGCCGGGCAGACCCCCTGAAAGCCACGCGTCCTAGCGCCCTATATCATTACTGAACACTGAGGCTAAGGTTCTAGCCAAGGTTCTGGCTAATAGGCTCAAACCGCACATAGCCGACCTGGTCCATCCTGATCAGGCCGGTTTCATGCCTCGAAGAGCCACCCGCCATAATATAAGGTGCGCTCACGTCGCGATCTCCGCTTGGAAGGGGCTGGGGGAGCGGGCGGCGCTCTTTTTGGCCGATATGGATCGCGCCTTTGATTCTTTGAGCTGGGTGTACTTATTTGCTCTGTTGCGACGCCTTAATCTTGGCCCCCGCTTCTTGGCATATGTTCAGCTGTTGTACACTGATCTTACGGCCTCTGTGCGGGTCGGAGGTGCGGTCTCTCGTTCCTTTTCGGTGCAGAGAGAACACGGCAGGGTTGCCCCCTGTCCCCCTACCTATTCGCGCTCGCCATGGAGCCCCTCGCGGCATGGGTGCGCATTGATGCCCAACTTAAAGGCTTTCGGTGGTCAGCGGATTTGGTGGATAAAATCGCGTTATACGCTGATGATGTTTTGTTTTTTTCTTACCAATTTGGACCGCTCAAAACCGCGGCTACTGCGTATTCTGCAGATTTTTGTCAAAACCTCCGGTTTATGTATGAACCCTACTAAGTCGACGTTGTGGATACTCGGGGGTCAGGGACGGGTCGGGGCTTGGGCATCGGACCTCCAGAAGGCGTCGGGTGGTATGAAGTATCTGGGAGAGTATTTATCAGAGGACGCCGCAGTTTCCCGCAAGAGTAACCTCACCCCGGTTTGGACTCGTGCGCGCGAGGACATCAAGGTGTGGTCCCGTTTGCCATTGTCTATATATGGCAGATCAGCCATTTTCAAGATGGTTGCGTTCCCCGCCTCGTGTACCAACTACAAAATCATCCCCATCAGATCCCTTCCAGCTGGTTCCGAGAAGTCAACTCGGTACTGAGTGGCTTTCTGTGGGAAGGGGTGATTGCTCGTGTGGCGCTGCGGACATGCTTCCGCTTGTCATATACTGGGGGCCTGGCCACATCGGACGTGCTCTCGTATTATCAGGCGGCCCACCTACTGGTCTTGAATGACTGGTGGTATAGTGACCGGGGGACCCGGCTTATGCGGTGGAGCGGTTCCTCATGGGTTCGGCGTTAGTCCACATGTAGCTGTATTCGGCTACGCTCCGGCGGTGTCTCCCTTCGGTCACGCAAGTGGTCTTTTGCGTTTGGCGGAAAGCGCTGCATAGAATGGGGTGGTGGAATGTGCTCACTCAGGAAACCCCCCTCTGGTCCAATGGTCGTCTACCTCAACTGGCTGCGCTATTGGGTTTCCGGGGCTGGGATGCTATAGGCATCTCCACGTTGGGCGATGTGATGACATGGTGTACCCTTAAATCCTTCCATGACTTGCAGAACGAATTTGAGATGCCCCGATCTCAAGTTTTTAAAATATCTACGATTTCGGCATGCCTTGACTCCGTATTTAGCCGACCTTGAGCAGCTCCCTGACTTTAGTCCGCTGGAGGCCAAATTGTTTATGGGGGACCTACCTGATAAGAAACTCTCCCGTATCTACCAGACCCTGGTGCACCACTGCTCCTCCGATCTCCACAAACTCAAGGCTGCGTGGGAGGAGGATCTCGGGGCTTTGGAGGAAGAGGACTGGAATGAGGCTCTGGCAAGTCCGCGGTTAGCAGTGATCGCCACCCGCTTGCGCTTATTCCATTTTAAATACCTGCATCGCGTGTACTTTACTAGACAGCGCTTATGGAGGGCTGGTATGGTGGGGTCCCCTGATTGTCTCTGCTGTGGCTCGGACGCGGGCACACTCCTTCATACTGTATGGGGATGCTCCGCACTACAGAGGTTTTGGGAGGGAGTCTTTCGATGCCTGTCAGAGGTGCTGGCCTGGGTGCTTCCACGAGACCCTAGGTTGGCGTTGCTGAATGTTATGGAGGGCATAGGGGGTAACATGTACAAACAACATTTGCTGCTTCTGGGCCTTGTCCTGGCTAAGATCAACATTGCCAAGGCCTGGAAGGCTCCGCATGCCCCGCCCCTGGCCGCCTGGAAAAGCAGCATGGACTTTTGCATGGGACTTGAGCAACCTATATTTTTGGCCAGAGGGAGTCCAGGCAAACATTTCAAAATCTGGAAGAGATGGGCTGAGTACCGAGGGCTGGACTTGGACCCTCCGCCTGATGCGACGGCTCTCCCGTCGCCCTGACATTGGGACATTTAGTAATGCTGTGGCGTGTCTTGAACTGACCTTGCACGTGTTCTTTACTTGCATTTCCTATTTCTCTGTTAGCAGCAGCGCACTGGGGGGAGGTGGGGTGGGGGGGGATTAGTTTGTTTTGTAATGTCTGCAAATGATACGCATACTCTATTGATGTTGGCAGAAGACCCGGTTCTCGGGGCTATGCATTTTATGTGAGATCAGGCAAATAAAAATCTGTTTTAAAAATAAAAAAGCCTAAAATTAAATTTAAATAAAACTTACCTTATTGCAGGCTTTTAAATATCATTTAATACGGCGGGCGGGAGGCGGGCGGCCAACTTCTGTTCAGCCCCCGAATGTGCAGAGATTTGCCTCGTTTCTCTGCCTTCTTTGCGCAAGGTGGAACGGGCAAATCTCCGCACATTCCCTGGGCGGAACGGAGATGTCCCCCACCCCTACACACCACACACCTCAACTCCACAATCATGCAACACACAACACAGGAAATGCACATGTTACAAGCTCACATACAACATGCACACCCACCAGACACGACAGCACAACTGTCTGTGGGAACCTGGGCCAGCCACGTACATTAGCCATCAATGGCATGACACCTCGGCCACAAATTAGCAGAATGTCAGAAGAGGTGGAGACCAGGCATGTGCGAAGGAGGCAAGTGACCGATGAAAGAGACCGTGCACAATGCCAAGTGTGGCGTGGATGTGCTGGCCAGACTGCAGTATGCAGACCACATACATATCCATGTCGACACACACCGCTGGTATTTGGAGTGTAATGGATAGTGAACGCAGACACGTCACCGCAGGCAGCAGGACAGAGCTTGTACATGTAGCTTTGTCATCACCCACTCGATTTGTAAGGGGAGTGGACTGGACCGTCGTATGCAGAGCCAAAGTGGGGGTGTGACTGATATGTGCGTGCCCCTGGGCGTGGTTCTGTACTGGGAATGAGCATCTGCATGTGTCTCTATGGCATTGTGGGTCTCCTTTGTGGGTGAAGGTGGTCCTTGAAGGGTAATAGACATCCGCGTATGTGATCTAGTTCGTCTTCCATGGGTTCGGACCACACCCGCACCTGTACGGTCACCTCTTTTTGGAGTTCTGACACCTGGCATTGGGGTGCCATGTATGGGTCGGTGAGGTGTTGTGAACCTGCTGCGCTTGCGGGTGCTTCATGCTGTGTGGTCTGTTGCAGGGGCTGGGTTCTCCTCTAAGTAGCTTGGCTGCCCTAGTCCTGGTGGTGGGTTGCGTGGGATGTTCATGGGCTGTTGTAGTGCGTCAGTGTCGAGGGTGTGGTGGTCCTCTCCGGCATCACTGATGTGTGGTCTTCTGTGCTCTGCTGGAGGTGCTGTGTGTCCCTCTGCAATGTGAAGGGGATATGCATGTTTACATTGTGTTGACATGTATGTTGGCTCATTGTTCTTGTTTACAGGCAGACTGTATGACAATGTACATTGTGACTGTTTTGGAGGAGCAGGATTTAGATGCAGGACAGTGTACATTTGGACTACATGGCGGATGTGAGGTTGTACTCGTACATTTTCATTTCACAGTTTCCAGCTCTGTCAGATGTAGTAGTCCTGTTACTGCTCGTGTGGGGAGCCAGTTGTGTCCTCTGTCCTGTAGTGTCGGGGTTGCACATTGTACCACATTACCATTCTTCCTGTTGGCAGCGGCTTTGTGCCTGGTTTAGATTTTCACATCATGCCAGCGCCTCTTGGCCTCCTCCATTGGCCTCCTCGACTGATAAAGTGTGGCTCAAAACCACCTGAGCAAACTTACCTTACTCAGATATCATTCCATAAAATAAGCCAGCCAGACAGTGGAAAAGAATTAGAAAACATTTATTAGGCCATTCGTTTCTCTATAGAGAGGCCCCGTCAGGACTGCACCCCAAGGAGTGCACCGAGAGGACTGCCGGTTCTCAAATCGACAATTCATTATATCACGTTACAGCAACATTAATCACGCCCCTTATGGAAAAGTACAGGACTAGAGAAATGGTGAACAATGAGCTCACACATGAAGCCTCTGCACCTGCGGGAGTATGGCTCTGTTATCACCCCCAAGGCCATGGAGTCGAGACTCCGTTCCTCCCGGGTATGGGAACATTACTGATAGCAAAGAAACATATTTTGTTGTTAGTTTTCTGCAAATACCAACTCAAGGCAAGAAATGCTGAGATCAGGGATTTTCTGCTCATAAGGGAGGGGGCATTGCAGTCTGGCCGCGGAGACATGTTCCCAAGATGGCGGCACAGGAGCTAAGCTAAGAAATTACTAACTGGAACACGAAAATAACCAATTAGTCCTAAATATGTATGCAACACATTATTCGGTTAGACACACTATGTTAACTTATACGTCATCATGTTGAGTGAATTGAGGGGTGGGAAATGCAAAACCTATCATCGACAATCCGACTACATTCCCAGTGGTCTAATTGTGAGTCAGTTGATGGTTGTGTTCCATCACCTCAGTGAGGCTGATATGGTTTTGCTGCGGACTGCACCCTGTCTTCCTCTCCCCCTTCTCCTTGGCCTTCACAGAGCCCGTTGTTCCTTGCTGGTGAACTGTGGGGCTTGTGGGGTTTGCGTTGGCTTCTGGGCTCGGTCAGGGTGCATCCATGTTGCTATGCCCTTTGGAAAGTTTCTGGTGTGTTGTTTTTGTAGCTTTTATAGAGCATTTTCCCACCTGACGCATGGGATTTGCAGGCCTGCCACTGGTTTTCGCAACTTTTTGTATCGCGATTGTCCTCATTGCAGGTTTTTTTGCGTTCATGTTCACATTTTTGCAGCGTGGCGTTGATTTTAACGTGGTCAGTTTCACGTTATCTGGAGACTATAGCATGGTACCGTCGTGTTGTGAATACTTGGTTAACACGGCATAAATTTCCCGCAATGGACTGCGATGTTGAAGGTTGCGTTAAGTTACGTTTGTGATGGTTATCACATGTTCTTGAGAATATGCCCCTAAGTTTATACTTTACTCCTGATGCCTGGGTGAAATTAATGGGTGATGAACAGCTGCTTTATGTAGCACAGACTTAATCCAAAGTGTTTCAGCGAGCTGTACCCAACCAATGCATACATTCATATACCCCCACCCCTCACTAAAGATCACACCTAATTCCTATTAAGGTAATCTACCACATAGAAACTGGAGTAAGAGCACACAACTAATCCCAATAACCAAAAACCTATTAACCCTGAGTTGTGGAGCTGCGTGCGGGTGGCATTAGTGCTACTACACCTCATGTGGGGTAGTAAGGACTATATAAATTGAATTAGAATACAAATACAATATGTAACTCATAGTAATGTCATATCACTCAGCGGTTGGGCAGTCAGCGGTTGTTCATATAGGTTGCCCAATAGTTCTCTTTTACTGCTTGACACTCTTACGTTCACGAAGACACAAACAGCTATGGGAGAATGTCAACACCCAGTACTGCACCAGACCACAGCATATAAACCGCCCATCACCAACTGAACAGGCCACTGAATAACTGAAGAGATCTGCCACATGCTGCTGGCCAACGGAGGATTTAATTTAATCCAACACTGCAGTTCCAAACTAGCTGCAAACTATGAACGCTTCTTGAAATTTCACAATGACAGTCAGATATGGGATGATATTAACTAAGTCCATCCCAGCAGATCTCTGATCCATGTCTTCCTCCAACCTATGCCTGCTCAGGACCATAAACTGTAACCAAGATATCTCAGAACGGACAACCCAGTGAAGTGAACAATGAACACAACAAATAACATAAATGGAATTTGCAAAGCTGCTCGAAGCTGCCAACTCACTGAAAACCATAAACTGCGGGCCTGTCTCTCACACTTCTTCAACCATCACACTGCTAAGCACTGCCACCCATAACACAATAACCACACCTTGGTGGTTTTCACGCGCAACATGTATGCACTTCCCACACAGGAACAAAACAAAGACAACTCACTCCAAACCATACACCCTACACAGTGTAGCGTGCTAACCACTTAGGCAAGCACTTCGGCACCCCACAAAGAGGTAGTAAGACTGTATAAATATTACAGTACAATACACTGGGGGGATCATTTATGAGGCCTTGCATCAGTTTTGCGCTTCCGATGCGTAAAACATGCCTCCTGTTGCGCACTATTTACAAAGTGACGCATCTAAGCAGATGCGTCACTTTGTAAACCCCTGTGCTACATTATGCCAGCGTCAGGTATAATATATACAGGGGGGCGTTCCCCCGCAAAAAGTGACGCAGTGAAATCTATGTGGTTTCACTGCGTCACTTCTAGGACGCCGTTGCGTCAAAATCTTGTGCCTGCCTCACAGCAGGCGTAAGACTGACGCAGGCCCTTTCACATGGGGCTTACCCCATGTGAAAGGATGCAGTGCTGGAGTTGTGTCACTATTGTGACACACTCCAGCAATGCGTCACTTTTGCGCTTACAGATACGTCAGAAATGCTGACGTATCTTTAACTTCTTGCGACATGATGCGTCATACATTAAATATGACGCATCAGGTATGTCGCAAGGAGTGTGCACTGAGAAGTGACGCATCGCTGCTTTCCCGCAAGCGATGCGTAATTTCTCATAAATTAGGCCCTGGGAGTTCAGTACATATAGCTAGTTATTCATGGACATGGTCCTAAATATGATATGGAGTACAGAAATAACTTTTCTACCAGTTCAACATATTTTGTGTTTTCACGATGTAAATCGTTTGTATTTAATTCTATTAATTTCCCAAGGGTCTCCATTTCCGATATTTTGCATATCAATAAAGTGTTACAGGAAAGCGCGAAGTACATCATTACTGTCTGTTAGCATGTTCAGTTCCTCTTGACAGCTAGACATCGTCTCTGGCTCTCATTATAATCTTTGGAACACTGGCCACGTCAAGGAAACGGGCAGCTCGAGCGCAGCACGAGATGCATGCTGAGGACAGGGGAGAATATAACAGAAGTACTCTGATTCAGGGGTGTCTGGGGTCTGGATAGCTGTAATAAGGAGGCTCCCTGCATGAATGTCTGTGCTTCGCAAGGTTTCTAGCCATTTGCTCGTTGTCTTCTCAACGAGGCGTGTGTGCCTCGAGGCAGATAGCCGAGTTCGGTGAGCTCGAGCGAGCGCCCTCTGTAGCTGGGAACAAACATGTTGGTTCAGTGAGGCCCCCGGCTTCATAGGTGACATTTGGGCTTCCCTGAGCTCGCGTGAGCTCACAGAGGGCCTGAGACGTGTGCTCTTCCCGGAAGCCAGACCTCATCTGTGGTTGGGACTCCGGCCTTCCCTCAGTCTTGCATTACTTATTTATTGATTCGTCCCTACTGGCAGCCACCGGAAAGACGTCTGCTGAAACTGGATGGATATTCGGATGGACGGACGACGGAGGGCCAGACGGACAGATTGACGGACTACAGGGCTCACTCACTCGCTGCCATTTGGGGTTGGCTCATAGTAAGGCTCTTTATTCTTTCTTGGTGCTCGCTTGGCACACACATGGATGTCATTTAGGGGCAACCAGAGATTGCAGCTATTACCTCTGTCTTGCCTCCTTCCATGGGCGTCGGGGGGGGGGGGGGGGGGGGTGAGGGGAGGGGGGCAAGGAGGGGCTCCTTGCCCCCCCTTTCCCGGATCACAAGTCCGTCCGGTGGGCAGCGCCCTCCCTTGGGGTGTTCAGTCGAGGTGCAGCTGCAAGGTCGGAGGCGGGCCCCCCTCTCCTGGGCCATGCTGCCATGGGCTGAAAGTGTAATATGACCCCCAGATTCCTTTCAGCTGTGGTAGACTGGGCAGGGCTGATTTTGTGGCCTTGATCGGCAACTCTCTCTTATCCCGATCGCTGGATCTGCATGATAATTGCAGATGCTTGAACTGGCCTTAGGTGTGAAGTGAGCCCTGCCCCTGCATTAATGAAAGGCAGAGCATCCTGCAGGGCTCACAACAACAACAAAAAACAAGTGACCTTAGTCACATTCGACGCTGCACAGTTTCAATGAAGGGAGAGAGGCTATTCTTTTCTTTTTTTTTGCAACTGATTTCTTGGTTTTTTTTCAAACAAGCATGTGCATCCAAAAGAAACACAAATAGAGAAATAGAGTTAAACATAAATAGTGACATCAGTTGAATATAAGCACTGGGGGCAGATCTACAAGGGCGAAAACCCATTACAGCGATGAGACAACATCGCAGGTGCATTACAACGCACATTTTACATCGCGACAACCTTAACGATGCATGCTTTTACATCGCGCATGCTGTTACATCGCATCACATTGTATCGCCTTGCTGTGACATCGTCATCGCATGGGTTTTCAACCGCGCATGATAATTTACCATTTACACTACGCAAGTGTGTAAACCATCGCCATCGCATCGCACAACAATGTTACCATTTAAACATTGCGGTTTTACACATCACACAACTTAATTACAATACAAACTTTTTCCTTGTAAAACTCTTATCTGTGCATTTGATCAACAAAAAATCTCATGGACATAGTCACTCTAGATAACATCATTTAATCTGTTATTATCACAGAAAACTCTTTCGGTAGTGGAGCAGCTGGTGTAGTCGTAAAGAAGTGTTGTGAAACTGTTGAGAGGTTCTCGTTTCGCATCGGGTTCAAAGTATTGCACTTTGCAGCGATTCCAATTGAATGAGCACCAACAGGATTGAGATACAGCCCCCGAAGAAGGGCCCAAAATGCATTGGGAAGAAACCACTTACACAACGCAAGTGTGTGAACCATCGCCATCACATCACAAGTGGGTGGACATTTACACTGAAACAAAGCTATGATGGAATCTAAAACAATTTTTGATTCAGGGGTGCGGTAGATGTTCTCTGGCTACTGAAATGCCCAGAATATTTCCTATACTGTACCATTGTTTCTGGACCTCTACATAAACCAGAGGTCTGTAGTTTTGCCTTGACTGGTCCCAGTATTTCCATAAGGCAGGGTACAGCTGATGCTTCAGACCACAACCAGACCATGGCTCCAAATCAAATGAAAAGGATAGGAATTGGCATTGTAAAATTAGAGTTGGGGGAGCGCTCCAAGGGCAAAATGTTATTTTACCTGAGGAGTTGATAATCCTGCCACCGTTGCTGGCTCTTTTGTGCTTCTGCAATGGATGGCAACTTCAGGCTGGTTGCAACCATCAAGTATTACTTGATGTTGTCGAGTCTGCTGGCATGTAGCTGGTATTATATTAGTCTTAAAAGAGAAACCACAACGTGATACTTGTGAATGTGGGAGGATGACCCTTCCTGTCATTAAAGTGAGCCAGGGGACAATTGTTCAACTTCTCTACTCGTTGTCAGTAGCCAGTGCACCTGGGCGCAAGTGCACATGTTGCAGATGCCAACTGGGTGATAGTGAGGCAGCTGAATGACGCCGATGTAAACTACACTGATCTCAAGGTCACAGTTGAAGCCCACCACAGAGCAGAATAAAAAGGCTCCCTACCACAGAAGTGCCACCATGCATGCATAATCAAGCCGATGAGGGGGACACTGTGTGGTGTGTAGATTAACCAGGACACTCCGGGAGTACTGCACTGACAAATGAGCTGTAGAAGCTTCTGGAGCTGGCCCGGCGTGAGTGTGATCCGGGCCCTGCGCCACAACGGACCCAGGCCCAAAACACCTCGCTGCACACTCTTCTTGCCAGCAGGGTCACAGGGCTTCCTCCGGGACCTGGTAGTTCCACGCAAGGGTTCCTTAGGGGCTCTCCACTGGTCGCGACCAGCACCAGGGCCACTACCACTCCGGAGGGGTGTGCTCGTGCTGGGGGTGGTGTGTGTTATTTTGGGAAAAAAATGCGATGTTAAAGCATGCGGGGTGTTTGTGTGCGTAGTGATTATGTTTTGTATGCATTTCAATGATGGAGCGTTGTGACAGCGTGCATTGTGAATGTGTGTGCGATGTAAAGACTGCGATGTGAATGTTTGCGATAAAAACATTTACGATGTAGCATCATACATCCACCTACAAGCCCCATGCGCCATCGGTGCATCATGTTGCGTGACGCACCGGTGGCGCAGCCTGCTAAGGGATATTTGCAAGCACAGGTAAAGTCACCCTACATGACTTAACCTGTGCTTGTAAATATTGCCCCTGTTCACTCAACACTTTGTGTGTTAGGGGCGGGACATGGGTGTTGCTGTGGGTGTTCCCACGCAACACCCATGTCCACTGATGCATTTCCAGATTTACGAGAAATCGTAAACCTGGAAATGCGTCAGTTTGCTGCGCCACCATAGGGGTGGCGTAGCCAAGAGAATAGAGGAGACATTTTTTCATTTCTCCTTGTCTTTTCCTCTTTCAATGCGTGCTGCATTCTACAGCACACATTGAAAGAGCAAAATGCCTGCAGTGATTGTTTTTGTGCAGGAAGGGGCCCCTTCCTTCACAAAAGCAATCTCCCCATGGCGCAGGCATCCTTGCACCATGGTGCAAGGGTGCCTGCGCCGGCGCATGGCAGCTGTTTCTGCGCCAGTCTAGGGGAGAGCACAGGAATGCGACATATCATTGTAGATATGTCGCATTCCTGTGCTCTGAAAGTTCCGCACCGAGGCGCAGCCAAAGGGCTTGCGGTGCCACTCTGCGGCACTTTCTTGTAGATCTGCCCCTTTGTGTTTTTTTATTTTCATGTAATTTACAAAAAAAAAGGAATAATGAAAAATTGGGCCGGTAAAATAATAGTGGAGATGACAACATTGAGTTGGTAGGAGGTGAGGGGGGTGACCCCACATCCATTCTTACCACCCTGAGAGTAGTGCAACGAAACCTCCAAGATACACCCAAGTTATAACCCCTAAAGCCACTCTCCATTACTTGTTTTACACATCTGAAAAGGTTGCGCTACTCCCCGGCATCATGTTTGTTCGTATCTGAAATACTGAATTCCCGTGTTCCTGGGTACATCTAAGGAGGTCTGGTGTCCACTTTTGCTTTTAATAGAAGTATCACGGGAGAGGCACATCTAAAAGGGGCTAGACAAACAAAAGAAGGTAATAGGTGG
This sequence comes from Lissotriton vulgaris, assembly GCF_964263255.1. Taxonomy (NCBI): domain Eukaryota; kingdom Metazoa; phylum Chordata; class Amphibia; order Caudata; family Salamandridae; genus Lissotriton; species Lissotriton vulgaris. Next base: position 1,483,752,178 of record NC_141693.1, read on the forward strand.
GGGAGATGACAGAGCAGCAGAGGTGAGATCTGAACATAAGGAGCAAAACAACTATATAGCCCTGGGCTGAATGGGAGCCCCGTGATGGGTTGGGGGGGCCTCCTGAAGTGTTGTGGGCCCATCTGTGCTGCAGGGGCCTGTATTGCGTCCTGGCACAAGAGGTGAAGCAAGGTAAGAGGCCGAGGAGAAGAGTGGTAAATAGCAGTGCAAGTAGGGCAGAGGTGGAAGCTTGAGGGACAGAAACAGTGAATTGAGGGTAGAGGTGAGAGGAAATAAAACATGAAGAGTTGAGCATGGAAGTGAGAGGTGGACCTTGAGGGGGCAGAACCAGTGAACAAAGTTGAGGCTGGAGAGAAAGATGAAAGGTGAAAGGATGTGCTTGGATAGGAGAGGTAGATATGAGAGGCGAGGACCCATCAGGAGAACTTAAGTGTCATGGAAAGGGTATGGTGAGTGTTGGATGTAAGAGGGCAGGACAACCAAGAGCAGGTAAGAGGCAGGGGAAAAGAGGCAGGGAGAGGTAGAATATAGAGAGGTAGAACCAGTGAAAGAACTTTAGAGGCTGTGACGAGATGAGAGGTGAAAGGTTCAGTAGGTAGGTAAGAGGTGAGTGTAATAGAGGCAGAATTAGAGAGAAAGGAAAGAGACAGTAGTAGATATAAAGTGAAGTGTTGAGCATGGAAGGGGGAAGCGGATATAAGAGAGGCAGAAACCGTGAGACAAGGTAAGAGGCAGGGAGGTATAAGAGAAGAGGTGGGTGTAAAGGGGATAGACCAGCAAAAAACACTAGGAGGCTGGAGGAAGAAATGAGAAGTGAATGGCAGTACATGCATTGGACATGTAAATGTAAGAGAGGAGGAACAATCAAGAAACCTTACACAGAGAAGAGAGAGGAAATGGTGAGAGGTGGATGCAGAAGGTCAGAATCAGTGAGAAAGGTAAGAGTCAAGGGGAGAGACGAGGCATACATCATGGAGGAGAAAGGTGGATATAAGAGGGACACAATGAGAAAGAGAAGCAACAAAGTTGGGATAGCAGAGAGTTTGATGTTAAAGGGCGCAATCCTTAAAATAAGGTTTAAGGAAGAGAGAAGAATAAGAGTAGAGGATGAATGGAAATAGGTGGTGTAAGTGGTAAAATCAGTGAGAAACTAATAGAGTGTTCAGGAGGACAAAAATGTAGGGAAGATGTAAATGGGGCAGAACCGGTGAAAAAAGTTATAAGGCTGGTGGAGAGATGAGCAGTGAAGGTAGTGCAAGGATAGGAGTCATGGCTATAAGAGAGACATAACCAGCAAGAGCACATAGGCAGAGTGGCAAGAGAGAGAAGTGGATGGAGGAGAGAAGAACCACCAAGAGATATTACGAGGTTGGATGAAGAGGGAAAGACGAGGAGAAGGTGGATGTAAGATGTGCAGAACCAGCAAGAGAACCTTAAAGGTTTGGTGTGAGAGTAGAGATGAAGATTAGATCAGGGAGGTAGAGTTTGATGTGAGAAGGGCAGAATCAGCAAGAGGAGAGGGAAGGTGGAAGGGGAGAGGTGTATGTAATGGGGCAGGAACAGCAAGAGAAGATAAAAGGAAAGGGGGAAGGAAAAGGCATAGCTGTATTTAGGATGGCATAACCAACAGAGAAGATAAAGACTGGGTGGAGAGTTGAGAGGTAAAGAGTAGGGCAGGGAAGAGAGATGTGAATGTAAGAGGGGCAGAATCAGCAAGCAATTATGAGAGGAAAGGTGAGAAGATGACAAGTAAAGAGTAGAGCATGGAGGTATTAGGGACAAGAGCAATGTAAGAGTGGCAGAACTAGAGAGAAAAAATGAGATCCATATCAACTGTTTTCATTATATTAGTTTATAAAATGTGTACTGCAGCTTTATGTTCATGAATGTGGTCTTTTAAAACCATACTCCTTATGTTGTGTAAGGATTTAGGCAATGGACATTGGCGTTCTTGCTTTTTGGAGTTGGTTTACACCTTTTAGATACAAAATGTTGCTTAAATTAGCAGTCAGATTTCGGCATGTTTTGCTTATTTTTGGTATCCTCAAAGTGTCGGTATGATAAATCGTTTATTTAATTTGGGAAGATGCAATTTTTTGTTAAAGTACATCTCGGGCTCTGTGAAATATAGGTACATAGAGGAATGCTATGCTATGTATTAGGGGTCACGGTTTCAGTTGGTTAGGCAAAACTTGAGAGGAGTGTGCTTGTGATGCATCTTTATTTATTTAATACTTGTGCTTAATCATGTCAGAGGATGGTGATGAAGTAAAATTTTGCCCCCCCCCCCTGGAAAAATTTCTGCGGACGCCCATGCCTCCTTCGACTATTTACTTTCTGTGCCCCTCAGCTACATTGGGCATCTGTGTGTCTTCTGCAGCCCCGGAGCACGTGAAGTGAGCACGCAATACAGGAGAATGAGAGGGGGCGGACAGGGGTGTGCGTGCGTGCGTGTGTGCGTGTGTGTCAGAGACAGGGAGAGGGATTAAAGGGACACGAGAGAGAGGTGTCAGGTGTGGGGGATATAGACAGGTGTGGAAGAGATAGGTGACAGACACATCAACAAGTGACAAAGAGGCAGCCTAGAGGCAGAGAGAGGAGAGGGCCTGTGGGGAGGGAGGGGTGAGTGTATGCGAGGTGTGATACAGAGTAAAAGATAACGAAGATAGAAAGAGAGGGAGAGCGGTGATGATAGACAACTGAGAGGCAAAGGGAAGCAGGGGGAGAGAGAAAGTGTGATAAAACAGAGGTTAGAAAAAAACGAGATGTGGGGAGATATAGAGATGATATTGGGGCAAAGACAGGTGAGAAACAGATAGACCAGTGAGTAAGAGAGGTGGGAGACAGGTGAGAGAGAGCTGAAAATAGATAGAACAGATGAGAAAGTCAGGTGAGAGAGGGGAGACGTGAGATATTATAAGGAGAGCAGGGAGAAAACAGTTTCTATAGACGATACAGAAAGAGACAACAGGAGAGAGATAATAAACAATGTCAAATAAGACACACACAGCGAGGTGGAGGGTGAATGCGGGGCAGAGATAATTGACATCATTTTCTGTGATGTCACTGAGGTCAAATGACATATGATGTCACTTCCATTAGCCTTTGGATTTTGGTGAACTGACGTCCATGGGTAGGTACACTGCGATCACCTTTTAAATAAATTGGCTAATGTTTCTATTGCGTTGTCATCCAGTCCGTGTCTGCCCTCTCTGTACTCTTCCTCGCCCCTCCTTCTAGCGGTCATCTCCAGATTTATAAAGTGCAGACAAGAAAAAACATCTGCTCCCAGGCAAAGCGCGCCACCGCTAACAGGTTTTCTAGGCAAAAGTCTTGTTGCCTAATCACAACGTAGCCCGGCTTTAAAATCGATGCTCTGCACTCGGGCCGCCTAATGAGCGATCCTCTGGGGCTTCCGTAGCCGGAACACAAAACATCTGTAGGTTAATAATGCTTTCGAGAGGCTTCCGTGTTCAAACGCCGAGCCAGCTCCTGTGGCATACTGTGTGGTCCTTGTGCCGGCTCTGCCTGAAGGGACTCAGCCCACGTGCCTCCTGTGGGGTAGAGCCCACTCACGCTGCCCGCTGCAGGTGGCGTAGAGCCTAGTCCTGGTGGCTGCTCCTGAGGAGGTACAGGGTCCCCAAAACGATGCCTGCCCCCGTAGGGCAGGATGCAGTGCAAAGCATTCTCCCGCAGCAGGCTGTCCAGCCATCATGCCAGGTGCTGTTGCTAAATGCCCTCTTGCTGTGCCAGCTCCAGGAGAGAAAATCCAGTCGCCGTGAATTCTACATTGCCAGGTCCACTCCGTGTGCCGGGTGCCCTCTGGTGGTGCTGCCAGCGCCCAGTTACGGTGCTGGTTCCAGTTGCCCCCAGCCTCTCTTTAACCCTTCAAATGCGACAAAGAAACTCTTCCCACATAGAGTCAAAACAAACAAGCATTTACAATGCAATAGGTCTCGCAATGACATTATTATGAGCTATTGACATTGTAAATGGCAATGCCTTTCACAAAATTAAAAGGCATTGTTATTTACAATACTAAAAGCAACACCTATTGCATTGCATAGCGTGGTGTCCGTGAAGACGGTGTTGCGCTTATTAAAGTAAAAGAAAAAGTGTGTGTTGAGGCAGAGAGAGAAGAAGAAATGACGAGACATGTGAGATGGGGAAATAAGGCACAGAGAAGATAGTACGAGGAACGCGTCACTGTGCAGTGAGACTCTATTCTTAACTAAGGCCACACCTCAGCTAACAAACGCTGCAGACCCAATCGCGAAGGTATTGGCGCCTAAAACGCTCTACTCAGAAAGAGCATTAAGTGAGTGAGTGTACCTGTGTGTGGATGAGTACCTGCATGTCTGTAAGGGAGTCTGCCTATACCTGTGTGCTAGTGTCTGGGAGTGTGTGAGTGAGGGTGGGTGAGTGTGCCTGTCTGAATGAGTGAGTCTGTGTGTATTTGGGTAAATGTCTGTGAGTGCACATGCTTGCGGGGAGTGTGAGGAGGCACATGTGTGTGGCTGTGAATAAGCTGGTATGTGAGTGTGCCTGTGGGAGTGTATGTCTGTGTGTGGGATCGTGGGTGTGGATGTGAGTGTGTGTGGATGTGAGGGTAAGCGAGAGAGTCTACATAAGGGAGTGGATCCTGTTCACATGCCTTCTTGTCACAAAAGCTGCTGTGTGTGTGTCTTGCATTATTGCCGCTGGAATGAGAACACGAGTGCCCAAGACCCCTTATATTACAGTCTGAGAAATGCATAGGAAGAGAGTTGTCAGGATTCCTGTGAATTATTTAAAAAGCTGCACTGATGCTTGACTGAAAACTCCTGCTCTCAGGAAGGTTGGATTTAGAGGCACATTACCCCGCATGATGCTAGTAAAACTTTCTTGCGTTTCCAAAAGCTATGTCCCGTTAGTTCACAAGGGAGGATATATTGTTTAGTTATTCTGGAATAGTTACATTAATTATTTTGTCATTTGTTCAGTAAATAAATAAATCCAAACCAAAAGCCTGAACTCCCAAGCCACCCACAAGCCAGCTTCTGTGACTTGCCTCTTGCCTTCGAGTGCAACAAGTCAATGTGTATTAATTGTTTGTGTATATGTAAGTACATATGTTTTAAAGTAGCATTATGTATCGAACATTGCATTCCATCTGAAGAAGGGCTCCCTGGGACTGGGAAAGCTCGGGCATTAGATTGTGTGCACGTAAAGTAAAGACGTATGAGGAGAAGATAAGTGGTGATTTCAACCACACCATGCGGAGCGAGGACGCAGCTCTGGGGATCCGGTCAGCAGAATAGAAACCAGGAAGGGCTCAAAGCACCCACCAGCAGGGGCTGGGACAAGCCCCGAGTCCTGAGGCCGCGACTTTCCTCTTGGCTGCGTCTCCACCGGAACCAGACCGCAGCATTCTATTTTCGATTAGCAGCAACAGTGCTGTCGTTTTTCAACAGGAGTGTAGAGTTAGTGCCTTATACAACTAGCGTGGCGTGCACAATCCCGGGCGGAAGTCAGGCAGGCCGGGGGCGGGACGTCAAGACACACCGGAAGCCCAGGCGGGAGCCTACCCAGCACTGGGACGTGTGGGCAGGAGGAGAAGGGCGGCTGGCGCTAGCGGGGCTCTCGTGAGGTGAGATAGCCCCGCACCGAAGGAAGAGACCGCCGCCGCCTGCAACGAGCCCTCGCATGGAGAGCTGGAGACGAGTACCGGTGAGTGGGGGCCTTTGCTGAGCTGCGAGGGCGGGGGGCATGTCTGTGTGCGCGTGCGGCGGCGGGGGGCTCTGTATGTGTGTGAGCGTGCGTGTGTGTATGTGTCTTGGAGTCTGTGTGTATGCGTGTGTGTATGCGTTTGTGTGTGTTTAAAAGAGGCCGATGACTGTGGGGGGGGGAAGGGGTGTGTGTGAGCGAGCGAGTGTCTGTCTGTGTGTGTATGCGCATGCATGTGTGTATGTGTGCGAACTTCAAGAAATCGGAGCCCGGGGATGTGCACGGCGTGGGAATTGCTGAGAATGTGGACGGAGCCGACGTGCGCGTTCACGCAGGCAAATCCAGAAGCAGAAGCGTGTGTCACCCTCCTGTCCCTAATTCCCCCGAGACGGACAGCTATACGTCTCTAGCTGGATGCATCCTTCGGATGCTGCTCCAGCGAGACCTAAAAACAACACCCGTATAACCATATACAATTAATCAAGCGCCTCACAAAGGTTGGTTAACGCCAGGGCTTTAAGTGGGACGGGTTCTGCCGGTGCTCAGCACCAGCAGTTTTTAAAAGCAGATGCCGAGACGGTCCCTACCGGGCTCTCCATGTTTACCTTCAAGGTGGGAAAAAAATAATAATAATAAGCTCAACTCTGCCATAGTACCACCCGTCACTGCTTTCGATGTAACATCAAAGAGTCCCATTTTTCAGTTTTATATTCAGCAAACATGAGCACCAGTTACATTACACAAGGACACATTCATGTCTTGAATCACAGGATGTTGAACCCACGTGAGGCTCCAACCTGATTTCTCAGCTCAAAGGTGGGCAGCTCTAGCCTTAGGCCACATCCTCTCCCACAAGAAGGGAATCATTCTCAATATTATATACAACAAAGTCATAGCTGTTGCTTATTTATCTTATGCAATTTGCAACCATTGACAAAAAACCAATAGTCCTGGCTTGTTATAATGTTAAAATGTTATTTTTTTTTTTTTGTGGTTTAAATTTTTTTTTTTAATAAAGAATACAATCACAACCACTGAGACCGGGTTAGCCAAGAATGGATAATAGCCGTTTACACATTGGTGTATATATAGCTAGGCCCTATTGTTTGTTTTTTGAAAAAAAAATGTTAATGTTAAAAATGCTTATATTGCGCATGGCTACCCCAACATTGGGGCGTCCCAGCGCTCGCGGACAGATGACCAGAGAAAGGGATGCTTGCCAGATGGAGAGACAGCCGTGTGAAGTCTATTTCTAAAAGCCAAGGGAACAAAAGTGCAGCAAGTACACACATAAGTAGGTGTTAGATGGATGAAAACAGCCAGGTTTTGATCTGTTTTCGAAATGTCCAGTGATCTTGTGTGCTGCGCATCGTGAGAGGAATAGAGTTCCATAGGGCAGGGGCCAGAGACCTAAAGGAGCGCCCCGCTCTGCTCCTGCCCACCCTAGGAGTGCAGGCTAGGTGCAGGTCTGTGGAGCGCAATGCTCGTGTTGGGGCATAGAACGTACAGAGCCCCTGCAGTATCTGGGGGCCCTGGCCGTGTAAGATCTTATGGGTGGTGCAGAGAGTTTTAAAGCGAATGCTCTGTTCGATAGGCAGCCAATGTAAATGGTACAGGATGTGGAAGGTGTGGCAGTGCTTAGAATGGGAAAAAAGAATGCGGGAGGCCACATTTTGTGCCCTTTGGAGTCTCTTCGTGACTGTTTTATTTACGCCCAGTAGCAGCCCATTGCAATAATCGAGGCGTGACAGAACCACCAATTGAATAATCACTTGTCGGGTGAGAGCGTCAAAAAACCCCAGGATGGGTTTGAGACCACGTAGGTGGCCAAAGCATGTACCTGCCACTTTTTTTTGCATGAAGCGCGAAAGAGAGGGAGTTGGACATCAGGACCCCAGATTCTTAACTGCGCTTTTCGGTTGGGGGGGGAGGGCTCAGTGCCGCAGTCTCCACTGATAGTCCCATTTAAGGGAGTCCCGGCCTACCAGAAGCACCTCAGTTTTTGTGAATTAAGTTGAAGATAGTTATCCACCATCCAATCTGAGATGACCAGGACATCTTCACGGAATTTCAGTTGGTCTTGGACTGGGTTATTGGTGAAAGTAAATATCAGTTGGGTGTCATCCGCGTATGATATTATATTGATCTTCCAGGCTTTGGCCAAAAGGGCTAGACGGCAGACGTACACGTTAAACAACCTGGGGCACAGAGCAGAGCCTTGGGGGACACCACTGCTGAGAGGGTATTTACTGGACAGGTATGGAGGGGCATGGATCTGAAAGGTGCAATCAGATAAAAAAAGACGCAAACCAGGCCCAGGCCTTCCTTCTGACCCCGATCTCCCTGAGTCGTTGGAGCAAAATCCCATGGGAGACCGCGTCGAAGGCTGCACTCATATGGAGTAAGGTCAGTACTGAGGTGTTGCCTACGTCCAGCGATACCCTTACCTGCTCTGTGACTGCCAACAGGGCGGATTCCATACTGTGCTTAGGCCGGAATCCGTTTTGTGACTTGTCCAGAATCTCATTGGCTTCCAAATACTTGGTCAGGATGATATTAACATAGGATTCCATGACCTTGGCAATGTGAGGAAGTAGAGAAATTGGCCGGAAATTCTCTGGCAAAGATGCATCCAGTGCCGGATTTTTCAGTAAAGGAACAACCTTGGCATGTTTCCAAGATTTGGGAATTACTGATGACTGGAGCGATCTATTAATTAATTCCCTGCCCTCAGACAAAATACAGTCCCGGAATTTCCTAAATGTGTCCGGTTTTACTGGATCATCAGGAGAGCCTGATTTCATGTTTGTTGCCAGAGTTTTCAGATCATTAAAGGACATAGATATAGATGGCAGTTCTTGTAGAGAGTAGGGAAGATTAGGTGAGCAGTTGGACGGCCGTGATTTAAAGTGGGCCCTTCTGGAGTCGAATGTGTTGTAAATACCCTCAACTTTGTTGATGAAATAGCGTGCCAGAGATTCGGAATGCAGGTGGGTAGATATGGTGTTAATTCCTATCTGGGGTTTTGTCATGTCATTTATGAGAGACAAAATGGTTTTGGAAGGTTCAGGACTCGTGGTAATCAAATTAGTGTAGAATGCAGCTTTAGACTTTTGTACAAGTTTGTGGTAGGCTTTGATGGCCTGCCGGTAGGTCTTTTTAGCTATAAGATCGTAGGTACGCCTCCAGGTGCGTTCCAAAATTTGACAGTGTTTTTTTTCCGTAGCTAAGGTCTCGTTATACCAGGCATGTGATTGCGTTTTCTTGGCGCAGATCAGTTTCTTAGGAAAAACAGTGGTTGAGTGAGTTATTAATCCAACTCCTGAATGCTCTATCTGCTTCCTCCAACTCGGTGGACCAGTCGGGCGGGATGATTTTAGACTGCACACTAAGCTAGGTGCGTCCAGTTTGTGCTTGTATGAGAAGTCTGCAGGGGGACACCAGCTAGATCGAGACATCTGCATAAGAAAATGATCCGTCCAAGTTAGTGGAAGGGGGCGTGAACTTTAAGACACCGAATATTAGAATAAACTGGATCCAATAGGTGTCCTGCGAGATGTGATGGTCCCTCCACTAGTTGAGTTAGTTGAGAGGCATCCATGTTTCCCAGAAAGTTGGTAATCTCCTGGGAGTCAAGGCATTCCAGATGTAAATCAAGATCGCCTATAATGCTAAATTTAGCTATCTCTAGGGCAAGAGTAGATGTAGTATGAGCTAAGTCTTCATGAAAGGCCTTGGCGGACCCTGGAGTGCGATAAATAAGAATCCCAGTAAGAGTGTAATTATGTGATATAGTAATTTTAAACATGGCACATTCGCAATCAGGGATAGCCTGGGGTGAGAGAGTGCAGATAAAAGCAGATTTAAATATCACAGTTAAACCACCTCCCCGACTGCAGGGTCCATTCTGTGTGAGCATTGAGCAGCCAGTAGGGAGGGCCAGAGCAGAAATTGCCACAGAGTCATTGGTTAGCCAGGTTTCTGTTAAAAAAGTATATCTGGTGTGGAATACTGAAGAAAATCAAATATTTCTTCATGATGTTTTACCAGAGAGACCTGCAGTTGAGGCTGTAGATATTAATGTGTGTAGAGCTGGAGGCCTCAGGAGAGCCCTCAGAGTCCGCCTTGACTCTGAAACCACACTTGTTGCACTGCATTTGGAGGGTGTCTGGGTACCAGTACATGGCACTTTGGTTTGCAGAGCAAGCAGGGGCTCCAGAGGGTAGGTATTTCTCTGAGAGAACCTCGGACCAGGGGTCCTGATGCCTGGCGACATACAGACGCGAACGGGCGCAGATGGACTTACATTAGGCGCACCTTCGGCGCGCCAGTGGTGCACCCGCTGCGAGCATCTGCTGTGCTTCTGAGCAGGCATACTGATAAGTAGCGGTTCACGGGTGAAGAGCCCGTCTCAGCCACCACCTGGAAATGTGTCAACCTCAGGGTGCCGAACAATGGTCAAAGAACGGATCACTGATAGAATATCGAGGAGCAAAGTATCGACCTGGCAAAATATCGATGAAAAAATATAGAATGACAGAATATCGACTTCCTTTCTACAAACAGGTAATTACAAAAATATCGAATCCAAAATATTGTTATAAATAATATAGTTTGTAAAAATGTCGAATTTTTTAAATGTCTTAAAAGTAATGTAAAATAATTAAATAATGAATATAATTAAGTGAAACACTTAAAAATACTAAAATAACCTTAAAATTAATAAATAATTAATATAATAAAAAAATAAACATGCATTTTTATTTTTTAACACATGTATATGATAACTTATTAATATTAAAACATATTAAATTCTTTTAGTGTTGGATAGCGGGAGGGTAACATTTACTATTCCCACTCCAGTGAGTGCAACAGTAGGGAAAGCGTTGGATAGCGGGAGGGTAACAATTACTATTTCCACTCCAGTGAGTGCAGCAATAGGGAAAGCATTGGATAGCGGGATCATAAAAGTTACTATTCTCACTCCAGTGAGTGCAACAGTAAGGAAAGCGTTGGATAACGGGACGGTAAAATTACTATTCCCACCACATTGAGTGCTACAGTAGGGAAAGCGTTGGATAGCAGGTAGGTAAAAATTACTATTCCCACTCCTGAGAGTGCAACAGTAAGGAAAGTGTTGGATAGCCTAGGGGTAAAAATTACTATTCCCCCTCCAGTAAGTGCAACTGTAGGGAAAGTGTTGGATAGCGGGTAGGAATAATTTACTATTCCCACTCCACCAAATGTAACAGTAGAGAAAGTGTTGGAAAGCGCGATGGTAAAAATTACTATTCCCACTCCAGAGAGTGCAACAGTAGGGAAAGTGTTAGATAGCGTAGGGGTAAAAATTACTATTCCCACTCCAGTAAGTGCAACAGTAGGGAAAGTGTTGGATAGCGAAGGGATAAAAATAACTATTCCCACTCCTGAGAGTGCAACAGTAGGGAAAGTGTTGGATAGGGTAGGGGTAAAAATTACTATTCCCCCTCCAGTGAGTGCAACAGTAGGGAAAGTAATGATTTAATAATTAAATATATATACATGAATCATCAATACCAATAAAAAAGTATTACAACTTAATTACCAAGTATAAATTATTTAATAAATAATTAATTATAAATACCAATACATATGAATCCAGAATCCTGTAGAAATTGCATTCACCAAGGGCCTACTTAGAGCACAAGGAAGGGAGCTATCAAGAAACCAGGACATAAAATACTTGAGAAAGAAAAAGTCGGTCCAATGTATGTTAGAAGCATGGGAAAATGATGCATGGTATCCATACTTAGAAACCCTGCCGAACTACGGATTGAGGTGGGAAATTTTAAAAATCCGAATTGGAATTAACCCTTGGCTATTGGAGGGGAGATTAAAGGCAGAAATGCTATATCCTGACGGTCGATGTAAGTGTGGACTGGAGATGAAGTGTGATATCATGCACACACTGTTAGATTGCCTTACAAGTTTAGGAGTGAGAAAGCAGTTTTTACGGCCATTATTTATAAAATATGGCATAAATTCACGAGGGCAAGCTGCTATTCTACTGATAAAAATGGAAAAATTGGATACTGCAATTGCACTAGGGAATTATCTGAGAGGTGTAAATCGTTTGGCCAGGGAAAAACTCAAAAAAGTATTGTGATTCATTCTTTACCTACTTTTGCAGGACATAATGTGAAAGACCGATGTATGTTTAGTTTAAATGGTTTTAACTTTTGTAAAATAATAATGATGTATGTAAAGGGCTTTTTAAAGATTGTAATGCTTATTTTACTAAGTTAAGATGTTTTTAACATTTTTTTACTGATCCTTTTTAAATTGGAAATACTGAAAAATATGAGCCAATGGTATCTTATGGCTTGCTATAAATGTATAAGTAGAGCAGCTTAGAAAAGTAACTGTGGGATTTTAGAGATCATTACGCATCAATTGTTATTGTTGGGATTGCAATGTTTTATAATTTTTATGAACTCGAAGTTTAGAGACCATGGTCTAAATAAACAGATTTCTCTCTCTCTGTAATACATATGGATTATTAAAAATTAATTACCTAATAATAATTAACAAATTAATTTGCAACACCAAAAATTCATAAGTAATACAAAAATCCAAATTAATAATAATTAACAGTAATTTAATCATCAATACACAGAAATAATTTCAATAATTACTTAATTACAATTAAATCACTTCCACCCTATTCCCCTATAAACCCACAACTCGCTCCGAATTATAAATTATTACAATTAATATAATGATCAAGTAATCAATTAATACAAATGAATTACCAATTAATACCAATTAATTACCAATTAATAATTAATTAACAATAAATTAATTATCAATACCAAAAAATAAAAAATAAAAATTACTTAATTACAATTAAATTACTCCACACCCTATTCCCCTATAAACCCACAACCTGCTCCAAATAATAAATTAATACAATTAATATATTTATCAATTAATCAATTAATAACAATTAATTACCAATTAATACAAATTCATTACCAATTAATAATTAACAATCAATAATTTATCAATACCAATAAATAAAAATACATATTTACTTAATTACAATTAAATTACTTCCCACCCTATTCCCCCATAAACCCACAACCCGCTACAGAACTATAACTAAATTACTTTCCACCCTATTCCCCTATAAACCCACAATCCGCTATGGAATTAAATTACGCAAAAATTAAGTAACATAAAATTCATTACTTTAAAAAAAAATGCAAACATACATTACAAAAATAATACATTCTTTTAACACATAAACTAACACTTAAAACACTATAAAAAAATTCGATATGTTGAACAATCATATTATGACTGTCGATATTACTAACTTCGATATTATGAAAATCGATATTTCTTACCTGAATTTCGATATTCTGCACCACTATATTTTTGTGACTCGATATTATGTCCACTTGATATGTAAAACTCAATATTTTGCCAATTTGATATTAAAAATTCGATTTTGTGACTGCACCGTCAAAGAACGCCCTCCACTCAACCGGCACAAGCCATGGTGGACCGGGGCTGAGACCAGAGTACAAGTGCGGGGGGCAGGAATACTCGCAAGGGCAGCGAGAGATGCTGGTAAGAGCAGCATTCAGTTAAAAAATCACATAAAATCGAAGCAATGAGGAATTAAAATAAGATTTACTGTTTAACGCTTATCTGGCGCCTCACAAAGCTAGCGCGGCCGCTCAATACAGGTGTAATTTTACTTGTTGTATTATATTTCTGGATGCAATGAATGTGTCCTTGTGTAACGTTGTGTAACCAGTGCGCTTGTAAAGCGCTCCAATACGTTCGGGTCGAGTTTGCGCTTAATAAATCTGCAGTAAATAATGACAGAAGCAGCAAAATACCAGTGGGCGGTACACTACGCTAAGCACAGATTTTTAGCTCATGTGTTTTAAGCCACGCGCTCAATTTTAGAGGCCGCGCCCCTATGAGAGACCCCCTCCTCCCCAGTTTTTTCATCCCACTTAAAGCCCTGGTTGGCGCTATATAAATGCTACAAAAGTGGTCCAGTACCATCTCGCTGCTCTGCCTGCCGCAATGGTGCAGAGTCCAATCACTGTGCTAGGTCACTGTATAGTGTCACTATGACTGATCCAGCAGACTGATTAGTCACCATGCCTACCTACGTGGTGCAGGGTCCATTCTCGCGACCTGCCCGATTGTGGCTGTCCCAATAGCAGAGTCGCAGTGCCTGCTTAAGAGGCCCAATGCACAATCACTGTGCATGCACCAGTGCAGAGTGCCCAATCGCTGTGCCTGCTCCAAAGGCACAGGATATAGTCACCATGCTTCCTTAAGAGGCTCAACGCAATGCCCAGTCACCCTGCCTGCAGAGTCTAGAGTGCCCGGTCCGAATACCTGCTCGGCAGGCATAGGCACAGTCCCTCAGTCGCGGTTCCTGCTCGAGGGCACCCAGTGGTGGTGCGTCCATTAGGGGCGTTGCCCCACCAGCCGCCCCGCCCCCACAGCTCCCTCGGCATCTGAAGTAAACTGACAATGCATGTCAGTCTGCATGACGCCACGGCCAGAGTCATGCTGACTGACATGCATTGTCACTGTTAGGCCAGGGGGTGGGGCCGAGTGCACAGCAGGCAGCAGCACAAGTGCCCATGCCTGGGTTAGGTCGGAGAATTTTTCCTCTGAGCCCAGTCATGCGCAATAGTGTTAGCTGTGGCTGGCGGGTGCGCATTAGGAGAACGAGGGTTGATCAACACGGCAACCCTCGGTCTCCTAATGGGCAAGCGGGCGTAGAGTAGCCCTGCCCCTGCTAAGCCAATCCCGGAGCAGCGCCACTGTATAGGCTGAGGGGGTGTGACGTGACTGTTCTCAGTTACTGTTCAGAAGCGGCGCCAACGCAGACCCGGTCAGGTAAGTTTTCTCTTTGTATTTTTTTTTTAACGCAAACCCCCCGGCCCCCACCCCCGCGCGACCTCTCTTTATCCCCCACCTCTGTTTTTCCCCCCATGCGACTTCTCCTCCCAGTCCCGTCCCCCACCGTGAGTATTGCGACTGCGAGCCGGGACTGGCAGTGCACACAGTGTGGATAAGCAGTGCCTCGAAGGATGATGCAGTGGGTTATTATAATGGACACGGGGGACAAGGTGATCAGACAGTGGACGTAGAGCTCATGCAGAGAATGCAGTGCACAAAGTGTGGGTGCAGTGTAGAGAATGAAGATGCAGAGCACAGTGTGATGCAATGCAGAGTGAGGACACATTCAGACAGCATAACTGCAGTGCAAGTAGAGTGAAGATGCACTGCACTCAGAGAGACGTGCAGTGCGCTGAGACATCGATGCAGTGCACAACGTGATGGCGTAGTGTGCATGTGGACGCAGAGCAGAGAGAAAAGTGAGGAAGTGCACAGCCACAGAGTACTATAGGGGTGTTTTCAACCTGGTGATGCAACGTGCACAATGTGGTGTGCACTGCAGTGCACACAGGCGCGCAACACCCATTGGACTCACCGGGCTTCAACCCCCCCCCATCGTGTGTGGCAGCCCGGGATGAGACAGATCCCGGTCACACACAGAGCCGCACCCGAACGTTTCACAGGTCTTTAAAAGACCATTTGAATGTTAATTAGGCCTTGCAGTTTTTTCACCCCTTCTAAGAGCCCCCGCAGCACCACTCTGCCTACTGATTAAAGGTTCAGCCCCCCCAACATTTTTTCTTAGCCGAACACACATCACAGATCACAGATAAAGAAACTAAATATTGTACATTATAGCACCCCTACACTATCCAACATATACCCTACTGTTGCACCCCCCTGGAGTTAGAGTTAGAATAGTAATTTTTACCCCTACACTACCCAATACTTACCATACATGCAATGTAATGGTATGCGTTGTAATGGTATGCGTTGTAAAGGTAGTATGCGTTGTAATGGAATGCGTTGTAAAGGTAGTTTGAAAAGATTCGTTGTAATGGCATGCGTTGTAATGGAATGCGTTGTAATGGATGTTGCGTTGTAAAAAATGCATTGTAAAGGTATGTGTTGTAAAAGTATGCGTTGTAACATCATACATCCCACTGGAGTGGTACTGGTTCACTTTGGTGAATGATGGGATTCTAATAAATCCTAATAAATCCTATTGGGTCCTTGTAGTATCCTCAGGTTGTATTTATATGTTCCTTTTCTCTTCTGTATCTAGCTGCTCAGCCAGTGTGAGTGTTCCGGTTAGAATGTTGGTGTGAGTGACGTGAGTGGAATGCTTGGGTGCCTGGTGTATTAGTGTTGGCAGTTGAGGATGGGCTGAGCAGCTAGGAGGCTGCTCCTGGTGGGGCTGCTTGTACCAGACTTATACTTCCTGTTATCCTATTTATGGCTGAATAAATCTTCTGCATAACTCTATTATATCTGCCTCGGCTACATCATTATATGTATGTATGGACCAAGATACTACATATTTTATGGCGACAAGGATAGGATAAAATCTTTTAAAAGGAAATGGGACTAAAACCCACTCCTATCCCTAAGCAGGGATTACAATACTGAATTAATGGGTCATGGGACTAAGAACCCACTCCCATGCCAACAAAACATCACATGTGAAATGATAATCAAGAAAGTTGGCATACTGCAAAAACAAGACACTACATAGTCTTCTTTTTTTACTTCATATTGGTGACAAACCATCATTCAAAAGTATTTTGGTGTATTTCTACTTCATTTATTGCTGAAATGTTTTCCCTTACAGGTAAAGGAAGACTATGTAGCCAAACTCCAGACCACAGCCAAACTCCAGAAAAGACTCCAGCGCATTCAGAACGCCTCAGCACGACTCATCCTAAACATCCTTTGCCACAGCCACATCTTCGCCCACCTGAAAGACCTGCACTGGCTCCCCGTCAACAAGAGGATCACGTTCAGACTCCTCACCCACGCACACAAGGCTCTCCACGACACGGGCCCGAAGTACCTCAACACCCGCCTCACATTCTACACACCCACCCGCCAGCTCCGTTCCGACAGCCTCGCCCTCGCCTCCGTCCCACGAATTCGGAAATCCACCATCGGAGGAAGATCCTTCTCCTCCCTTGCAGCCAAGACATGGAACTCCCTCCCCACTCACCTACGGCTGACCCTGGACCATATTTCCTTCAGAAAACAACTCAAGACCTGGCTGTTCGAGCAGTAGCGACCCCTCCCCTCAGAGCCTTGAGACCCCTACGGGTGAGTAGCGCGCTATACAAATGTTACTGATTGATTATGTAGTGTCTTGTTATTGCAGTATGCCAACTTTCTTGATTATCATTTCACATGTGATGTTTTGTTGGCATGGGAGTGGGTTCTTAGTCCCATGACCCATTAATTCAGTATTGTAATCCCTGCTTAGGAATAGGAGTGGGTTTTAGTCCCGTTCCCTTTTAAAATATTTGATCCCTTACTAGGGATGGGAGTGGGTTTTTTGTCCCATGACCCCGTTTACATATTCTATCCCTTACTAGGGATGGGAGTGGGTTTTTAAGTCCCATGACCCTTTGTTCACATTCTACATTTGGGGTGGGTATCAGACCCATTACCTTGTTTTTAGTAAAGGGGGTGTCAGTCCCACCTTAGTTGTGTTTGTGTTGGGTGCCAGTCCCTACACTTTAACTCCTTCCATGCTGATGACGAACCCCAGCCGTCATGCACTACGGTGCTCGTGTGCTGATGACGGCTGGGGTTCGTCACGGCCCGCCCCTGTTCGTGCTGTTTACAGCACACCAGGGGAATCGTGGCCGCATCGAAGGGGTTAATAGACGTTGTCATGTATGTGGCATTTTTCTTTTGATGCTATACTGTGCTGCATTCAGTTGTTGTTGCACAAGTCCTTGGGTTTTAGTCCCATGTGACAAAATATTTATGATTGGGTTTTAGTCCCAAGAATTTTTCATCTGGTTTCTGTTCTAAAGTTTCCCTCACATGAGGGGTGGCGTATTGGGTTTTCGCCACAGTCTTCTCACGTGAGAAGTACTTCCTTGGCTGTCATTTCCACCCATTGTAGTCTAGTCTGGGGTTTTGTTTTCCCCTCATTTCTGTCATGTTGTCTAGCTTACTCGTTGTATGTGAGCTCTTTATTCACTCCATTACTTATTTTATTTATTCATAATTAAAGGGGGAGGATAGTGTTTGTGTTTTTCTATCTCTATTGCTTTCTTCCTTCTTTCTTTTCTTGGGTGCCTGTTTTCCCTCTCGCGATGTTATTTCACATTCATCCCTGGGTTTACAGATTTCTTTCTACGATTGTATATTTTTACTGTGTATAGTTGTTCTCTTTATTTCTCTTTAGTTTTTCTTTTTGAGAGGAAGAGGATAATGTAGTATCCTCAGGTTGTATTTATATGTTCCTTTTCTCTTCTGTATCTAGCTGCTCAACCAGTGTGAGTGTTCCGGTTAGAATGTTGGTGTGAGTGACATGAGTGGAATATTTGGGTGCCTGGTGTATGAGTGTTGGCAGTTGAGGATGGGCTGTGCAGCTAAGAGGCTGCTCCTGGTGGGGCTGCTTGTTCCAGACTTATACTTCCTGTTATCCTATTTATGGCTGAATAAACCTTTCACATAACTCTATTACATCTGCCTCGGCTACATCATTATATGTATGTATGGACTAAGATACTACAGTCCTTCTCTTTCATTTTTCTTTAACTTTTCTATTCTTGATCTTCCTTTTTGTCATATTCTGTTATGCTCAGTTTTGAGAGTATTTTTGCATAAAAGGTTTAACTCTAGAATTTCATCTAGAGTAGCAGCTAGTACTAGAGACTGCGGATCATACTTAGGGTTCCATTAGGATGACTGGCGTACTTTGGGGCACATGCATCAATATTGCATTTTGCGATTCCTTAATTGCGAAAAATAAGGAATCGCAATTAAGGAATCGCAAACTGCAATGCATCAAGAAATCGCTATAAAGATAGCTATTACTTAAAATTCCTTAATTGCAATTCTCTAATTCAGAATCGCAATTAAGGAATACCTCCCCATCCATTCCTAGAGGCCCATAGGAATGAATAGAAAGACATTCTTAATTTGCAATTCACCATTAGAAATTTGCAAATTAAGAATGCAATTTCAAGGGTGCAGGGGTGTCCAAAGGACACCCTGTTGCACCCCTGCAATCTGCTTAGAAGTACATTGTGCACCCTCACATGCCCCAAGGGCATGTGTGTGTGTAACATGGAACTTTGAAAAATGCACTTTAGTGCATTTTTCAAAGTTTTTGCAAATTACTATGAAGGTCAACTTCATGGTAATTTGCTCCCCTTATTTGCGAATTCGCAAATTTTTAGAGTTTGATGCAATGCATTTAAGGAATCTCAATTTGAGATTTCTTAAATACAATCGCAATTTAAGAAATCGCAATTTTGCGATTTCTTGAATTGCGAAAATTACAAAAATGTTAATGCATCCCAGAAATGGGAATTGCATTCACAAACGGCCGACTTTTGCGATTCGCACCATTTGAGAATATAATTTCCTTTGATGCATGTGCCCCATAGTCCGCCCGCCATCCCATCGTGTGAAGGGACCGCCCGCCATAAGGGTGGGGGTCTCGTGGGGGGTATTTGGATGCGCCCGCCACAGTGGCGGGCGCATCCCGTATTCTTAGCATTGTGACGGGCGGTGCTAAAAAGCACCCCCCCGCCACAATGCTAAAAATACATCTTGTGCATTTCAAAGCACAATGTGAATGTCACCGTTTGGTGCCTAACACTTTGTTCTTTGAAATGCACATGGGGGGGTACCATGGGTACCCCCCAAGTGCACCCCCCACACCCCCCGGAGTCCCTGGGGGCCCGCAACGGGCCCCCGCAGGGCGACTCCGCATGCCTTTCCGCCACGGAAAGGCATTGTTGAATGCCCATTGTAATATGGCTGGCAGTGTCTGATAGACACCGCCACCATGTACAACCCTTTTTTGCCCCGGTCACAAGGCGACCGGGCGGAAAAGCGGCGGACAGTCTTTCCATCCGCCGCAGACCCCCCTGCCATGTTAATATGGCGGGGGGGGTCATTGCAGCAATGATGGCGGGCGTATCGCCTCCGCCAGACCTGCGCTGGCTACCGCCAGCTTGGCGGGGGCGATCCGCCCGCCATCCTAATGGGCCCCTTAGTGTTTTTGATGCTGGAGTGGTACTGGCCAGTATTAAGTTTAAACAGTATTTGAAGCAGTGATAAAAATAAGTTGTACAGCAGCGCCGTTTACTTTGGGTAACCAATATGTACATGTGGCCTGAGCATGTAATGCATACTAAAACGTATAGGGAAATTGCAAAAAGGAAAAAAAGTAACAGGAGGCTGGTATATCACAGGTAATGACGGCACTAAAAAATAAAGGACCGCACCAACCGAGGCCGTGGAGGGACAAAACAGCCAGAATAATATTTTTGTGAAAAGCAGCAGACCAGTAACCTGAGTGGAGTTGAAGCGGCCTTGGCAGATAACATTGCAACTAAACCAAAACCATAGTGAATTACCAGTACGAGAGCAGTGTCAGTACCAGGTAAAGTGTAGAAAGAAACATTTAGTAGAATGGAAGGTGTCTGGTCTCCTATTTTGTGCAGCTTAAAAAAATTATCTCAATTAGGACTATTTACTGGGCTTTTAAGGATCTGGGACAAAATAGGGTCCTGTAGTTTTGCGTCGTAGTTCAGTACTGGGTTCGATACCTTTCTAAATAATGTTTCTTCTGTTTTTCAAGCATATGAAATTTTATCCATACCTATTATACGCAATAGTTTGTGTATTAGTAGTTTATGGTGGGCACTGGGAAACAATGAAATGCGCTTTGTTCAGGATTGTGACTTGCAAAATGTTTTTTTCTCTATTTGACTTGATGATTTAGAAAATAATATTGTAATCATAACTGTACCAGACTAGAAGAACAATGATGTTACCCTATTTATTAGAATTTTATGACGGTATTATAGTATTTGATCTCGGAGTTTAAAATGTAGTTCCAGTTATACCTAATTAACTTTTAGAAAGACCAAGCTCATGGAGGGCAGGTTAACTTTAGGGACCATCCAAAGTTTTAGTGCGATGAATGTCTAGATTAAGACATTTGGTATCAGTCTTGTGTATATTATTTCGGTCTTTATGTGTGTGTTCTGACTGTGTATAGCTTTGGGTTGTTTTGGGTGTATCGGATTCTGTGGCCCTGTTGGTCTGCGTGTGTGGCTATCAGTAAGTGTGTTGGTCTTTGTGTATATGGATGTTTGTAGGAACATTGCTCTGTGTACATATGTGCGTGCATTTGTGATTTTTATGTTAAAGAAATGTGGCATTACATCCTCACAACCTTCCTTGTTCGAGTCCAGCCACAAACAGGAGCTACCACCACCACATACATCATAATATGTAAGCTAAAATTAAACCCTTTTCTTCCCTCATCCATCTGTTGATTCTCCCCAGCTCTTCCCGCTACCAAGGGTGGGAGGGATAAATGAAATTTAGATCTGCATAACCACTTGTTTTTTTGTATATATGTCCACTGGCTAGGCTGTGGTGTTCTTTTGCTGCTGTTACGCGCCTGGTTAATAGTGCACAGGATGGGCCTGTTGACTGATGCAGGAATATCTTCAATCCCGCTAATTCTTGATTGTGCTGAACCCTCTCCCCTCATTTCTACTCAGGGCTCACTTTCAGAGGGATAGTGGTACACCTCGTCAGCATTGATGCACTGTTTATTGCTGACTGTGCTTCTCAGTCTTTAGTAAAGGATGTATAACACCCAGAAGGAAACACATTACTATTAGCGCTAGTAAATACATAAGACATGCATCTTTGAGAGTTCCTAGACATAAGCGCCTGATTAACCTTTGCTGCTTTCTCAAATTTGCTTGCAAATGCACCATTTGCCCACTCTTTTTCAAATTTTGTGCGGGCTCGTTCGCTTTGCTCGCTACGTTCGCTCGCCACTGTGCAGTACAACTATTTATTTTATGCCCCCACCACTTTCAAATGTCACCAGCCACCACTAAGTGCACCCCTGGCCTGTTACTCAGGCTGCATCAGTGCAGAGCGCCTTGTCAATTTTTCTCCCGAATTGGCACAGAGGCGAGCTCAGTCACCAGGAGTGTTGACGATGACGGGACCTAAAGTGCAGACACTGTACCCGCACCCTGCACCTGACAAGTGGCGTAACAAAACTGGACTCCTTCCCCCCCTCCGAAAAGTGCACGGAAGCCCCCGTCCTCCCCTGACCCACCACCTAATACTTTTGCTGAGGGGATGTATGACGTTACAACGCATGCTTTTACCACGCATGCTGTTACAACGCAGGTTTACCACGCATACCATTACAACGCATTACACTTGGGGGTGCTGGATAGTGAATAGTTTAATTTACTATTCCAACTCCAGTCCCCGTGGACACCAGGGAAGGTGTTGGATAGTAAATTAAACTTATTCCCCAGTGTAATTCGTAGTAATGGTTTTCGTTGTAAAACCTGCGTTGTAACAGCACTGCGTGGTAAAAGTTGCGTTGCTGAGGGGGGTCCCCTGGAGTCCCCCCCCCCTTCGTACCGCTGGCTTATGTTATGTTATGCTGCCCAGTCACTAAGCTTGCCTACGCGGCCCAAGGCACTAGCACCCTTCCTGCCGCTGTGCCAGTTGCTATGCCTGCTCTGGTGGCCAGGGCCGTACTGGTGAGGGGGGGGGGGGGGTGGTTTTGGGCCCCTGGGGCCATTTTTGTTACGGGCCGTTTTTGCAGGCCATAGCTGCAAAATCGGCCTGTAACAAAAACCGTCCGAAAACCGGCCCTGGCAAAGAGCTCGGCGGCACTTCCAACCCCCCCCCAGTGGGGAGGGGGGCCGGCCAAGCACTTTGCCAGGGCCGGTTTTGGTTCCCAGTCTGCCCTGCTGGTGGCACGGGGCCCAGGCTCTGTGCCTCATCCAGCAGTCATTACGGTCTACAGATAATTATTTTCTCCGAGTTCGTCCTGCAGAGCGCTGCAGACACCGTTCATAACCTCAATAAATTCATACAAAACCTTCTTTGAACATTTTTCGTCTTTGTCACCAGCCGTGCACATGAAATGGGTGTCAGCGCCGGAAGCCTTTACGCAGAGAACATTTCTCACTCAATTAAATCCCCAAACTGCCTTTGAACGGGGTGACTGTGCTTGCACCTCTCCCAGAGACATCTCATCAACCAGAAGAAAAAGGTAAAAATAGATGTATTCTGTAGGTAGGTGGACGGCACTGCGTGGCAGGATGCCACGCGCAGGGGGGAGGCACCTGAAGTGAGTGCAGAGGTGAGAGGGCACAGCCAAGGCACACTGCGCTGTGCAGAAATTAGGAGGTCCGTGTGCAAGAAGACAATTATAGAATTGCTCAGTGCAAGAATGAATGCACGACTGAGCAGCATGTGCAGGAAGGGGTGGAAGTTCCCCTTGGAAGACCTCGTTCCATGGCAGGGGGGCATATGCTGATGGGATGTGTGTCAGAGGACTTCTGCAGGACACTTTGCTCGGCATGCTATGTGCAAATTAATTGCACGAAGGAGCAAAGAGTAAGTGACAGAAGGACACGTGTAGGAAGGACTGCAGGGTATGAAGGACTACAAGCATGGTGCCAGGCACACAAAGGATTGAATGGCAGAGGGCTGTGTGTAGAAAGGACTTTCTGTCAGCATGCCCCGTGCAGGAAGGATTGCAATGCAGGGAGGAATGCAATCACAGCGCTGTAAGGGCAGCATGCATGGGACCAGGAGCAGGAAGGGTAGCATGGTAGAGTGCTCTGTGTAGAAAGAATGTCATGGCAGACTGGCCTGTGCAGGAAGAGTCAGGCAGGAATGCATGCATGATGCAGGAGGGATTGCATGACTGAGTGCTCTGTGTAGGAGGACTGCATGACATACTACCGTAAGAACAAGTGTTGCAGTATAGGAAGGACTGCATGCATTGTGCCTTTTACAGGAAGGATTACAGTGCAGGAATGACTGCATGCATGGTTGCAGTACAGGAAGGACTGCATGCATTGTGCCTTTTACAGGAAGGATTACAGTGCAGGAATGACTGCATGCATGGTTGCAGTACAGGAAGGACTGCATGCATTGTGCCTGTGCAGGAAGGATTGCAGTGCAGGAATGACTGCATGTATGGCTGGTGTACAGGAGAACTGCATGCATTGTCCTTGGTGCAGGAAGGATTACAGCGCAGGAATGACTGCATGCATGGTTGCAGTACAGGAATGACTGCATGCATTGTGCCTTTCACAGGAAGATTACAGTGCAGGAATGACTGCATGCATGGCTGCAGTACAGGAAGGACTGCATGCATTGTGCCTGGTGCAGGCGAGGGTTATAGCACAGAAATGACTGCATGCATGGTTGCAGTACAGGAATGACTGCATTCATTGTGCCTTTTACAGGAAGGATTACAGTGCAGGAATGACTGCATGCATGGCTGCAGTACAGGAAGGACTGCATGGAAGAGTGATCCGTGTAGGAAGATCTGCACTTCAGGCTGCCTTGTGCAGGAAGTAGTGTGTGCACAGTGAAGAAAGGGCTGCATAATAGAGTACTCTATGTATGAAGGATTTCTATGTGGTCTGCCCTGTGCTGGAAGATTTGCAGTGCAGGAAGAAATGCATACATTCTGCCTAGTGCAGGAAGGATTGCAGTACATGAATGACAGCATGCATTGTTGTAGTACAGGAAGGAGGGCATGCATTGTGCCAGGTGCAGGGAGGATTGCAGTGCATGAATGACTGCATGCATAATTGCAGTACAAGAAGGGCTGCATGCATGGTTACAGTACAGGAATAACTGCATGCATGGTTGCAGCACAGGAAGGACTGCATGCATTGTGCCTGGTGCAGGAAGGATGCAGTGCAGAAAAGACTGCATGCATGGTTATTGGTACAAGAAGGGCTGTATACATAGTGTGTGATGCAGGAAGGATTACAGTGCAGGAATGACTGCATGTATGGCTGCTGGTACAGGAAGGAATGCAGGGAAGAGTGATCTGTGTAGGATGATCTGCATTGCAGGCTGCTGTGTGCAGGAAGGAGTGCATGCATGGTGCATAGTGAAGGAAGGACTGCATAATAGAGTACTCTTTGTATAAAGGACGTCATGGTAGTCTTCCCTGTGCTGGAAGATTTGCAGTGCAGGAAGTAATGCATACATTGTGCCCGGGTCAGGAAGCACTGTATGGCCATGTGCTTTGTGCAGGAAGGCCTGCATTGCAGGAAGGAGTGTGTGTATGGCAGGTTTACAGGAAGGAGTGCATTCATTGTGCTCGGTGCAGGCGAGGATTACCAAGCAGGAATGACTGCATGCATGGTTGCAGTACAGGAATGACAGAATGCACTGTGCCTTTTGCAGGAAAAAAGTACAGTGTAGGAATGACTGTATGCATGGCTGCAGTACAGGAAGGACTGCATGCATTGTGCCTGGTGCAGAAAGGATTGCAGTGCAGGAATGACTGAATGCATGGCTGGTGTACAGGAAGGACTGCATGCATTGTGCCTGGTGCAGGAAGGATTGCAGTGCAGGAATGACTGAATGCATGGCTGGTGTACAGGAAGGACTGCATGCATTGTGCCTGGTGCAGGAAGGATTGCAGTGCAGGAATGACTGAATGCATGGCTGGTGTACAGGAAGGACTGCATGCATTGTGCCTGGTGCAGGAAGGATTGCAGTGCAGGAATGACGGAATGCATGTCTGGTGTACAGGAAGGACTGCATGCATTGTGCCTGGTGCAGGAAGGATTGCAGTGCAGGAATGACTGAATGCATGGCTGGTGTACAGGAAGGACTGCATGCATTGTGCCTGGTGCAGGAAGGATTGCAGTGCAGGAATGACTGAATGCATGGCTGGTGTACAGGAAGGACTGCATGCATTGTGCCTGGTGCAGGAAGGATTGCAGTGCAGGAATGACTGAATGCATGGCTGGTGTACAGGAAGGACTGCATGCATTGTGCCTGGTGCAGGAAGGATTTCAGTGCAGGAATGACTGCATGCATGGTTGCAGTACAGGAATGATTGCATGCATGGTTGCAGTACAGGAAGGACTGCATGGAAGAGTGATCTGTGTAGGAAGATCTGCACTTCAGGCTGCCTTGTGCAGGAAGTCGTGTGTGCACAGTGAAGAAAGGGCTGCATAATAGAGTACTCTATGTATGAAGAATTTCTATGTGGTCTGCCCTGTGGTGGAAGATTTGCAGTGCAGGAAGAAATGCATACATTCTGCCTAGTGCAGGAAGGATTGCAGTACATGAATGACAGCATGCATTGTTGTAGTACAGGAAGGAGGGCATGCATTGTGCCAGGTGCAGGGAGGATTGCAGTGCATGAATGACTGCATGCCTAACTGCAGTACAGGAAGGGCTGCATGCATGGTTACAGTACAGGAATAACTGCATGCATGGTTGCAGCACAGGAAGGACTGCATGCATTGTGCCTGGTGCAGGAAGGATGCAGTGTAGAAAAGACTGCATGCATGGTTATTGGTACAAGAAGGGCTGTATACATAGTGTGTGATGCAGGAAGGATTACAGTGCAGGAATGACTGCATGTATGGCTGCTGGTACAGGAAGGAATGCAGGGAAGAGTGATCTGTGTAGGATGATCTGCATTGCAGGCTGCCGTGTGCAGGAAGGAGTGCATGCATGGTGCATAGTGAAGGAAGGACTGCATAATAGAGTACTTTGTGTATAAAGGACGTCATGGTAGTCTTCCCTGTGCTGGAAGATTTGCAGTGCAGGAAGTAATGCATACATTGTGCCCGGGTCAGGAAGCACTGTATGGCCATGTGCTTTGTGCAGGAAGGCCTGCATTGCAGGAAGGAGTGTGTGTATGGCAGGTTTACAGGAAGGAGTGCATTCATTGTGCTCGGTGCAGGCGAGGATTACCACGCAGGAATGACTGCATGCATGGTTGCAGTACAGGAATGACAGCATGCACTGTGCCTTTTGCAGGAAAAAAGTACAGTGTAGGAATGACTGTATGCATGGCTGCAGTACAGGAAGGACTGCATGCATTGTGCCTGGTGCAGGAAGGATTGCAGTGCAGGAATGACTGAATGCATGACTGGTGTACAGGAAGGACTGCATGCATTGTGCCTGGTGCAGGAAGGATTGCAGTGCAGGAATGACTGAATGCATGGCTGGTGTACAGGAAGGACTGCATGCATTGTGCCTGGTGCAGGAAGGATTGCAGTACAGGAATGACTGAATGCATGGCTGGTGTACAGGAAGGACTGCATGCATTGTGCCTGGTGCAGGAAGGATTGCAGTGCAGGAATGACGGAAAGCATGGCTGGTGTACAGGAAGGACTGCATGCATTGTGCCTGGTGCAGGAAGGATTGCAGTGCAGGAATGACTGAATGCATGGCTGGTGTACAGGAAGGACTGCATGCATTGTGCCTGATGCAGGAAGGATTGCAGTGCAGGAATGACTGAATGCATGGCTGGTGTACAGGAAGGACTGCATGCATTGTGCCTGGTGCAGGAAGGATTGCAGTGCAGGAATGACTGAATGCATGGCTGGTGTACAGGAAGGACTGCATGCATTGTGCCTGGTGCAGGAAGGATTTCAGTACAGGAATGACTGCATGCATGGTTGCAGTACAGGAATGATTGCATGCATGGTTGCAGTACAGGAAGGACTGCATGGAAGAGTGATCTGTGTAGGAAGATCTGCACTGTAGGCTGCCCTGTGCAGGGAGGAGTGTGTGCACAGTGAAGAAAGGGCTGCATAATAGAGTACTCTCTGTATAAAGGACTTCCTGGTGGTCTGCCCACTGCTGGAAGATTTGCAGTGCAGGAAGGAATGCATACATTGTGTCTAGTGCAGGAAGGATTACAGTACATAAATGACTCCATGCATGGTTGCAGTAAAGGAACGAGTGCATGCATTGTTCCGGGTGCAGGAAGAACTGCATTGCAGGAATGGCTGCATGCATGATTGCAGTACAGGAAGGACTGCATGCATGGTTGTAGTCCAGGAATGACTACATGCATGGTTGCCGTAATGGAAGGGCTGCATGCATTGTGCCTGGTGCAGGAAGAATTGCAGTGCAAGAATGACTGCATGCATGGTTGCAGTACAGGAAGGACTGCATGCGTTGTGCCTGGTGCAGGAAGGCTTACAGTGCAGGAATGACTGCATGCATGGCTACTGGTACACTACAGGAAGAGCAGCTTACATTGTGCCTGCTGCAGTGCAGAACAAACTGCATGCATGGTTGTTGGTACAGGGAGGACTGCATACATGGTGTGTGGTGCAGGAAGGATTACAGTGCAGAAATTACGGTATGCATGGCTGCTGGTACAGGAAGGAATGCAGGGAAGAGTGATCTCTGTAGGAAGATCTGCATTGCAGGCTGCCTTGTGCAGGAAGGAGTGCATGCATGGAGCATAGTGAAGGAAGGCCTGCATAACAGAGTACTCTGTGTATAAAGGACTTCATGGCAGTCTTCCCTGTGCTGGAAGATTTTCAGTGCAGGAAGGAATGCCTACATTGTGCCCGGGTCAGGAAGCACTGTATGGCCATGTGCTTTGTGCAGGAAGGCCTGCATTGCAGGAAGGAGTGCGTGCATGGCAGGTGTACAGGAAGGACTGCATTTATTATGCTTGGTGCAGGCGAGTATTACCGCGCAGGAATGACAGCATGCATGGTTGCAGTACAGGAATGACTGCATGCATTGTGCCTTTTGCAGGAAAGATTACAGCGCAGGAATGACTGCATGCATGGCTGCAGTACAGGAAGGACTGCATGCATTGTTCCTGGTGTAGGAAGAATTGCATTGCAGGAATGACTGCATACATGGTTGCAGTACAGGAAGGACTGCATGAATTGTGTCAAGTGCAGGAAGGATTGCAGTGCATGAATGACTGCATGCATGATTGCAGTACAGGAAGGGCTGCATGCATGGTTACAGTACAGGAATAACTGCATGCATGGTTGCCGTACAGGAAGGGCTGCATGCATTGTGCTTGGTTCCCAGAATAATTGCAGTGCAAGAATGACTGCATGCATGGTTGCAGTACAGGAAGGACTGCATGCTTTGTGCCTGCTGCAGGAAGGATTGCAGCACAAAAAGGACTGCATGCATGCTTGCTGGTGCAGTAAGAGCTGCATGCATTGTGCCTGGTGCAGGAAGGATGCAGTGCAGAAAAGACTGCATGCATGGTTATTGGTACAAGAAGGGCTGTATACATAGTGCGTGATGCAGGAAGGATTACAGTGCAGGAATGACTGCATGTATGGCTGCTGGTACAGGAAGGAATGCATGGAAGAGTGATCTGTGTAGGATGATCTGCATTGCAGGCTCCCGTGTGCAGGAAGGAGTGCATGCATGGTGCATAGTGAAGGAAGGACTGCTTAATAGAGTACTCTGTGTATAAAGGATGTCATGGCAGTCTGCACTGTGCTGGAAGATTTGCAGTGCAGGAAGTAATGCATACATTGTGCCCGGGTCAGGAAACACTGCATGGGCATGTTCTTTGTGAAGGAAGGCCTGCAGTGCTGGAAGGAGTGTGTGCATGGCAGGTGTACAGGAAGGAGTGCATTAATTGTGCTCGGTGCAGGCAAATAATTACCACGCGGGATGACTGCATGCATGGCTGCAGTACAGGAATGACAGCATGCACTGTGCTTTGTACAGGAAAAATTACAGTGTAGGAATGACTGCATGCATGTCTGCAGTACAGGAGGGACTGCATGCATTGTGCCTGGTGCAGGAAGGATTGCAGTGCAGGAATGACTCAATGCATGGCTGGTGTACAGGAAGGACTGCACTCATTGTGCTTGGTGCAGGTGAGGATCACAGCACAGGAATGACTGCATGCATGGCTGCAGTACAGGAAGGACTGCATGCATTGTGCCTGGTGCAGGAAGGATTGCAGTGCAGGAATGACTGCATGCATGGCTGGTGTACAAGAAGAACTGCATGCATTGTGCTTGGTGCAGGCGAGGATTGCAGCGCAGGAATGCCTGCATATGTGGTTGCAGTACAGGAATGACTGCATTCATTGTGCCACTTGCAGGAAGAAGTACAGTGCAGGAATGACTGCATGCATATTTGCAGTACAGGAAGGACTGCATGGAAGAGTGATCTGTGTAGGAAGATCTGCACTGTAGGCTGCCATGTGCAGGGAGGAGTGTGTGCACAGTGAAGAAAGGGCTGCATAATAGAGCACTCTCTGTATAAAGGACTTCTTGGTGGTCTGCTCAGTGCTGGAAGATTTGCATTGCAGGAAGGAATGCACACACTGTGCCTAGTGTAGGAAGGATTGCAGTACATGAATGACTCCATGCATGGTTGCAGTAAAGGTACGAGTGCATGCATTGTTCCTGGTGCAGGAAGAATTGCATTGCAGGAATGGCTGCATGCATTGTGCCTGGTGCAGGAAGGCTTACAGTTCAGGAATGACTGCATGCATGGCTACTGGTACACTACAGGAACAGCAGCTTACAATGTGCCTGCTGCAGTGCAGAACAGACTGCATGCATGGTTGTTGGTACAGTGTGGACTGCATACATGGTGTGTGGTGCAGGAAGGATTACAGTGCAGAAATGACGGCATGCATGGCTGCTGGTACAGGAAGGACTGCATACATGGTGTGTGGTGCAGGAAGGATTACAGTGCAGAAATGACGGCATGCATGGCTGGTGGTACAGGAAGGAATGCAGGGAAGAGTGATCTGTGTAGGAAGATCTGCATTGCAGGCTGCCTTGTGCAGGAAGGAGTGCATGCATGGTGCATAGTGAAGGAAGGCCTGCATAACAGAGTACTCTGTGTATAAAGGACTTCATGGCAGTCTTCCCTGTGCTGGAAGATTTGCAGTGCAGGAAGGGATGCCTACATTGTGCCCGGGTCAGGAAGCACTGTATGGCCATGTGCTTTGTGCAGGGAGGCCTGCAGTGCTGGAAGTAGTGCGTGCATGGCAGGTGTACAGGAAGGACTGAATTCATTATGCTTGGTGCAGGCGAGTATTACAGCACAGGAATGACAGCATGCATGGTTGCAGTACAGGAATGGCTGCATGCATTGTGCCTTTTGCAGGAAGGATTACAGCGCAGGAATGACTGCATGCATGGCTGCAGTACAGGAAGGACTGCATGCATTGTGCCTGGTGCAGGAAGGATTGCAGTGCAGGAATGACTGCATGCATGGCTGGTGTACGGGACGAACTGCATGCATTGTGCTTAGTGCAGGCGAGGATTACAGCGCAGGAATGAC
Organism: Lissotriton vulgaris; assembly: GCF_964263255.1. Taxonomy (NCBI): domain Eukaryota; kingdom Metazoa; phylum Chordata; class Amphibia; order Caudata; family Salamandridae; genus Lissotriton; species Lissotriton vulgaris. The sequence continues at coordinate 1,483,783,114 of NC_141693.1, forward strand.
TGCATGCATGGTTGCAGTAAAGGAATGACTGCAAGCACGTATGATTACAGTGCAGGAATGACTGCATGCATGGCTGCAGTACAGGAAGGAGTGCATGGAAGAGTGATCTGTGTAGGAAGATCTGTACTGCAAGCAGCCTTGTGCAGGAAGGAGTGCGTGCACAGTGAAGAAAGGGCTGCATAATAGAGTACTCTCTGTATAAAGGACTTCTTGGTGGTCTGCCCTGTGCTTGAAGATTTACAGTTCAGGAAGGAATGCACACACTGTGCCTAGTGTAGGAAGGATTGCAGTACATGAATGACTCCATGCATGGTTGCAGTAAAGGAACGAGTGCATGCATTGTTCCTGGTGCAGGAAGAATTGCATTGCAGGAATAACTGCATGCATGGTTGCAGTACAGGAAGGACTGCATGAATTGTGCCAGGTGCAGGGAGGATTGCAGTGCTTGAATGACTGCATGCGTAATTGCAGTACAGGAAGGGCTGCATGCATGGTTGCAGTAAAGGAACGAGTGCATGCATTGTTCCTGTTGCAGGAAGAATTGCATTGCAGGAATAACTGCATGCATGGTTGCAGTACAGGAAGGACTGCATGAATTGTGCCAGGTGCAGGGAGGATTGCAGTGCTTGAATGACTGCATGCATAATTGCAGTACAGGAAGGGCTGCATGCACGGTTACAGTACAGGAATGACTGCATGCATGGTTGCAGTACAGGAAGGACTACATGCTTTGTGCCTGGTGCAGGAAGGATTGCAGCATAAAAATGACTGCATGCATGCTTGCTGGTGCAGGAAGAGCTGCATGCATTGTGCCTGTTGCAGGAAGGATTGCAGTGCAGGAATGACTGCATGCATGGCTACTGGTACACTACAGGAAGAGCAGCTTACATTGTGCCTGCTGCAGTGCAGAACAAACTGCATGCATGGTTGATGGTACAGGAAGGACTGTATACATGGTGTGTGGTGCAGGAAGGATTACAGAGCAGAAATGACAGCCTGCATGGCTGCTGGTACAGGAAGGAATGCATGGAAGAGTGATCTGTGTAGGAAGATCTGCATTACAGGCTGCCCTGTGCTGGAAGATTTGCAGTGCAGGAAGGAATGCATACATTGTGTCCGGGTCAGGAAGCACTGCATGGCCATGTGCTTTGTGCAGGAAACCTGCAGCGCAGGAAGGATTGCATGCTTGGTTCATAGTGCAGGAAGGACTGCATAATAGAATGCTTTGTGGAGAAAGGACTTCATCGCAGTCTGCTCTGTGCCCGGAAGTATTGCAGTGCATACATTGTGCTCTGGTCAAGAAGCATTGCATTGTTTGAGTGCTCCTGTGCAGGAGGCACTTCAGCGCAGGAAGGACTGCAATGATCGTGCCCAGTGCAGGTGGGACTGCATGGGAGAGTGTGCTCGGTGTAGGAAGACCTGTATTGCAGGCTGCCTTGTACAGGAAGGACCACAGTGCAGGAAGGAGTACATGCATGGAGCCCAGAACAGGAAGGGATGCATACATTGTGCCCTGGTCAGGAAGCAGTGCATGGTCGAGTGCTCAGTGAGGGAAGTATTACAGCGCATGAAGAGCTGCTCGAGTGCTATGAGTAGCAAGGATTTCATGTCAGTGTTGTGTGCTGGAAGGATTAAACGTAAGTTAACTGCCCTGTGAAAAAAGGATTGAAAGGCAGGCTGGTAAGTGAAGAAAGACTTCATGGCAGGAAGATTTGCAAGGGATAGTGGTATGTTGAAAGCAAAGATGGATACACAAATAATTGCTCTAGAAAATGGATACTCACAAACATTTTCCCAGGGGCAGCAAAGTACAGTCGGTGGTGTGACCGAGGGCCGCACTGATGTCAGCAGGGTGGTGGTAGGGGGTCTGGGTGGGCAAGGGATAGTGTAAGGAGGTGTAAAAACATGTTAAATAGGCAGGCAATCATTTATTTGCAGGTTAATAAATCCTTGCCCGTTTATTAACATTTGTTTCTGAATATTATTGCTCAGCCACTCAACAGCATCTTGTGCTGCTCCTCACCAGGGGGACCACATGTAAAGGTCGAGAGGGCCGCAAGTGGCCCCCGGGCCGTACTTTGAGTATCACTGCTCTAGGAGATAGTGCTAAGATGTCCCACTAAAAGCTATTTGAGTTCTGAGAAGATGAGGTTGGGCTCATCTTCTAAAATCTGAATCTGATCAACTGGTGGAGGACACACGTCCCCCCTTCTTCCCTGACATCTACATAGAAGAATTGCTCCCTTTTGTCACTGAATTAATCAAGCCCTCGTTTCGCGCCTTCATTATACTGGATGCATTATGTCATGTAAAGGTTTTTAAAGCGCCCATATACCAGCCGGCGTCTTGGTGCTAGTGTCGCCCATGGTGAACAGTACGAAGGCAACCAAAAAACTTAAACAAGGGACCCAAAGAGACACATTTTTAGTTCTTTCCTAAATTGACGCAAATTAGACTGAGCTCTGGAATGGATGGGAAGAGAATTCCATAATTTAGAAGTGAAATGAGAAAAACTTCCTCCCCAAAGTGCTTTTTTGATGTTGGGGATAATTACCTGCATGACTGTACTTGATTGGAGAGTTCAAGAGGGAGCATACCTTTTGAAAATGCTTTGAAGGAAAGAGGGGTGTGTCTGATGCGATGCTTTGTGAGCCCAACACAAGCCTTCAACTTAACTCTCGCTCTGATCGGCAGCCCATGCAGTTTTGTTTACTAGTGTGTGAGGTTGAACACAATTTTGGCAAGTTCTTCAACACTCGAGCTGCCGCGTTTTGCAGGGTCTGCAATTTATTGCGGCATCTCTCTTGAGATCCTACATATAGAGCAATACATTAATCTAATTTGGAAATAACTAAAGCTATAACAACTGTTTTTCGAATCTTTAGAGGTGACTCTGCTGCTGAAAAAGCCCTTCTTGGGCCCAACAATCTGCAAACATGACTGTGCTATGCACATTATTTCTTCCTGTTAAGCATCCTACAGAAAGCAGCTTAGCTTCCATCTTCTTTAGAATCTAGTGACATACTGGGAGATTTGCAGCCTGGCTCTTGTCCTAATAGAGGGACTGAAAGGGCCCTCTTGGAGGTGCAGTCATCAGTCTTTGGAATAATGGACAATGGGAGTGCAGCCAAGCTTCACTGCGGGATCACGCGGTGGCACTCGACACTCAGCCACTCTCTCCAGCTCTCGAGGCTGGCAGAGGTGACGCAGATTACTGCTGCTTTTCATTCTTGGCTGAAAGACATTCTGTTTAAGAAGAGTGTCCCTGGCTTCCTGCTTATCTCGCCTATTCTGTAACATCTATGTTTCCCCCTTCTCTAAATGTGTGGTCAATTGGGTTACAATTTTACAATTATTTTGCCGATACTCAACAATGGACTGTTCTATTCAAGATCTACAATTTGTAATATCTGTTTTTTTTCTAGCAATTGAAGTGAGGATGAACCATAACCTGTTATGGCTTCTTTACTACTTCTGCTAGCTTGAAGCACAGCGGTATTGAATATTTATAAGGGAATAGTTCAGTTGGTAGCTACATCTTTACTTCAGCAGACAAGATGTGTCTGTGAATGCTCCATTACTTACTGCTAATCTTCATGACTCCGGGTCCCGTTGTCCTCGTCCCATTCATGACAAGTGGAGATAATCATCCCCTGACAGAAAAAATGAACAGAGGAATGCTGGGACGAGTACAACGGGACCCAGAGTAATGAAGAGTACCGGTAGGTACTAGAGCATTACCCCCAGGTCCCTTGTGTCCTCGTCCCATTCATGACAAGTGGAGAACCGCAGAAAACACCAGGCAGAGCACCCAGACAGGAAAGCACCCCATCAAAAGCAGGGACGCGCCCACCAAAACAACGGGAGACTACCAAGTCGAAGAGGCGGACAACCCACAGAGGTCAACCAGCACACACTAGGAGCACCCCCGAACGAACAAGGAAGGAGGAGAACACGCCAAACAAAACAAAACCACTGAGGCTACCAACAACAAAGGACAGTGAGGCGGCCACCCAAAGAACCGGCCAGCAGGGACCCAACTAAGGACCGGAAACCGGAACCAAGGAAACAGAAGGCGACAGCAAGAAGGCAGCCAACCAGAAAAACAAGAAACGGAGCACCCAGGCCAACAAAAGGGAAAACTCTAAACCACGAGGCGGAGAAGAGCAAGCCAAAAAAGTTGACTAGGCCAAAAAAAGGAAGCCAATAAGGAGGCACCCCAAAGAAACCCCAAAGGAAAAGCCCGAGAAGGGGAACAGATACCAAAGCAACCAACACCCTGACCGTTGCGGGCCAGAGAAGATGAAGCCTCAATAGAACACATCCAAGGGCGCCCATCAGGCAAGAGGCGGAGAAGCCCGCACCACCAGGCAGGCGCACAGGACCAATCCAAAAAGGAAAGAGGACAGGGCCAGCCAACATGGAAAAGGCACAAACCCAAAGAACCAACCAAGGGCAGGACCACTCAGACCAAACCAGAAAAAAAGAGGGGGAAGCAATGGCCAGGCATGAGCCCTCCTCCAACCAAAATGACCCGGCCCCAGAGAGCCCAGAGGACAAGCCCCTGAAACCCCACAGCAGAGCACCGGGCCCCAGGAGAGAAAGGATAGCAACAACCACCAGAGCCGACAGACGCAAGCCACCAACCACCCGGCCCGGGGGGCAAAGACAGGGCCAGGGACAGGCCAAGAAGGAAGGCCAAGGCACCCACAAACAAAACCGGGGAAACATGAACGCAACCCCCGGAATGCCGCCCTACAAGTCTACAAGTCCCCAAGAGCCAGAAGGGAGCAGGCCCAGCAGAGACCAGAACCCCAGGAAGGCCAAACACTGCCCACGGAGCAAGGCCCCAAACAGAACTAGGGCCCAACAAGAAAAGCCCGAGCAGCAAGGGCTGACAAGAGCAACCCCCAAGTACAACAAGACATGGGGAAACCAAAGAAGAAAAGGGGAACAATAGGGAGACCCCGCCCCAAACAACACAGCCCCAGCAGAACACCCCAACCGCAAACCAGGGGTGACCAGAGCAGACAGCTTCAGCCCTGGAGAAGGCACACACCAACCACCAGAGAAGAGGCGCAACAGGCCCCACAATGGAACAGCCAGCCAACCAAGCGGCCCAGAGAACCAAAGACTACAGCAAAGGAATCCTCAGGCGAGCTCCAACACCAGCAGCAGACGAGCCAAGACCAGAAACAGCCTAAAGAACAGACCAGCCAGAGACAACCCCAAAGAGACCAGGCAGATTGCAGACCAACAACAGACAGGTCAGCAAAGACCGGGGCCACCAACACGAGCCCACAGAGGCCCGGAAGGGGCAGGACAGGGTTAACCGCCACAGACCAGAAACCCCAACCCCCGAGGGGAGGAAAAAGTACCCCCAAAACCATACAAGCCAGAGAGGCAACAGATGCCAGGGCGGAAGCCAAGCCGACTGCCCAGGTCCACAAACACCATGACCCAGCATGCACCAAGGGAGGGCAGGAGCAGGGGGGAAATCCCCAGGGCCGAAACCAAGCAACCCGCCTGAACATAAGGACCCAGCTGCCCAACCTACACCGGGAAAGGTTTAAACCGGGGAAGACCCCAGCAGGGCACAGGTAAAGGTAAGGGAGGGCTAGAGTAGCCAGAGGCACAAGCCCCCCACACCCCACACCCAAATCACAGCAGCAAACCCCGGGAAACCAGCAGCCAGGCAGGCCCCCAAGAGGCAAGACAAACACCCCACAAGTGCACCCTCAAAACAGGGAGGGGGACACAGAACGAAAGACACCGCAAATGAGAGCAAACCCACAAGGGGGGGTCACACAGGGAGGACAGGAGCGGCTACCCAGTCAAACACGAGCACAGGAGCAAAGGGGGGCCGAGGCCACAAGGGACAGAACTACCGACTCTCGCAAGGACAAGTACACGACTGCCGAGGGAACAGCCTCCTACAGGCGGAGACCACAGCAGCTAGAGACCATAGCCGTGCCAGAAGCCCAAAACCAAAAAGAGCAGAGTAGAGCAGGGAGGCAACGTGGCTTGGCCGCAGACCCGGGAAACTCCCAACCAGGAAACAACCAGACCAGACCCTGTCGAACGCCGGGGGGCAGAGGAGAACAGCAGGGTGCAGAAGCCCAGAGCAGCCTGACCGTCTAGACCAGCACATGCAGGACACCAACCAGGCCTGACCCACCAAAAAAGAGCAGAAACCAAAGCAGCCCGGAGCCCAGCATAGAAAGCCCAGCCGGAGGCAGGGCGGGCACAATGAAGAAAAACACCCCCAAAGGCACCACTGCAGGAGGGACAAATCCCACAGCCCTTGGCAACCCAGGCTGACACGCAAACAAGGAACGACCAGACCCAACCCAGAGCAACACCCAGAAATCAGGCAAGAACCGGGGGTTGAGAAGCCAGACAAAAGAGGGGCCAAAGACCCAAGAACAGACCAACAGCTCCGTGGGCCAGTGCACCAGAACCACACCACCTGCCACCCGCGCAGGACCCGCCAGAGAGCAACAGTCCAAGGCAGCCAACGTAAACAAAAAAGCGATAGGCAAGAGCAGGGCCCAACAGGGTGCAGGGGCATAACCCCCCAGCACCAGCAACCCAGGCAGGCACACAGGCTGGGCCAGAACAAGAGGAGGGCAGACGCAACCAAAGAGGAAGCACACACAACAGTAAATGTGGCATAGGAGTGGCAAGGGAAGCAACCAGGCGAGGAGCCCAGACACACAAGAGAACCAGCCAGGAAACCGCAAAGCCAGCCCCAAAGGCAAGACAGAAGACGCAAACCACCACAACACACAGCCCACGCAGGCAGCAGCCTAACCAGGACAGCCAAAACCACAATGCGACACACACCCGGAGGGAGGCTGGCCCACAGACGCCGAACAAGTCTGCCCCCCTCCTGTCACAAAAGAGACAAAAAACAGAGCGGATGCCCAATGAGCCCCACAATGAAACAAGAGAGACGGCATAGCCCAGGCAAAGGTACAGCAAACAGCACACTGAGCATGCCAGCCAGAGTGGAACAGACCTCGGAGGAGAAGCAGGGAGACAGGATTTCATCTTCAATCATTCATCTGCATAGGAAGTAACATCAGTGCACTTCATAATATTTACATCACTTCTTTCTGTCCTTTATGAAGACCTTTTTGCATGCGCTGGGAAACACCATTCAGTGCGAGGCAGTATGGTATAAATGCTTTTAACATAACATACTTTCATACAGATCTCAATACCTACCACATACATTCAAACTACAAAACTTACACATTCCAACTCATGCTCATTAATGCTTACTCTGCAATATTCTTGTCATCATAGAAACCTGATTATCCTTCACATCTTAGCTCATCCTAGGTGTCCTTCTCCCCACAGGCTACAGCATCCATCATGAGGACCACGGAAATAAGAGGGGGGAGGGCTTGCATTAATTCATAAGTCCTCCTGGTCCTGTACGCTAGGCAAGCATGTAACACTCAATTCCATGGAGCAGATGGCATGAAATGTCTTTCTTTTTTTGCAATTCAGACTGCCACCATCCATCTCATCTACAGGCCTCAAAGATACCTCAAAGGTACTTAAAGATATCCAAACCACCTTGTCCATCCGACGTGCCCATACCCCCATTTTGGTTGACTTCAACCTCCCAGACAATGAAAACTTCCACCTAATTCATACACTCAATGTGGTACAGCAAGCCACAAAATCTGCACATTCCAAATGCCACATCCTTGATTTTGTCCTCTCAACATCACCAACAATCAATGGAAAAAGCCCATACACTTGGACTGAACTGACCACTCTACCATCCCAATCTCCCTGCTAGGCATACTACTAACAAACCAAAGTCAACAGAAAAAAGAACACACAACCTTTAGATCCTTTAAAGACTTCTATATAAAAACCAAATGCTTGAACTTATGTCTCAACCCACCAACTCCACATCCAATGCCAACATCCTTCTAAACAGCTTCAACATGTATTGCCGAGACAGAAAGCTACGGACACGGTCTCCGAATTACACAGCAATTTACTTTCAAACGTATGTACACTGAGGACACGTTCAGGTATATTCACAGTACTGGCAAGGGATTGCCACTATATGGACATATAGGTGATCCCCTCTTACCGAGGCCATCTTTAAATCTACACGTCTCGACACGGACGAATTCGCACACAGCATTGATGACACTTACCTTCACTTAGCGAGATATCTGGAACCATACCTTTGCCCTGAAGGAGCCCATGTTTGGGTGAAACGCATTGGCTGTTTATGTATGAAAATCAAGCATAATTGAAATAAAGAAGCATACAGGCGACAACAACAACGTCTATTTATTGTTTTTTTCAAGTTGCACATTTCACTTTTTCCCATCTGTTCATTGATATATATTGCCTCCCATATATGCCCTGTTCATCACATAATTCATACACTCAATGTGCTACAGCAATCCACACAACCTGCACATTCCAAATGCCACATCCTTGATTTTGTCTTCTCAACAACACCAACAATCAATGCAAAAAGCCCATACACTTGGACTGGACTTACCACTCTGCTATCCCTATCACCCTGCTCGGCATACTACTAACAAACCAAGGTCAATAGAAAAAAAGAACATAAAACCTTCAGATCCTTCAAAGACTTCTCTATAGAAACCTAATGCTTGAACTCATGTTTCAACCCACCAACTCCGCATCCAATGCCAACATCCTTCTAAACAGCTTCAACATTTTTTGGGAAAGCTACCTAACATCTAAGCCCCAAATACAGCATGCAAGTGCAAGCCAAAGCCTTTGGCATCCTGATAGTCTAAAGACTTTGCTGACATCAAAATATGTGTTTGCAAAAAGGAATGAAAATGGATGGAAACAGAACTCTTGAAGACCCTCTGTGAAACACACAGACAGCTGGATGTATGTCGTTACAACGCATACTTTTACAACGCATGCCATTACAACGCAACTTTTACAACGCAACATCCATTACAACGCATTCCATTACAACGCATGCCATTACAACGCATCTCTTAAAACTACCTTTACAACGCATTCCATTACAACGCATACTACCTTTACAATGCATACGATTACAACTCATACCATTACATTGCATGTTTGGTAAGTATTGGATAGTGTAGGGGTAACATTTACTATTCTAACTCCAGGGGGGGCAACAGTAGGGTAAGTGTTGGATAGTGTAGGGGTAAAAATTACTATTCTTACTCCAGGGGGGGGGGGCAACAGTAGGGTGAGTGTTGGATAGTGTAGGGGTAAAATTTACTATTCTAACTCCAGGGGGGCAACAGTAGGGTAAGTGTTGGATAGTGTAAGGGTACTATGCTTTGTGATGGTATGCATTGTAATGGTATGCGTTGTAATGACTGTGTTGTAATGACATGCGTTGTAATGGTAGGCTTTATAGTGTCATGCGATGTAATGGTTGCATTGTAATGGCATTCGTTGTAATGGATGTTGCGTTGTAAAAGTTTTGTTGTAATGGTAGTGCGTTGTAAAAGTTGCGTTGTCAATGTTGTTTCCCCAGACAGCTTATCCCATCAGTCAAATCAAACTAGTAAACCATCAGTATCAATGAAGCCACCAACAAAAGCAGAAGCACTGCATCAATCCCCTGCCAGACTCACCTATTCTTCACTCCACAGAAAAGTGGAATTCCATCAACCTCTTTTTCAACGAAAAAATATAGACGATCCGACAGCACATCGATGATACACAGCTTGATTCAACTCTCACACCCACCAATCCCATAAAATGCCACAATGGTCAGCCTTTAAAGCCCTATCTCTTCCGGATCTGGCTGACATACTCAAGTTCCTCAAAGCCATTTCTTATGAAGATAATGTCTTAGCATTGTCCTTCATCAAAGCTCTCTCTGGAGATGGTTTCCTAAGCCTACTCAAAAACTGTTACTCAAGGCATCTTCCCTGAAGATTTCAAGATTGGCCAGATCGGCCCAGAAACCTGAAAGAGAGTCTGATGACATTGCCAACCGCTGGCCCATTGCTCACCTACCATTTATCAGCAAAATCATGGAATACGCAGTCAATGTTCAACTGCAAAATCACATCAATGCTAACCATCTCCTGCATGACTACCAGTCTGGCTTCAGATCATGTGCAGCATGGATACCACCACCACACACATCGTAGGTGATGCCCTCTTGACCACAGATAAATATGATCCCTGCCTCCTGATATTGCTGGGCCCTTTTGCTGCCTCCCACACAGACAAGCATTGCACCCTTAAGTTGCCAATGGGATTCACTGACAAAGTTCTTCACTGGTTCTCCTCCTACCTGTCCAACTAACACTAGTTGGTTTACATGGGCACCTCCAGCATACTTGCATCTTGTAATGCTGATAAATGCTGATTACCATTCATATCTATGCAATGCAAAGGGTCGGTAGAATGTTGCTATGTGCCCTGGAATCAGTGGAGCTTGCCAAGACTTAGCATCCAGCCTGAAAGTAGTAAAGTGTACTCTAATTTCCCTCTAATGTGAGTTTATAGCCCTAGACCAGAGCTCTTGTATGAACAAGATGTGCTTTCCAAGAACTGGTCAACACTGCAGCATCCAGTACAATCACCCAACATGCTCTGGTGGCTGAAACCAGCATGCAGAAGGGTTGAATTAGAAGCTGTCCATGACAGGAAATGACACCTATTGACTAATATTGTTTTAGCTAAAAGGTCTGAGGATAGAGGTGAGAGCAGAGTAAATGGGTCAGGGAGGTAGAGTGAAAATGGATCAGACAAAGGAGCTTGGAAGAGAAGTTAACTTGTGGAGTTATATATAACACATGTTTTTCATAAGGTGGGCAGGTCACAGAAGAGCTATGCTGAGATTGAAAAAATTGATAACTACCAGATTGGTGCCAATTTTCCAGTACTAGCCAAAATAACAGAAGCAGTGTAACTCCCCTTTCACCTGATTATCTCTTTTTCACCCTGCAATGTAATTCACTACTAATATTGAAAGTGGAAGTAGTTCTAGAAGGTCAGGAAGATGCCTTCTTATGTAAACTAGAAAGACCAAGGTGCTCTTGGAGACAAGAAAAGTATTTGGTGCGCATGGAGGGATGAGGATAGCAGAGTAATACATGGCAAGCCTATTCCCCCTTGCACTGTCGGAGTCGCTTCCTACTAAGTGTTTTACCTCTAACCCTTACCTGCTGGGTGCCTCTCAAGCTGGGGTCTGTGCTAATTGTGGATTAGGACTCACCTGACTGGTGCTCATCTGCATTTGAGAGGTTTTGAGAGCCTAAGAAGGGCTTGGGGCATTAACCCCTACTCAAAAACGTGGCTTCTTTCAGCCTAGCAGGAGTTGGTGGATTCTCTGGCATTGTAAAGTTTGTGTAGCTTCTGCTGAGCGTGCTAGTCTTGATGGCTCTTCCACATCCTTCCTCCTTCATGGGATGTATTTGCTCAGCAGCAGACAGTGTACCTGCCTTTAAAAAATAAATAAATAAAACTCAATGATGCATGACTACTGATTTTGGCACCAATCCCCTTCTTGCCTTTTGGTATTCTTTTACTCATTCAACAACATCTTTACAGGCTCTTGCAGCTCTATGGGTTCTCTGGCTTTCTCCAATCACCCCACTTTTGGTGTATAAGCACAAGCATCCAGTTGCCACGTGGGTCAGCTAGTCCTTATTATAATTGTAATTTTCGTGTCTATCACACATATACGCTTCCCAATCACAACGCCAGGCACTGCGTTCCACGAAACGATAACCACACCTCAGTGGCCATCACGAATGACATGAAAAAACTTCCCATATAAGCACAATATAAAAGCAACACCATCACAACCACACATCCCACATAGTGAAGCTTGCTATCCATGTGGGTAAGTGCTTCAGCACCCCACTATGAGGTAGTAAGCACTATACAAATTCTACGTTACTATTCAGGCTTGCTTTGCATATTTAGGTCCTGGTGGTGCTGTGGTACGGTGGGTCAGCATAGCCAGATATTTATAACTCTTGAATGACAGTAAAACAAAATGCAACCTTTTACTTTACACTTTTGCTGCAGTAATAAATCTGCAGACTGTGCTCTGGGTCCTCCTTCTGGCATTTTATGTGACAAAGCCTAGACAAGCAGAACATTTCAAAATTAAAATTCAAGTCACAAACTTTTTATGTAGTTCGTCCAGAAGTTAAACACAAAAACTATGAAAGGACATTTGTTGGAACTGGCCCTTTCTGGTTGGCTGAGGCAGTACCTCAGCCAGGCAGAATCTACCACTCCTGTCAGGGGCAGGTGATTGCACATGCTGTACACCTCGGCACATCCTTGGGTAGCTTGGCACTGAGCAGTCAAGCTTACCACAGAGGCAATGTGTTAAGCCTTGGCACAGCACTCACTCAGGATAAATACATTGCACATCACAAAAGAGACTTCACACAAGATTTATGTAAATAACGTTTGTATTCAACAAACTTATGAGCTTCATGTTATTCTGGGCACGAATCACATTAAGAATTATTACTTGTAGTAATAGGCCCAGCCATGTTTAAATGGCATCCACAATATACACAATTGGGAAAGATCATAATCTATGCCCCCTCAGCACCCTTATGCGGTGCAATACGTTGTCCACCCCAGGTCCACCCTAGCAATTCTTATAATTCAATAGCCCAAAACTATAGGGTGCGCCCTGGGTCACAACGATATCAGAAATATGTACATACCACAAATTATAACCCTTTTTAGCAGCACCAAGGGCCGAGGCTGAGTAGGTTAAACCAATGTCACACGTGATGCTATTCTGGCAAGAAATCAACGTATCAGGCAAACTGCTGTCCAATGTCATGAATCCTGGGCGCTTCCCCACTGTCATTCCCCCACAAACACACACACTCAATCACTCACTCTGCACTGCTATGTGGTGCAACAGATATCAGACAAGTCATTAAGGATGCGTTTGCACACATACTCTCTCAGCACCCTAATGCAATGAACTGATACCCAAGATGTCACTTGATTACACACTGCCGAACCCGTGGCCCCAAGCCATCTCTGTCATCCAACTCACCCAGACAATCCTCCACCCACATATTGGAGACACCAGTCCTCCCCTGGGGCACTAGGCTGCACGCTACTGAAGTGACTGTTAGCCAGGGTCTCAGGAAGCAGGTGGGGAAAGACAACAAGGTCAGTTAGGAGGCAGTCTGCAAAAGGGATTTAGTAACCAATCGAGAACTTCACCTTCAGGCTGTCGAACAGACACAGTCCGAGGGCAAATGATGGTCACACCAAAGGAGTACCCAAGGGCTTTCTGGCACCAGCCCAGTTCTAAGAAGCACAAGGGGGTCACGCAATCCCTTGACCCGCTTCCGATCATGCTCGGAAGCATTCCACAGTAGGTCACTCCCACCACCCAGGCCTCAGCTGGGCAATACTACCTTGCAACACAGTGCCATCGGGGAAGGTCGGGTGAGGAGAGCGCAGATGGTTCACCACACTGAGAGCCCAGTAAGAGAACAATAGATGAATGGGGACTAAAGCAGGGGGCTCTCGGAAGGAGGAGGCACACTGTTCAGTACACGTTGATCAGAGTCACACTCAGGCCATCCGTTCACAACATCAGGTGCGTGATAATACGGTTTGCACCAGACCATTCCAGTCACACACAATGAAGAGTTGTAAATGTCTTACCTCCTTGGAAACTTTGCACAATGTCCAGTGCACGTCGATGTTGGCTGCACCAGATAGTTCCGATCACAAACACAATGAAGAGTTGCAAATTCCGTGCCTCCCTGGAAATGATTCAAACAAGACCGGAGTATAACCCATAGACCAAGTCAGGACTGGGTAGGTAAGGTGCAAATTAGAATACAGTGTCCTGAAAGGTAAAAGTCAATAGACAATTATTCATAGCATGCACATAGCATTACTTGGGTGGGCAAGAAGGAGGTAACTCATAATTTTTGACACAAGGTACTTATTCAGCTTTATGTGGTAACATTCATTTCAAGGTCAGATATATACAGTTAGAAAACAGCACTGCATAGAATGTATTGACAACCACATGGGACTTGGTGCATCAAACGTGAATAAACAGTGCAGGTGGCGACGCAAGTGAAAGAGAACAGCGTAGTCGGCGCACTGTGCATAAGGTGCAGACTATTTACAGTGGGTGTCTAGAACGGCGCATGTGACATTGTGAAATCACAGTGGGCACAGTTATTTTTGGTTCAGGTCTAAAAAGCCACTAAAGAGAAGTGCACCTATTAGTCAGGCTGTTGGGTCGACGGCGTTTCGATCCAGAGAAATTAGGATCATCATCAGGACTGGTTGTCTGAATTAGGAAGTGCTTCAAAGGATCCCAGGAATTATGAGTCCTTAAGGTATGGTGAAGTAGGGTGGTTAGTGGTAGCTTCGGTACGTTGGGTGATGCACCGGTAAATTGGTGTCATCACTAATGGGCCATGAGGTGCTTTATGTCTTGGGCTGGCGGGCCGTGCTCGAAGTCGCAGAGGCAGTGTTATTTTAGCCCTGTGAGATGGCCCTGCTCCGGTAAATGGCTGTAGGCAGAATCAGCGTTGCAGTCAGCCGAGTTAATTGGCCGTGCTGTGGGTCGGCGCTTATTGACTCAGCGCGTCCGTCCGTGTGCCGGTAGAACCGGGTCATGAGGCACAACGCCTGGTGCACATCAATATTGGACATACCAGACCCTTCCGGTCACATGCACAGGCGCAATTTCAGCAATGCTTCAAGAGGTAGAATGAGGCACTACTAAGATTACACCCCCACCTCCAAGGGTCACAACCTGTGAATCGGACAAAGCAGGCAATGAGCATGCAGTTGGCGTTTTGCAGGAGAAAGATGGGGCACAATTGATGAAGAGAGCCACTCAGGTCCCGCAACCGGTGAATCATCTCACCACCCACAAGACTCTTATATGTGCCAAGGTCCCCACGATGAGGGGAGCACACACCTTAGATGTGGGCCAGACTTCGGGCTCCGCACAAGGTAATACAGTCTCCTAGCATAGTTCTTAGTTCCACTCCCACGCCACACTACAGCTGGAATACAGCAGACGATGTGGGCTCTTGAGAGGACACAGCGCTTCAGGTGTCATAGGTAGACAGTGTGGGTTCCTCTGAGGAGAACTTTGATGTCCCTGAGATCTCCAAGAGAATGAGGCAAACCCGACAAGCCCTTGGAGAGCCACTTCCAGGGTGCCACAAAGCAGCAGGTAGTTGGCCTAGGCCAGCTACTGTTCAGGAAGGACACACAGTCCCTTTCAATGGCAGTAATCCTCTTTGTGCACAAGAGAGTCCTCTGGCAATGTGCACCACGTAGTGTATGTTCTCTGGTCCCACATTCCCATAAGCATATCTCACCTCGTGCTGAAGTGTGGCACAAGTAGTTATACTAAAGTGTGCTTTTGAAGTTGGGAGTGGTTCAAAGGGTCTACTTTTCAAACACAGATGTCTCTCTTAAATGTCAGTCCTGTCTGCCATAAGGCCATGGAACGTTGAGCTTTATCTTTTGTGGGACCATGGTCTGGCTCTAGAGGCCAAGTGTCAAAACTCTTCCTCAATCTCTCCAGTCGGTCCATAAATGGCAGAGATCTTTAGTTTCAGTTTGCAGGCCCAGTGTTTTATAGCTGTTGCTGGGACCAATTCTCATAACACGCTGCACTAGACAAGGCTGCCCACTGTCGTCCATCCCATTTGCCATCGCCATGGAGGCACTAGCTGCTAGGCTTAGACAACATCAAGCACAACATGGCATTGGCTTCACTTCTAGGAGGCTGACCATCTCGCTTTATGTGGATGACAACTTTCTACATATGTAACCTGCACAACAATCTAACCCCAATTCTGCGAGAGATGCTTCACTTTGGTGGCTTGTCTGGCATTCACATTAATTGCAGTAAATCTGTATTGATTTCTCTCACTGACACCACCTCCCCTTTCCCTAATGATTACCCGCTTGCCTGGGCCATGGGCCCAGTGAGCTATCTGGGAATTTGGGTGAGCCATGACATTCAGGATCTATGGGCATAAAACTATGGCCGTGCCATTGATTAGCTCAAGAGTAGGATCCCAATCTGGTTGAAATTTCCACTGTTCTTAACTGGTCGTATTGCTATCACCAAGCTGATAATTCTGCCTAAATTCCTCTATTTATTCCAGAACATCCCGATGCCACTCACAAGCACCTTTTTCCGACTGCTCCGGTCTAATTTAATAACTCTGATCTGGGCCGGTAAACAACTGCGTATCTCCTGGGAGGTTCTTGTCCTGTCTTTGGTACAGGCGGACTGGGATCGTCTGATTTGGCACTCTACGCCTTGTGCGCACATGCTCAATTCTTACATTTTTGGTACACACTGCCCCTTTCCAACCACATGTGGCAATTGCGCAGGACTGCCCCTTACAAAGCTCCACGCGGCAAACTAAATACCATAGAATGCCGTAGAATGCGTAAGATGGGCCTAGGAGGGAATCAAAAGGAAGGTTGGCCTATCCCACATATATGCCCCATCCACCCCACTCTATAATAATCCAATGATGCCTCCTCTTCAAGAGGTGGGGGTCCAACAAAGAGCACAACAACTCCATCTTAACAAATTCTTTGACATCTACACAGAAGAGGGTTTCATTTGCGAGGTCCCCCCTGCCGAGACTACTACAAACACACCACTATACTATCAAATCAGGGCCACATGTCGTAAGAAAATCCCGGCTTACCCGGCGCAGCCTCAGGCATTGCCCCTCTTAGAACATCTGCTCAACACACCTGCCGCGAAGAAACTCATCACTCGACTGTACGCCGGTGTCCTACATGATGCACCTAGGATAGAATTGCGGGTCAAGAGGCACTGGGAGACACATCTGGGTCTGGACTTTACAAAAACACATTTGGAATACTGCTGCAGTCAATTAGACGGCTTAGCCCCGAACTATAGGCACAGGCTCATACAATGTTTTGCATCGCCTGTATCGCACCCCCTCACAGTTATATAGAGCAGGGATATCAGACACAGACAGCTGCCCCAGATGTGGATCTCCCAGGGCAGACTTCCTTCACCTTGCATCGGCCTGCCCCAATGTGTCAGGATACTGGGCCGAGGTATTCCGGGCCATTCAAGCCATGGTTGATTTACACTTGAGGTACACACCGCTACTAGGTCTTCTTGGTTACGTGAAGGAGGTGCCTCCCGCACAACAGAAACTGGTGGCACTTCTTCTGATCCTAGGTAAATGGAGAGTGGCCATGGTGTGGGGCGGGCGCCGCTCACCCAGGGAGAAGGACTGGCTACTTGTTGCAGTATACTGCAGCGAACAACTTTCTCACTACTGGGGCATGATGCCGCCCAAATCTCACCCTAAGGACATTTGGGACCCACCGCATGAATATTTAAAGTCCATAGAGGGTTGAACTGTACCCTTTTCACAGATTAACCTATCCAGCCAGTTGCAAACATGGAAATTGAGAAACACCCCCCCCCCCCTTCGGGCAACCTTGTAAGAGACCCCCTGCCTGGAACTGTTTTGCTATAATTATCCGGCACAAAGCCAATAAAGCAGAGTGAAATAGCTACAGACTGCACTAACATTGCATTTAAAAGTACCAGCTTCAAGTTAAGTATGCACTCAATCCACAGATCACCCGGAAGGCTGTAAGTCATATAGAGCCGTTAGATTCCATCTCGACATTGACTAATATGGTTCAGTACCAGGTGCGATTTCTCTGTTTTGGGGTTTTCTTTCCTTTTTCCTTCTTTTTCTTTTTAGTTTGTTTTCAAATCGATGCTTTGAAGCTGCGAAGCACTGTTTTGGAATATAATTCTACATGACAACCCTGCAAACTGGTCATAACCAGTCTTCGATGTTTCTATGTTAATGTATATATAAATCATTTTGTTTTTTAAAAAGAAAGGTAAAACTCTAGGTCCTGATGGATTGACAGTAGTTTTATTTACACTTTTCAAGTTTGATACTTCCTAGACTCTTTCATTACTTGTCCTCCACCTTGAACCACTCCTCCCTAAGTTGATAGGTAAGGAACTATCCAGATTCAGTATGGGTTACATCAGGCTTACCATATGGTGACCAACACTTGAAACAACGGGGGCATTGCTAACCGGCTGAGAGCCATTGCCGTGAGGGAAACGGCCGACATAATCATCGTGGACCAGAGCGCTGCGGGGAGAGCAGGCTGGAGCGCCAGTACCGCAAGGGCAGGGACTACAATCCCCAGGTGCCCCGGCGGTTGTGGCGCGTCAGTGACGCCAGCGCTGCGCCAGGAGGCGCGTGAAAAGCCCAGAGCGGCGAGCAGAGTAGCGGGGGCATTGCTGACCGGCTGAGAGCCATTACCGTGAGGTAAACGGCCGACGAAATCATCGTGGACCAGAGTGCTGCGGGGAGAGCAGGCTTGAGCGCCAGTACCGCGAGGGCAGGGACTACAATCCCCAGGTGCCCCGGCGGTTGTGGCGCGTCAGTGACGCCAGCGCTGCGCCAGGAGGCACGTGAAAAGCCCAGAGCGGCGAGCAGAGTAGCGGGGGCATTGCTGACCGGCTGAGAGCCATTGCCGTGAGGGAAACGGCCGACGTAATCATCGTGGACCAGAGCGCTGCGGGGAGAGCAGGCTTGAGCGCCAGTACCGCGAGGGCAGGGACTACAATCCCCAGGTGCCCCAGCGGTTGTGGCCCGTCAGTGACACCAGCGCTGCACCAGGAGGCGCGTGAAAAGCCCAGAACGCCTCGCGCCCCGCGAGTCGCGCCCGATGGAGCGCTCGGTGCTAAGCCCGGGCAAAGGGCGGGCCGTCTGTGGCCGTCAGGGGCAGGAAGAGGCAGGGCTGGGCCAGAGACCCTGTACAAATTATCCGGCGACCATCATCTTCCCGGTAAAAGTGACTGGAAGGGCTGAGGGACTAATTGTAACTGCTGAGCCATAAACATTGGGTGTTGAGCTCATTGGCTTAGTTTGTGAATAGGTTAGCTCTCATTAAAGTATACTTGTACTCATGTCGGGGTCAAAGAAGGGCAAGGCTATTGTGGGGGCGGGCCCCATTGACAACTTCCTAGTAAAAATGGTAAATAAGATCAATAATGACAGAAGGGCTTTCTTGGGTAGAGGTAATCTATCAGGATCAGGATCAATCCATAGAGGGTCCTTCCCATTGGAGGTTCCCCCAGAGACTGAAATTGTACCCGATATCGGGCCCGAGGTAGTCAACGCAGTAGAAGCACTGATTCACCGGGCTCCAGATATAGAAGTCCTTGACAAGTCTCTCTCGGATTCGGAGGAGGAGGTGGTGGTATCTGCCCAAAAAAACACTAAACCCGTTAGAACCTGCAGGAAGCAGCAAAGTAAGAGGGGGGGAAGGCACACTCATAAAAGAAGGGTAGATACTCTTTTGCCAGACAACCACATCTCCCCTGAGTCAACTGCGACCCTGTAGGGTAAGAACGAGGCAAATATAATCCTGACCCCAGAGCAGTTTGGCTTGTTAATTCGTACCTTAGAAGCCAAATTTGAATCAAAACTTGCGGAATCTCTCCAACCTCTAGTGTGCAAACTGGATATTGTTACCGCAGAGGTAAAAAGACTAGGAGGATTGTTAGCGAAACAGTTAGCCCACATAGACAAGGTTAACCCCCCACCCCCCTCAACTAGAATAGATCCCCCAGAGATCGGTGGGAAGGAGGCAGCCAAGGTGGATAAACAAACTCATGCCTCACAACAGTCTATCAGAGTTGACCCAGAATCCCCCAGTCCTTCAGTTCAACCCCCTCTTCCACCAGTTAGGTCAGTAGCACACCCAAAGCCAGGGCCTGTTACCAATCCAATTGCCGCCCCAAGTAGGAGAAGCAATTTTATTAATTTACCCCCGGATTGTGCCCCCTATGTAATTGTACTGACAAATGTCCCGCCTCAAAACTCGCTTTCGGTTGAGTCACCCGAGGAGTCACATGATTCCCTCAAAAATAAAGTCGTATCTTGGTTGAGCTCAAATTGTGGTTTTCCTACAATATATGCAGTAGAAATTATCACAACAAGGAGGGCAAATTGGATTGGTCCCACATGCAAAACCTGTAGTGGGGATTGCGTGATAGTAAATTTTAAATATCCTCAACACGTGGCCACAGTCCTGTTAAGGGCAGCCTCGATGACTAATGATGACAACAGCATCTGTGTGCGCCCTTTGGGATATTTTTATAATCATTTTACAGGAGCCCCCACCCCTAGCCAAGGATTGAGTCCCTTTACACCGTTTGGGCCTCGGTCCACTTGTCAAAGTCAGGGACCAGGTAGGGAGAACTTCTTTAGATTTGGACCTCACATCGCAACACATAACAGGTTTGACGCACTCTCAGGTCTTGAGATGTGCGATTGACGGGGGGCCGGAGAGGGTATGGTTGATGAAGTTATAGTGGACCCTGCCCCTATGGCTCCTGTACCTTCTTCTGCTAACGATAGATGTAAACCATTATTGGGTACCCCTGACGAGGGGATAAGGTCAGGCTGTTAAGTTGGAATATTGCCGGTCTACGGTCCAAGAGAGGAGACCCCAACTGGATAAACTTTGTAAAGCTATATGACATTGTCGCCATGCAAGAGACTTGGGATACAGAATGCGATTTTTGGTTGGATGGCTTTACTTCATTTTTTGTACCTGCTTTGCCTTCTCCAGCGGGACGGAATAGAGGGGGCCTTTTGATGCTGGTCTCGGTGAATGTAAAGGGTAAAATTATAAAGGTTGATTGTGCCACACATAATTTCCTTGCTATAGAGGTAACCTTGGTTGATGGCTGCAAAATACTTTTTGTAAACTGTTATAATTCACCTCATGGCTACCCTGCTAATGTGCATTTAGTGTGGCTAACAGATTTTTTAACTGCCTATAAGGAAAAGCAAACCACTTATTGTCATTTTATTTTATTGGGTGATTTTAATGTACATTTGTGTTCAAATTGTGACCTAATCGATCCAGATGGCCCTGACAGTATTTCCCCCCCTCATTTTGAGCATAGTCAGAAGGGGCTGGTTCTTGAAAACCTACTTACTAGTAATGATCTGTATGAGGCAGAGTTTTATGATAAAAGTTCACGAGTAGCCACATATACTGGAAGGGACTGCGAATCGATAATTGATTACATTTTTCTATCGTTAGGTCTTCTTAAATATGTGATTTTTTATAATGCTTTATCCATGCCATTGAGTGATCACAACCCCGTGGGGATGGAGTTAGCTAATGGTTTTTCTCTCCTAAATTCTTCTGTTACTCCACAGGCTGTATTACCAGTTAAAACCAAAGATCAGGGGAGAAGGATCAAATGGGGACAGGTAGTTCCTGATGATTTTTTCCTTAACTTAACTTAACATCAATGGCTGCAGAAGATTTAAATATTTGTGTCAATCCTCTCTCTAAGGGCGAGGAGGTTTTAACTTCCTTTGAAGGTATCTGTCGGACAGTGGCCATGAATTTAACAGCTAAAGGCCAGGGTGCTAAAAATAGACCGGTAATGGGCTGGTTTGATAATAACTGCAGTAAAGCCCATAACCTCCTTAAAAAAGCACTTAATGCTCGTCCGAGGGACAAAGCCTTAGTGGTGCAGCTCAGAAAGGATTATTCCAGGGCAATCCAAGCACGTAAAAATGAATTAAAGAGTGAAGCTTGGGCCGAGCTTATGGACAAAGTTACCCTAAAAAACAGTGCCAAGTTTTGGTCAATTATTAATACCCCATTGTTCTCTCGTGACAAAAACGCGGTGTTGGAACTTAACATCCCTGAGGAAGACTGGCTTAGCCGTTTTGAAAAAATCTACCGTAGTAACATGGAGCAGGAATCTTTTGAAGTCCCTGCTTCCGAACTCCCCTTGGCGCCTGTTAGATTTGATACAGTAGAAGTCATTAAAGCAATCGAGGGTACTGCGGGTCGAAAGGCCCCGGGCCCTGATGGGGTTCCCTCTGATATGTTTAAGGCAAATTCTTTGTATTGGGCTGATATTTTAACTAAAGTTTTTAATGCCTCAGCCATTGTGGGATTTCCTAAATCCTGGTCCAGAGCTACTATAATCCCCGTGTTTAAAAAAGGTCAGAGGGGAGACCCAAAATGTTATAGGCCTATATCATTGTTGGACTCCTCTATTAAAATCCTAGGGAAGGTTGTCCTGGCTAGAATAACATCTTGGGCCAAAGGGAATAATATCCTGACAGATGTACAATACAGCTTTAGAGCGGGGCGGAGCACGGAGGACCAATGCCTCAATCTTCACCTCATAATATCCAAGTATACGAGGGCAAAAAGGGGATCCATATTCCTAGGCTTCATGGACCTATCCACAGCCTTTGATCTAGTTAATAGATTCAGGCTGTGGACTATGCTTTTGAAAATGGGCCTTGACTGCTCTTTGGTGCATTTCCTAGCGGAGTTGCATAAAGATCTGAAAGCCTCCATTAGGATGACAACAGAGGGGAAATGTACAGCGAGCTTTAGGTCCTGTAGAGGGGTGAGCCAAGGCTGTATCTTGGCCCCCATGTTATTCACGTTATACGTGAATTCATTGGAGGCTAACCTAACAGCTGTCACTCAGGATATTCCGTGCATGGGGGTACGCCAATTCCGGTGCTCCTCTATGCTGACGACGCGGTGCTGATAGCCAGGACCCTGATTGCCCTGCAAAAGTTGCTTGATTCTTTTGGAACTTTTATGTCCAGTTTAGATTTGGTGATTAACAGTGGCAAATCCCATACAATGTCAGTAGGCTGCTCTAAAAGTAAAGATAAAACCTTTTTTTGTGGCAGCGAGGTTATCTCTAGCGTAAAGGTTTTCACCTACTTGGGTGTAGTATTTGATCATAGGGGTACTTGGACACCACATCTAACATCCAAAGCGAATGCGGTGAGAAGTTCTGCCACCGCAGTTTTGGGGTTTGCTAAAAGATTAGGGGGGAAACCCACAGAGGCGATCTTGGCTATTTACAAAGCCAAGACATTCTCTATTGCAAGATATGGGGCTGCAATTTGGGGGTTTGTAAAACCTGACCGCATCCAAACGGAGGAAAACAAATTCCTGCCGTCATTGCTGGGCCTACCTCAGTCAACAGCAACTTACTCCCTACACCTTGAGTTAGGTCTGGGATACATCACAGACATGATAAAACTAGCTCCGATCCTGTTATGGATTAAGCTCTAGCTAAATCAGAACCTTAGCCTTAATCATAAGATCATAAAAGATTGTCTTAAACTAGATCACATCAGGGATATTCAGTGGTTGTCCTATGTAGAGTCCTTGGCTGTGAAGCTAGGACGCCCTGAGCTTTTTGCTAGACCAGAATCCCTGTGTAAAGCAGATCTAGTGTGGGTGAAGATTAACTTCACTAGGCTCTGTGTTGCCGAGCGTGAAGCGGACGAGCTAGGTAAACCCTCAGTGAGGGCACATGTAATGGTAACCACATCCCTTGAGTTGGCTCCTTATTTGTCAGTGGTGACAAACTTTTTCCATAGATGGTTACTGACAAAATTCCGTTTCAATCAAATCCATACGGTTCTTTGGGATGAGAAAGGTTGGTGTAGGCTGGAGGATTCGACTCCATGTAAATGTGATGACCAGTCCGCCCAGGACACTGCGCACTTTCTGTTTTTTTGCCCCTTGTATTCTGAACCCCGGAATCGATTTGTAAAATCAATATTGAAAGAGATGAGATTTACACAGTATAAGCCCGCATTGCTATTTCTACAAATGATGGAAGCCCCCGTAATTATGTACTGTATCGCCAGTTTTCTGGCTGCATCTGTAAGAATTAGGAGATCAAGATTGGACTTTTAATGCTGAAAGCTAACTATTTTTGTATCATGTATTTAAATAATGGATTGTTGGGCTCGAATGGAAATGAAATTGTGTAACTATCTTTTTATAACGGGTTTTAATTGTCATTATGACTGAAATTGCATTAATTGACTTTTAAACATGTTTTAAATAGTTTTATAAATGTTTAGTATACTTTTATGATTTTAATTAATCGAATAAAGTGGTTTTGACTTGACTTGACTTGACTAATATGGTTCAGTACCAGGTGCGATTTCTCTGTTTTGAGGTTTTCTTTCCTTTTTCCTTCTTTTTCTTTTTAGTTTGTTTTCAAATCGATGCTTTGAAGTTGTGAAGCACTGTTTTGGAATATAATTCTACATGACAACCCTGTAAACTGATCATAACCAGTCTTCGATGTTTCTATGTTAATGTATATATAAATCATTTTGGTTTTTTAAAAAGAAAGGTAAAACTCTAGGTCCTGATGGATTGACAGTAGTTTTATTTACACTTTTCAAGTTTGATACTTCCTAGACTCTTTCATTACTTGTCCTCCACCTTGAACCACTCCTCTCTAAGTTGATAGGTAAGGAACTATCCAGATTCAGTATGGGTTACATCAGGCTTACAATATGGTGACCAACACTTGAAACTCTCCGCTTATGCAGAGGACATTTTCTTTCTTTCTAATCCAGACATCACACTTCCCACTTTGCTTCATGAAATTTCAATTCTCTTCTGTCTCTGGCTATAAAATTAACTCTGATAAGACGGAGGTACTGCCCATTACAAAATGTTGTCTTGAACAGCCCTATGACTTCACTGGCTTCCATTGGAATAGCTCTAAGATTAAATATTCAGGCATTTGGTTTACAAATTCCATTACATCTTCTGTTAATAATAATATGAAAGATGGTCTGACTAGGATTGATAAACTTGTTTCTTCTTGGAATCCGTTGTTCCTATCTTGCTGGGGTCGCCTTGACTCCATCAAAATGATGATTGCCCCTATTCTGTTATATATTATGTCCAAGATCCCTGTACACATACCACATGCTTACTTTAAACAAATTGATTCTCTTCTTCCCAAATTTCTTTGGAATAAGAAAAAACCTAGATTAGCCCTCTCTCGTCTTAAGAAATCCAGACCAAGCACAGGTGTTAACTTTCCTGACTTTTGTACATATCATAAAGCTTGCTGTCTTCATGGGCCCTAAATGGCTTCTTCCAGTTTCTTCCCCTTAACGCCCCTTTGGCTTGATATTGAGCATTCCTAATTTGAGCCGTTCTCTACTCAGGAAGTCCTATCTTTCTCTTCAAGAAACACTTTTACATCTTCATCTTTATTTAAACATACTTGTCTTCCTTTGCAACCGTATTATCTTCAACAAAGCCTGTCTCAAGCTTCCTTTTTACACTCTCCTCTTTGGTATTATCATCTTATTATTATAAATATTAGCCCTTATATTGGAAATCCTGGATGCAATGAGGTTTAATCTGGGTCCGAGATTTATTTGAAAGTATCGATCCTCTCTCCTCACTCAATTCCAAGCGCTTTCCAATTGTCCGCGCTCCTTTTGGAATACATTTTCTCTTCTACTAGAAGTTGTTTTAGATATCCTTTATTCTCTTCAATCTCACTCTCCTACTCCTTCCCCTGATACCTCACTTTTGTAAAGGCTTACGCTTACTTCTAATGCTTCCCCTATTTATGAATATTTTTAGCCCCAGATTCTTCTCGGGCTTAAACCAAGATAGAGCTTAGTTGGGAAACTGATTTGGGATGTGCTTGGTCTCTCTTAATCTGGAACAAAATTTGGTCTAGAACATAAAAAAATCCAGAACACTTCAACTGCTCAATCTATGTTTTTCTATATCATGTTTTTTTACCATACTCCGGTGTCTATAGCCAGTATTTCACACATGCAAAGTCAGGCTTGTTGATCATGTTGAAATTCTCAAGGTGACCACATGCATCTTCTTTTTCTATGCCCTCCTATAGCTGCTTTTTGAAGGAAAGTCTGGTCACCATTTACAATAATCTTTAATTTACATTGTCCTATTTCCCCTTCCTTGCCTTTTTAGGAAGCCTATCTGATGTTCTTCTGTTGAGTTTACACAAAAGAGGATTGTTTGAATTTATGTTGGCCTTAGCTTTTCAGAAAATCACCCTCAACTAGAAATGTTACATTAATCTCTAATTCAAAGCTTGATGGTATAATGTTTGTTATTATCATCGTGTGGATGTCGCCTTGGCCTATCGTGTAGGCCACATGCTATTAGAAACTTACTCTGGCGTCCATTAACACATTTTTTAAATCTTCATGCTAAGCAACATGTTAGTTTTATATGTTCTGAGAATTTTCAGCTGCTGTCAACTGCATTTTTCTCTGCTTTCTCTTGCTAAGTTTACTTATTTATCTTTTATCAGTTTTATATTCTTTCGACAACATTATACACTAATGCATAATACTACGTGACCTTCAACTGCTAGATTATCTCTTCCCCACTCCTCCTCCTTTGCCCTTCTTTCCCTCCTCCCTCCCCCTTGTAATTCTTAAAATTATAAACAGCTTTTTTATTTTTATTTAGCTAGTATATTTATGTTTCCATGTTCACATACGTTATGTCTGTTACTCATGCATATGTATCTTTATTTTTAATAAGGCTACTTAAACTTTTTTAAACTGTGTAATTGTGGATAGGGAGGGAAGAGAACCATTACTTCTTCCTGCGTAAATATAACCGTTTTGCGAAGGGTGTGCCAGAGCCCTGGAGTCCTGGATGAATATTTCCCCCGAAAATTCCCTTTAAATTGTTTAGGTTCCACTTTTTGCAAAAAAATACTGCTTAGTATCTTAACAACAAAGGTTGTCCACCAAAGTCACATTACAGAGGACATTGTTGTTTTACTTGAAGTACCCTCTGATTGGTGTGTACAGTATTGTGTTGTGTGAATGAGGAACAAGCACTTGTTTTCTTCCATAG
The DNA here is from genome assembly GCF_964263255.1 of Lissotriton vulgaris. NCBI lineage: Eukaryota > Metazoa > Chordata > Amphibia > Caudata > Salamandridae > Lissotriton > Lissotriton vulgaris. Next base: position 1,483,809,895 of record NC_141693.1, read on the forward strand.
GTGAAAACACTGACTGGACACGGATACATTTATTGAGGCTGGCTGCTTTGTTGAGTTCTGAGTCTCTATCCCATCGCCGCCCTGAGCATGCTTTGGATGTTTCAACTTCACTAGACAGAGCCTCAAGCGCTAAAGTTCTGAATTGTGGGCTCAATAGTAAGGTTACACTCCAGAACACCAGCGGTAAAAGGCTCTGATTGTCATATTCTGAGCTCAGTAACTTCTGTCTCCCGCGGGACTCCAAGAAAAGGTTCCACTGGCAGACGTAAGGAGAAAGAGACGAAAACAGTAAAAATGAGAGAAAGCAGAGAAGAAAGGGATCCTACCTAGCCAGTCTAGATATTTTGCAAAGACGGCATTTGTCAGCACAGATGGTAGCCTCCTAAAACAAGCATTTGCAATGCAATAGGTCTCGCATTATGAAAGGTTGAGCTATTGGTCTTGTAAATGACAATTTTTTATTGATGTGTTGGTTTTGAAAATAGCTAAATTAATAGCTTTGTCATTTACAATGCCAATAGTTATAACTTTCGCAAATGTGACACCTATAGCATTTATAATGCAACATGTTTTGTATTTACGTGACTTAGATGTATTGATATTACAAATACAATGGCTTAAAAAAAAATTAATACTTAAATAAAAGTGATTGTAATTTATAATGGCAATAGCTTAAACTTTTGTAAATAACGTTTGTGAAGATTATTTTCAGTGTATTTTATTGTGATGAAAATCCACGAACAGAAGTGAAATATTAACATATTTTTGTGATATTTGTAATAAAGCTTGAAACATTGAGAGAACATATTTGAAGCAGTTGTTGTTGAATGGTTGCACTGATTGATGCTGTGATGGTGCTGAGTGATGCTGGGGTTGCGCTGAGTGATGCTGTGGTGGTGCTGATTGGTGATGTGGTGGTGCTGAGTGATGCTGTGGTGGTGCTGAGTGATGCTGTGGTGGTGCTGAGTGGTGCTGTGGTGATGCTGAGTGATGCTGTGGTGGTGCTGAGTGGTTCTGTGGTGGTGCTGAGTGATGTTGTGGTGGTGCTGAGTGGTGCTGTGGTGGTGCTGAGTGATGCTGTGGTGGTGCTGAGGTGGTGCTGAGTGGTTCTGTGGTGGTGCTGAGTGATAATGTGGTGGTGCTGATTCATAATGTGGTGGTGCTGAGTGATGCTGTGGTGGTGCTGAGGTGGTGCTGAGTGGTGCTGTGGCGGTGCTGTGGTGGTGCTGAGTGATAATGTGGTGGTGCTGATTCATAATGTGGTGGTGCTGAGTGGTGCTGTGGTGGTGCTGTGGTGGTGCTGTGGTGGTGCTGGGATGGGGCTGAGTGATGCTGTGGTGGTGCTGTGGTGGTGCTGTGGTGGTGCTGAGTGATGCTGTGGTGGTGCTGAGTGATGCTGTGGTGGTGCTGAGTGGTGCTGTGGTGGTGCTGAGTGGTGCTGTGGTGGTGCTGAGTGATAATGTGTGTGAGACTTGGCCCTTTCCCCAGAATTTTTTCGCTTTTTATCCCCTGTTAATTTAGAATGCCCCTATTGAAACAACAGTGTGTAGGTCTTGTGTGGTGGAGAATGCCCTGTTTAGTTTAAAACTAGTGTTGAAATGCAGGTACCTTCTACACCTAACATGGCCGCCACAGACCACTGCTGCAGCAGCGTGGTTTAGAGGGCGCATTCTAGTAGCCAGGGGCAGGCTGGAACCCTCAGGCAATGTATCCATCTTAGCCTGCCAGCCTGTCCACAGGTAGAATGGTGGAACCTCCGGAAGCCTCTGGAACCTTCTGGAAGAGGTGAGGTGACACCAACTGACACCAACTGACACTACCAACTGTCAACTGGCACTATAAAAGGAAAGGGAGGGAACTTTCCTGAGGAGAAGAAGGGGAGAAGCTGAGGGGAAGACCTGGGGAAGTACCTACGCAGGAGGATAGGCAGTGGGGGTCAGGGCAGGGTCTTATGATGCTGGAATGACAGGGCCTAGTGTGCTGCTTTGCAAGTGTTGAGGTATCCTGTTCCCCCCCCACTGACCTAGCCCCGCGGCAGGGAACCCCCAGGGACCACTTGAAGGGATTGGCTGAGAAGAACTTGGAACACCAGCCACCAATTTATCCCCCCTTCAAGGAATAAGAAACTAAGCAACTAAAACAAGGAACAAGAAACCAAGCAACTAAACTAAGGGCGCAAGAAACACCACGCCGAGAAGAAAACTAAATCCTCACAGGACTAATAAGGACTAAACCAGGTATTTGCGCTGAGATCCTCCCCTGCGCTCCTTGAGGACACCTGTGTTCCCTTTGCCAACTTGCCACTGTTAGATGGCTGGTCCTGTGTAAATTGTCTTTACTTTAAACCCACTGGGGAAGCGCTAGTGAAGAAACTGCACAACAGGGCTGCCCTAGGTGAAGCGCTGAGAAGTTGAAAAACTGTGGCCTGAGAAGTGCTATAACCTGCCCCCTCATCTGCGCTGAGAACTGTGTGGAGGATTCCCTTGAGCCTGGGCAACCTTGTGAGGCTAGCGCCGAAAACGGGACCCCGGGGGCACCTGTCGCGCTCTGTGTCGGCGTCCGGTGAATCCTGGGATAAGTGAGAGCGCAGTGCTCCTTCCCGGTGCCAGCGCGCTAATTCCCCATTGAATTGTGGGACTGTGGTGAGAGAAGGGGCTGAGGATTAAGCAGGCCCGGAGCGGAGTCGCTTTTCCCCCGCGCATGCGCAGTGGAGGCCGGGGGTGTGGAAATTGACGTCGTCACTCTCGGCTGAGGAGCGCTGTGAGGAGGCGGCTTCGGCGAGTGATTGCGTCTGACCTGCGCGCCGAGGGACAGATCCGGGTGTGAGGAGCAGCCTGTCAAGCGGCTGATGCGCTGTGTGTAGCGCTCCGGTTCTGTTCTCTCCGGAGGCGGAGAGACCGAGGGTGTGTGAAGAGAAGCGGTCCCAAGGTACAGGGGGTGGGCGGAAGATCCGTCTGCCGGCCCCCTTCTCAAGTAAGCAGGGAGGAGTGTGGGGTAGCGTGGGAGAGCTGGTCAGGCCTCCTACGCGTTCAGCTTCTTCCCTCCACTGTCCATAATTAAGAACAAGAGGAGGAGAGCCTGGGAACGAAAGTCTTAACAATTAAAATACTGGCTGACTCAAGAAGCCTGATCACCAGTGGGGGTTCCAGGAGCATAAAGTCAATATAAAATCCTTGGCTCTTGATATCTCATGACAGTTTGCCCCCCTTCTTCTACTGGAGTTGAGTTCTTGGATAATCCCAGAAAACTTGCTGTTGGCTATGTAAAGTTGGTATATTTGAATCCTCAGAGTTTATGTAGTAAGAAGAAGGAGGGAATACTGGTGCTGGGGGAGACGAATATAGTACATTGCATAGTATCCATACACAGTATTTCTGGAGTCTAAGCAAGTGCACTGTTGAAGTTTAATTTACATTAACAGACCTGAGAGTGTTAATATTGACTAAATGACAAATGTACTGTAATGTTTTACCTATGCATAGGGAAGGGTAAGATGCCAAGTGCAATGTTCCCTAAGTATAACTCCGGGAAATGCCCAATGCTGGGTAAGGCAATGTTTTATTCTTTATTTAAATAAGTTAGTGACATAAAGAATTGAATGGCCTTACATGAAATGTTTTCCCTTTCATGAGGTAATGTTGATCCTGGCATAAGGGACATGTTGGTTACCTGCTTTAATGAAATGTAGCTGAAATGTTTATGCCTGCTTAGAGTAGGTAACAGAATGTTGATTCCTGGGTAAGGAAATGTGTATTTCTGTTTAAGAGGAGTGATGAAATGCACTGTTGCATATTAGGATGGAATGCCCTATAGGAACAGTTGGTACTGGGTAGTTAAATGTCTAACTCTGCCTAGTGCAATCCCTTTCAGCTATCTAAGAAAACGTTATTCCTACAGGAGTGTGTTTTACAAGTAAAAGTTGATTACTCACCTCCAAAGGGGTAAACCAGAAGATTATTCCGGATTCCTTATTGAGCAACTGTTTATCACTCATGTAAGGTGGAATGGCCTAACTTCTAACGAAGAGTGTTACATGAAATGCCTATGCCTGAGTGTTGAAAGGTTTTACTTCTAAAACTGGAAGGGAGTGTTGCCAACCTAATGCTACGGTTAAATGAAATGTTTTACATATTTAAGGAAAGTGTTCACTCCTTCTAGGAATAACTCATAGAATGGTTTAACCTACACAAGAGGTCATTTATTTATAATGGAATGTTTTGCCTCTTGAGGGTTACTGGCCTGTTGGTCAGGGAGGGTGGTGAGATGTTTGCTCATTGACCATGGAATGTTCCACCTTGGCTGGATGGTCTGATGTAATAAGGCCTAATGGCAAGTTAAGCCCTAAATAAGGAACTGTTTATATTTACCTAATGTGATGTGGCTTGATCTGTTAGGAAGTGTTCTACATTCCTGCCTAATGCCATGTTTAGTTAGAACTAATGGGATGTCTACATAAGGAGGTGTTTACTTAAGGGGATGCCATCCTTGTTGCATGAAATGCATATTCCTGATTGCTGAAATGTTTTCTTCCACGTAGTACTAAATTTACTAGAAAGCCTACTGTTATTTATTGACATGCTTCCTGTTATAATTCCTTAATGTACTACTTTCAGGTGCTGGCTCAGAACAAGGCTGAGGTCAGGCCTGTGCTCTTCAAATATTTATTTATCTAATATTTAATATTTATTGCATATGCAAGATTCATTCATCTAGTATTTATTACAGAGAAATGCAACATAGGTATTTGTAGAGGTAAATTGAAAAGCTAATGTTATAATGAATTTCTTCTACCCTGATCCTGCTCCATCTACTTGATTATCTATCTGAATAAAGTTAACTTGAGTTTTTACACAAACTCACTGGAGTTGTGTCACTAATTGCGTGCCCAGGTTTCTGACTCAGTGGTTGCGTGTGCTGCATGGTTGCTTAACACATATGCTTTCTGATGCCTACCCGCTCGTGCCATGCTACCCTAGGGGACTGGTGACCCCAGTTCCAACATATTGGTGGCAGCGGTGGGATCCAGGACTTGTGACCATGCAGCACCCTCCATTGGGACAGGGTGCACAGCAATTGGGCTGCACAATTATTGTGTGTGTAAGCCAAAGTAATTGACCCCTCCATTGTCTAGCCTGTAGAGTGTATCAAGATCTGTTAGACCTAATCCTGTCACCCACGTCCTGGTATCTTTTCCCAGATTTATCTGAGTCCCCACCTGGCGTACTGGAGTGTTGTCAGGGGATGGGGGTGCCTGTTGGGCGGAGAACCGGGAAGAAGGAACTCCGTACCGCTTTGAGGGCATGGGTAGGAGCCCACCCAGAGGGGAGAGGGGATGGGGGACAGGAGGGGCAGGTCACACCCAGGGAGGCGGGCACACCAGAGAACCTTGGAAGGGGGTGTGTGTCGTCAGAGAGGTTAGAGCATGAGAGGGAGAGTGAGAGCCCTGCAATGGATGAGAGGAAGCTGGTGCACAAGCTTCAGCTAGAAGAGTTAGAGCTGAAGGCCTTGGAATTCTGTGCACCAGGTGCTTCCATGGTGGCAGCGTACCCGAGGTTCGGGGTTTGGACCAGTCACAGGGGGAAGGACCTGGACTGGGGTTTCAGGATCAGGAATTGCCTGACCTGGAGGGTGGGGTACCAGTAACTATGGACCCTACCGGTGTGACTCCCAGGGGTACCTCTCCGGGTGGGAGGGTGTGCGGAACTCTGGGAGGGGGTGCAGAGGGAGGAAAGACTCTCCTCTGGCACCGGTCCAGCCATGGGGTTAAGATCCTGGGTTGGGTGGCTAGGTTCAGGGGTTGCCTGACCTGGCGGGAGGAATCTCTGTATTCAGAGTTCCTCCGGTTGTGACTTCTAGGGGTACCTATCTGGGGAGGAGGGTGCGGAACCCTGGAAGGGGGGTGCAGAGGGAGGGAGGACTCTCCTCTGGCACCGGTCCAGCCATGGGGTTAAGATCCTGGGTTGGGTGGCCAGGTTCACGGGTTGCCTGACCTGGCGGGAGGAATCTCTGTATTCAGAGTTCCTCCGTTGTGACTCCCAGGGGTGTCCCGAGGTGCCCCAGCTGTGGTCACTGGGCCTGGCGTGTTCTTTAAGAGAACACCAGGTTGGGAGACTAGGCTGTCCCGATGTGTCATCTAGGAGTGAGGGTGCGGAACCCTGGGAGGGGGTGCAGGGAGAGGTAAGTCTCGCCCCTGTCACCAATTCAACTTAAGGGTTTAGACCCTAGGTTGAGGAGGAGAGTGGAAAAAGGTACCACGGGCCTGGGGCGACTGCCCCCCACTCTGGGAGAGAGTAAGGGCCAGAGACATCCGGATTGGAGGTCTGTCCTGGCCGCATCCCACTAGGAACACCAGTGGGGTGGTTGGATTAGCGAGGATGTCATGGTGGTATTGGGCCTGCGTCCACCTTTTTCCGCCCCAAGCAGGGAAGCCCGTCAAGGGAATGATCGGTCTACCCTGGCTTTTGGCTGGGGGGGAGATGTGTGAGACTTGGCCCTTTCCCCAGAAATTTTTCGCTTTTTATCCCCTGTTAATTTAGAATGCCCCTATTGAAACAACAGTGTGTAGGTCTTGTGTGGTGGAGAATGCCCTGTTTAGTTTAAAACTAGTGTTGAAATGCAGGTACCTTCTACACCTAACATGGCCGCCACAGACCACTGCTGCAGCAGCGTGGTTTAGAGGGCGCATTCTAGTAGCCAGGGGCAGGCTGGAACCCTCAGGCAATGTATCCATCTTAGCCTGCCAGCCTGTCCACAGGTAGAATGGTGGAACCTCCGGAAGCCTCTGGAACCTTCTGGAAGAGGTGAGGTGACACCAACTGACACCAACTGACACTACCAACTGTCAACTGGCACTATAAAAGGAAAGGGAGGGAACTTTCCTGAGGAGAAGAAGGGGAGAAGCTGAGGGGAAGACCTGGGGAAGTACCTACGCAGGAGGATAGGCAGTGGGGGTCAGGGCAGGGTCTTATGATGCTGGAATGACAGGGCCTAGTGTGCTGCTTTGCAAGTGTTGAGGTATCCTGTTCCCCCCCCACTGACCTAGCCCCGCGGCAGGGAACCCCCAGGGACCACTTGAAGGGATTGGCTGAGAAGAACTTGGAACACCAGCCACCAATTTATCCCCCCTTCAAGGAATAAGAAACTAAGCAACTAAAACAAGGAACAAGAAACCAAGCAACTAAACTAAGGGCGCAAGAAACACCACGCCGAGAAGAAAACGAAATCCTCACAGGACTAATAAGGACTAAACCAGGTATTTGCGCTGAGATCCTCCCCTGCGCTCCTTGAGGACACCTGTGTTCCCTTTGCCAACTTGCCACTGTTAGATGGCTGGTCCTGTGTAAATTGTCTTTACTTTAAACCCACTGGGGAAGCGCTAGTGAAGAAACTGCACAACAGGGCTGCCCTAGGTGAAGCGCTGAGAAGTTGAAAAACTGTGGCCTGAGAAGCGCTATAACCTGCCCCCTCATCTGCGCTGAGAACTGTGTGGAGGATTCCCTTGAGCCTGGGCAACCTTGTGAGGCTAGCGCCGAAAACGGGACCCCGGGGGCACCTGTCGCGCTCTGTGTCGGCGTCCGGTGAATCCTGGGATAAGTGAGAGCGCAGTGCTCCTTCCCGGTGCCAGCGCGCTAATTCCCCATTGAATTGTGGGACTGTGGTGAGAGAAGGGGCTGAGGATTAAGCAGGCCCGGAGCGGAGTCGCTTTTCCCCCGCGCATGCGCAGTGGAGGCCGGGGGTGTGGAAATTGACGTCGTCACTCTCGGCTGAGGAGCGCTGTGAGGAGGCGGCTTCGGCGAGTGATTGCGTCTGACCTGCGCGCTGAGGGACAGATCCGGGTGTGAGGAGCAGCCTGTCAAGCGGCTGATGCGCTGTGTGTAGCGCTCCGGTTCTGTTCTCTCCGGAGGCGGAGAGACCGAGGGTGTGTGGAGAGAAGCGGTCCCAAGGTACAGGGGGTGGGCGGAAGATCAGTCTGCCGGCCCCCTTCTCAAGTAAGCAGGGAGGAGTGTGGGGTAGCGTGGGAGAGCTGGTCAGGCCTCCTACGCGTTCAGCTTCTTCCCTCCACTGTCCATAATTAAGAACAAGAGGAGGAGAGCCTGGGAACGAAAGTCTTAACAATTAAAATACTGGCTGACTCAAGAAGCCTGATCACCAGTGGGGGTTCCAGGAGCATAAAGTCAATATAAAATCCTTGGCTCTTGATATCTTATGACAGTTTGCCCCCCTTCTTCTACTGGAGTTGAGTTCTTGGATAATCCCAGAAAACTTGCTGTTGGCTATGTAAAGTTGGTATATTTGAATCCTCAGAGTTTATGTAGTAAGAAGAAGGAGGGAATACTGGTGCTGGGGGAGACGAATATAGTACATTGCATAGTATCCATACACAGTATTTCTGGAGTCTAAGCAAGTGCACTGTTGAAGTTTAATTTACATTAACAGACCTGAGAGTGTTAATATTGACTAAATGACAAATGTACTGTAATGTTTTACCTATGCATAGGGAAGGGTAAGATGCCAAGTGCAATGTTCCCTAAGTATAACTCCGGGAAATGCCCAATGCTGGGTAAGGCAATGTTTTATTCTTTATTTAAATAAGTTAGTGACATAAAGAATTGAATGGCCTTACATGAAATGTTTTCCCTTTCATGAGGTAATGTTGATCCTGGCATAAGGGACATGTTGGTTACCTGCTTTAATGAAATGTAGCTGAAATGTTTATGCCTGCTTAGAGTAGGTAACAGAATGTTGATTCCTGGGTAAGGAAATGTGTATTTCTGTTTAAGAGGAGTGATGAAATGCACTGTTGCATATTAGGATGGAATGCCCTATAGGAACAGTTGGTACTGGGTAGTTAAATGTCTAACTCTGCCTAGTGCAATCCCTTTCAGCTATCTAAGAAAACGTTATTCCTACAGGAGTGTGTTTTACAAGTAAAAGTTGATTACTCACCTCCAAAGGGGTAAACCAGAAGATTATTCCGGATTCCTTATTGAGCAACTGTTTATCACTCATGTAAGGTGGAATGGCCTAACTTCTAACGAAGAGTGTTACATGAAATGCCTATGCCTGAGTGTTGAAAGGTTTTACTTCTAAAACTGGAAGGGAGTGTTGCCAACCTAATGCTACGGTTAAATGAAATGTTTTACATATTTAAGGAAAGTGTTCACTCCTTCTAGGAATAACTCATAGAATGGTTTAACCTACACAAGAGGTCATTTATTTATAATGGAATGTTTTGCCTCTTGAGGGTTACTGGCCTGTTGGTCAGGGAGGGTGGTGAGATGTTTGCTCATTGACCATGGAATGTTCCACCTTGGCTGGATGGTCTGATGTAATAAGGCCTAATGGCAAGTTAAGCCCTAAATAAGGAACTGTTTATATTTACCTAATGTGATGTGGCTCGATCTGTTAGGAAGTGTTCTACATTCCTGCCTAATGCCATGTTTAGTTAGAACTAATGGGATGTCTACATAAGGAGGTGTTTACTTAAGGGGATGCCATCCTTGTTGCATGAAATGCATATTCCTGATTGCTGAAATGTTTTCTTCCACGTAGTACTAAATTTACTAGAAAGCCTACTGTTATTTATTGACATGCTTCCTGTTATAATTCCTTAATGTACTACTTTCAGGTGCTGGCTCAGAACAAGGCTGAGGTCAGGCCTGTGCTCTTCAAATATTTATTTATCTAATATTTAATATTTATTGCATATGCAAGATTCATTCATCTAGTATTTATTACAGAGAAATGCAACATAGGTATTTGTAGAGGTAAATTGAAAAGCTAATGTTATAATGAATTTCTTCTACCCTGATCCTGCTCCATCTACTTGATTATCTATCTGAATAAAGTTAACTTGAGTTTTTACACAAACTCACTGGAGTGGTGTCACTAATTGCGTGCCCAGGTTTCTGACTCAGTGGTTGCGTGTGCTGCATGGTTGCTTAACACATATGCTTTCTGATGCCTACCCGCTCGTGCCATGCTACCCTAGGGGACTGGTGACCCCAGTTCCAACAATGTGGTAGTGCTGTGGTGGTGCTGAGTGGTGCTGTGGTGATGCTGAGTGATGTTGGGGTGGCGCTGAGTGATGCTGTGATGGTGCTGAGTGATGCTGTGGTGGTGCTGAGTGGTGCTGTGGTGGTGCTGAGTGATGCTGTGGTGGTGCTCAGTGGTGCTGTGGTGGTGCTGAGTGATGCTAGGGTGGCGCTGAGTGATGCTGGGGTGGCGCTGAGTGATGCTGTGGTGGTGCTGAGTGGTGCTGTGGTGGTGCTGAGTGATGCTGTGGTGGCGCTGAGTGATGGTGGGGTGGCGCGGAGTGATGCTGTGGTGGTGCTGAGTGGTGCTGTGGTGGTGCTGAGGGATGCTGTGGTGGCGCTGATTGATGCTGGGGGGCACTGAGTGATGCTGTGGTGGTGCTGAGTGATGCTTTGGTGGTCACATCATGTTCACTCCTATAATATAAGTAGAGCTGTAACAGGCGAAGCGGGCCATGAAACCTCGCAGCTTCCTCTTTGATGTCACACAGGCTTGTGAAGTTTTGGCCACGGGGAGAGAATGTGACATCACGGCCTGGGCTGGGACTTCTTAGTGTGGGAAACCAGGTTCTAATCTCGGCATCTGCTTGCCTTGACACCCTGTGATTCTGGGCAAATCCCGTTATCTTCCAGTGCGTACAAAAAAGCGAATGTGTCCTTGTGTAATATAAATGGTGCCATGTTAAGCCTTCCAATAGCTTCGAGTTTTCAATTTGCTCTATATCAAAACTGCTAAAACACAAAACAAACTGCAAAAAAACAAGTATTGGGCAGACTGGTAGAGCTGTAACAGGCGGTGAATAATCGTGTTTTTTAGAAAGCCAAAGTGGGCCCTGAAACCTCGCAGCTTCCACTTTGATGTAACACAGGCTTGTGAAGTTTCGGCCACGGGGAGATAATGTGACATCACGGCCTGGGCTGGGACTTCATGCTGACCAGTGGGTGGGGTCCACGGTCACTGGTGAGTGGGAGAGGTGGAGGTGGGAGGCAGATGGAGATGCTAATTACACCCTGCACAAACTGCTGAATAAGTTAAATAGGATTAGTCTTTGCTCACATTGGGGGAAAGGCAGAGGTAGAGATGGGGGAATAAAAACAGGCAGTTTTGGCTTTGATGACCACGCGGGCCTTTCCCTTGACTTCAGGCAGTGCTGGAAAACAGTATCTGCACCAGGTGACCACAAACGCACCAGCAGCCCATCCCTGAACTCTTGCCCCTCCAAAACCCTCGTCTTTTGTTAGTCTCACAAGACGTTTGATGCTGGTGTGTGTGTTTTTTTTAATATAAATATTTCAATCAAGCCTCCTCCACACATTTATCCCTGATTGTGTACTGTTAATGTATTGGACAATTTGGTTTATTTTTCCTGAGCGGTATTTATTTATTTCAAGGGTTGCTCTTGTATAGTACCCGAAATAACGACTCGGGCAGCTAGGGCTCTGTGCTTGAGGCACACACCACAAGAAATATTCTCTGCCCTCCCCCCCCCCCCCCGTACGAGCTGGCGCACTGCATGCTCTTTGTTCAAAGTTCATTATTAAGTAGCGGAGCCCCATGCGTACGTTTACAATTACAAAGGGCAAGCGGAAAGAGGAGAATATACTGTTAAAAGGAAACACTCCTATAATATAAGTAGAGCTGTAACAGGCGGTGAATGAGCGCGTTTTTTTTTTTAGAAAGCCAAAGCGGGCCATGAAACCTCGGAGCTTCCTCTTTGATGTCACACTGGCTTGTGAAGTTTCGGCCATGGGGAGAGAATGTGACATCACGGCCTGGGCTGGGACTTCTGAGTGTGAGAATTCAGGTTCTAATCTCGGTGTCGGCTTGCCTTAACACCCTGTAATTCTGGGCAAATCCCGTTATCTTCCAGTGCGTACAAAAAAGCGAATGTGTCCTTGTGTAATGTAACTAGTGCCATGTTAAGAATTCCAATAGCTTCGAGTTCAATTTGGTCTATATCAAAACTGCTAAAACACAAAACAAACTGCAAAAAAACAAGTATTGGGCAGGCTGGTAGAGCTGTAACAGGCGGTGAATGAGCGCGTTTTTTAGAAAGCCAAAGCGGGCCATGAAACCTCACAGCTTCCTCTTTGATGTCACACGGAAAGAGGAGAATATACTATTAAAAGGAAACACTCCTATAATATAGGTAGAGCTGTAACACGCGGTGATTGAGCCCCTTTTTTTTTTAGAAAGCCAAAGCGGGCCATGAAACCCAAGTATTGGGCAGGCTGGTGGCCTGAGAAGCGTCCGTGAAGCAGGGGGCGGGGCAGCGGAACCCTTTGAAGTAGATCACGGCATGGAGGCCATGAAAGTGAAAGCTATTAGGGGGGAGGAGAAGTGTGGCCAGTTTGCACTGCGCACGCTGAGGAAGCCTGTGGGAGGGAGGGTGATGGCTTTAAAGTGGGGAAATGCGCGTGCTTGTGTTCACGTGATTTCACGTGAACTGTCTTAAATCCGCTCGATGGTTTGAGAACCTATTTTGCACACTAAAATTCCCCCTTATCCATTCCTGCGAAATGGGATAGGCTCGACCTAAAAAGTTTAAAACTGCATTTTTTTCACAAACTAAGCAATGGATTGGTCATAGAGTTTTACACTTCTTTTTCACCAGAACAGAATTTGAAATGAACTTATTATGGGTTTTAATCAGGAAGCGAAGAATGATGAGGGCACTCTTTCTGCAGGCTGATGCTCTAATTAGATCTGTGGATTGGTTGGTTTATTGTGTATTTCAGGAAGAGGGGGAGCTGATAATTCCATGACAGGTCATGTTCGGTGGTCACAAGCTCATTTTGTCTTAGGTTCTTTCATTATTTCTGGGAAGTCATTGCTGATAACTGAGAATGAAATCTAGAGGTTGCTCAACAATGGTTGTCTTTTTAGTAGGAAAAGGGAGGAAGGAGTTGGTAGTTCTCCATTGCTGATTGGAGTACGTGACCAATCTTCAGCCTATCAACATCCTTATTTTATATTCTCACAGTCTTCTTCAAGACTGGTAGGTCCGTAAAGGGTACTGCTAAGATAACTTGACCAGGAGTCCCAAACTTGCCAGGACGGTCCTGGTTCTTCCCAACTTTTCCAGCAAATTTACTAAAATGAACACTTCTACTTCTACTTAGAAAGGGGGTCGATTGAAAGCAGAGAGAGGTGAATTTTCATATATTACAGCACAGGATTAGTTAGTGGTTCTTACCAGCATGCAATTCAATCAACACAGATGATACTAGTAATAGTTGCACTGAATTTCAATGAGAGCCTGATTGGTTTTTTTTTTGCTGGTGAGCTGAGCACTGTCATCTAGGTGATCAATGCAAAATTCTGGTCCTTCTTCTGTGTTTGTAGACTATCCGAGTTTTTGGTTTTAAAAATCTGGTTACCGTATGGTAAGAAGTCTTTTAACTCACTACGAGTAAGACACACACAAGGATGGGCTTTTCGTTGAGCTCTACAGAGTTGCACAGCTTCCATGGGCTTTCCAGAATTTGTTTTTTGCTTAAATACTTTCCAAAGCATTATCAATTGCCTTGGCGAAGACCGTCAGGCCACCAAAGAATGCCACAAGCCTTCTGCTTCACTGTCAGGACTCGTAGGCCTCACAGCTGCTTGAGTTTGTGTTCACTCAAAACCAGCATCTCTGTGGTCACTCTGTGAGCGGGATTAGCTCTCAACTGCCGTGTTCCAGTCCTAGTTGTTATTTTCGGAATTTAAGGCATATGGACATTGCTAAGCTTCCAGTGCCATGGCGACTGGAATAAAAGTTTTCAGAAATAAGAGTAGGAGGATTCCTACCAGGGAGCAGTGGGTACTTGAACATATGCTTGAGTTATACAGACAATATACCACAAAATGGCTGACTATTGTAAAACGCGTTGAATGGTTTTATTATACGTAACATCTACCCATTGTCAGTGGCACAGAAAGCACCAAGTATTTTCACAGTTGCTTCTGTGTAGTAACAATATAGTCACTTTTGGTGAATCAGCTACAGTCCTGGCTCATTGCTTACAATGAGCCAACTTTAGCATGGATGGTGAGAGGTCCAACACTGCATCTTTGTATTTGATGTCTGGGACAAAAACGCAGCAGCAAGTGTGTGTGCACAAGTGTAGACAGCATGCAGATAATAAGGACGCTTGAAAGAGTCGGGTTGACTATAGGGATGGCTCCAGCCAGGCAAAACTAGCGCTCCCATCAAGGGCAGGTGATTATGATTGCTGTGTAACTCGTGCTCACCCTTGGGTAGCTTGGCACTGAACTGTCAGTCTCACTAAGGAGGAAATGAGTAAAGCAAAGGCACTGAAAGCCCTTACAATAAATACACTGAGTGTCACAAAAGAGAATTCGCACAGGATGTACATAAAAATGATATATTCAGCACACATATTCAATCATAATAACATGACCATAATATACTTTTGGGCATAAAACACATTCAGAAAAATTACTAGCAGTACTAGGCACACTCGTATTGTTATGATTTCAATATTATGTACACTGTGGACAGTTTCTAATCTACCCCTCCCTTCCAATTGAGAGAGCAACCTTATGCAGTGTACGAAATTAAAATTGTACACCTACATTAAAATGGAACAATTTTTAGCAGCATCCTGGGTCGGAGCCGTGCAGAAATACCCAATGTCAAAAGGTATTGTGCTTTTGGCAACAATTAACATATAATGCAGCACCGCCGTCAGTATTGTGAATCACATGTGGTCCACACATGATCACTCCCGCTCACACACACATACTCTGCACCACTACGTGGTCGACAGACATCAGCCAGTCTGTACGGCACGCTGTAACACACACATACATACTCAGCACCCTAATGGGGTACCACTGGTACCCAGAAGGACAATGATTTACCCTCTGCAGATTCTGTGGCCCAAACCTCCCTCCATCCTCTAGTTCACTCAGATTGGCCTATACCCCCGGATGGAAGATAACCAACTCCGCCTTCCGGACACTGAGCTGGACGCAGCCAAAGTCACACTTAGTCTGGGTCCTCGGGAAACAGGTGGGAATATGTAACATGTTTGTGTAGAAGAGTAGGGACTTTGGGACGGTGGGTCCCGGGGAGGTTGAGCGCATACATTAACTCAGCGATGATCACCACACTTTAGGGCTAAATCAGTATCTCGGTGACACATTAGGACCCTACATCGTCAGGTCTAGTAGTGGGAATATGTAACAGTTTCAATTAGGAGGTAGACGTAAACAAGGGAGGAGCAAAGTTCACCCACAGGTCTCAAAACACAGTCGCTTGTCCCGCTTCCGAACTGTCTCAGAAGTGTTTCTTCATCCCATTCAATCTCTCTCCCTACTACCTGGTGCCAAGACGTCTTTGGGAGGGGCCAGGTGTGGAGAGGGCAGTTGGTCCACCGCGGTGAGGTCAACAAGGGAATAACTGATGAATGAGGAGTAACACAGGGGAGTCTTTCAATGGGATCAGGGCCCCCGATCTCTAAACGATGACAAGGGTCGTACCCAGGCAATCCAGGCACAGCACTTTGTGTGCATTAGTATGAGTTGCACCAAGCACTTCAGATTTCAGACACGATGAGTTACAAATTCTGCACCTCCTGGGAAAGAAGGTACAATGACTGGCACACATTGACATGGATTGCACCATCCAATTCTGGTTAGACACCTCGAAGAGATGCAATTCTGTACTTACGTGGAGAGGAGGCCCCATCCTCCAGTGCATGATGTTACATCTGCACCGGACCAGTCCAATCAGACACACAGGCACAAGTTCAGCAGAGCTACATGAAGTAGAATGAGGCACTACTCTGGGTACCCGACCCACCTCCAAGGGTTGCACCCTGTGAATCGGACAAGGCATGCAATGAGCACACATTCAGCGTTTTGCACGAGAGAGATGCAGCACGATCGATGAAACAGGCCTCACGGGGTCCCGCAACCAGTGAATCTGCTCACCACCAACTATACACTTATGAGTGTTGGAGTCCCTGCAGTACAGGAACCACATGTCTTAGATGCGAGCACGATTTCTAGGGCCCCGCACTAAGCAATCCAATCTCCAGAGACAAGTCTTACTTCCACGCTTGCACCATGCTACCATCTGAGATTCAGTAGCAGAGGTGGGCACTTGAGAAGGCACCTCTCTCCTGATGTCACAGATAGATGGTGTAGATCCCTCCCACGAGATCTTTGATGTCTCTGTGATGTCTAGGAGAACAGGAGGCCTGCGGTCAGGCCCTTAA
The DNA here is from genome assembly GCF_964263255.1 of Lissotriton vulgaris. NCBI lineage: Eukaryota > Metazoa > Chordata > Amphibia > Caudata > Salamandridae > Lissotriton > Lissotriton vulgaris. The sequence continues at coordinate 1,483,826,160 of NC_141693.1, forward strand.
ACAGCACACTTTAGGATGCCACACTTCAGCAGGTCCTCAGCCCAGGCCTGGCTCTATTCGGACAGTTCTCCTCCATTTGCACAACAGAGTCATCTGAAAATATGCACCACGCAGTCTGGGTTCTCAAGTCCCACATGTCCACAAGTGTATCTCACCCCAGCTGAAGGATGGAACCTGTAGTTATAATGCTGTGTGTCTGAAGTTCGGGTGGTTTAGGGATTTTTGCTTTGAATCACAGATGTCTCCCCTAAATTGTAGGCCTGTCTTCCATGGGGCTGTGGAATGCAGATCTTCATCTTTATTGGGGCCCTGATCCAGCGCCTACAGGTTAAGTGTCACAACCTCTATCTTCAATCTATCCCATTCGCCCTCAAATAGCAGAGGTCTGCAGTTCCTGTAAGATTCGCATAGTTTATGGCTGTTGATTGGGGAATTCACAGATGTGCTCTCCCCGACCCCTGGTGTCCACTGGAGCCAGACACCACATTCCCCCGAGACAATTTGGTGCGTGGAAATGTCCATATTCTAAAAGTGGCATTTCTACCAATGGAAAAGGTTTGGCACTGCGAGCCCATTGAAATTAAACATCTTTAAACATTATGAGGCTGCTCCACTGTAATTCACTACTTCCTCATGTTAACTATGGGGAGAGCAGGCCTCATAGGTAGTGAAAGTGCACAGAGGTTTCCCTCACAACCTGGGCACATGAGCGCTATTGCGCACCCCGACCTGCGATGGCAGGAGGGCCACAGTTCTCAGCACCAGTGAGGCAAGTGTGCCCGCTCAAGTCTGCACAGCAGACTGGACATGGATTTAACTAACACAAGTGTCTTTGCGCACACACAAGCCTGCTTTGGCAGGTGGCACACGCATTCCCGGGTACCCTAGATGCGGTTGTGTACTCACAGTGGCCAAAAATGGGCTGCCCATGACTTTACTCACAATAAATGCCAGTGCTCGCCCACCGGTCTGCAATAACAGATCGACCTGTGTTTCAGAACATATAATCAGCACTGCTTCCCAACGTGGATAGGAAGGGCGCGCGCGTTTTCACCTGTATTTACAATGTGAAAGTGCCCAGAGCACGGGGGCCCCATATGAGAATCAGCAAATCTCAGGAGGAAAAAGAGAAAATGTACTGGGAACGCTACCTGACTAGTATCAGGTCTAACGGAGACAGTAAGAAACAAAGGAGATAAAACTCTAAAAAGAGAGAGAGAAGAATGGGGAGGTATATGGAAAAAGAGAGAAAAAGATGGAACAGACAGTAAAACAAGAGAATGAGATATAGTTGTAGATACAGAGAGAGACAGAAGGACAGCGAAAAACAGAGATGGGTTGTGATATGAAAAGGGAGAAAGAGGTGCTGAGGTGGCGAGAAAGGAATAAGAGTAGGTTACAGGGAGCTTCGAAAGAGAGAGATTGCGGGAAAGAAAGGGAGAAGAGGGTGCAGTGGGGAATATTGGCTGTCAGCAGTGAGGAGGGGTGAGAAAGCGAGTAAGATAAATGAGGTGACAGACTGGAGACACAATACACCCGGGCCTGGGCTGAAACGACCTGTCTCCTTCGCTCGTTTCAGACTAATAACGTGAAGACAGGTACACGTGTCCCCGGGAGTCTGGGGGAGGGGGCGGAGAGTGACTGTGAAGGAGGATTGCTTGTGACTGCAGCGGGGACCACATGTAATCCGTACAAGGCCCGCAGTACCATCCCCCGCAGGCTCCGACAGATGAATGCACCGACAGAGAAATCAAGGGAAAACATGGTATGTTCAGGCAGCACCCAATCATGCTACAATGCATGCATTTCAAGGCTCAGCCAGCCAACTCCTCCCAGGCATGCTATCAAAGCAACAACAAAAAACAAAAAAAAACAGATTCCACCTAGCAACACATTTCCAAGCATGTTACCATACATGAACCCCAGGACCAGGTCAGGCTGCCTCTTCCAGGCATGCTGTCATGCAGTTATAGGGACTTCAGAGAGCAGCCAGCAGGTCTCTCGGGCATGCAACCCCATGGCAAGCACGGGCCAGCGGCCTCTTCCAGGCATGCTCCTGTACAGAGAATGGGAATCGATTACCCAGTGAACCAACGCCCTCCAAGGCATGCGGACCTTCCTGACCCTCCCAGGCATGCTAAAACATGGGTTGGCATACACAAAAAAGCCCAGCTAAAGTCAGGGGAAAGTGGTAGAGTGCGCCTCCTAAGAGCATGGAGGCAGACATCCTCATGTTTGGAAGAAAACTAAAGAACATTGAATAATAGAATAATAAAAAAAAAGACAAGATGTATCTAGGTTACTTTTGAAGTGTTCATATACGTGAAATGTCTCGGGGGTGATACCAACTCTGCCGGACAGCCCTATTGACCAATAGCTAAAGCCAGCTGAATCTCATTAGACAATGGATGAAAGGCGGGGGGGGGGGGGGGGGTGGAGAGGAGGGGTGTAAGAGTGTTGTACGGGTGTGTAGTGTGTGATACAGCTAAAACGGTCTAAAGGAGAAACCTAAAAATACGGGGCAGATTTACAAGCCCCTTGCATCGCCGGTGCATCGCGTTGCTTGGCGCACGGATGGCGCAGCCTACTAAGGGATATTTACAAGCTCAGGTAAAGTCACCCTGCGTGACTTAACCTGTGCTTGTAAATATCGCCCCTGTTCACGCAGCACTTTGCGTGTTAGGGGCGGAACATGGGTGTTGCTGTTCCCACGCAACACCCATGTCCACTGATGCATTTCCAGATTTACGAGAAATCTTAAACCTGGAAATGCGTCAGTTTGCTGCGCCACCGTAGGGGTGGCGTAGCCAAGCGAAACGAGGAGAAATGTTTTCAGTTCTCCTCGTTTTTTCCTCTTTCAATGCGTGCTGCATTCTACAGCACGCATTGAAAGAGGATAATGCCTGCAGTGATTGCTTTCGTGAAGGAAGGGGCCCCTTCCTTCACAAAAGCAATCACCCCATGGCACAGGCATCCTTGCACCATGGTGCAAGGGTGCCTGCGCCGGCGAATGGCATCTATTTGTGCTCCAGCGCCGGGGAGAGCACAGGCATGCAACATATCATTGTGGATATGTTGCATTCCTGTGCTCTGAAAGTGCCGCAGCCAGGCGCAGCCAAAGGGCTTGCGGTGCGCGCTGCAGCACTTCCTTGTAGATCTGCCCCACGATATTTAATGAATTGTTCAGCCCCATTTTAAAGACAAATATCTCACGGGCTGACCTTTATCATTTGAGTCTGTGGATCACAATACATTTGTTTTGTTGTTCTTTAGTTGCAGTTCTCTCTGGTTAATAAATGGGGTGATTTTTTTTCCAAGTAGGAGGCCACAACTACAGCTCCCACATAGCACTGCCAAGGGTTTCAAGAGAACGGTCCATAGCTGGACACCGCTCTGACCTCTGAAGGACAGGGCAGTCTTCACCGAGGACCCCTGACTGACAGCTGTCCACGGCCAGATCCCTGTAGATTCTTCCGCTGATCTCCTGTCTCCATCACCGGAAACCACGACTGCGGCGGCTTTTTATCTCTCAAACAAACACCGAAGCAGGTGCAGGAAGCGCCACGGCGGGGGCTTCAATGCTGCAGCGCGCCGAGAGGCACGGGACGCCGCGCGCGCCATCCACGCCTCATCCGCGCTGAGCCACGTGAACATGGCGCCCGCGGGGCCTCATTTATTCCAGAGCCGACCCGACCTTAATTACCAAACTGGCAGCGGCGGCGAAGTTAAACGAGGAACAGGCGTAACATGACTGCGCTTATCAGGCCTTACAAATAGCAATAAGGAGGGGGGAAGTGGCGGGCGAGCGGAGACGAAGTATTGATCCAATATATTCACCCCCCTTCACTCGGCCTAATGCAAGAGCAGATAAGCGATCTCCAGGCTCAAGGTCCATGTAGGATATCTCTGTGCGACTCCCGGTCCCAAAGAGTCTGTAAGACCTGATGCGCAGGAGCAGCAGTGGCGGCCCGTGAAGCATAGCAAATGCCTCCCAAACTACGGGTCAATTAGTTAAATACAGCAATATTCAGGGCTCAGTGAGCCCTTGAGATTCCAGCGCCCCGGTGCCACTGTACCTGCCGCACCATCGATAGCAGCGACGATGTTTGTAGACGATAAATGGCACAGTTCTTACTATTTGCCCCTTTCACTACCCCTTGTTCACTAGCTCTGTCTCTTCGTGCCCGCCGGGATCAAGGCTGGCCGCCGCACGGTCTGCAGAGCATCATCTGAAAGACTTCTTCCCGTCTGATGTTCAAGTCCCAGGAACTCACTCCACGGCAGGAGGCGCGCGACCCAGGTCACCGCACGCTCAGAAGGAAGTGGTGCTAGGAGGCTGCTGGGAGTTTGCAAAGGAGCTGTGGTGTCACCCCCCGCCGAGCTTCTGGCATCCCATTACAAGCCACTGACTAGTGCAGGTGAAAGGAGCCGTGAATCTAGTGACCGGAAGCTGCATTTGCCACTGGTCGACTTCTCCCTCCCTGCTAGAGCTCAGGAGGGTGAAAAAGTGACCATAGATAAAAGTGGTCCTTATCGTAAAAGATGAATTTCTCTAATCTTCAACCTCCAAGGACCATATATTGATGAGACACAGGTGAGGACGTTGCAGTAACGCCTGAAGAAGACAGTCTTCTAACACGGACAAGACCTGCTGGGAATGCTATGCTATTAAAATATTGTGCATTACACTGTAGAACTTTGAAAATGCTGGGCTCTCTCTCTATTGGGCCATAGTTTGATGGTCAGCCCAGGTGTTACCAATCTGTCTCCAGGCCCGGACTGGCCGTTGCGGGCACCGGGCAATCCCCTGGTACATCGCAAGGGTGGGGGCCGGTTTTGGGCCCTGGGGGCCATTTTTGTTACAAAATCGGCTGAAAACCGGTCCCAGCAAAGAGCTCAGTCGCACCCCCTGGGGGCCGGCCGAGCACTTTGCCAGGGCCGGTTGGTTCTCATTCCGGCCCTGTCTGTCTCCTTGACGTCACACAGAAATTCAGGATCGACATTGGCCAGAAAATGTGCCTTGCATCCTCATGGTACCCCAAACACCCTTCAGGGGCCACCGGGGTTACTTACAACCACCTGCTATGCCTACCCAAAAATGAAGAGTCGGTCAGACTGTAGAGAATACAGACATACTTTTATTAGCAATACCCTGCAGAGGAGTCCAATCTGACCAGCACCCTAAGATGTCTGCAGAGGGACTGACCCCCCCAACAGTCTACAACACGTAAAGATTCTTCCCCAGAGCCTCCAACCACGCCCATGATGGAAAGTTACCGGCCTGGGCCGAACATGAATAAAGAGGGCAAAAATGGATGAGCTACCACCAGCCAAATGTGTACACAGTAGCGGTCGGCAGTAGGTGTTTCTATAGGGCGGTGACGTGGGCAGGAGGAGGGGCAGGGTGGGGGGAAATAATGTATGGATTACGGAGTTTTACAGGTAAGTAAACATTTAAATACATAAAACGAATTTCGTTGCGCACACTGCATCACCAAATGTGATGCAGTGCGCGCAACGAAATTCGTTTTATGTATTTAAATGTTTACTTACCTGTAAAACTCCGTAATCCATACATTATTTCCCCCCACCCTGCCCCTCCTCCTGCCCACGTCACCGCCCTATAGAAACACCTACTGCCGACCGCTACTGTGTGTACATGCTATCTGTGGCTCAAGGTTACTGTGCTGAGCCTCAGCGTCTCTTAACGTGGGAGCAGAACTAACCACTCAGATAGGTATGCAAGGGCAGAATGGCCTATTCATTAGTAAGTCGAGAAACAGCCTTGAACAGAAGAGAAAATAATAACGAAATACAGTGTTCTGCTGAGGCAAGCAATACAAGTAATGAGGATGCACCATTTTACTGCCATTACCTGGGGGAAGCCTGCTGATCAAGGGCGAAGCACTACCTGCTCGCTCCAATGCGCTAAACTCTTCGAGCTACAGGACTGCTCCTGTGCAAAGTGAGCCCTCGCGGGTGATACTGCTTCAGCTACAACGTTGGGTACTCCAAGTCCCAGAAGCCCCTGCCACCACCCGCGCCTCTTAAGGCGCTCTACACTCCCGCTGCACGAGACGCGCCATTTCACTGCCATCACCTGGGGAAAGACTGCTGACCACAGGCGAAGCGCTGCCTGCTCACTCCAATGCGCTAAACTCTTTGAGCTACAGGACTGCTGTCATGTGAAGGGAGCCATCGCGGGTGACACCGCTTCACCTACAATGTTGGGGACTTCAAGTCCCAGAAGCCCCCGCACACCACCCACACCTCTTAAGGCACTCTATACTCCCGCTGCGCGGGACACAACATTTCACTGCCATCACCTGGGGGAAGTATGCTGACCACAGGCGAAGCGCTGCCTGCTCTCTCCAACGCGCTAAAATCTTCGAGGTACAGGACTGCTCCTGTGGGAAGGGAGCCATTGCGGGTGATACTGCTTCACCTACAACGTTGGGGACTCCTAGTCCCAGAAGCCCCTGCCACCACCCACGCCTCTTAAGGCGCTCTAAACTCCAGCTGCGCGAGACACGCCATTTCACTGCCATCACCTGGGTAAAGACTGCTGACCACGGGCGAAGCGCTGCCTGCTCGCTCCAACGCGCTAAACTCTTTGAGTTACAGGGCTACTCCCATGCTAAGGGAGCCATCGCGGGTGACACCGCTTCACCTACAACGTTGGGGACTCCAAGTCCCAGAAGACCCTGCACACCACCCACGCCTCTTAAGGTTGTCTACACTCCTGCAGCACGGGATGCACGCATGCGAAGCCCGGGCCAAGGGCTGGCCCGTCCTTGCCCATCATTGCCAGGAGGAGGCAGGGCAGAGCCCCCCACTTGCCTTCGCATCTAGGGCCAAGTCATCCTTTTTCTGTTTCTTTTTAATTTTCTTTTTGTCTGGGCCTACATGCGACCTTGCCTTACTGACTCTGTGGACTTTGTTCTTACTTGACCGCTGAGGATCTTCCAATTGCTCCCCCTTTGACAAAACCATTCTTCCCCTGTTGTTGAAGGCCACAGATTCGGAGACGCATTTTGTGAAAGTACTTTAACCATTTTTGGCAATAGTGCTTACTATCTACTGAGGGAGCAGTTTGGGGAAAAAGGAAAATTATGGAGGGCGGGGGAGGTAATTGGGGATCTGAGCAGTTAAAGGGAAGAGGGCGAAGAGGACACCTAAACACCAGGGCAGCAATTGTGTACTTGACCGGATAGATACTCTGATGAACGAGTGCGGGTCATTTTAGAGGGGACCTAGACTGCGCCCAGCACCTCCGGTGTCCCAATAGATGGAACACTGTTAAGCCCTAGACCACACTGCCCCCCAGTTATTCCAACAATGTTTCAAAAGCAATCCCTCATTCAAGAGGGTCACCACAGTATCCAACAAGCCAGCATTAATTAATAAGGATACACCTCAATCTCATATTACCTCCACTGATAATACCAGTTAAAAAATTCTACCCTTAGAACCAGTAATTCACTGTGTGAACAGATTTTCACCCCTTGAAGTCTTTAGTGTCGATCAAAACGAAGCTGAGGTTGTGTCATCTACCCCTGGGTTGATGGGTAATCTTGTGACAAACTGCTCAGAAAATTAATCAGAGCCCTCGGACACCAAATTGATCCTACAACAATCACTTAGAGATGAAATTGGAACACTAAAAGCTATGGTGGAAGGTCTCACCACCTAATTAAAACACTATTAGGTGCAGTTCAGCCTTGCACACAGCTTTATAGTCTTGTAAATAGCAATAATCCATCCCTCACATTTAACGATGTACCATTACAGAAACCAGTACCTTTTCGCATAAGACATATCTCTAATGGCCTCATTCCATCCTACTCAGCCACCTCTTCTACTTCCACTCATACACAAGTGAGAAACGACTCTTTAGCTGCGAAAAAGAGCAGTTTGGACATCCCTATACAAGATAAGCTTATGAAGTTAGCGGCCCCACAGTATTTCTCAAACAGCTATAGAGCAGCACAACCAGGGCAAGTTCAACTCCCTATGTATGGAAGCCGAGACAAGCCGCACCTTCCAGTCTAGTTAACTAGAACTAGCCTGCAGCAACCCAAATCAATTCTCATGACCAACGTCCCGAAACTTAATATCAAGAATACCCACGAGAATCCAGACTCCTTGATAAATAAAGTGACTCACTGGATTCGGCACGTCAGGGGCTTACGATCAGTGATTAGAGACAACATTCCAAGAGCACGGAGGTGTTCTCTACCGACACGCCAATTAGACAACATCGAGATTACCCTACGGGGGACGGTAATGGCAGAGAATCTCCTTGCTTTAGTATTTCGTACATGCGCCCCCGATGAGTCTTTCATCCAATTTAGGCCTCTTTCAACACTTGAGCATGGTAGGACACAAGTCACACAGCCTTTACCGGCCTTGGTAAGCAGCTCTTATTTAGAGACTATTGACTGACTATGGGAAGCAGCATTTTACTGTTCTGATCCATCCATTGTGGTATATAGCTCTAACCATACAGCTAGCCCCCTAGCCACTCCCAGTTCTTCTGCTTCTCCAAATTGTACTGGCGATTGCCCACCATGTAGACCTTCTACTTCCATTTTGGAAGAGCAAACATCTGACAACTGCATGCACGTAGCCTCACAATCGTTATACCATCAGACAGGCAACACCTGCACTCCCATACAAAGCACTGTCCCCTGTCAAAGGTTCCTACAGCGATTGAAGATCTTTCTTGGAATGTAGCGGGCCCTAGCAGTAAAATTCCCCAGCCCCATTGCAACCAACTAGTGGAAGGCTTTGACGTATGTACTTTTCAGGAGACATGGACCTTAGTTCCTATTTATAAAGTAGGCTATACCTGCTTCCACACACCCGCAATATAGACGGGAAGGGGGCACCCATCGGGGGGTCTCACTGTCTGGATAAGGATTGCCCTGGATTTTCTAAATATTCCTCAAACAAGTTCAAGCCCAGACATCATTTGGCTAAGTGTTAGAGGACCCAGAGGGGGACCGACAATTGAACTTCTTAACGTTTATGCAAGAGGGACCAAGGGAGGCAGACCATCAGCCACTTTGGCAGCATTAGATGAATGTCTAGCTAACTGCCCACCTCAGGCAATTGTGATAGTCATAGGGGAATTCAATTGCACCTTTGAACCCCTGGCCCAGGAAGACTGAAGAACCGGGTTTTAGAACCCAGCGGCGCCAGGGGAAACACCCGATGTCTTCGAGTTCACCTGTCTTGGCATACAGAGACACGGGATACTTCTTGGTGGCGCCAAAGATCACATGTATTGGCTGCAACCAGGAACAGAAGTCTACGAAGCACGACACGGGTGGTTCGCTAGAGACTGCACAATTTTCGTATTGCGAGACATCGTCTTTTATGCTAAAAATCACATTCATGACTAGCACTAATTATTTACAAGCTATCCAATCACAGTTGACATTGCAAAAGGTATCACATAACGACAAGCCCACTTTTCAGTCATCCAGCCCACCATCAATTACACGGGAAGGCCCAACATTCTTGCTCGGACAGGCCGGACAAACCCATAATAAAAGGACCACAACCCAAACCATAAATAGGCCATGAAAGAAGGAACAGAAACAGATGAGAAGCAAGATAGAAAGGTGTGTGCGTGTACCATAAACTCAGCAATGTCCTGCTCTTTGATCTCTATCTTGACCAGCTGCCGGACCAGGAACTGGCTCAGCAAGTTAGCTTGGGCAACAGAGTCAGCTCACTCGGGTCACACAGGAGTCAGCTAAAGGTGTACGTGACCCAAAGACTCGTTCGGCCGTAGTCATCGGCCTATGTGAGGGCAACCACAAAATGGCTGCCGTACACAAAATGGAACCCGAAGGTTCAGAACGAAATCCCTAATTTCATAGTAAATCCATCACTGGAACATGACGAAAACACTCGTACATACCGCACTCGTCATTTGCGGTTCGCTATTACCAAAATCGTCACGATACGACGACCTTTATGAAACTGGTTTAGAATCACAGAACCTCAAACCCTCCTTTTGCCCTTACATAGGCAATAACCTAAACTCACGTCAGTCTGAATCCAGGTCTATATTCATCAGATCATCAAGATGTTGCTGTAGCATCATCCTATTACTTAGTAGCTCTCTCTGGACAGGTCTCCTCGCACACGAAGTAGCACAAAGGCCACACATAGCAGGAGCACACTGTACACAAAGACAGAACAGGAAAAGAATGGCCAAAACCATCAGAATCTTCCATCCCCAAGTGGATAACAATCCCCAAAACTATCCCATTAACGACCAATCTCCTTCGTCCATGTGTATAGACTCGGAGATCTTATGTATCTTGGAAATGGCTTGGTACACTGTTGGAGCGTTGTCTGGAATGAAAACGCAGCAGCTCGATTGAATCAATTTACATACCCCTCCTATATCTGCAAGTATGACATCTAACGCAACTCTGTTCTGAAGAGTCATAAGGCGATCCGACTGGAGCTCAGCAGTCAAGCTACTAAGGGCACTGGCAGTCTCAACTGTGGTGGACTCAACCACTCTCGTCAAGTGCCGTATGTTCCTGCTGTTAACCATTGGTCCCCAAAACGGCAGAAAACCCTTCAGAAAATCTCCCAATTCTTGTCCAGCGGTATCTTCCTTACTGAAGACACCTCTAACAACTCTCGTCTTATGGTAATCTGCCGCAGCTGTATACGTGGGAGGCACAGGAACGAGACATAACATGTGCCCGAGAAATCAGGGGGCAACCATGAATATGCTCTATCGTAACAGACAAAATAGGTACCCTTAGCTGCTAAAAACAATGGGGAAGTCTGGGACGCAAAAACATACATCTCAGTGCAAACACTCTTCCCTAATTAAGCTCTCGGATTCTTGCCATTGCCTTGCAGACAAAAATGACCATGATGGGGTACGATACAAATCGGAGACGATCTTTTTGTTTGCTGGTTTCCACTCAGACGAACACCATATCCAGTCACGTTCCATCCAATATACGTCTCATCTCTCAGGATAGTCTCATACGAGTCAATTCCTTTAATCATATCTACTATACCCTTGACTAGAGCACTATTCTTTGGACTGTCTTTCACAGAACGTAGGGGGTAAACTTCATGAGCATAGATGAACATCAATCTGTATGCCCACACAGAACCATTGTAGCTGAAAGGCAGGACCAGGTAAGGAATACCTTTATCGGTAGTATGAGGCATAAGGCCACACACCCAACAATTAGTGGTGTTCACTACTAGCTGGTGTTGGTGCAAAAGTTGAACAAAGGAGTTATTTATAAATTCTAGTCTTCTAGTGGACTCATGTTCAGGAAAAGGGTGAAAAGAATGCGAAGAAACAGTAGAAGAAGATATGGGTTGTGTAGTGGGTGCAATCGTCACCTGAAAAGAGAGTAATATAGCCCACCAAGAACATCATTATGCTAAGTAGCATCAGAAGGCACATTATTAGAAAACATTTCCTACTCAATATTCTACACAATTTGGTCTTAAAGTTCATTTCTTCAACAGGTCTCTCCATCTCGAAAAACTCCATCCTCTAACCGTGCTGTTCGCGGCAGTTGGTTCGATTCGCTCAGTGTACCTCTGAATGTCCCAGGGAACGCCTTAGAACAAACCAGAACCGTCGACCTTGTGTCTACACGGCCATACGCTCTGAGTCTTTATACCGCAACCCTACAGCTGAACCCGGATGGCGGTCCGAAAAACAAAATTCGGTCAAAACTGTTTCTCAGATGGGAGAGCTTAGTTTTAAAAAAAAGCAAAGGAAAGACTTTATTTTATTTGTCCATCGACTCTCGGTCGTAAATTATAGCGGCCTTTACCAGGCAATGTCTGTTCACGAAACAATAGTTCAGGTTCAGAAGTGTCCAAGCGAACTGATGGAGGCACAGCTTTTTGCAGAATATTGTCGTTCTCACGCTCGGAACTTGTCCCAATTAAACATGCATCGCTGAACGGCACAAAATGAGGCACAGTCTCACTTTCTGAATCGGCAATACCTTTCTGGACCAACCGGTCGTACAGCAGAGGCAAAGGAGCTCTCTTACTATGTACGCAGTGGATCCAGTTCTTTTTCCCGTGCACTCGCACCGCAGATCGCGCGATAATAACAACAAGTGGGGTCCGGTCCAGCGGGGCTGATCGTTCTTTGTCCGCTGAAAATTCTTGACCAGGACCCACGAACCAGGATCGATGGTGTGTCCCGGATCTTCAGATGTTTGGGGCAGTGTTTCATAAATCTGTTGGTGTAAAACACGCAATTTAGGCGTCAAATCATACAGATAGTCAAGCAATACAGAATGTTCAATTTCGCTAAATTTAATCGGCCTCGGCTCTCACCATATATTTGCCGGGCGACCAAAAACTATTTCATAGGGACTAAGTCCCAGTCGAGAATGTACTGTCATCCTAGTTGACAAAAGTGCTAATGGCAAAGCATCGGGCCATTGGAGACCAGAGCTCGCCTGAATCTTGGCTAACTTCAGCTTCAAGGTGCCATTATAGCACTCAACTAAACCAGCTGATTGGGGATGATTTGCAGCGTGAAACTTCTGTCGAATACCTAATCCATCACATACTCTCTTCATCAGTTGACCCACAAATTCACTCCCATTGTCACTCCAGACCATTCTCGGCAAACCATACCTAGAGAAAAATTCCATAATCAAGGCTTTAGCTGTGGACAAAGCAGTATTATCTTTCAGGGGATATGCTTCTGCCCATCTCGAAAAGGCACAAACAACCACAAGGACGTGCTTCAGGTTGTTACACCTTCCCATATGAATGAAATCTAATTGCAAAACCTCGGACGGATGCGTTGGAGGCGCAAAATGACCAGCTGGAGTTGGAGTTCCCTTACCAGGATTATACATCAGACAAACCATACAATTCTTGACCATGTTCTCTGCACACTTAGGAATTCCAGCATTTTGCCATACTGGAGCCACCAACTTACAAATCTCTTTCGCACTAATATGAGCCATTCCATGAGCCATCGTAACCACTGCAAGCACGTATGCATCAGGTAACAACCATCGTTGATGCTCTGACAACTCAATCCAACAACCATTCGAATCCAATTTACCCGTACTCTCTCTCCATACACTCAATTCTTTCTCTGTAGCTTCAGCTTGAATTGACTTCACACTCTCTATCGTATCTTCACACATACCTCTATCCGGAACCCACCTAGCCGGACCACCAACATACATTCGACTCATCACATCTTTCGCCACATCTTTCGCAACTTCATCAGCAAACGCATTACCACGACCAACGTCATCAGTAACCTTCTTGTGTGCACTGCATTTCACGATCGCAACTTGCATTGGTAACGTAAGTGACTCAAGAAGTTCATTCACCAACTGACCATGCTGAATCTTAGTTCCATGAGACGTGAGGAACCCATGTTCCTTCCACAAGCGACCAAAACTATGAGCCACACCAAACGCATACTGACTATCGGTATACACAGTCACTCGTTTCCCTTTCGACAACACACATGCTCTTGTCAATGCAATCAATTCTGCTGCTTGGGCTGAATTATGTGGGATACGTGCAGCTTCAACAATTGTATGCAAAGTCGTAACAGCATATGCCGCAGTCGTATCACCATTCGGAAGCTTGAAGCATGAACCATCTACCCATAAGGTACCATCACACTTTGGAAGAGGAGTGTCCCTAAGGTCTATTCTCCCTTTCGTTTCCTCTTCTGTCCTAAGAAAGCAATCATGCTGTTCAAAGACATCTACCTCTACAGAAATTGGCAACAACGTAGCTGGATTGAACGTGTTACATCTCTTTATATGCACGTGGCTCGCTAAAAGTGTCAACTCATAACCTGACAACCGAGCACTAGTTAAGTGCTGTGTCATGGTCCAGTTCAACAAGGTATCCACTGCATGTGGAACCATCATAATCAACATATTATCCATCACCAAACCAGCAGACTGTCGGATAGAAACAGCTCCTGCCGCTGTAGCTCTCAAATAACTCGGCAACGCTCTAGCTACCGGATCCAAAGTCGACGAGAAATACGCACATGAACGTTGTTTATCGCCGAACTGCTGTGTCAGGACTGACAATGTACATCCCTCTCTCTCGTGAACATAGAGTGTAAAAGGCTTACTGTAGTCGGGAGTACCCAACACAGGAGCCAAACACAACGCATCACGCAATTCAGAAAAACTTTTCTGGCATTCGTCAGTCCAAGGAATAGGATTCGGAGTATCCTTAACAGTAAGACCTAACAAAGGCTTCGCAAGGAGCGAAAAATTTGGAATCCATTGCCTACATTATGAAGTAATACCCAAAAAGGCACGCACTTCTCTCTGCGTCGTTGGCACACTCATTCTCGCAATTGCTTGAATTCTTTCTGGGGTCAATCTTCTTCCCTCCTTTGATAAGAGATAACCTAAGTAGGTCACTTCTTGTCGACAATACTTCAACTTCGAAAGAGACACTTTATGATAAGTCAGACAAATGACGCAACAACGACAAAGTAGCTTCTTTACAAATCTCCACATTATCAGCAGCAACTAACAAATCGTCAACATACTGAATAAGAGCAGCACCATCAGGCAAGACAATCGTATCAAGCTGTGTTTTCAAAGCCTGACTATAGATCGAAGGACTCTCACAATAGCCTTGAGGAGCGTGTTTAAACCGGAAACTTCGGCCTCCTAAAGAGAAGCCAAAAATATCTCTACTCTCCTCGGCAATCGGGATGCTGAAGAAATTATTCTTCAAATCAATCACCGAAAACCAGGTAGCAGAAGCAGGAATCATAGTTAACTAAGCAGTAATATCTGGAACAACAGGAAATTGCGGAACTACAATCCTATTCACTTCGCGAAGATCGATCACAAACCTATACACAGGCGGTTGCAAAGAATCAGTACGCTTCAGAACAGGCAAAACCGGACTATTGCACACATTGCCTCTCGTTTCTTCAATCACACCCTTATCGATCTGATCATAGATGATCGCTAGAAGCGCTCTTTCACCATCACTAGAGATCCAATATTGAGGAATACGTGGCAATCTAACATTTGCTTTCAACGTCACAACATATGGTGGAATCTCCAAAAGACCCACATCATTAGGACCAGTAGCCCAAAGAGTATTTGGGCCAGATGTATCAAGGCTTTTGCGACTCGCAAACGGCCTTTTAGCATGATTTGGAATGTATGAAAGAATCGCAATTTAAGGAATAGCAAAAAATTGTGATTCCTTATTTTGCCATAGCATTTAAGGAATCGCAATTTTTGCGATTCCTTAAATGCTATGTATGTAGCAATTTCAATTTGCGAATTTGGGTTAAGAAATCGCAACTTACCACCAACTTGTAGTTGGTGGTAATTTGCGATTTCTTTTAAAAATGCCCTATTTGGCATTTGTAAGGGTGGTATGTGACGCACATACATGCCCATAGGGCATGTATGTGCGCCACATGCACACACATGTAAATTTCAGGGGTGCAGCAGGGTGTCTTTGGGACACCCCTGCACCCTTGAAATAATTCTCAAATTACGATTAGCAAATTGCGAATTCGCAATTTGAGAATTATTGCACTATCATTCCTATGGGCCTCCTGGCCTATAGGAATGCATTGGAAATTATTCCTTATTTGCGAATTCACAAAATGCGAATTCGCAAATAAAGAATATTAAGGAATCGCTAAAAAATAGCGATTTTGTACATACATTACATTTTGCGAATTCTAAATAGCTTTTCGCAAACAATCGCTATTTAGAATTCGCAAATCGGAATCTTGATACATCTGCCCCTTTGGGAGAGAACGCAATTCCAATGGAAGTCGATGTTTAGACAAATACATCAGAGAGATCACTCTCTTACCCAATGTAAGCTGTACTCCTGAAGGAGAACAATGTAGCGTCGCATACAATCTTTTCAACAAATCCAGTCCAAACAAATTCTTACCACAACCTGCCGTTAGAAGGAGGGGTGCTTCAAATTCACAAGGTCCAACAGAAAGAGACAAAGGACTAGAAACCGGATTACAAACTGGGGCGCCAGAGAAACCTACTGAGACATTCGTCAAGCCAGACAAAGGTGAGCCAGGGAGTTTAGAGTGCATGATAGAACTCTTCGCAGCACCAGTATCCAACAGAAAAGGCTCTGACACACCTGATGTAATCACCTCAACATAAGGTCCACTCTGATCTACTGGAACTGACACAACTCCCTCTCTTTGTCTATGGCTGTCCTAGCAATCATTACCGTCAACATTCTCACCTTCGACATAGTAGTCGTCAGCATAGTACTGAGTTGTCCTACCAGACTCACCATTCTGTTGATCAAAACAGTTCATAGAATTCTGTGGAGGAAAGGAACGCATATTCTGGGGGAACGCACCACGTCCCCTACCTCTCGGAGCTTGCTGAACACCTCGACCTCTCACACCAGAAGTACCATTCGTGCGCTATAACAGAATTGGACAACTATTCTTGAAGTGACCCTCTTCTTTACAATACGCACACTGATTAGGGGCTACAGGAAAACACGGTTGAGAAGACTCAAACCTTTGCGAATTTCTCTGAAACTGCTGAGGTTGCTGATAATCGCGCTGATTATTACGAGGCTGATACGCTTGCTGTAAAAGAACCTTCGTCTTCAAATCTTTAGTCTTTCTATCCGCTTTCTCTTTCTCATCCTTATCTCTATTCTCGTAATACTGTGTCATAGCCAATATCTGGGCCGACGAAGAAACAGCCCATGAGCTCTCCGAATCCTTCAACTTAGTACACAACTCGGGAAGCAAATTATGCACGAACTTATCTACGAACAATCGTTGGCCACCTTCCGTACTCATGTCTTGACTACTATGGTCGATAAACATCTCTTCGAACCTAGTGAAGAAATCAGACACACTGTCATCTTTCTTCTGCTTACATGCAGACAATTTATCCCAATTCACTCACATAGCGGGCATCAAAGTCTTCATATAATTAATGATCCTACTAGGAAGTTCTGCAACTAGAGGCTCAGGTTTAGCACCACCACCTTGTCGACCATCGGCAGCAGTAATGTTATTCCATGTATCACCTAACTCTTGCGCATGATCCACGTGACGAATCATTCCCCATAAGGGCTGAGGAACCACTTTCCCAAACAACATGTCTATATCGGCTAAATTCATGATACATGCGTCTGCTGTCTGTGATAACTCCTTATAGTACCCTGCAGGATTTTTACGGGGGTCAGGCAAAGTCTGCTTAAGAGCCAAGACTTCAGCTCACTTCCACGGAACATGTACCCAAATACGCTGAAAATGAGCATCCACAGCAGCAATACCAGCATTAGCATCAGCCTGAACTGCCTCTTTCCACACCGGAGGAACCTCTCTCATTGGATATTGTCGCACCCTTCTCCTAACAGAAGAATCAGGCTCAAACAACGGCTGAGAAGGAGATACATTTCTAAACGACAGTAATGTCGCAACTGCTTTTTCAACATCAAGACCCACAATCGTACCTTTCGCAAACTCTGACTGTACACGGAACAACTCAGAAGGAGTCTGTCCCAAATCACCATATTCCCATTCTTCACGAAGGAAAGTACACATCATGTCAAAGACATACCTCTGCTTTGGTGCTTCCCATTGACAGAAGACATCCATAACAGACTCTAAATCATATCTCGAAGAATTAGTAACCCATTTACGCGCTAAATGATCCAATACTTCCCGCTCTTCAAGACTAGACATTTGGCTACGCAACCGTTTACCCGCTGAAACAGGGGTCATACTCAATGACCCAAAGAAAGGCGACAAAAGACCAGTAACAATATCAGTCATTCTCTGTCGAACAGAAGGAGAAGCTGTCGCAAGAACAGGGGGAAAAACAGAATGAGACAAAGTATACGTAGAAGTAGTACCAGAAGGAGAATCACAGGAAGTAAGAAATACAGGAGACAAGTCGTAGGAACTTGAGGCGGAACTGGAGGCAAAGTCGGCGGCCCTTGAGAAGGTTGCGCCAAAGGAATAGGAGCCAACTGAAGAGGAGCTGGCGGCTCTGCAATAACAGGAGGCAAAGCAACTGGAGGTTGCGCAACTAAAGGTTGCGGAGGTGCTGTAGCACTCTGCACATATGGGGGTGGAGAACTCAACAAATGTGACATCAAATGATCTTTCTCAAGTTCCTTCGTTGCATCCTGCTGAAGAGCTGACAAAGCTGGATAACATTTATCGATAGCCATTTTATGTAGCCTGTGCAACTGCTCACTCGCTTGTTCTTCCTCATTATCTTTAAACTGTATAGCAGCCTGCATTATCGATATGCCCTTCTCTCTTTTATTTTTCTTCGCTAGTTTAATTTCTTTCTGTTTGGCTTCCTTTCGCCAGAGGCGGAAAGAGTCAAACATCGCCGGCCGGGCTTTCTTCTTAAACAGTTTAACTTCTAGATTATCTCAAATCTCTGTGTCATAACTACCATGTTGGGGCCATTTTAAAACACCATCCTTTCTGGTGTATCTTACCTATACTTCATTATACGTAATGGGGCCCACACCATGTTTCAAATAGAGCTCATAGGTCAGAGTTCCAACTGGAGGTATCGGACACGAATCCTCCAATTGGGAATCCCTATTACAACCACAACAAAATATCTTTCCAAGTCTGCTAAGACCAGGCATCTTCACTCACTAGTCTAGCTTCAAACTTCAAGGGATTATCAAACTTGATAGTCTCGCAAATACATGAGTCCCTCGGCTTTGAAGCTTGCAAGTACCAAATCAAAGATCCCAAGGGATACCCAAAAACTAAGGACTAGGAGACGCTCGACTCATACCCGTCTATCGTCTCGCTCTACAAATCATCAAAGGGTCCAAGACAGGGCGACAGTCAGGGCAGCAGTCCTTCGTAGCCGTCGGAAAGTGGGGAACCTTGCAGCAAAGACTTTCGGACCACAATAACATACAGGTGTCTATGAAGTGGTAGGCCTTCCTCCAGAATTTTCACACGAAGCTCCTCACGATCTTCAGGCTTGGACCGGTACCACTGAAGTCGCCCCACGTGGGGCGCCAACTGAAGAACCAGGTTTTAGAACCCAGCGGCACCAGGGGAAACGACAACATAATTACTCAAAGATCTAGAGGAATGGGCAAATGCAAGGAAAGTTATCCCAATTTTCCAAACTGGATTTCGTAGGGGGCAATCAACAATAACAAATTTGATGATACTTACCCTGCTGGAAGAGAAAACCAAATACAAAAAGCAAAAACATTTTATTTGTTATGTAGATCTAAAGGCAGCTTTTAATTCTGTTCAACGTAACCTTCTTTGGGGAAAGTCGTCAGCATGGGGCGTACCAAAAAACCTTTTTGATATGATTATGCTATTGTATACATGGGCACAGGTCAAAGTGGAGGATGGAAGTAGTACCACTTGTTGCCTTGAAACAAATAGTGGCCTTAAACAGGGCTGCATACTTGCCCCCTGTCTTTTTAACCTTTTTATGGCTGATTTGTCGCATCATTTACATAGTGTTAATGCACACTCGCCAATTCTTGCAGGTCAAAGTGTAAAATATTTGCAATATGCAGATGATACTATTCTGCGGAGTCACACACAATAGGGCTGCACAGATTGATAGAGTCATTTGATCAATATATATTGGCGAATGGCTTACAAATAAAGGCCAAAAAAACTAAAATTATGATTATAGGAGCAACAAAATCAGATAAGACATTATGGAAAATGAAGGATTTATCTATTGAAACTGTAAAGCAGTATAAATACTGAGGAGTTACACTGGACGATAGAATGACTTTTAAACCACACTTTGATCATTTAAAGGCCAAGGCAACTTCATTGTCTTTTGCCTTTAGATCATTGCGTGACAAACTTTCAAGCCCTAGTTACAATCATTTACTAAAAGTAATGAAGGCAAAACTTATCCCTGCGCTTACATATGGGTCAATATTTTTAGAGGAAAAGATAGCCAACTGCTGGATAAATGACAAATAAAAGTTTTTAAGTCAATTTTTAGGATTTCAAAAAATTTTGGACATGCTACAGTTAGACTGGAAATTGGTTTGCAAAATTAAACATTGGTAAGACAAGCTGCATTTTTTAAATCTCTATTCTCACTTTATTTATTGGACCCTGAGTCCCTTGCATATATGTGTTGGCAAGAAATGAATACGAAGGAGAATACAAGAGCATGGAGGTCAAAGTTAACGGAAATTTGAATACTTTTAAGCTCCAACATTTTGATAATATGATTAGAAATAAATCCATTCTAAAACAGATTTTAAATCAATCAACTAAACTGGTATCATTAATATTGGATCAGGAGCAGACTATAAAAAAAGCATGCCTGGTCGGTTATCAATTCATATAATTAAATTGAACCCCAATTCTATCTAACTTCTTGCTTGAAACCGGCGGTAAGGGATACATTGCTCAAGCTTAGATTTGGACACTACCCAACAAAAGATGGTACACCTAGATGGGTACAAGTTTGGCAATCACAATAGTGTAGATTATGTGGTTATATTAATGAAATAGTATTGCACATTGTATGCATTTGCCCCAAATTGTGTCAAGAAACATTAACACTTTTAAAAACAATATTCAACAAACAAGGGGTGAGAACGTGTCGCCAAGCGATAATACTGTGCCTTCAAGGGCATATCATCAATTTGACAGTTAACTTTGCCCCATATTGATAAAATGCTTTTAAACCATAAAAGGGTGACCGGTGTTCTGGGGCGGGAACATCGCATGTCCATCTCTAAGCCCATCGCCCCGGCCCTAGATATATATGCTGCAAAGGCTGTGGGCAGCGCCCTTTATGGTGCCGAGCTGTGGGGCTTCGAATGTATTAGTGCACTTACCACCTCTGAAAATAAGTTCTTTAGAGAGCTAGCATCCCTCCCGATGGGTACCCCTATCAAGCCACTATTGAGTGATCTGGGCCGTCGCCCTATTCGGGATTTAGCTAGGCTTCGGCCTCTTTTATACTGGGCCAGGTTATGGCGGACACCCGAGCTCTCTAAATATCTTGATGGTTTGTTAGAGGTCATGAACCTTAATGGTTCCCATAAAGTCAGTTGGATCCGTAATATTAAGAAGCTTTTGAGTGACGTTGGCTTGCCAATTGGTTGGGAGCGTGGAGCTTCCGTACCCAAGCTTGAACTTAAGCGAGTCTACTGGAACTGGGTGGATGAGCAAGATCTAAGGGACTCTAACCAGGGTAGGCTGACCGAGGAGTTTAAACAGCATAAAATTGAGCCTCGTTGGGAGCCTTACCTGGACCTTATTGTAAAACCAAGGGATAGATCCCTGTTCATCCAGTTCAGGTTGGGAAACTTACCTTTACATGATTACACCTGTAAATGGAAGCCCCCGTACCAAACCTCATCTGAGTGCCCTACCTGTAATGGCGTTACCGAAACTATTGCCCATGTCTTTTTTGTGTGCCCGGCATATGCAAAGCCTAGGCAGAGATGGCTAAAACCCACATGTTTATTGCTCGGCACCAGGAGTCATTCCGTAGCCTTGAGAATTCTTAAGACTGACACCAGCACACGTTTAGTCTGTGGGGTTGCTAAATTCTTGAATTGGGCCTAGGTAATAAGAGCAAAATCTCTGTGATGCATCACTTTTTAACTAAACATTCTCAATTTTTACTTCTACAAAGCTTTCACTGTTTAATATTCCTCTTAATCTATTTATTGTAGTATGGACGTTTTTTATTGTTATTAACTCTGTAAATTGTAACGACCTATGAATTATGGTTCCTTGTTTTTATCTTGTGTATGTGCTTTTATGATATCACATGTTAATCGAAATAAAGCTTTGAACTATGAACTATGAGTTAACTTTGTCAAATTTATTCTCATAGCTGAGAAAAAACTGGCTCAGGTCGATGTTGTGGTCATTTAATAAGTATTGAAACTGGATATGATTCCAACTATATTGTTTTCCCCTATACTGGCAATATGATTTGATAAATTTTATAAAGTATCCGAGGTTCGGGGTAATTTTAAGAAGCGTGGATGCACTTTATATTTTAAGTACTAAGATCACAACTGGACCAAACATTTTTTACTGTATGCTCTGCTTATTTTTAAGGCCTGTTAAAATAAAATAAAAACAGAGAGGGGACTCAAAGATTATTTGTACGACTTGGTTTATTAATATGTATGGTGAATAAAAATGTAATGTAATGTTTATATTTGGTTATGAACAAAATACCTGTTTATGATATTTTATGTACTTCTAACAGTTATAAGGATATGTTAATACTTCCTTAAAATCTTTAAGGAATGTAAGATATTGCCCTGTTTTACGAACTGTTGTTTCATTGTAATGTTTTTAATTGATCGGACAATAAAGAATATACATATATACTTCTCTCCTATGCTGATGCCCTTACTAAAATAATCGGCCTAGACACTGGCTGCAAAATAGGCTGGATAGCTGGCATCAAAAAAACCTTGTCAGACATAGGTTTTAGAACCTATTGGGCTAGCCAGGATCCCCCAACGAGAGATTAACTTAAATGTCAATATTGGGGTTGGGTGGATCAACGGGAGAATTCCAAGCCTGATTTGGGCAGATTGACTGCAGAATTTCTTTCTTACAAACATACAAGATATCTTGAGCCCTTTCTTGACACAATTCAGGTGCCAAAAGATAGAAATTTGTATATATACTTCAGGTTTGGAACTCTTCCTGTTTGCAAGGCGACAGCAAAGTGGGCCACCAGCAATGGGAAAAATTGTCTTTGCTGTCCGGCCCCCTTAGAAAGCATTGCCCATCTATTATTTGCCTGCCCGGCATACAAAATACCACCGGTGAAATGGCTGAAACCTCTCTGCCAGCAATTTGGCACAGAGGACCACCACACAGCACTACGTCTCCTTAGGTCTGATTCTAGGTAACTCTTTGCATGCTGCTTAGCAAAGTCTTTGGGACAAGCATGGTTCCTTAGACGGAAAACCCTTGCAAGAGTGGTATAATTTTAATTGAAACTGGTACAGCGACAAAGTCATGATTTGCCATTAGAGATATTTTGCACACATTCTGCCCATGCACTTTAAATGTTAAATCTTCACAGCTAGGAAAGGTATAGCTTTATATCTTAATATTTTATTAACTTTTAAGGAAAGTGACCCTCACCATTCCTTTTGATGAATTGACTGATTTTATAATTTTTAATTGTAGAAACAAACTTGATAAATTGATTTACAAGGTTATGTTGTACTCTTAATACTCTGAAAAAGAAACATTGTTAATCGGATTAAGGGCTCAAGTGTTTATTTCATTGTATTAACTGTTTATGCATAATGTAAATGTTTTATATATGTATTCCCGGTTTAAAGGAAAAATTTGTTTTTTAAACTGTAGCTTTTATGACATTTTTGTTGAATAAAGCTTATACAACAAAAAGAGTAATGAGGCCTATATCAGGGACAGTCTAAGCAGCCTAATAGGGATTAGGAAATACAAAATGGAGCCACACTCGCTAACACAAGCCTGCACATTTATGGGGATAACTCAGTGGGTTGCATAACATGAATACAAATGGTGTCTATTTAGCCACACACTGCTAACCTAATATAGCATGAAACGAGTGCATTGCCAGAATGGGATTTTCAAACCTAACAGGCCCATGGACTCTTTGGTTACACTTCACCATGGGCTTAAAGCACAGGGTCCTCAGGGGCCTCTACACAACCTTGGCGTGGTCTTTAGCCAGGTTGGCCAAGCCCTGTCTAAGCTTCTAGGGAGGTTCTGGGGTTGAGCCTTCATCACCCTGAGAAACACGTCTGCTCCTAACTCTGATGGTTCTGCCCTATTAAACATGGACACCATTGCAAATGAGTGGTACCACAACTCTCTACCTCCAACTCTCTTTTCAGCTGTGAATCCATGGGTAAATGGGTATCCAGAGACTATATGAGACGTCTGATTGTTGAGATTGTGATGGAGAGGGTCTGAGACAATGTAATGCTTCCCATGGACACTGTATGGCCTGCTCTGGTGAACACCAGGACTTCTAACTCTTTCCTATGTCCTGTTCCTCCCTCTGTCAGCCTTTCCAGTCAAATTCTAAGTTCACTATTTAACTATTCTCTCTTTGATCACCCTCCATTTGCTCCTCTTTTACCTCTCATGTGGCCTCTCTCCTGAGCCTGTCTGCCTGAAGCCTAAGGCGAGCTACCCACTTTGCACTATCACTCCATCTCCTGAGATGTGGTCAGTGACACCACTTAATTCACAAAGCTGCTTCCTCATTCTTGCTATCTTTCTCCGTCCTTCCATCTTTCCTTGTACCTCAAATAGGAAATACATGAAAGAAGGACCCAACCACCAGACTCCTCTCAAGCATGCTACTGTAGAGGAGGGCAGGCCCTGCCAACCACCTCCACCGAGCAAGCTACCATTCAGATACAAGCCATCCATGGACCAACAAGCCAACCCCTCTCAAGGAGAATGGAATATTTCCTCCTCTTCCTTCTCAGTCTGCATGTTACTGGCCAAGAGACTCTTGAGGTGTCCCTCTTACCTGGATTCTTATTCTTGGTGAACCTGCCACTATTGGTGGGGCTATGCTTGGAACTCAATATCATCAATTTCTTATTGATATACATAGTTTATCTTCCTCGCACTTTCTTGCTATTTGTGATGAAAGCACTTTTCCAACAAGTTTTTTCAGAGAAGCATAATATTTTCCTTTATTTATGACACAATCCTCATGGTTTATAGAGGATAAGGGTGGCAGTTTATCAAGCTATGCTCTAATTAAATACATGAGATGCAAAAAAAGGGGGATTGCTGCACTGTTCCTGTAGAGAGATAAGGAAGTAGGGGAAGTTTTACCTGGCGTGACCAAGGGTGTTCCAATGATACCCTGGGGCATCCATTATGTTGGATGTAGTTGCCTCACACACCCAGAAGGGTGTCATGCTTCATCATTGGCGGTTGCTCCTCGTCGGGGAGGCGGTGCAACCCCCGACGGGCTCACCTCAAAGAGGGGCTCTTTGGCGGAGATCTTTTTTCCAACAGCCTTATGGTGAGGTGGGGGTATGTGGGCAGGATGGTGTACTCCTGTGGTAAGATAATTAAAATGTAGCAAGGGGTACCGGAATTAACTTTATTCTGGGGGTCCCCTGGCTGCAATTAAAAGGTGGGGCTAGCTTGCTAGGTGTCAACTAGTTTAGGTTATGTGACCCTAGAAGAGGCTAGAAGTGAATGTGGTCGACATGTTTCTCGCTAAGGGTTAATCACCCGCGATTCTTCAGGACCTTAAAAAAGTGAAAAGAAATAAGGACACAAACATGCTAGTATCATATGTGTTGTGTTTGTTTATTTATTATTTTATTTTATTTAGAAGTTTTCTATAGCGCTAACAAGACCCGAAGGTATCAGAGCGCTTCACAGTAGAGGACATGAGAAAGAGAACAACATGAAACAAACCCAATAAAAGCAATCGGCGAGAGACAATTTGGAAAGAAGAAAAGTTCGGACAGCAGGGCTTCTTGGTGCTGGATTCAACGTTACCGCATGGATTCTGAGACGTTTGCAGCTCCAAGTTATCCACAACCAAGGGAGCGGATAAGGCACAAGGATTTAAGTTGGCTCTTGAATTCTGCATAGGACGGTAGAGTTCTGATGTGCGGGGGGATGGCGTTCCATATTTTGGGGGCATTTCCTGAGAAAGAGCAGTCCGCAGTTCTCTTCCTTCTGGTTTTTGGTAGGATGAGCAGCAGGGAGTTAGAGCTTCTCAAATTTCTGGCTTGGCCTGCTTTTTTGAGCTTGTTAGCCAGGTATTCCGGTTTGCCGGTGTGGAGGGCCTTGTGGGTTAGGCAGGCCGTTCTGAAGGTACTTCGCATTTCCACAGGGAGCCATTCGAGTTCTTTGAGTGCCCGGGAGATGTGGTCATATTTTTTGCAGCCTGTGATCATTCTTGCTGCCGCGTGAAGTGTTGTTTTTAGTGGTGCCAGGTGCGATTTGGGGATGCCTGTTAGGATTGAGTTCCCATAGTCCAATCTTGATAAAACTAGAGATTGCGTGGCTAGTTTGAGGTCCTTGTTGGGAATGTAAGGTTTAATCTTGTTCAAAAGTCTGAGGTTGAAGAATGCGCTTTTCGCTGAGTTCGAACTCGAGCTCGGCGGTAACGGGTAGGTCACTACGTGCGGTCACAGGAGATTGTAGCCACACCCCATGGGCTCATCCCTGATGAACTGTCCCGCCGATCCCTCATGTGGCCAATAATGTATGACCAATAGGCATAGGATTATCCACAGAGGTAACAAACACAACACATATGATACTAGCATGTTTGTGTCCTTATTTCTTTTCACTTTTTTAAGGTCCTGAAGAATCGCGGGTGATTAACCCTTAGCGAGAAACATGTCGACCACATTCACTTCTAGCCTCTTCTAGGGTCACATAACCTAAACTAGTTGACACCTAGCAAGCTAGCCCCACCTTTTAATTGCAGCCAGGGGACCCCCAGAATAAAGTTAATTCCGGTACCCCTTGCTACATTTTAATTATCTTACCACAGGAGTACACCATCCTCCCCACATACCCCCACCTCACCATAAGGCTGTTGGAAAAAAGATCTCCGCCAAAGAGCCCCTCTTTGAGGTGAGCCCGTCGGGGGTTGCACCGCCT
The DNA here is from genome assembly GCF_964263255.1 of Lissotriton vulgaris. NCBI lineage: Eukaryota > Metazoa > Chordata > Amphibia > Caudata > Salamandridae > Lissotriton > Lissotriton vulgaris. Next base: position 1,483,852,831 of record NC_141693.1, read on the forward strand.
CCCCGACGAGGAGCAACCGCCAATGATGAAGCATGACACCCTTCTGGGTGTGTGAGGCAACTACATCCAACATAATGGATGCCCCAGGGTATCATTGGAACACCCTTGGTCACGCCAGGTAAAACTTCCCCTACTTCCTTATCTCTCTACAGGAACAGTGCAGCAATCCCCCTTTTTTTGCATCTCCAGTACTTTGTACGGACACTAAGCTGCTACTGGACCTTCCACCATCCTGAGTGGTAAATAGTGTCCTCTCGCCTCCCTTCTTTTGGAATCTAATTAAATACATATCATATAAAAGAAGCTGACACCCCTGGGAGCTTGTAGGGGAAGTTCACCGTATTAATTTATCTCTGCAGATAGGGTCATGCGATGTCTGTTCCTGGAGAATTAAAGCATATTCCCCTTGAAAGCCTGTGGCTATGTGACAAGTGAAATCTAAAGGATTGGCGATTGCTGCGCTCTAGCCTGATGCCTGCCACAACTATGGAATACTCCCTGTAAATTTGTCAAGTATGTTATCCGGTGCTCCATTTCAGCTGGTGTGTGCAGGTCGGCCCATGCAGGTAAGGGAGGGGGGGGGCGGTGGGGCCAGGTAGGTAGGGGGGATTTTGACAGACGATACGATGGAAAATTAATTATTTATTTAATTTTCCCTCTACATCGTAGATCAAAATCCAATCCCACATGGCCCACCACTCTTACCTGTAAATAATTGTAGTACATTGTAGACTGAGGAAGCTTTGACTTAGGTGTGCGCCACTGTGAGATTGAAGTGTTATTGGATGGTTGTTTGACTTTCTGTGGAGTAGGCCTCCCTGGTATGTGGCCACCTTTAAATTTTTAGTAGTTAGGTTTGGCCCGACCTAGTGAGGCATGTGCGTGGTGTGTGGGTTGAATGGTTTGGAATGATTGAGGGAATTAATGAAGGGATGTATTGAATGATTGTCGTTCACTGATTTTAACTAAGTATGTTTTTGATGTTTTTTCTGTAAATATAAATTTTTTATAGAGTGTTTTTGATAAGCAATTAAAAAGCTTGCTGACAAATAAGATGAATAATGGCACTTTAAACAGTGTGGACCTGTTGATTTAGTTTCATTGGTCTGAACATTAAATGATTTAGGTAATAGTACTCAGTACAGGCAATTGTTCCGTTCCGTTGTTAAGACACTTTTACAGCATCACAATGTCATGTGTGGGCCCCTGAAAGTTCACACTCATGCACATGGATAAAGAAAATGATCACAGCTAGTTGAGGGCAAGCCCCTTTATTTTTTATAAAATCAAAGAACACAACATCTGCCCAAGCAAAACATGTACTCCTGGCTCCCAACCTGTGGGCGGAGCCAAAGCCTCGCTCCAGTGGTACTTTCATGATTGTCTAGTGACAGCTGCACTGTCAAGCCAGACCAAAAACTGGCGTGCACAGTATGTTTTGTTTGCAAACGATACATGAGCACAAACTTCAGCAGAATCTTACAACCAAAAAAGCATGCAACAACACCGTGGCCGATACAGCAACACTGAAAGGGTTAAGCTGGGTTTGGAAGACCTTGGTCACTAGCTGGCTGGCACCAGGCCAGTTCAAAATGGAGAATTCTCAGTCCCCCTGCCAGAGTGGTGACTTTTTTACGAGACAGTAATGCGTGGTGATCCTGACCCTGGGGTTCGCAAAGACCTAAACTAAGAATTGACTTTGTTCCTGGTAAAATGCAAAGGGAAGGGGGTGTTGCCTTGAAGTTCGAAGTTTGTGTTTACTGGCTCCAGTAAGTTAAGTCTTCCTTCTTGGTTTAGAGTTAGTGACACCGGCCATCGGAAATGAGTATATCTCAAAACCTGGGGCCTTAGAGGAAATGGTCCAGTGGTTCAACCCTCATAGAGAACCAATCTCGATGGCAGGGGTGGCACATGTAGCCCACTGCTTGGGCCCTCAGAACAGATGCAATGCTCACAGGCACAAAGGGCTTCTTTCGGGCCTCACACACCTCTATCGATCGGGCAAGCCAATCAGGAGCTGGATCCCACAAGGCGAGGTCACTTTAAGACAAATAAAAGGTTGTGAAGGAAGAACGCATGCTCGCCAAGATGTCGCCACTCAACTCACCTGTAGCTGTACGTGTCTTTGGGCAACATCTTTTGCGAAGAAGCAAAACAATAGGGGGGGCTTGTGCGAACAAAGGACAAAACAGCAGTGATGAATCGGCCTCACAGATTGCCAGGGACGTTTGTCTCCACCGCAAACAAAGTGTACCAACACTCACACCGTGCATAATCACTCTGAGCAAGTACAGAGACAGAGGAATCAGAGGGATGGGTGGCGTGTCAGGGACAGCTTTAACTCATCTTGTTGAAGGACCAAGAACTGCTGACAGTCAGCCAGGAATGGACGATGTTTAACTTCCTTTATTTGTGTAGGTTAAAATATTGAACTTCAGCTGACACATAGCCAAGAACACTCCAGGACTGCTGCACAGATTGTTCTGCATAAAATACAGGGTTGTTACATTCCTGCAGGTTTCTTGGTACCTTACAACAGTTGGACATTTTGCAGATTTTCCATAACATTTGGACATTTTGCACATTAAATGAAGCATTGTGGAAGAGGTGTGGCGCCACAACTAGGGCGACTGACTCTGGAATCTGGGGATCACAGTTCGATCCCCAGCACCAGTGGCAAATTAGCCCAGCACCATGTGAATCTGGGCAATAGCTTGCTTAATCTTCCCAACTGCCCCCAGTGCCTAGAGACCCTTACGGGTGATTGTGCACTTTACAAATGTGGATTATTCTTGTAAGCAGGGAGGAAATGTAAGAAAGTATCAGACATTAAGGAGGAATTACTGGAGGTGAAGCTACACTGGCACATACTAACTGAGCTGTGGGCATCTGCATATCTAGGGCTAGATGTGGAGCCCTAATAACGGCAGAATTAGGCTGTTACTGACCGGTATTAGGGTTTTCTAATGTAGGGGGCCTAATTTTTACCGAATCGGTATATTTACTGATTGGGTAAATCCAGATGTAGCTGGCACTTCAAAGAGTGCCACAGGCCCTTTAGGAGTCGGTATTTACCACCCAATCCTATTGGGTGGTAAAATATTGAATTCCAGTGTACATGCACATCTGTGCATGTACACCTATGCCATGTGACACACAGACATGCCCTTAGGGCATGTATGTGTGCCACATGGCACCCAAGCCTGCAATTGGGGTGCTACAGGGTGTCAAAGTGACCCCCCGTTCCCCCTGCCAGGATTCGGTAAATACCGATTCGGTACTTCCCATTGATTCCTATGGGGTTCAAGGCCCATAGGAATCAATGGGAAATACTGATTCGTAAATACCGAATCTTACAGAATCGGTAATTGTAAAAGAAAAATTACCTACATCTGCCTACTTCCAATTTACCTACTCTTAAATACCGAATCGGTATAATTCGGTATTTAAGAGTAGGTACATCGGAATTACCTACATCTGGCCCCTAGTCTTTGCAGGAAAGTCACTTAGGGCCAGATGTAGGTCACCAAATACCGGTCGGTAACGGCGGATTTTGGCCGTTACCGACCGGTATTTGGTGAGTGAGATGTAGGGGGCCTTAAATTTACCAATTCAGTATATTTACAGAATCGGTAAATTTACCGATTCTGTAAATTACCGAATATGTAAATTTACCGAATCTCAAATTTGTGATGTAGGTGGCACTGAAAACAGTGCCACCGGCCCTTAAGAATTTGTTTTTTACCATGACATTGTCATGGTAAATAACGAATTCCTGTGTACATGCACATTTGTGCATGTACACCTGTGCCCTAAGGGCATGTATGTGTGCCACATGGCACACAAGCCAGAATCAGGGGTGCAACAGGGTGTCAAAGTGACACACTGTCCCCCTTGCAAATTCGGTAATTTTACCGAATCCGTATTTACCGATTCGGTAATTGACATTGATTCCTATGGGCCTCAAGGCCCATAGGAATCAATGGCAATTACAGAATCAGTAAATACTGCTTCATTAATTACCGAATCATACCGATTTGGTAATTAATTCGGTAAAATTACCTACATCCCGATTGCCAGTTCTTAAATACCGAATCGGTATGATTCGGTATTTAAGAATCGGTAATCTGGGATTACCTACATCGGGCCCCTAGTCCATGTCACCCAGTGCAAGCACATTGCTACTCCCTACAATTGATTGCAGCAGGCACATCTCGACTGTTAGCGAGCAAATATTCACAGGGGGGTTAAAGAAAGATGGGTAAGGATGCAGATAATATGGCATCAGAGGAAAGAAAGACTTGTGAGAGATTTGGGCAGGGTTGAAGATGTGTGATGGACATGGAGCCTTTGACACCTGCACCCATAAAATAAAATGTAAGAGAAATGTGCGTGAGGGAGAAAATACAGTACATATTTCAATTGGCTTGCTTCTTAAACATTGATCTCAATCTCATGTGCTTTTAATACTGTTTTCGGCACCGATGTAAGAAACAATAATAGGATTTTTCATTTTCCTTCTCATAGAGTTCTTACGTTTTTCACACCTATTTTTGAAAGTATTTTCCACAGATCTGGACTGCCATTAGCCATGGTCTTACCACAGGGCTCACTGAAGCGGCCTGTAGAATGAGAGTACGTTCTTTAAGTTTGTTTATGTCCTCGTGCTCAAAGACCAGTCTTTATAGTTTAGCTAATGATGCCTTGTTTTTCATGTAGGTCACATTCTGGCCACTGTAAACTTCACCTTTTTGGTCTGCTTTGACACTGAGAGTTATGGGCCTTTAAAAACCTAGTGCCTCTTCAAAGTAACACAGATTGTGCAGGTCTGATGAGGAGCCTATAGCCGGGGTTGACATCCTTTCCAGATCCTCCGGAAATGGCCATACAAAATGCTGGTAAGCCAGTGCTGAGCTTAGAGTGTTTCTGCCGGAGGAGGGGCACAGAATGCCCCAGCTCTTCCTGTGCCCTCTCTCCCTCATCATCATTCTCCTGAGATGGTCACTGAATGTCACTTTTCATTCCTCTTGTTGTACATAAGTGTCAAGTGCTCCAGATCCATGCCTACCTGCTCTTCCTTTATGGTTATTCCCACGAGACTCAAGAAAGGTCAACATGTGGATTCAGCAGATCCTCATTATCACACAATATCTCACCCCTTATAAGACCTCTGCGTCCATGGGATGCAGAGGTTACAGAGGAGTCTACGGTTGCAGCTTATCCTGTGTGTTGTGGTATTGCCCATTCTGCTCAAGACTCTTGCATCCATGACTCTGATACCTAAGGGGATGCTGAGATGTCACCGAAGTGCCTAGAGATTAGTCATGCGCTCTTTGGCCTATTGGCTAGTGGCTCTTTCGCTTATCTCTAGTAAGACCCTTGAATTCATGGCACTGGTACCCAGGGGACAGCGAGGTTAAGGAAAACTCTATGATTTCGGCTCATCCTATATGACAAACTTCTCCAATGCAGAGAAACATAACTGCCACCTATGCCAGAACTCGCTCTCTCTTCACATTCCTTTTGAGCAGTTTCAAAGGGTTAATACTGGATACTAAAGATAACCGTGATTTATATTTTTCTGAGTGTTAAGCTTGGAATGCCAGTTTATTCCAATTGCAAGCTGGTGATTGTTATTAGTGCCAAATGGTAGTCATTAAGGGCCATATGTATCAAGATACCCATTTGCGATGACCAAATAGCGATTTTTAAGAAATCGCTATTTGAGAATCGCAAATGGGTATGTATGTACAAAATCGCATTTTTTTTGCGATTTCTTAGAATTCCTTAATTGCAATTAGCAAATTGCGAATCGCAATTAAGGAATACTTTCCCATTCATTTCTATGGGCCAGGAGGCCCATAGGAATGAATGGGAAGTTATTCTCAATGTGCGATGCGCAATTTGCTAATTACAAATTGAGAATAATTTCAAGGGTGCAGGGGTGTCCAAAGGACACCCTGTTGGGTGCAGGGGTGTCCAAAGGACACCCTGTTGCACCCCTGAAATATGCATGGGTGCACATGTGGCGCACATACATGCCCTAAGGGCATGTATGTGCGTCACATGGCACTTTGAAAAATGCAAAAAAGCGCATTTTTCAAGGAATTTGCGATTCCTTAAGGGTATTTTGCACATTTTTTTGTTTCATACATTGCATTTAAGGAATCGCAAATTTTGCGATTCCTTATTCTGCACCAGATTTTGCTTAATACATTCCATTTAGCAAATTCGCATTCGCAAAGGTCGAAATTCTGAGAATTTTGGCTTTTGCGAATGCGAATTTGCTTGATACATATGGCCCTTAATCCGGTTGGTATTTTTTTTATTGAGCATAAGTTCACTTGCATTTTCTGCTTGGCATGCATACCTGAAACTGGATTAAAAAAGAACCATTAGCTACCGGCCACGTGAGATGTTCAACAAGGTATTCACAAGCAGCAAAGTGTGAGTATGCTAGTTTTCCACCTGCTCGAGGCTTTGGGGTCTATGCGCCTATTGATAGGAATGGGTATCCTTAATGCTGGTCGGTGACAGCTGGACTGGTGGCCATAAAAGATGAGGGATAAAATCAAGGGGCGACTTAAGCGGGAAGCAGTTGAGTAGTATCAGGTGGAATGAACGTTTGATACTCTTGTTTCTTCATGCTGTCCCAGATGAGTACTCTTGCCTGCAAAGTTCAGCCTAAACTCACATGATGTTGATACAGAAATGGCTCTTGAATTGAACCCCTGCTTTGTGTCAGACTGTTAGTAAAATCATGGCAGGCCTCTGCTGCAGGTTTATTTCTCGCTGTACGAACATAACATCAGTTAGGGCTTCTGTGTAATGGCATAAGACCCCAGAGCACACACAAAAGTACATATATATATATATATAATATATATATATAGTATTGATGAAATATGGTGAGTGTGGGGTTTTATACTGTGTTTCTCTGTATGGGAACAGCAATGCATCTTGGGACACGTGTGGGGATGGCTGACAAAACCCTGACAGCTTCCCCACTGAAGTGAGCCAGGCCCCAGTGGTTGGAGGATGTGACGTGACCTCCCTCTGAAGTGCCCAGGCAGCCTCTGTCTCTTGTTGCTACCCTTTTCCATATGGGTCACTGCAGGCTGATTTATGTAGTGAGTGGGTGAAAATCAATCTGTGTGTGCATTGCTTGGCCTCTCTTTTCAGGCCAGGGCCAGCCCCGCCCCTTCTTCCTCTTGAACCTGAAAATCAAAAGACTATCAATCCCAAGCAAGTAGAAGCCTAAAACAGAAAGGGGTTCTTGAATTCACATCGCCCAAGTATAAATATTGTATAGAAGGTCGGTGTCGCAGTAACCCTTTACCGTGAGACCCCTGACACACTGCTGAGTCGTCTGCTGAACCCAAGCTGCTGTATTCTAATGCCAACCAGCTCTACTATGTTATACATGCAGCTTGGCTTTGAGGGAGGAGGCCAACTACTGTGAAGGATTTGTGTGCGAAGCTGGGAGGCTGCTGGGAAGTCGACCTGCTCAGAGGCAGTGCTGCTGGTAAAAGGTTCATTCAGTACAGAGAGCTGCACACGCGCAGTTGCCATGGTGCTAGGCTGATGGAGCACACAGGACTGTGGGGAAGGCCACCAATTCCAACAAGAGGAATATCTGATAAATTACATACATAGCAGCCTTTAACTGCTGATGACGCCTCAGTAGGCAGAGAACCTCTAGTGAAAAGCCGCCTTCATTTTTTCATTTCTTGTTGTTTGCCCACATACATTGGTATTTCTTTGTGTGAGGTATTTAGCTCTGTGTAGAATACAGACAAATCACTAATTGCTCTGCGATGAATCCGAGTTTCTCTCCCACACCACCCCCTGAGTCCGCCTCCCTTGCATGATGGCCAGAGTGGGTGCTGGCACCGTGTACTTAGGGCCTGGTTGGGGTCCAACACAAGGAGATGAGTCAATGGCCCTCCACTCACTGGTTGCCCTGTTATTCTACGAACAAGTGCTCAGAGGCGCTTGGACGCCCCAGCAGGGCAGTCCAGCTTCACGTTAGGAGGTGGTTAAGGGGGTGGTCCCAGTGTGAGCATAGTCAGAAATCGCAATGTGCAAGTGCTTTGCAAGAGGATATTACAATCACAAATCGCAAAGCCATATTGAAAGCTGTTTTAAATTGCAAAGAAAATGGCAGAGGGGTGCCAGTCTTGTCTTGTGAAGAGTAAAGGTATGCAGTATGCACAGAGGCTTCTTGACGATGTTTGTGGTCGCTGAACATGGAATATTTAGCGCCTAGCAAAGGACGGTAGCTATGCATGAGCAAAGCGTAAGTTGTCCACATCATGTTCCTGCAAGCTGAGGACGTCAAGTGGAGCCGCCAGCAGTGGTCTCCCCAATCTATGTATCACAGGGTACCCCTGGTTGTGACACTCTCTGTTCCGTACAGAGACGCCTGTCGCATTGAATGCTGGGAAGAAGAACTGCTGTCCTGTACAGCACTTATTCCCAGCATTCCTGCTTCATTAATATTCATGACGCAGGAGGTTTGTAACTCTTAGCTAAAAGCCTTTGCATCTTCCTTCGCAATGCAAAGGGGGAGTCTTCTCGCAACACAACACAAAAACTGCAGGCACCAGTCTATTCTGAAAATACTTTCAATGTCCAACCTCCTGTATTTCTTTGAAAAAAATACGTATTTAATTAACTGTTATAAATAAAAATAGTTCAAACAGTGTTAAGTAGGGAAACTCGCAAGTGCCTTCAATCTGGGGGCGAACATATGACCTTAAATAAATAAAACGCAGTGTTGGCCAATAGGGACAATTCACAGCCAAATACAAGTTTATGAGGATCACTTCTTAAGCACTTGGAAGGACTCCATGCGCCGAGGTTACTGCTCCGTGCTCTGCCAGAGGCCCTGTCAATAAATAATAAAAAAGGCTCGCAAAGAAGTGCTTGCCAAATCTATCACAACGGTGCATACGGTTGAGGGTGCCTAAGAAGGTTTAGCTCCTGCTGTGGGGGTCCGGGTAAAAAGTTCAGTGAAGGCAACGAACCGGGAAAGTTAAAGATTGAGCGGAAATCTGGCTTTTTTAAAAACACAGTTTTTAGTCAATGTTTTTCAGTCGTCCATTGATGCTCAAGAGCTTCTCATGGACCCCACGCATCGGACGGGGCTACCAGATGGATTTTAGGGACAAGTGACTTGAAACCGTATCTCAAGGTGGGTTGATTATTAGGGGTACTAGGAAAGATTCAAAGGCTAATGTCTCCGGACCACCGGTCACAGATAAAGCGAGTTGTTAACTTTCGGACTGTACAGATCCTTTTAGGCAGGGTTCTGAGGCTCTTTAGAAAAGAAAGTAGACATTAACTAAAAGGATCACAAAAAATGTATGTTCAGGATGTGACGTGGACTGGCATCTTAACAAGCAGAGTTTGCAAGGAACCCTAGGTTTCTCTGGGCACCGACACAGCTCAGTAGGGGCTCCCAGCTCCAAGTTTTCTCTCTAGCTTGGAAAACAAGGGGTCTATTATTGTGCAAGGAAGTCTAAACTCCATGCATAATCACTACTCCAGAGGTTGTCGCCTGCACTTTGAAGATCATCCCCAGGCTTTACTGAGACGGGATCTGCTACTCCCCCATACCTGCCATTGACTTTGGAGCAGAACTGAAAGACAGTCCAGCACTTCGTGGGCAGGCAGTCCTCCAGGGTTCATATTTGCCCCAGCCTGCTCTCTGGATGGTGATCGGTCGCAGATATGTCCATGGCCTGAGAAGCACCAGTGAGGCCCTGAAGGCCATGCTCCAGGAAAACACTTTATTCTTGACATGTACAGGACAGGGGTCCAGCAACAACCTACCTCAACGGTCGCTTTAAAATCCTGGAAGTAAGCCTAACAGGGACCATTGTCTGCTTCACAGCCAATAGTCGCGATTGTGTATGCCAGTTCCAGCAGACAGGAAAAATGCAACTCCTGCAGTGGGGAGGATGTGGGTTTAGGGTAACTAAAAATATTGTCATCCTTCAGATGTGAGTACGGTCACATACTCCATTGTACCACTCTGGAGAAACCATGGCCACGGAGTCATAACTCAGCGACGCATATATGAATTGTAGGGGTGGCTCTTCCGCAGGGGGCCATTGACACTAGTGACTACACCCAAGGCTATTGGTATTATGTGATTCTATGGCTTCTGCACTTTTCCCAGTGTTATGGATTTACCACAATTGCCACATTATCCACCATTTTCTGCATAGTTTACAGATTTCCACAAATATATTGTTTCTATTTCTAGCGGATCAAAAGTTAGTAAAACAAAAGCACCACGAGTGAATATGCACAGTCACAGACCTCATGCAGAGGGGAGCTGGTCACCTCCGTTGCTGAATGATGTACTCTGGTGTTAAACAAATATTAATGAGGTGCAGCTTTTGCCCAAACTCTTTCAAAATGACGAAATAATACTATGACAGAATGATCTGCCTAATTTCCTTTTCTTGCTATACAATCTGCCACATAATTTGGTCCTCCACTGCTAAATAATTCTAGTGGCCCTGATTGCATCTTTTAAGGGATCTGAAGCCAGAATTGACCTCTCTCTAGCTGTCTTCAAGCATCTGCAGCAAAAAGAATACAGGTGAACCTGTGGTGTCCACCCACACTTTGTATTGTGTGGGGTGCAGGTTTGCAGACATGCATTGACAAAGATAAAAAGTCTTGCCTTTGGGAGCTACTGGCTATGACAATACTTTTTTGCCAATGCTGAACAGTGTTGATAAAAAGCAGTGCTTTTTCCCGTGCTGTTGGTTATACAAAAGAAAAGGGGCGAGGATGCAACCGCCGTTGGCAGGGCCAATGGAAGAGTGGGTGGTGGAAGCTGGTTGAAGCAAAACAATGATGAGTGGGCACGAGGTGGAAGGCAATATGGGTGAGAAGCACACGAGGAGACATCAATAGGAGGCTCATCACGGGGCATGATAAGAAACAATTGAGTGAGACAGTAACATGAAGCACAGGGGGCAAGCAGGGTACGAATTACATAGGAGAGAGAGCAAGCAGTCACAAGAGAGAGAGAGAGAACAAACACAGAGGACGCAGACAGCTCTTTTTTGGGGAGAGAAACGGAGGGCGAAAGCTAGAAAATATGGCACTCTAATTGAGTGCTTAACAAAAAAATGTAAAAAGTAGTTCTCAAAAAGTGAGTAGTGGAAGGACACAAGTCAGCCTGTCAAGAATGATATGGAGGCTATGATCTAGAGGAAGGACAAACACAAAATGGAAAAGGAAAGCCCTCAAACAAGAGACAAATGAGTGATTCATTAGAGCATGGGTGTGTCGATCCCCTACTGCGAGCCACTACACCCCAGACATATTCCTTATACCCATTTGTTCATTCCTTTAAAATGTGGGGCAGGGCTGAGGAGCTCTCGCTCTCTCTCCTGGCGACGACTGAATGGGAGGCTGTGTTGAGTGAACTGCGCTTGTCAGATTGGCCGGCGTTTTTTATGTGACCAATCTGACATGCGCAGTTCAGGCTTCCTTAATGAACACAACGTGGAAGCTGGAAGAGCAGAGACACAGCCCATCGGTCTCTGATGGAGTGTTGTGCATCCTTGACCCAGCCAATCCTGGTTTGGCTTTAATGCTGCTTGGCACTAAAAGCAGCATGACAGCAGTGCTTGGATTGGATGGGATGCCATTTCCGTGAACATGCATCTTTGCTAGGCTGCGCGAGGATTGAGGATCACATATACTGAAGGTTAGGATACGTTTATTATGTTTATTTAATTCACAGCAGTGTTTTTTCAATATGCTTCAATATTATATCGGTATTGCAGTGGTGATCCGGGTGCCTTCTTTTTCAAAAAGGATGTACCTCTAAATTGAATGTACCCCGATCACCGTTGCAATACAAATGCTAGCATACCGTCGTTCGTAAAACACTTTTACGTGCCCTACCACCTCGGAACGTCGCCAGCCGCCTCTGGTTAATGGTCCTCACCCTTGTAATAGGCCCTCCCCTGTGGCTCTCACCTGTAACTTGGGTTCGGGGCATTCAACAACTGTTATTGCCCTTGGCAGATGACTGCACAATTATGGAGACCGGGCAGGATGGTGAAGGGCTGGAATGGATGGTGGTGAAGAAGGGACGCCGTATGGAGCGAGGATGAGAAGGAATATATCGACCAAAAAGCAGTGCTCTCAAGGCTTCTTCTTCGTCCCAGGGAATGAGCGCTCGCGCTGAATGCTGAGCACAGGCCTCCGCGGGAGGGAGGGCTGAAGGTAGCATTAAGAGGGCACACAAGGACAGGCTGCCCACAGACAACAACGGGGGGCACTTCTGTGGCGCGCATTTGCGGGCACATGTTGCTACCATTCTTCATCTTCCTGGACCTCTGCCACGCGCCCTCAGCTCTGAGGGCCAGCGTCACGACTCTCCTCCGAGAGGCGCTAGCACAGGTGCAGAATGTAATTAAGACTGTTCTGGAAACGGTGAGCCTGCCTCCGCGTGCCCCAGACGCAGAGCAGCCGCAGCCATGGACTGCCGGACGGAAGCTGCCGGGGGCGGGCAGGGCTCAGGCCCGAGGGGCAGGGGCGGAAGACCCAGGGTCGGAACTGGAAGCAAGCAAATGAAGCTAATGAGATTAGAATAGCAAAAGGCCCCGAGCAAGAAGAGCGAGGTGAGGAGCAGCGAGGTGAGGCGTGCAGATCAAGAGGGCGAGCTGCAGGAGACAGGGAGGAGGAAGAGATGGGAGGGGGAGGAAAGGAGCCATCGGGCGGGGCCCGGGGGAGGCGACAAAACAGATGCACACCTGGGGTGATGGGGAGGAAGCACAGGAGGGGTGACAGGAAGGAAGAAGTGGATGCGAGTGACAGGAAGCCAAAGGTGGAGGGGTGTACCAAGAAGGAAGAAGGGGAGGGAAATCGGTGAAGCGAAGCAGTAGAGGTAGGAAGGAGGAACTTGATGGTGTTTAAAAAGATGAGGAGGAAAGTGATAGAATGGAAGTCAAGGAGAGAGGTGACAGAAAGCACACGAGGTAGGTCATTGGAGGAAGAACAGGTGGGAATGGTGAAACAAGCATTTGCAATGCAATAGGTCGCTGAGAGTTTGAGCTAGTGGCATTGTAACTGATACTGTCTTTTACTTATGCGTTTTTGTTTGAGTGGTGTGGGTGCATGTGGTTTGGAATGTAATTATGTGGGTTGAATTTGAATTGTGTGGGGTGGAATTGTGTGGTGTGTAGTGTATTTGTGTAGTGGAATTATGAGGCATGGTGAACAGATAGGGTTGAAAACTGCACAGAATAGACAGAAAGGAAGACAGAGAGGGCTAGGTACTTTGTGCATGAAGTGGTGAATGAACGCCAGACAGAGGAGCAGAAAGAGTGTGTGAGAAAGAGAGAAGGGGAGAGCAGTCCACAGATGCATAAAGAGGGTGTGCCTGTGTATGCACAAGACATCACAAGAAGAGGAGGAAAGCGTGGGTTTAGGAACAGGAATCTTGAAAAGGCACAGGGAACAAAACTGTGCTCGAAAACCTGAAATGAACCAATGTGAGGGGGGAGGGGGAGGAGTGTGTGACAGAGTGAGAGAGAGAGGTGCGATAGAGAGTACAGGAGGAAAGTCCTTCTCCTACCTCACAGCCAAAGACTGGAAAGCCCTCCCCCTCAACATCGGGCAATCTCTTACACTGCCCCAGTTCAGGAAGGATCTCAAGACCTGGCTTTTCGGATGACCCCAGCACTCAACTGAGCTGCCCTTCCCCCCCACCCCCCAGCACCTTGTGACCCTCAGGGGTGAGTAGTTGTGCTTTAACAACTCCTGATTGATTGATTACGAGAGAGAGAGGGACGAGTAGGGGGGTATCCAGAAGGGGGACGAGAGGTGGGCCAGGGTGTAGTGTAGTTCCTATATTCCCAATAGACTCTGCACATTGGAATAATATATCCTATAGATGTGACGTAGAACTTATGTGTACTAGGTCTCTATCGAATATATTATACTTAATTGTGAGTGCCAGCTAGCTCAGAGGTCACTAGAAACTTTCTCGAATTTACAAGAAGGGATTAGATTCTGACAACCGAATAAACACGACAACTTTTTTTCCCAGGATAAAACTGATCTTCAGAGTCGTGGAAACGATAGATAGATATTTTACTCAGTCATTCGTGCATGCTTCGTTTCACCAGAGGTGCAGAGAAAATAGAGAGACAGGCGTTTTCAATAAAAAGTATTTATTGAACAGTCTTCTTTCTCATGCAGAAGAAATGAACTGCTACAATCGTAATACTGGCTGTAAAGTATAATGCGTACAGCAAAAAGAGTATTATAAAATAATACTGTAAAAGCATGGTATGGTTTCTAAGCCATAAAATACATACATAAATAAATAAAGACTAAAAGTACTCAACTGGTGCTTCTAAAATACGCCTACCCTGATATACCTAACATAAGTCTAGTACGAGGGAAGAAGTAAGTGTGATGTGGCATAAGTTTAGTATTCTTTTGCCAAGAATCTATCCAAGATTTTTCTTAGGGTCGAATCAGCTCCGTACCTTGGTTTAGAATGAAGGAGGTCTGGTATCTCTCTGTCTCAGGACTCGATTTCCCAACACTCCGCAAGGGGAGCTTGGAAACACTGGAGCTGGATTTCTCGGCAGGAGAAAAGACAGCTTCTCTCTCAGTGCGTCTGCTGGAGGGTCGGCTTCCTTCGGCACTTGCTGTAGCGAGATGCGTTTTGCAAGTAGATAGTCGACTGCTCCAAACCACTGTGTGTTTGCTTGGGCAAGTGCGGTCATATTTATACCTTGGAGGGGCCGAGTTTGACGTAAAGGTGGACATAATAACCTCATCAAGGAGTCTCAGTTCTTTGAAAACTCCATGAGTTCTTGGACAAATCAGTATTCAAGCAAGGGGTAGTCCCTAACTGCTGAAGCCGAATTTTCCAAGAAATCGTTGTGGATTTTCGGAACCAGTGGAAGTAGCCATGCCGTATTTGGACTGCATGAGCTGTGTCTAAATATGTTTATGATTTCTATGCCTATATAAGGACATGGTGATTTATACCTATATAAGGACATGAATCAGAAAAATTACACTAGGGTCCTAAAATGCTATACAACAAGTGTACAGAGCATGGAGGTACAGGAAGGTAGCATGTGTGTATTTAAAAGCCAGCTTTTCCCTGGGTGTTTTGCACAATAACACTTGACCACTTTCCCTGCATGGATCTCGAAGTGGTAGAATCCATGGCTCGGAAAGTAAAATCCGGTTCTCCAACCGACCCGGCACCTCCAGAGGCCATGTTACTCGCATCTCAGACGGTCCTACCTATCATCAAGAACCTTCTGAATGCCTCCATTGCTTCTGGTATTGTCCCTCCTTCCTGGAAAAAGGCAATGGTCCGAGCACTGATAAAAAAGCCAAACCTAGACCCATCGGACTTTGCCAACTATCGTCCGATCTCACTGCTTCCCTGGGTGAGTAAAATCGCAGAGAAGTATATCAATCTCCAGCTGGTTAGCTTTCTGGAAAATAACCAGCTGTTAGACTCTACCCAGACAGGGTTCAGGCCTAAGCACGGAACAGAGTCCGCCCTCCTAATGGTCATCGAGGAGTCCAGGAAAATTCTTGATCAAGGAGGATCAGTGGCAGTGATCCTCCTTGATCTCAGCGCGGCGTTCACGGTCAGTCATAACACCTTACTGAACCGCCTTTCGAGCGTCGGCATTGTGGACAAGGCCTGGCTCTGGTTAAAATCCTTCCTAAGCAACAGGTCGTTCCAGGTGTTTGACGGACAGACAGTCTCCTCCAGCATACCCCTGAAGTGTGGAGTCCCCCAGGGCTCCTCTTTAAGCCCAGCGCTTTTTAATATCTACATGAGGCCACTGGCTGAGGTAGTTCGTCCGTATGGAGTTAAGATCATCTCCTATGCGGACAATACCCAGCTGGTGGTCTCTCTAGCGCAGGAGGTTCAACATCCACTCTCTGGTGGACTAACAAAATGCTTGGAGGAGGTGAAGGCCTGGATGACTCTGTCATCACTAAAGCTCAACGGTGACAAAACGGAGCTTATGCTCCTGGGCCCGGCTGATCCGACCTTCTTCAACTCATTATGGCCCACCTGTCTTGGCCCCCCCCCCCCCGGCTCCGAAAGAAAACATCAAAAGCCTAGGGGTATGGCTGGACAGGAATCTCTCTCTTAACACTCAGGCCACAAAGCTTTCCGCCACCTGCTTTGGACTACTCAGGACATTGAAGAAAGTTCTTCCTCTGCTCCCAATGGAGGCAAAGCAAACAGCCATACAGAACATAATACAGTCACGACTGGACTCTAACAACGCCCTCTATTTGGGTGCCCCAGAGTACACATTGAAGAGACTACAACTGGTACAAAACTGTGCTGCCCGTACTTTACTGCAAATCCCCCGCAGAACCTCAGTCAGTGAGGCACTGACCAGCCTACACTGGCTTCCAGTGCGTAAGAGAGTCACTTTCAAAGCAATGTGCATTGCCCACCAGGCCTTCTGGCACTCGGGGCCCCAAATCACGCATAGCCTAGTTAGTCAATATCGTCCAGGCAGAGACTTGCGCTCTAGCCAGGCTTTCATGGCAACAGTCCCCAGAATTAAAAGGACAAGATCAGGCGGAAGGATGTTCACCTTCAACGCCTCTAAGATCTGGAACTCCCTTCCTTTTTATTTGAGATCAAACCCTGACCTCGCCTCCTTCCGCAAACAATTTAAAACACATCTGTTCAAATCCCCTTAACAATTCAGCTCCACCCCCCTCCTCCCAGTCTGCTATCCTCATTCATACTTCCATCTGGTTTCCTCTAGCGCTTGGACGCCTCAGGGCAGCAATTCGCGCTCTAAAAAATCCATTTTCATTTTTTTTCAATAAAACTTATGAATGCGACAAGAAGCTGGTACCTTGAACTGTGCCCTTCTGCTGAGCCATATTTTCTGTTGTATGTAAACAAATGACACGAGCGCATGGCTCCTAGGCTGAAGCAACATTTCATTGAAAGGGGTGGTCACAAGGAACAGTGTCTGATTCTCCAGCCAATCCAAGCTTGAACTAGGTCTTGTAATAACTCTTTATTTTAAAGCACACTATCCCTCATCCAAGCTCCAGAGCGCTCTTTCAAAAATTTTACAATAAAAAAACAGGATGTTCATCTTTCATTTGCTTTAAGAGAATACAGTAAGTGGGTAACCAGGTGTACAAAGATGTATGCTACTCTGTGGCTGAGTATTGACAACAGAGATAGGGCTATTGGCTTCTTCTTATTAAACTGTCATGGTTCTATTTTCCTTGAGATCAGAGAAGCTATGTGGCCTTTAATTAAAAAGGACTGTGGTGCATGAGAACCCCACGTCTTTCCTGGAGGTGGTAATTGGCGTAAGAGAGCCCACAGAGTCTCCTGCGAAGTGAGGGCAGAGGAATGTCTGAATTTTACAACCCCTTTAATCTCGAGACTGGAGTGCACATTTGACTGCTGGGAGCCAAAAACAAAACGACATTATGTGCACCTGAACAGCCCTGTTAAAAAGAAAATGAATAAACAGAAAAATATTGTTTCAAAGTTACTAAGTACTGAACTGCAATATTCTTACATTGTCAAGAGGGAGGAAATGAACGTGTATAAGGATAAAGGTGAACCTATCCTTCAAAAAGTAGTTGGAGGAGAAATTGTAAAGACACACCATATAGTTTGGAACCACATACGTGTGAGATGTAAACAGAGCTTGATCTTGCTGGATTCAACAAAGGTTGTTGCCTCAAATAAGATCCAAATTAACAAGATTCACGTGTAACAAACAGCTGATGCAACTCCCAGTACTGAAGGCTATGACAGGTGATTATTAGTTGCCAAATGGTGAAAAGACGTCCAAACCCAGCGGTGGTAGGTGGTTGCATAAAAAAACAAGCATTTGCAATGCAATAGGTCTCGCATTAGGAAAGTTTGAGCTATTGGTATTGTAAATGACACATTTTTTATTTATGTGTTGGTTTTGAAAATAGCAAAATTAATAGCTTTGTCATTTACAATGCCATAGTTATATCTTTTGCAAATGTGACACCTATAGCATTTGTAATGCAACATGTTTTGTATTTACGTGACTTAGATGTATTGATATTACAAATAACAATGGCTTTTTTTTTATAATCAATACTTAAATAAAAGTTATTGTAATTTTTAATGGCAATACCTTAAACTTTTGTAAATAACTTTTGTGAAGATTATGTTCAGTGTATTTTATTGTGACGAAAATCCAAGAACAGAAGTGAAATATTAACATATTTTTGTGACATTTGTAATAAAGCTTGAAACATTGAGAGAACATATTTGAACCAGTTGTTGTTGAATGGTTGTGCAGCTGAGCCCCCCTCACCAAAAAAAACAAATAAGGCAACAGTCCACCACAATTAATCAACAGTGGGAGAAGCTTAACAGCAGCAACCCAAACAATGGGAACAAGTCAAGCCAAAATGAAGGACTGTGGAAAAAGCTAAACAGCTGGGGTGGCTATAGCGACAGATGGGGGATGGGGCAAAGCTCCCAACTAACACATATGGGAGGACCTAAGAACCAATAGTTGCCTGGGATGAGGTCACAGGCCAAAAGTCGATAGCCAGGGAGGGCTCAACTAGAGTAATAGAGGCTGAAGACAGACTACAGAGAGAAGAGAAGTGCCACGAAAATAATTCAAGCTGGGATACATGCCCGGTAGTTTATTAGTGAGGCTGATGATGGTCAAAGATGAGGTTAAAGCAGCCATCTCCTTGTAAACAGAAGCACCAACACGCAGGAAGCCTAGCAATCAAAATACTGTTTCTTTTGTAAACCTTTATTTCAGTTTTGGTGGGGTTTCTGTGTTCACACAGTGGGTCTTTCCAAGTAACTCTAAGGAGTATGTTACTGTTCATCTATATCACGTTCAAGTGTCTTATCAGGTGGCGTTTCTGTATTTAAAACAAACCCAAGAGACGCAACATGTTTGGGATTCTTCGTGTGCCCTCTTGAAATAAGTACAGCTTTGAGAAGAAAGTCTGATATAGTTTCTGCTTTCACCAGCGTTTCTGTGAAACTAAAACAAACCATTTTCATGTCAAAGGAGGACTCGTTTTCCCGCCTATTCCAGTTTCTTTAAGTATGCCAGGGTTTTGTTTCCTGATCCCGTGTTCATAGGCGAAATGTAAACACTTTCTAGGACAAGTTCATATTATAGGGTTCCGCCGCGCTGCCCGCGGCGACCCGGAAGCTCTTGGCCGGCCGGCCAATCCGCTCGCGGCCGACCGGAAGTCCCGCCTCCCGAGGTCCGCGAGCTGCCGGCGCATGGAGCGCCCTGCCGGTCCGGGGTAGCCCGGGTCCCCAGGAGGGGGCCGGGGAGAAGGAGGAGTGTGGCGCCTGTTGCGGGGCTCCTCTGACCTGAGGGAGCCCCGATTTAGAAGAGGAGACGAGAGCGGAGCGGAGCGCGAGAGGAGCCCCGCAGGAAGAGCGCAGTCGGTGAGTGGGGCCCAGGGCTGATGTGAAGTCCGTGCGTGCCTGTGTGTATGCCTGTGGGGGAGGGGAGGGAAGGGAAGGGGGGGAGTGTGTGCGCGCATGTGTGCGCGAGGGAATGTGTGTGCGCATGCGTGACTGTGTGTGATTGAGAGAGAATGCGAGGCGGGGGATAGTGTGCCGTGTGCCTGTATGTGTGCCGTGTGCCTGCGTGTGCATGCGCGCACCTGTGTGTGTGTGTGTGTGCGTGCGTGCATGCAGAGGGGTGGGGGCTTCCTGTGTCTGTGTGTGAGCAAGGGCTTTGCTCCGCGCAAGCGCAGCTCAGACGCGCGCTCCCGAGGTGAAATCTGACAATGGGAAAGCGCGCGTCTGATTGCTGTCCACTTTCCTAAATACGGGCAGCATAAGTTGTCGAGCTGATGCATTCTTGCTTCGCATGAATGCCACATCAGCTCGACCTAAAAATTACATTGAAAGTGCTCACTCCCGTTCATTGCATGCTTTTGGTAATTACCTGTGCTGATTCAACAAAAACACCTCAAGACAGATGCCTCTGTGTCGGCATCCGTGAAGAAACCATGATAGGTGGTGGACGTCCCATGTGATTAGTTTGTGATGGACATAGACAACAGACTCTCGCCTCAGAAGAACATCAAGCAGATAAGGAGTCAAAGTGAAATGTTAAGCTTGCTCAGAAGTGAGAATATGCAATTGGAATAAACAAAATTAAACACAGCCCAAGTATTTAAAAATGCTCAGTGTGGTGTAACATCCAAATCTGGTGACTTTGTAATTGGGGAACTGGGTTCTAGTCTAGGCATCGTCTCTCCCATGATGAAACATGAAAGCGGGTGCGCCCATTTATTTTAATTTTATTTTATTTATTTATTTTTTTACATTTGTATGGCGCACAGCTACCCAAAAAGGGTTTCCCGGCGCCTTTGGCATATGGATGAACAAAGGTATATGATGAGCATGGTTTTAGCACAGTTGTTTCTGGAAAAGCCAAGTTTTTATATTCTTTCGGAAGCTGGCATAGTTTTCTTCTTTCCGGATATGTAAGGGAAGTGTGTTCCACAGGATAGGCCCTCTGACAAAGAACGATCTTTCACCAATTCTTTGCAGTCTAAACCTGGGAACAGCAAATTTTGCTGCTGTTTGAGAGCGCAGGTTTCTTGCTGGTAGGTAGGGAGTGGCTAATGCTTGCAGATAGGTTGGTGCCGTTTTGGATTTGATCTTAAACATATAGCTCAGGGTTTTGAAGCTGATACGGTGTTCTACCCTGAGCCAATGTCGATCATTCAGATGTTTTGACACTCTTGCGGTTTTTGGAATTCTACACAGGAGTCTTGCGGCTGAATTTTGGATCAGTTGAAGTCGCTTAATGGCTGCTTGGTTTGAACTCAGGTAGAGGATGTTGCCGTAGTCAATACGCGATGTAATTAATGTGTTGACTACGGTCTTTTGTGTGTCGGGGGGTAGCATCCATATAATTTTTTTCAGCCATTTTATTATGGTGAAGCATAGGCCTGTGACTTTATTTGCCTGCTGTTTTATTAACAGGGCTTTATCAATGATAACTCCTAAGTTCCTTACCTGGGTTGCTGGAGTGGGGAGATTCCCCAACTCGGGGGCCAATGAGAGGAGTTCCAGAGTTCTTTATTTTTTCCTAGCAGGAGGATCTCGGTTTTATCACCGTTTGGTTTCAACTGGTTGGTGGTCATCCAGTTGAAGATTTTCTGGAGCCCAATTTTGAGGAGAGAAGGAGCTGAGGGATTTGAATCTGACAATGAAAAAATAATGTGGGAGTCATCTGCGTAGGTCATTAGGGTTAGTCCTACGCAGTCCGCTAGGTCAGCCAAGGGTCTGAGATACAGATTAAAAAACAGTGGGCTCAGAATGGAGCCCTGTGGTACTCCATGTGGGGCGTGAAAAGTGTCTGAGCAGGCAAGGTTTGATTTGATCTGGAAGGTCCTATCAGTTAGGAAGGACTTAATCCATTTCAGAGCATTACTGCGGATACCATTTCTCTCTAGTGTGGCCAGGAGTATATTGTGAGAGATGGTATCAAACGCCGCACTTAAGTCTAATAGAATGAGTGCGACCGTTTGTCCCTCATCCAGGAGTTTCCTAATGTTTTCCGTAACACCCAACAGAGCGGTCTCCGTAGAGTATCCTGCTCTGAAGCCCGATTGTGTGGGATGGAGGAGCTCGTTTTCCTCGGCGAAGAGGGTGAGAGCAGAATGTATGTGCCTTTCCATGAGCTTGGAAAAAGCTGGGAGCAGGGATATTGGCCGGTAGTTTGTCAGGATAGCGGGGTTAGCTGAGGGTTTTTTCAGGAGTGGGTTTACCATTGCGTGTTTCCAACATGAAGGGACTGGGGAGAGTTTGAGAGATGAATTTAGCGTGTCTGCTATAATGGTCAGGGAGGTGGTGTCAAGCTGTTTTAGGATACTAACGGGTAGTGGATCACGAGGGGAACCTGATGATATGGATTGCAAGGAGGCTTTTCGGGAGTCCACGGTTATAGGGGGCCATTTCTATAGGGTGTTCAGTTTGTCCGGTAACACGGGGACATCATCCTGTGGGCCATTTCCATTGGAGATGGAGTTGATGTTAAGGATGATTTTTTCTATTTTTTCATTAAAAAAGGAGGCAAGGTCCTGACATTGTTTTTTATTTAAGGGACAAGTCGTAGCAATTGTTTGAGCACCTGCAAGGTCCTTTACTGTATTGAATAAGATTTTAGCTTTATTTGCAGCATTGTTTATGGTGTTGGCCACATATAGGGCACAGGCCTTAATGCAGGAAGAGTGGTACGTATTTCTGGCCTTGTTGTATATTATCTTTTTGTCTTGATTGTATTCTTTGCGCCATTGCCTTTCTAGGGCTTTACATTTTGGTTTTTCGGATTTAAGAAGTTCATTGAACCAGGGGGCTGGGCGGTGATGGGTGTTTCTTTTTGCCTGAGTTTGAGGAAGACATTTATTGGCTGCGTTTTCTAGCCATAGGTTGGCGGCTTCGGCTAGACTTTCCATATTCTGGCCATGAGTAGGTGTGCTATTTGTTAGGGTTTGGTTCAATTTTTCTATATCAAGGAGTTTCCAATTTCTCATGGAGTTTGCTGGCCATGCTGTATTTTTTTGGGGGGGAGTTTGTTCGATTGAGGCAGAAGCTAAGGAGATGATGGTCTGACCAACATATGGGGCTGGTTCGAATCCACTTTAGTTCTAGGAAAGCACACATGCTACAGAAGTAAAAAATAAAATGAAACATGAATTGCGGTGCCCGTCCGTAAAGTAGGTGTCATGATGATTAAACAAAATAAAGATTGTATACACACGCTGCTGGTTGGAAAATGCAGGTGCGGTGTCCATGAAGCGGCTACCCTGTTGATACACATGCCCAGGCAAACCACAAAAAAAAAGTATGCATGCAGAAACATAAATAAAAACAAGTGTAAGAGGACAAGTCCTGGGGAGAACCAGGGGAGTCACCCATTGAGAAAAAAGGTGGAGCAAGCAGGAACCATTAACCAATTAGAAACAATGTTTTTTAAGGGACACTGACAAAAGCCAATCAGTAGCTGGCAGTGAAGAGTGAATGCACATGTCAAGAACACCTTCTGCCTAAACTCAACCTCAAAAACTGGGTGAAGTTACAGGAAGGAAGCAAAGGAGTGATGGAAGTGAAGCAAAGATAGGAGGTGATAGAAAGCACAGAATGGAGGTATAAGAGAGATAGGACAGGAAAGAGGTGACTATAAGGAAGTACAGGTGGGATTTGGAAAGAAAGTAGAGAGTAAAAATCAATATGATGAAGAAGGAAGCACATGAGAAAAAAGGAAGAAAGAAAAGGAGGGGGAACGAAAGATTGTAGGGAGGGAGACACAGGAGGAAAGAAGAAAGGAAGGCGGGAAGCTGACTAGAATTAGAAGTAAAGAAAAAAATATATAAGTGGGAGCTGTGAAGGAAGGGGATATATAAGAAACCGTAGAAAGGAAGTATGGCATGGAAGAAGAAATGTAGGACATAAGGAAGTGAGATTTACAAGATGTGATTTTGATAAAATCACTGAGGTTGGAATGATATACTGGAGGTAAAAAAGGTGATATCACTCAAGACCATAGAGGGGCAGGTAATAGTTCAATAATGAAATAAAAATGGGTTAAATATGATCAATCAATTCACCCCTGTATCTCTAATGTGTCAAACGTCCTCTTTAAGAGGGAGGCAGATGTGAAACAACCTGCTTAAACCAACAGCTGACCCACACCACTACACTCATAGTTCCAGCCTCCTTATTTAACAATGGGGTAATGAGCAGGTTTGTGTTTATGAAGCCTCAGCTAGCTCTCTGTTGAGAAGCCTAGCCACGGGACCTCCAGCTATTCAGGATCAGGGGCCTCCCATATTTAGAATATGACTTCTGAGACAGAATTTTAGTGCCTGGTATCTGCATGAATGCCATGGCATCCCTGTCCATGAAAAAAAGGTAAAATGCTGCGAGAGAACACTAGGCAAGGGTCGAATATCAATTACGCCGTAGTAATCAGAGTAATTCTGGGGAACAAATTGTACTGCTAGCGCACATTTAGCAGGCGCAATTGGCTGCTCTTGCTTGCCCTTTATGTTCTGCTGCATTTAGCTCTGTTTCTTAGCGCAAAATGCATCTTCGCGTCCATTTGACATAGTGCTCGTGCTTATCATTTATGTTCTGCTGCATTTAGCTCTGTTTCTTAGTGCAAAATGCATCTTCGCATCCATTTGACATAGTGATCGTAATTGTTGGGCTTGGCCCTGTCTTCAGCATCATTCTCAAACTTTTTGTCTTCATTCTCCTGTTTTCTGAACTCGTTATTTGTGGACTTTTAGGACTCAACGCACGAAACCACCTGTAACCAGTGCTAAAGGGCTTGTGCTGTCTGCTTTAAGCATGGTAAAAGTGGCTTCCACCCAATTGTAACATTAGTCCACCAAGCCACCAGACCCAGCTTGTCACATTGAATTTACCTGTATGTCCCTAGTAAAGTGGTACTACATGTACCTAGCACCTGTAAATTAAATACTTCTAGTGGGTCTCCTGCAAGGATTGTGCCACCCACCTAGGTAGCCTTTAAACCATGTTTCATGCCTGCCATTGTTGTCTGTCTGTGCAGTTTAAACTGTTATTTCGACTGGGTAAAATAAACCTTTTGCCAGGCTAAACCTTCCGTTTAATACATATAAGCTTCCCCTATGGTAGGCCCAAAGCAGCCCAGATCGCTGGGTGCAGTGTATTAAAAAAGTTAAACAAGCACTTTTAAGTTTAACATGTCCTGGTAGTGAAAAACTCTTTAATCCGTTTTTCACTACTGCAAGGCTTGCCTCTCCCATAGGATAACATTGGCTTAACTTTTTTATATTTGATAAGTGATAACTTTCTATTGGGAGCACGTAGGAATAACAACTTTGGTGTCTAAAGAATTGTAATTTAAAACTCTCTTTAATTGTAAAGCCGAATCTCAAGTCACAATTCTGGAAATTCCACTTTTAGAAAGTTGTCATTTTCTTGTCTTAGCCATTTGGTGTCTGCTGCCTGCTCCTGGGTCACATGATTAGGTATAGCTGGCAGTTGGTATTGATGTATTGGTCCCAAACAGTGAGAAAGAGGAGCATAGGTGTTGACTGGATGGGTCATCTCTGATTTGATAAGGGGAAGAAGCTGTCACCTACCACACTTGCACATGGCAAAGGATCTGCCTAAGTACACTCACAAAGTGCTTGACACTAGGCTATTGTGGCCCCAGACAATCTGTGGCTATGGCAGGGAGGCAGGACATTTCAAGCAACTCTGGGGGTAGAAACCTCCAGAACCTTCTCCTACTTCAAAGTGGACACAACGTATAACATTAGACCCTCAGACCCAAGTGCAGTTTCTCCATTAGGGATCTGGGGATGCACCTCAGTGAAATTCCTACACATTCCTACACACATATTAACTAGATCAATTTATTTAGAGTTACAATTGTGTCTCTAAGCAAATCAATGTATTTAAGCCTGGGCTGTGTGTCTGAGGCTGCCTGTCCCACCTTGCTCTAAAGCAGGCGACGGGAGCCAGGCAGTAAATCAACATTAAGAAATGCGATGAAGAACGCAAGGCTTATCATTCTAAAGCCCTTAATTTCCATTGCAGTCTATAGCAGTCATAGGTCCCATACTTTCCCATTCGTCACAGGGAGGAGTGGATGCAAGCATGTGTGATCTGGTGCCTTGTCCTCGGCAATGGTAAGTATTACTACGCTAATCTTGGTTTATGTTGTGCTGAGACCCCTCGCTATGTGGCCCCTTTAGACTTAAAGCTGCTGTATTTGTTCACCCACAAATTGATCCAAAAGCCAAGCAGGGTTTTTGTTCCATTGTGAAGTTGATCCAAATGTGGGCACTGACTTTAGTTGCTGATTGCTTGTTATTTGTGCATTTAATTACCCTGAAATTGCCCTTCGTGTACTTTATTATTTGAGAGTTGCATTCCCCTTTCTGTTTTATGAGGCCCCCAAACCTTATGCCCTCCCTTGCAGCAGACACCAAGTTCCAGTTTAATTCTAGGTAGCAAGGTGGCCTGTGCAGAACACATTTCATGTTCAAATGAACATTTTTAGCCAAATGCCGTTATCTGCACATAATAGTTCAAAATTCCTCTCTCATCAGCTCTGTTGTTTACTTACTAGGCTGCAAAGCAACTCTAGCTAAACAGCGGTAGGGTCAAGTTGAGCTGTGCTGATGACGAGCTGAGCTCGTCATGACACCAGCAAATTGGCAATTTTCAGCACAGGGGAAAAATAACCACAGCAGCGATGTGGTTATAAACCCTAGATGACTCAGTGAGTTAGACACTCACCCCATTAGTAATCTGCTGATTCAGAAAACTGAACCTGTGCACCAAGGTAGGGTTACAGTTTAATGACAACCAAAGTTAAATTAGAGACAAGAATCTGACAGCCACAGAATGAATACTAGGCATGGACAATGGTTGGTAAATTCCAGACAATTAAGAAATGTGAACGACTGCCATAGCTCAACATTCTAGCCCGATGTTAATTAAAAGTTATATGGTGAACTAATAGAAGATGGTTGCAGAGTTTCTCTCCTTTTGCCAACATCAGTTGCTTGTAACATATGGTTAGAAGAAAAAAGGACATATTTAAAACATGACAGACCTGTCTATGAACGTGTACACATATTCTTATTTTTGAAACCAGTGTGGCGACAGTGTAGGGCAGTGGTTCCCAAACCTTTGACTCCTGAAGACCCCCACTGAATTACTACTGGAAGCCGGGGACCCCCAAGCAATTCGTACAATTTAAATTTCTTTTTAAAAATGCCTTTTGAAGCAGAGGCAATTTCAAGAGGGAGACAACCTGAACTGGGTCTACCGGCATGGACATGTATGCATACAGCAGTGTATTATTTAGTGGTACAAGTCTCCTGCTCTCAGCCATAGCAGCACCTCTACATTCTCTTTCCACAGCCTTCCTTACAGCAACAGGTTGAATGATTGTGAATTATTAGCATTTTTACCTATTCACAGTTTAAGAAGGTCTAAAATATTATACAATTATGAAGCATTTTATAATAAAGACATGCCCCAAGAAGCAACGAATATTGTGAAAATTCTATCAAGATAGTGCACAAAGCGATGAGTCCAGTGTACAGAGCAAATTCAAGGTCTATATTGAGAGTTCATCATGGAAGTGCAAGAGATGGCAGGAAGGTATCTACACAGGAGGCATATTGTTTCAACAAGATCATGGAACAATGCTATGCCACTTACCATAAACCCCTGTTAGACATAATCTTTAGTCACAGACAGCATAACAAAATGTTACCACCAAGGGGTGAGCAGTGTAGTTAAGGCATATTTTAGAGTGGCCTCGCGTGGCACCTGACATGACCCTCTCCTGTTAGAATGCCCACTGCCCCGTCTCTTGCCAATAACAAACTGCAAAGGTTACACTGAATAAGACTCTTGACATGTCTGAATATGAAATCTTGACAGAACACATAATTGACCCAAGGGCTTGTGGAAAGTGAGCAATCAGACAGCAGCACGAAAATTCTACTGCTGATCCTGGCTGCGTCTATTTTTACCTGCCTGCCAAATGACGGTAACCTATAGACATTTGCCTTTCAACGCTTTATTGGTTTTATTGTATTGCCTGTATTTTCATTGTTGTGTCTGTGACTGCTGTTGTCTGTCTTCCCCAGCTGCCTGTACGTGGCCCGTGCCCCTTTTTCT
The DNA here is from genome assembly GCF_964263255.1 of Lissotriton vulgaris. Taxonomy (NCBI): domain Eukaryota; kingdom Metazoa; phylum Chordata; class Amphibia; order Caudata; family Salamandridae; genus Lissotriton; species Lissotriton vulgaris. The sequence goes on from NC_141693.1 coordinate 1,483,880,594, forward strand.
TCCCTCTGTTCCCATCGCTGTCCCTGTGCTCTCTCTGCCCGGTCTTTCCTTCTGTACCCCTTGCTGCCCCATGTCTCTGCCCGGTTTTAACTTCTGTTCCCCTCGCTGCATCGTGCCTCTCTGCCCGTTCTGCCTTCTGTTCTTAGCTGCCCCTATATTTCTGTCTTCTGTATTTTGCCTCTGTGCCACTCCTTTTTTGTGTCCGTCTGCCCTCGGTGCCCCTTTTGCCTTCTGTTCCACTTGTTTTTCCCTCGTTTTTTGTCTTTCTGCCCTCTGTTCCCCTTTTTTTTGTGCCTTTCTGCCCTCTGTTTCACTCATTTTTGTGCCTTTCTGCCCTCTGTTCCACTCGTTTTCCCCTCGTTTTTTGTGCCTTTCTGCCCTCTGTTCCACTCATTTTTGAGCCTTTCTGCCCCCTGTACCACTCGTTCTTTGTGTCTTTCTGCCCTCTGTTCCACTCGTTTTCCCCTCATTTTTTGTGCCTTTCTGCACTCTGTTCCACTCGTTTTTCCCTCGTTTTTTGTGCCTTTTTACCCTCTGTTCCACTCATTTTTTAGGTCTCGTAGAGAGACCTATTGTAGTCAAACCAGAAAGCTGAGGATTTGTAGAAGTGCACGTGCTCGTGAACGCGCTTCTATCCCCCTGCCTTGCTCTTCAAAGGCTCCCCTTACCATTTGCTCCTGCCTCCCCGCCCACTGCTTCACACTTCACGGCCGCCAGGCCGTGACCTGCATTTCTGCCCAGCAGCTTCAAAGGGATCTGCTTCCCCGCCCACTGCTTCACACTTCACGCTCGCATTTCTCCTTCCCCCTCCCCACAGCAATGCCAAGAGCTTGTTTTCCATGTGAAAGTAATCCTGAGGGCAATGGTGGGCTACGTGAGTATTTCATTTTGTTTGCTCCCTCAACTGAGTCAAGGAGTGTTTTTTAATTTTTTTCATTTACTCGTTGTCCACTCAATAAATAGAGGATAGCTCTGGAGGTGACCTCACACTCACTAGCGCTGCGCTTAGTGTCTTAGCACGGCGCCCGCTTCTATTTCAACTACAGTGGCGCACACACTCCGCAATGGCGCCTATGGCTCACAGCCACTCATCCCCGGGTACCGTACTGAATGTCTCAACACGGCGCCTGCTTTTACTTTGCAAACGCCATCTATTTCACTCACTGAGTTGCGCACGTAAACAAAAATGGTAAAGTCTTTACAGAAGAAACATTTCTACAGTGAAGTGGAATTGCATATAAAATCAAAAAAACGCACTGCTGCTCCATGCGCCAGATCAGTTTTTGATACGTTTTCTAGTGCTGGACTGTACCTCTATCTGCATACTACAGAATATCCGTGTGTACATTTACACGCCTGGGGTATTAGGGGTGGTTGAAGAGAGTCTCTCACTGTTTCAAGCAGGAAATATTGGAGCGAACGTGACGCTCTGCAGCCCTCTTCTTCAGCAGCAATTTACATTTTCTAGAAAAACCTTCTTTGGAGACTTGCATGTGCCGACAAGCATTAAGTTTTATATTTGAAATTCTTTGAGGTCGGATGTCATTTAGTGCTGTAAAGATATACGACAAGGTTTCTCCACAGTACTGTAATCACCAGTACAAACGCAATGTCTAAAAGTGCCTAATAATAATTCTGTCCGCCCGATTGTCTATAATGCTTGCATTTGATTATGGGGCCTTAACATTTCTCACTTCCTGCGAGGGTCCTTTAAGGTCCGAGAGAGCTTCTAAAAGGCAGGAACACTTTTGCATATTAAGTGTCTGCTGTTTGTTTATTTTCCATGTGTGCTTATTTGCATAGTGCATAAACCTCCTAGTGCACATCTTACGTTTTTAAGTTATGTTGCTAGCTGGTGAAGGCTTCTGCCGCTGTAACTGCTGGTAGATCATGGAAATATGTGTCGTCTGTAAAACTACGCAGGTTCTAATCCCTGTAACAATTCAGGTGATCAGTGAAATTTGCCTGCAGGTTGCATGTTTACATCTGCAAGTTAATGCGCCTACTGCAAAGATCTGCGTGGTACCCTGCAGATTGCATGTTGCACCCTGAGGTAGCTGATTCAGGCTTTCATTCTTCAGCAGTGGATAACTTGTATCATAAGTTAGGTAATGATAACAAACTATCTGTAAAGGAATTCAGTTTCTGGTGTTCGCTCTAAATATTAATTTTATTCGTTTTTGTGTAACACTTTTAAATAACTCCATGTGTTTCATCTAGAAAAGGGGGCACCTTTCCAAAAGGCTAGGAGGGTCGAAGTATGCGATTGGCTAAGCGTATTGACGGGAACCAGTAGTCAATAGTTTGCCATTAAAATTTCAAACACTGCACAGCTCTACAAATAAATCTGAAACCAGGATCTTCACTACACACCACATAACACATGGTTGAAAAACAAGACCTATCTCATTTCCAATGCTTGTTTCTTTTGTCCATTCCTTCCATGTGTATTGAACCTGTTCATGGCTCGATGTCCCCCGGCCAGTAAATGCTTTCCCTCTGAAAAACGAAAGGGTGGACGTTAAGAAGCAACAGATGCTTTAATTTGACTAAGATTTGATCAGGCTACTTGGAAAGGGCAGACAACTTCTTAATGCAGTGCAATTCCAGTGCCAGCCGGGCTGGACACCGCACTACTTGTTTGTTGTCTTTGTGCTCCAGCGTCCTCAGCCACCTGAATTAGATTGTAGTTGGTTGGTATTCCGTTTGTTAAAAATGCCACGTATGGCTTTTTAAACATCCACGAAACATTACTGTACTTGTGCTGCATCATACGTATAAGCAATTTCAGCCAGCATCCTGAGAAGATGGTTTCCTGTCTGAGAATAGGATTCTTAGTAACAGTGCTGTGTGTTTGTTTAAGCCTTTCGTTTGATAAACATTCAGCATCCCTGATGGAAATATTTCCTTTCTGCAGGGTCACCTGAACTCTTTGCCTTTTTTTCTGAACCATATTTTTGCTGGCTGTAGAACTCTGTGCACTTTACCCCTGCTGACAAGGGGTGACGTTTTCTTCTCCTTTTCAACATGATACAATTGGTATGCTCTTTATTGGTATTTTTAACTTGCCTATAAGTATCTGGTACCAAGGTTTACCCGGGAGATGTAAGTTAAATTTCACCAGTGGACTGCAGCAACCTTTGTGCCATACACTACAGCGACAATGGAAACATGACGGCAGAGCTGCTGCCAATAGCTTGGCTGTGCAGGCTTTAACTGCTAATTTAACTTGTCAAAATAACCCCTTTTGACAGGTCTAAACCTGTTTAAATCACCCCTAAGTAGGCCTTATTCCCCATAAATATTTACAACAAGGGGTGGTGAGGGACAGAGTCTCTGAATTAAGCAGAAAGCTCTCACCCAGTCAAGAGATCAGGGCTAGATCCAACACCGTTTTTTAGCTCACTGCACCATCCCAGTTTCAGAACCTGGCTGTATGTAAATTAGTCTGTTCCTATCCCAGTGCATGATGGGAACAGGGCAAACCAAACTACAAAAGCCAATTCTTACACTGGGAAGGAAACAAGCTCCCGGGGACCGGTTTCTGGCATTACAGCCGTCTTCGGCCCGGTTTGCTTGAATCCTGATGGTGCAATGAGCAAGGGTCTAACATCTGAGAATACCCTTCCACGCTTAGGGTGGACAAAAATATTTACAACAAGGGGTGGTGAGGGACAGAGTCTCTGAATTAAGCAGAAAGCTCTCACCCAGTCAAGAGATCAGGGCTAGATCCAACACCGTTTTTTAGCTCACTGCACCATCCCAGTTTCAGAACCTGGCTGTATGCAAATTAGTCTGTTCCTGTCCCAGTGCATGATGGGAACAGGGCAAACCAAACTACAAAAGCCAATTCTTACACTGGGAAGGAAACAAGCTCCCGGGGACCGGTTTCTGGCATTACAGCCATCTTCGGCCCGGTTTGCTTGAATCCTGATCTGTTCATCACCACCCCCTTTTCTGAATCGTTTTTGGCCACTATAGGTGTGGCAGGGTATACTCAGACATGAGTCCCTTTCTCACTGCTCCATCAGGATTCAAGCAAGCCGGGCCGAAGATGGCTGAAATGCCAGAAACCGGTCCCCGGTAGCTTGTCTCCTTTCTGGTGAAGAATTGGCTTGGTAGTTTAGTCTGCCCTGTTCCCATGATGCACTGGGCCAAGGACAGACTGATTTGCATATAGCCAGGTTCTGAGCTGGGATGGGGCAGTGAGATAAATAACGGTGATGGATCAAGCCCTGATCTTTGGACTGGGTAAGAGTGGTCTGCTTAATTCAGACACTCTGTTCATCACCACCCCCTTTTCTGAATCGTTTTTGGCCACTATAGGTGTGGCAGGGTATACTCAGACATGAGTCCCTTTCTCACTGCTCCATCAGGATTCAAGCAAGCCGGGCCGAAGACGGCTGAAATGCCAGAAACCGGTCCCCGGTAGCTTGTCTCCTTTCTGGTGAAGAATTGGCTTGGTAGTTTAGTCTGCCCTGTTCCCATGATGCACTGGGCCAGGGACAGACTGATTTGCATATAGCCAGGTTCTGAGCTGGGATGGGGCAGTGAGATAAATAACGGTGATGGATCAAGCCCTGATCTTTGGACTGGGTAAGAGTGGTCTGCTTAATTCAGACACTCTGTTCATCACCACCCCATTTTCTGAATCGTTTTTGGCCACTATAGGTGTGGCAGGGTATACTCAGACATGAGTCCCTTTCTCACTGCTCCATCAGGATTCAAGCAAGCCGGGCCGAAGACGGCTGAAATGCCAGAAACCGGTCCCCGGTAGCTTGTCTCCTTTCTGGTGAAGAATTGGCTTGGTAGTTTAGTCTGCCCTGTTCCCATGATGCACTGGGCCAGGGACAGACTGATTTGCATATAGCCAGGTTCTGAGCTGGGATGGGGCAGTGAGATAAATAACGGTGATGGATCAAGCCCTGATCTTTGGACTGGGTAAGAGTGGTCTGCTTAATTCAGACACTCTGTTCATCACCACCCCCTTTTCTGAATTATTCCCCATAAAGGCAGGGTCCATGGTATTTAAAAGAAGGACACGTAAAAGTATTATATCTTACAGTGAAAGTGCCCAGGAAGGTACTTTCACCTTTGCAGGTTTGGCTGTACCATTGGAAAACACTGGGATGAAATATTAAATACTTATCCGGTTTCTCTGGAATGGAACTAGCTAGGTAGGAAAATAGTTAAATAACTGTTTTTAGGGCTCGCCCGCCTATTATATCCCGCAGGGATTAATAGGCAAGGCTATAGGGGCTAAACTAAGAGCTAAACTAAGCTCTCAAAAAAGCGGATTTCCAGAAGTGCATGTGGTCTCGTGACCGCGCTTCTATCCGCCTGCCTGCCTCGCTTCAGCACATCAAAGCCAGCCATCTGTTGCTTCCCCAGCGGGGCTGTTGCTCGGCCTCACTTCTCCTCCTAATTATATCCCTGCTGTTCACACTTTGTCACGGCCGCGAGGCCGTGCTTCAAAGGCACCATTATGTCAGCAGCACCGACTTCACTGCCACAGCACCTCGGGTGTGCTCCTGTACATCTTTCCCAAACCCATGCCTTCACTACATTACTTTTACTTTGTCATGTTAGTTTACCATTTTATCCACTTTCTGTACCATCCTTTAAGGGGAATTGAAGAGACCTCCTGGCTGCCCAGCGCTGACGCAAAATCAAACAATGCAAACAAAAACGCAGGGAGGCAGGTGGCAATGTCTCATGAAAGTCCAAAGCGCCGCCTTGGAAACAAAGCGCTGTCAGGGTCTTCGCACGAGCCGCCTCCTTGGGCGTTTTACATGTTCACACGCTGCCAGAGTCATATTTGTTCAGACTGGCTCCTGGCGGCAGCAACTGTTTAGATGTGTTGTCTCACCGGAGCCACCCTCCCTCTCTGCCTCGGTGCCCCCAGCCTGTTCCAGCCAGTCCGCTCCGGGGACACGCGCCAGCGCCTGGAAGCCTCTCAACTCGCCAGTTTATTTGATTAGAATTGGTAAATTCAGTCCTTAATGTTTGAGACATGTTAATGTACTTGCATGATAGTCACCTTTTTTCAAACCAAAGATCAAATACGACCCTTTGATTAAACATATACATTTCCCTGCATTCATCTGGTCCGCTATGAGCACTTTGACACGTACACCCAGGCCCCACATGGCTGTACTGGCAGGCGAGCATGTTGCATGCACGCAGGGATGCTCATTTAAACACACTCCGCACCCCGGCCTCACTCTTCACCACAGGCGAGAGACGGCAGGACGTGGCTTGATCCCGGTAAGAGAAATAGACATCCACCCCTTAAAACGCGCCTCTGCGTTGACTAAAGAGATGCTTATTTCTTCATGAACACAGCCCATCACTATTAGTAATGCAGGGGAGAATGCCATATTCATCTTTTCAATAGCGCATTGCAGGCACGTAAATGCATGATAGTCACGTACGCGCCACCACGATTTAATTGACTTGAGAGATGTTTACCTCTTAACTAACACAGCATTTACCAGAAAGTCATGTTTATTTCCTTAATAACGCACTCCCGCGTTGCTGGTTTTATTTGTTGTTGCGTGCAAGATTTGTATCTTCAACTTTTAGATGTAAGATTCTGGTTAGTATTTTAATTTTTTTATTAATGAGACAGCTACGCATATATTTAGTTATTGTTTGTGCAATTGCTGTTAGGCTCGTCAATTGTTTTGTTTTCGTCACAGGGTTGAGTGGGGTCAGATTAGCTTGATGACTCCATTCTGTTCAGTGACGACTAGGGAAAGGGCGGGGTTATTATTATTTTTTAACAGAAGCACCATTACGTGCAGAGCATTATTTCCCTGCCTCTGTTGGCACTTTTTCTCTCCTCCAAAGCATTACCCCATTGAAGCCAATAAATAGCTTTCATATGGACTCTGAACTGCTTTACAAACAAGCGGCCCCTGAAAAGTAGGGGGCTGATACCAGGCGCGCAACACCCATTGGGCTCACGGGGCATCAGCACCCCCCCACCCCCCACCCCCTGTTGTGTGGGTGAGCCCGGGCAGAGACAGCTTCGCGGGCTGGCGAAGATCGATTTGCAGCCGCAGCCGAATACTTAACAGGTCTTTAACCCCTTTGGTGCTCATGACGGAACCGTTCTGTCATGAGCGTCGGTTGGCCTGTGCTCATGACGGAACCGTTCCGTCATGAGTCCATAGGTTCTTTAGAACCTTCAGCACCGCAGGGGTTAAAAGACCATTTACATGAGGCTTTTGTTGTGTGTAACAGTGTGTTCACCCCTTCTTACAGCCACTCTGTCTATGGTTGGAAGAATTAGCCCCCCCCCACCAAAATATTTGTCAGCCCATCCTCCCCCCCCAAATTTGGCTCTAGTTGCCCGCCTGGCTGATACTGTACCCGCTGGGGGGCTTATTGAAAACACTACGCTGCCTCACGTCAATATTAGGCGGTCTTTGTGGACCCCAAAAATTGTATGACAGGGCTGGCACCATGTCAGCCAGTATTCCCCAAACTCCTTTATGCCGTGCGTGGAGCAGAAAAACGTTTCTATTTGACACATGCGCACTAGTTTTGGTATCATTTGTCACTTGTTTTTCCCTTGTTTTTCTGCCCTTATGCCCTCTGTTAGACTCGTTTTTTGGGCCTTTGTGCCCTCTGTTAAACTCGTTTTTTGGGCCTTTGTGCCCTCTGTTAGACTCGTTTTTTGGGCCTTTCTGCCATCTGCATCACCACATCATCACTCAGCGCTACCCCAGCATCAATCAGCACCACCAAATTATCACTCAGCACCACCACATTATAACTCAGCGCCACCACATTATCACTCAGCGCCACCACATTATCACTGAGCGCCACCACATCATCACTCAGCGCTACCCCAGCATCACTCAGCGCTACCCCGGCATCACTCAGCGCCACCCCAGCATCATTCAGCGCCACCCCAGATTCACTCAGCGCCACCTCAGCATCACTCAGCACCACCCCAGCATCACTCAGCGCCACCCCAGCATCACTCAGCACCACCCCAGCATCACTCAGTGCCACCTCAGCATCACTCAGCGCCACCCCAGCATCACTCAGCGCCACCCCAGCATCACTCAGCGCCACCCCAGCATCACTCAGTGCCATGCCAGCATCACTCAGCGCCACCCCAGCAGGGCTGGCACCATGTCAGCCAGTATTCCCCAAACACGTTTCTATTTGACACATGCGCACTAGTTTTGGTATCATTTGTCACTTGTTTTTCCCTTGTTTTTCTGCCCTTATGCCCTCTGTTAGACTCGTTTTTTGGGCCTTTGTGCCCTCTGTTAGATTCGTTTTTTGGGCCTTTGTGCCGTCTGTTAGACTCGTTTTTTGTGCCTTTCTGCCATCTGCATTACCACATCATCACTCAGCGCTACCCCAGCACCAATCAGCACCACCACATTATCACTCAGCACCACCACATTATCACTCTGCGCCACCACATTATCACTCAGCGCTACCCCAGCATCACTCAGCGCTACCCCGGCATCACTCAGCGCCACCCCAGCATCATTCAGCGCCACCCCAGCATCACTCAGCGCCACCCCAGCATCACTCAGCGCCACCCCAGCATCACTCAGCGCCACCCCAGCATCACTCATCGCCACCCCAGCATCACTCAGCGCCACCCCAGCATCACTCAGTGCCACCCCAGCATCACTCAGCGCCACCCCTGCATCACTCAGCGCCACCCCAGCATCACTCAGCGCTACCCCTGCATCACTCAGCACCACCCCAGCATCACTCAGTGCCACCCCAGCATCACTCAGCGCCACACCAGCATCACTCAGCGCCACCCCAGCATCACTCAGCGCCACCCCAGCGCCACCACAGCGCCACCACAGCGCCACCCCAGCATCACTCGGCGCCACCCCAGCATCACTCGGCGCCACTCCAGCATCACTCAACGCTACTCCAGCATCACTCGGCGCCACCCCAGCATCACTGGTTCAAATATGTTCTCTAAATGTTTTAAGCTTCATTACAAATGTCACAAAAAGATGTTAATATTTCACTTCTGTTCTTGGATTTTCATCACAATAAAATACACTGAACATAATCTTCACAAAAGTTATTTATAAAAGTTTAAGCTATTGCCATTATAAATTACAATCGCTTTTATTTATGTATTAATTATTTAAAAAAATTAAAAGCCATTGTTATTTGTAATATCAATACATCTAAGTCACGTAAATACAAAACATGTTGCATTACAAATACTATAGGTGTCACATTTGCGAAAGTTATAACTATTGACATTGTAAATGACAAAGCTATTAATTTAGCTATTTTCAAAAACAACACATAAATAAAAAAATTGTCATTTACAAGACCAATAGCTCAAACTTTCCTAATGCAAGACCTATTGCATTGCAAATGCTTGTTGTGCCTTTCTGCCCTCTGTTCCACTCGTTTTCCCCTCATTTTTGGTGCCCTTCTGTCCTCTGTTCCACTCGTTTTTTGTGCCCTTCTGCCTTCTGTGCCACTCATTTTTTCCTTGTTTTTGTGCCCCTTTTGCCTTCTGTTCCACCTGTTTCCCCAGCCGCTTTGCCCCCTGCGGCCCCGCCCCCCTGACTGCACACTGCTCATTCGCTGCCCCCGCCTCCCAATTGTATTGTTGTGGTCTCGCTGATCCTGTGTCAACATTAACAGCTCTTGTGTGCTGTGAGGACGCATGGGCGTTTCATTTTCACTACAATGACAGGCACTCGAGTCCTGCGGACCCCCTGGTAATGTTTCACGGACCCCTGGGGGTCCGCGGACCACAGTTTGGGAAACGCTGGTGTAGGGAATATCCAAATATCTGAATCAAGTGCAGAGGGAGAAATATGTGCATATAGTAACAACAGTTATCTGCTGTATGGCGATAAAATTGTCCTTATCTTCATGCCCTTGATATTAATGCCAAAAACATGAATTGATTTACAAATAATGAATGTTAAAGCTGTTAAGGCAATGCATGCCAGTGATTTAGTTCCTCTCTTATTTCACATTTTCCATAATATTGCATTCCCCAACAGTGCTTGCTATTTCATCATGTTGTGTTTCTGTTATTTTGAGCATCTTATCACTCTTGTATAGTTCATACTTTGAGTTGTTCCAGGTGTTTATGAGGGGCTTTGATTGAAAGCTTGTGCGCTGAGGCAGAAGGCAAAGCAAAGTGCCTGCCAGTGAGTTGGCCCCTCTGCAGAGCACACAAAACAATGTATTCCAGTTGCTATTGAAATTCTATGAAAATGTGTGTGAAGAGGGTACACAGATCTCAAAATATTTTCCGGGAAAAAGGAAATATATCATTGTTGTTATTAATTTATATTAAACAGCTCACAACAATTGATAAAGTCAATTGTACTGCCAAGTTTTAGTGTACCTCAGTTTTGGTGTTATATATCTGGATGCAATTACATTTCAGAAAGATACCAAAATACCGGTCGGAATGCACACTATAGGAATCAGAAATGTGTTTTACATCTTCCCTTTTAGAGAACCCCCACTATTTTCATTCCACTTAAAGACCTGTCCGCACATATTTCTATATGACTAATAGCAGTCTGCAGCTGTGGTCGCTTCTGGAAGCCTAGTTAGAGCCTTTTCTTCCAAAGCTGATGCTGAATGCAGTGCAAGACACTGGGCAAGGACACACTTTAAAGGGCCTGAAGTTGTTGCACGGTACAAGTTGCACATTATCATAACTGTTGAACACATTAATATAGTAAAATATGGGGACTTTTATATTGTGTTTAATATTTCAAGACTATATGTTCCGACTGCTTTATAAGCCATCCTTTATCTCTAAATTCATTTGCTTTAAAAAGCACCATTTGCCAATCTTTTTCCAATTTTTTCTAGCATGGAGAACTCACTTTGGACCCCACATATGTCCATTAAGCTTGCTTGTGTCACCCGCTACAAAAAAGTAATACCCAACTTTTACAATTCACCACGTTCAAATATCACCAGCCGCCACTGCTCAGACCCAACTCTTCAGTACACTTCTGACCTGTAGAAGACGCAAAAGGACTGCTGCGTTGCTCTGCAAGAAGGGCTGCCACTCTGTTGTCCTGCTGCCAGATGAAGAACTGGACCAGCAACTTGAACAACCAGAGTGACTCCAAGGGCTAGTTGGCTGGCTGCCTGACCAGAGCCTAAGGGACAAAAAAGGCTCCAACCACCTTGAACCCAGCACTGTGACTCTGTCTTTTGTGAGTCTTCCTGCCCTCCCAAGTGGTGTCAGCCCAGTCCTGGAACCATGGAAGTGGAACTGAAGGTGCTCTGTAATCCCAGCTGTAATCCTGTGAAGCAGAACCGACTCAGCATGACGCATCTCCTTGCAGCTGCATTTGAACCGCCGCAGCGTGATGCATCCCTGATGCTGAACCTTGCAATGCAGTCTCGTATCTCCTCAGATGCACCGCTGCACTACGCATCCATGGTGCGGGATCTTGCAACACTCTGCAACTACTATTTGATGTACTCTTTTTCAGCAGGTCTAACTTGGTCCCTGTATCTGACCCTCACTTCATCCCGGTCAACCTGACAGCCACATTTGCTGCTTTGTGCTTCTAGGCACTATTTTCACTTCAATCTTTAAAGGTCCATACCTCCAGTTCTACTGATTGAGTTTTTTTTATTTTGATGTCAAATAATTTATAAAATGTAACTCTATTTTTCTAAATTGGTGCAGGAATTTCCTTGCGCTGTTTTCACTTTATTACTGTTTGAAGTGCTGCATAAATACTTTACACATTGCCTCTAAGTCAAGCCTGACAGCTTTGTGCCAAGCCACCTGAGGGTTGAGCACATGTTTCCTTGTGTTTCCCTCTGACAGAGATTGTGGTTCCACTCAACTGGTAACCCAATTTCCAACGGTAATCCTCTGAAGTAGAGCATTACCCTAGCCTTACTACCTTGCACCAATAGAAATCGTGCCAGCAGGGCAATGGTACAGCCTGCACACTTGCAGCAGGGCCAGAGAAGAGTGGGCCTAGTCTGCAGTGGTTACAGACAATTTCATGCACTCACTAAAATTTGTTTCAGGTCGATTCCTGGGTTTCTACTCCTGGTGTCTACATCTGTTTCCAGGCCATCCTCATCAGAGGGTACAACAGCAGTTTGAGCTTAATTTCTGAAAGAAAGACTGCCGTGCCCTAAGTCTGCTCAGGAGCAGTAGTGCTGCCGCCAATCTAAAGTGGGGCGGTGGAGGGGTAAAGGGGCTAAGGGAATAATAATACATTTAAAAAAATAGACAACTGCAGCTTACGTTGCAGGCTGCCTCAGGGCTCCTCTTCAGCTCTCCTCCTGGCAGTCCATGAGCCAAAGCACAGGCTTCCCACCCAATCCAGATGCTGCTCTCAGGCTACACCTAGCATGAGAACAGCCCCTGGATTGGCCTGAGTGGGCTGGTCTGACACTCACTCAGGCACAGGGAGCCTGTGGCTTTTCTCCCAACTGTGGAACTCAGCTAGGTTGGAGAAAGATAAGTGCACATGTCTGTTTGACCGGCCTAAAACAGCCGGCTAAACTGATATGTGCACTTATAAGTGCACACTACTTCTCCTCCCTGCCAAACCCTGCTCCGCTCCGCCCAAGATTCCACGGCTCAGATTGCTCGGGCAATGATAAATAAAAGGATAATACATTTTTTATATTATCATTTTATTTTTCATCTGCTGGCAGTGGGGCGACGCTCCTCCTCTTATTACGTAGAAGCCGCCAGCAGCCAGGGCTATGAAATGTCAGTGCACTGCATGACAAGATTGCGTAGTCGTAAATCTACCTCTTCGGGGCATATTTACAAGGACTTTATCTCTGCTTTTTTGGTCTAAAAAGCCAAAAAAGCAGAGATAAAACTATTGCCCTATTTACAAGAGGGTGCACATGCATAATCGCATGTTAGCGCATGTTTGTGGAGTGGTGTGGCTCACTGCTTAGAGGCGGTAGACCCAGGAGCAGAGGACGGCCCGGGACCAGGGTTCAATTCCCGACGCGGCAGGGTCGTGGACCAGGGTCAGCGGACTCGATAATTCTCACCTCCGTGCCTACTCTAACCAGGGATCACACTTGGCATCTCTGGGCATTAGCTTGCCTCATCTCCACAATGGCCCCCCACATACGCTGGGGATGCCTGGTTTCACCTTGGAGATACCCAGTAGGGACCATCTCACAGGGAAAGCCAGGACAGGTTCCCCAGCGGTTTATTGCGCAGAGATACTCCTTCGGGAGTCGATTCAAGCGCGTTAGAAACCCGTAATTAATTAATTAATTAGCACCCTTTTACACAAACGCCTCCCTTTGCATCTCTAATGAGATGCAAAGTGGGCATCACAGAGCATACCCCAGAGGGACTACCTTGCAAATATCGCTAATGTTCAAATCGCAATATTTACAAGGCTGCCCCAGCATTTTAGCACATGTTAGTTTTGGAGAAAACTGCAGTTTTCTCCAAAATCTAACGTCTGCTAAAATGCAGACTTTCCTATCCCTAACATTGGGGTGGATTATGCTGATACGATCCTGTAGGTCGTATCAGCAAGGTTATCGCCGTTTTGCAGGGAACATCGCTGGAAAACGGTGATAACCTCGCTAACTCTGCAATTTTTTTCGCCCTGGAGAAACGGGCTGTTAATAACGCGCTACCAGGGCGATAAATTCCGGAGATAACCTGCGATAACAAAATTAGCGCTAAGCATGGCCAGCGATAATTATCGCTGGCCGTTGATAATATGCCCCATGGTTCTTTAATCCACCACCAGACATTTTCCCCATTATCTCACTCTTGCTACTCCCAGCATTCTCCCTTTGAGGCAGTTTTTCAGTCTTTCACTTCCCCCGTTTTTCCCTTTGCATGTTTTTCCCGCTTGTGCTCTCGGTAAACGTCTGATGAGGAACAATAGGCGCCAGTCCCAAAAAATGAGCAATGGTTGGCTCCACAAGCTCAACTTAGGCACTGCCAGTGAAGCATTAGGTGAGACTTGACAGGTTGTTCTCTCTCCACTCCCAAGGCAGGTGCAGCTCCAATCATGAGAACCCGCCTACTCATCTGTCAATCACTGAGAGAGGACAGGCAGCTAGCTATCAGTACTGTACCCGGGGCTGCAACTCGCACAATTCAATCACTAGGAAATCGAGAGTAGTGGCTCAGAGCTGGTGGTCTGTGGTTTAGGAATAGCCCTCAGCGAGATCTGCCCAAGTTGTGGTAGGTCACTTGTCACCAGCTGCCTCCCGCCTGGCCTCTTTAGTCATCGTTCCTATATCCACGGCTGTCACCGCCAAACTGTCTTCTGATGTTTGTCAACAAAGTGCCTCTCTACCAAGGGACCGGATGATGCTGAGCCGGGGGTCCTGCGCAGGGCCGGCGCTAGGCATGGGCAGTGTGGGCAGCGGCCCAGGGCCTCACGCTCTGCCAAAGATTAGGGGGCCCCCCATCAGTGTGAAAGGCTACTCTTTCACATTAGCCAACCTATTCTTGCGAGGCCCCCTGCCCCAGCTGATCATATTATATCATGAACTTGCTGGCGTGGTGACATTCCTGGGGGAGCAGGGGTGGGGGAAGGTACAAACTGAATGGGGGACAGCACACCAGCTGGGCCAGCAATTATCTCGGCTCAGTGTCAGAGGCAGGCAGCGCCTCACTTAAGTATCAGCCATTCTAGGCCCTTTGTTTCCAGGGGAAGGCGGACACACGTAAGAGGAGGTGGGTGATGGGTGGAGGGGGCAGCCATATCAAGTTGTTTTTGACCTTTCTTTGTGTATAAACTGTGTGTTGTGGGAAGTGTGTCCTTACTGTTTCATGGCCCAGGGGAGGGGGCCCCCTCCCTGGGCCTTGAAGCACTGGATCAAGCTGCAAGGTTCAGGTGTGGGGGCCCCCTTCCCTGTGCCTTGTAGTAATTATGCAGTGCCAGGGTTGGATTAGGAAGGGAGTTATTCGGCTGGTGCGAGAGGCCCAGTCCCTGAGGCTTAAGTGGGCCGTTTTTTTCCTCATTTATGTTGAGGCTTGCTCTGCTGCTGTGAACTCAGGCCTCAGCAGCTTCTTCCACTGCCCATTTTCATATAAATAATTCGTTTTTCGATTGTCCTTGAACAGCAAAAGAACTGAATGGTTTTTGTTATTGATTTAATATTAAATGTTCAATCTTGGTGCTCCATGTAAATAGCATTTGCAATGCAATAGGTCTCCCATTTAAGCGCGTTTGAGCTATTGACATTGTAAATGACAATGCCTTTTTATTTATATTTTGGTTTTTTAAACATAAATAAAAGGCATAGTCATTTACCATGCTAATAGCTTAAATTTGCGCAAATGGGAGACCTATTGAATTGTGAATGCTTGTTTTCTTCTGGCACTCTGAGCCCCGCATAAGGGACGTAAAACTACAGGTCCCAGAATGCACATGTGTGAGGCAACTATAGAGCTCTAAGTATCTGCTTGATGCCTGCCCACTAAGTCTAGTTAAGCATATTAGTTGCACCGAGAGCCAGTGATAGCACTGCCCACCTTTGGAGCTGAATTCATCCATAACAATTACTCAGTGAGAATTATCATGGCATACTCATCCTCCTGTGTAACCTTTGACCCACAGTGTGTCCGCCTTGCATGACATCTGGCACTGCAAGTGAGAGACCAACTTCACTCTCTATTAATTTTTGAACTTCCAAAGACTCTTATTTTGCAGTCATATTTAAGTATTATGTCCCTTGTGGTTCTCGCTGAGTCATGGATTAGGAGCCTGTGGTACCAGACCAGTTATCTGATCTGCATAAATGAGCTTTGCCTGAGGCTTTTAGTCCGTAATTTAAAAAGAGGGAAGTCTGACAATACCATCTGCATGTATGTATTAAGCGGGTATGTCGCTCCTTGGTACGGGGCCTGTCCTTTCACCAAAAACACATGATGTAGCATGCAGCCTTTCAATAAAAGAGACAAAAATAAACAAACAACCAGCCAGCAGTGGTCTGCAGTAGTTTATTTATAGCTGGCAGAATAGTTTCAAAGAGCAGAGCAGTGAGTGCTAAATTTGTAACAACATAAGTGCAAGGGCTCTCATCAGGCGGTCACTGCAGCTTGCACCACACATTGCCCTCGCCACGCTGCCAATTTTAGTAACAACACATCTACTAACCATCACACTACTGCAAGTGCGATAATTTGAACTATTTCAGGCCTCCAAGGCGGTAAGAATGGCTTGGCTGGCAGGTACATCTGGCTGGTCTGGCTTGTCTGAGTACCGACCAATCACAATGCTGCCATTGCAGCCTTGAGATTGGCTTAGGGGAGGGAGGCTTCCTGTTCTGTTCCTGTTCCTGTTGCAGGAGAGCAGGTCAGGAGCAGAGACGACGCGAGACCTGGGAAAGTACGTTTATTTTATTTTTAAATTACGCCCCCGCGTGCGAACACCTACGTGGCCCCCCCACTCGCGCATCAGGCCTACCGCGATTGGATGTTACATGCAAATTCAAGGGGCCTCACATCTTTCCTTTCGCCCCGGGCCCCAGAAGTTCTAGGATCGTCCCTGGTCCTGCGTAGCATTGGTGGCAGAGGGCTATGCTATCCCCCCTGCTCGCTTACATGTCAAATGTGTACTGTATGACCTGGTATAAGTCCCTTTTCTTGTAGGGTGACCAGATTTTTAAATGCAAAAAACAGCCATTTCACAACTTTATAAGTAGGACTACAATTGCCCATCTGACCAAAAAGCACAGATTGATTTAAAACAGCTCTCACCAACGGGAAAAACACAGACAACGAGGCACCAAAGGGCATACATCAAATACAACTTTTTCACTTAATATCATAAGGTGCTAATTACATTAATTTCTGAAATGTCTGGTATCTATTCCTCCACAAGAACACTTAAACACATAAACCAGGACAAATGATGAATTGTGTGAAATCTGCCGGGCCAGATGATCAAAAACGGGGACTGTCCCGGCAAGCTCAGGACGCCTGGCCCCTGAATCTTCTCGGTAGTGCAGCTCTTGACTCTAGCAGAGAGAAAGCTATATAAGGGAAGGGTGTCATCAGTGCCTACCAAGCCATCCACACTGACCCGGAAGTACATGGGTCTTGTTCCTGTATCTGCTCACAACCAGGCTGTATTGGCTCACAGGGAGGCAGCTCGGTGTGGCTGTGTGCTGCCCATGCAATGATACATGTTTACAGCATGTCCAGCAGGGATGATGCAAGAAGGGCAGGGGGGGGGGGGTTAAGCAAAGCTGCTGGATCCTATCCACATTAACTGCAACCCACCTTGCTGCAAGTGCAACCCCTCACCCCATGATACCTCCCTTTTAAGGCTCTGTAGCAGTCCCCGGTTCTTTTGCATCACCCCAGCTTTACTTCGTAGGCCTGCAGGCAGTCCTACTTCTCAGTACAAGGGCACTGGAAGGCGGGGAGCACCACCAGTAGCCGTCCATGTTTGCTTGGGAGCTGTGGTTGGCCACCAGTTGGCTGATCTGGCTCTTCTGTCGCACAGGCCTCACTGTTGCTCATGTGCTGAATGTGAGGTCATTCACCAACAAGGCAAACCTTACTGCTGCTCTGCTGAAGGGTGTTGCTAGCCCTGACAGGGGCTATCTCCAATGTTAGTGGTGGGGTGTCACACCGCTCCAATAAATAATTCTCATGTTGGTATTCAGATGCAATACCTCCAAGTCAGGTTCTGCTGTCTGCCTCGGGCTTTTCCTCAATAGCAGACGTGCAGCAAAAATGCTGTCACTTTAAACTGTGGAAAAGTTCCCTTTTAGAAGTGCTTAATTTGTAAAATAATGAGTGCTGGTGCCCAAAGCACTGCTCGGAAGTCCGCTTCTATTAAATGTCAGCACGCTGAATACCAAGGCTGTGTAGTCCTGAATCCACCCCAGGGCTCTTTAATCAACTGCCAGAGACAGCCTGCCCTTTATCTCACTCCTGCAGGTCCCTGCTTTCCCTCTTGGTGATGTTTTTTCAGTCTTTCTCTTTCGTTTATGTGTTTTTCCATCTCCTGCTCTTGGGAAACGTCTGATGAGGAAAAATACATGCTGGTACCCAGAAATGAGTGCCGGCCACAGGCTCAAATTAAGCACTGCCTTTTAGATCAATATTTCTCCTCCCCAGACCTAACGCAAAGGAGATATCACTATTTTATTTTTTGCTCACCTATGTGGAGCAATACAGTTGTCCACGTATAATGTCATGGTGGAAAGGGAGTTAGGGGCCATCTCAATGAGCTGCTGATCACTAGCTCATTTGTTTCATTTGGCTGGTGTGGGTGAAATGGGAGATCAAAAGAAAAAAAATATCCCTATTTGTAAAATGATAGTTTGTAGAGAAAGAAAGAAATGGACTGACTTCGATTTTAACCCCTTCACTGCGGCGGCTATTCCGCCGCATTGCTAAGGGGGCGGGGCGGACGCGCTGCGGCCGCATGCTGGTGACGGAACCGCTCCGTCACCAGCGTCGGTTGAGCTGTGCTTGTGACGGAAAGGTTTCATCATGGCCCGCCCGCTCAATAGAACGCTCAGCGCAGGCGCGAAATTCGTGCCGCGCAGGCGCGCCGAGCGGGCCATGACGGAACCGCTCCGTCATCAGCACTTAAGGGGTTAATTCTCAAACCTTCATACTGCCAAATGTTGGAGGCACCTTTTTTTAAATCAATCAACAGTGGATAGGATGGACAGTTTAGGTGTTAGTTTTCTACCCCCACTGAATGAACTACTTTTATTAAGTACTCAGTTTGACTTGTGGACCTGCAACGCCTGCACAAATCCTGGATTTGGTATGTGACCAAAAATCTTTAGATTGTGGGAAAATCTCCTTGTTGTCTTTCAATGCTGCAGCCACTTGCAACCCTTCATCTTATCATGACATTATGTTTTTTGTCATGTGATTAGACAGTACACAAAACTGTTCTGTGTAGTACATCTCAAATTCAATATGTTCCAGCTGGCTTAAAGATGTTCTCTGGGCAGCGCTGTGTTGCTCTTTGGAGTTTGTGGTATATCACATGCCACAGCCTCCTCGCTGGCAGACTTCAGAAAGAGACTCAAGACCTGGCTCTTCCACGGAAAAAAACAGCTCCCAGATACCCTCAGGGTGACAGTGCTGAGCTTAACAAATGACTGATTGATTGATTACATGCATATCATAAAAACCCCTTTGTTAAAAAAGAGAGAGAGACATACACACTTTGCAATAGGTACATTACCCTACCTATCTAGCTGACTGGCATTGAAAATGTAACCTCCAAGTTACACACAGGTCACAGTAGCAGACACCCAACCACCTCAGCCAACTCCATGCAACTGGAGTCTACAACCTGGATGTGGCGCCCTCTTAACACCCGTCCACCACGTTACTCTATCTAAATTTAGTTGGGCCAACAATGACATCATACATTTTTCTGAAACCGCAGACTCACACCCTCCGAATCTCGCTGGCTAAGATACGTCCCTGCTTGAAATGAAAACTCCTGCAAATGTCCCTTACCCACTGAGGGAGGAGGTCTCTGTTTGCTCTGCTGCTTGAACTCTCGAACAAGTCGAATTATGAAAGTCATTGGGTTCTTGTCAGACAAGGCCAGACTACAAGCCCCAGGAGGCATTGCTGCAAGAATCTGGAAATATAAGCTAATTCTGTTCTGTCTGGAGCATCAGTGGCCCTGTAAATACAGTTGGGATCAGGCGTTGTTCTATTTAGTCTCCTCAGTTCCGAGCCTGCGTTTCTAGCTGCTCTCATAGTCACATTAGGGCAACAGGAACCCCCCGCCCCAACATATCCAACATCCCACAATAACACACAGACACAAGTGTTAAGATTGGGAAAAGTTGCTGCAGGTTTATTATTACATACAACATTATGTAATCACGGTGGGTTATCTTACGGTCGATCCAAGGGCAGGCCGCATTCCCGCCACCTGCCCGCCTGATGAGCCAATCAGCACAGTGGCGAACCACCCAACTGCTGCACCATTATGGTAATCACACTACTCATGCCCCTTGGCGTATCTAGGCAAACCCCCGGTTGCACAGGCCCACAACCGCCTGAAGGACTACTGGGGCACCGACAAGGGTTCCTGGACATCCCATGAGGTTCTAGGTTAGGCTCTGGCACCCCTATGTGCCCGCTGAAGTACAGTGTTGCACCTCTCTGCTTCCGGATCGCCCTGTAACTCCGCCTGCAACGAAAAAGGAACACATTAAAACTCCCTCAGGAGCCCCCCCCCCCTAGCTGACACCCTGGGTTAGAGGTAGGGAGGGAAAAGAGTGTCCCCGAAGTAGTACGCGCGACGTCCGGAGCGGCAAAGAGGCCTAAACAATGGCGAGGGGGAGAAATACACCCCCTCTCCCTGCCTGCCGCCCCGGACGAGCGTCACCGACCTGCCCACCTCCAGCCGGGCAACGCCTGCCCTGGGGAGGAGTGGCTGACCACAGTAAGGGGCGGGGGCAGCCCTCTGAGACTAAGGGCCCGCCCTCCTGATGGCCACCGGGTGGCCTCGGGCAGGCACATAGTCAAATCAGGGCAACAGGATCCCCCCGCCCCAACATATCCAACATCCCGCAAATAACACACAGACACAAGTGTTAAGATTGGGAAAAGTTGCTGCAGGTCCCTCCTGATGGCCACCGGGTGGCCTCGGGCAGGCACATAAGTGGTCTCCAGTTTCACCCTGGCACACTCTAGTCTGCACTGCTTGCTGTTCTGCCTTTGCCAGACCCTGCTGAACCAATGTAATCTCTTTCAATTTACCATTTTCATTATCTCACCTTCAGTAATGAATGCGCTTTTAAGGTTAGTCCTCTAAAACTCTGAAAATCCGAACTCGAGAACTAGGCACAAAATAGTCCAAACGAGCTCTCCACAGCTGTACACAATGGCGTAAATTGGTCCTCCTGAATGAATCATAATTTTCATGATGTGGCATCAGCGCTGGACACAATACTTGAGACTTGACAGACAGAAATGAGCTCAAACTCCAGAGGAGGCCTCCCAGGCGACGTAAATGTGATAACTTCATACCCTTTCCCTGCCGACGGTGTATTTATTGTGACCGGGCACACTGACACGGACAGCGCCTGGCAACCAAGGGTAGGTGTGCTGCGGCGCGGCCAGGGCAGTGTGCCCTGGATGGGCCCAGGGAGCCGCACTCATTCCAGCCAGGGCATTGACAGAGGGCATGTCTCGGGCTGAACACGGATTGCAGCTGATGTTTCTACTATGCACAGGCGAAGTTTCCACTGCACCAGCATAATGTTACACTTGTTACGTGAAATTCCCAAAATGATATCTTTTTGCCATTTGGCGCAGGAGCACGTGAACAATGCAAATGACCATAACGGAAGCCTATACTGTGCTATGTTTTTGAATACAAAATGCTTCCTGGGGCCCCAAATGAATGTGAAAACGTAATTCATGGTAAAACAAAGCCGTAAATGCCGTTTTTGTATTTCACTTAATTCCGTGTAATATTTTAATTTTTTTTGGAATTTCATGTAATTACACAAAAGCAAATAATGTGAATTTCGCACACCCCTAATATCTACCACAGAATCTCGGCTGAGCAGGTACCAGGAACGGCCTCACCGTTTTTGCAGAGAAGCACCATATTGGTAACATGCAGTGGGTTCTCACAGAGGAAATCCATTCAATCTGAACAGTCTTCATGTATAACACTCAGTCCATACCTGCTGGAGAATTGAACGATTACGTTATCAGAGACAACCTGAATTTGACCAAGTATGTCGGCAATGCAAGTAAAGAGACATTGGCTGTGCCCTGTGAATGCGCTGCGACCAGCCATCAGTCTCCCCATGTCCTTGCGAGTGGACTCAGAGCAGGGTGCCCTTTGGGTGTCCCCCACTCCAGTAGAGTATTAAGTACTTTCTAGATTGGGGGACCTTCCGTGGTCCTAAGGAGGCCAAATCCACCAGGGAGAAAACATACAAGGCAGACTGGAATGCATTAAATAGAGGCAGAATGTCCACCTGTCTAACAGATGGAGAGGGAGCAAGAGAGAGTGTGATGGACAAAGAGAATTAGAGAGGACAAAAGATACCTAGGTGTGGTGAAAAGGTCTACAAAGGCCTATCCAGCCTGCTCATGGTCAGCCAGTACAAGCCTCTTCCAGCTGTTCACCTGTCGAAGAGCAGTCAAGAACAGCGGAGGGGAGAGTGAGCAGAAGGGGAAGTGGCTGAGATGAAAACAGTCTTTTGTGGGCTGGTTCTTCCTTATCATGGTGAGGATTGTCAATGTTATCCTGTCTTTGACGGAAATCAGCACATTTACCTTCTGGACTCGCAGAGATGATGGGGCGTTCTGAGGACAGCTTCAAGTCTCGTGGATGGATCCTGGCCTTAGCACTGAGTCCCCTGAAATTTTGGCAAGAAGCACCAGCATGCAGGTTATAGAATTGCGCGGGCTAACCAAAACGTCACTGTTGCACTTAAGGAGGCCTGTCTCTAAGGCCCTTTGATATAAAGGTGGGAAACCTCCCGAGAGAATGGCTACGTGTTGAACTAGTAGAATTGTGTTGGCATTTAATTTAGGGGTTGGAGGCAAAATGTGTCTAAGTTGGGTCAGACCTACCCCTCTGGAAAAAACTATTTATACACCCAAAGGATCACTCTTTTATTCATTTACTTAAATGTCTGATATGTAGCCAACAGGTCGTGACTATTGGAGTCAACAACACCATAAAAAAGATTTCACAATTAATCTCTAGATGCTCACGCATCCACTCATCTCTCAATGGTACTCATCTCCCACGTCCGAAATTTTAAAAAGTGAGGCAAACAGGGCTTCACAAACTACTAGAGTCAAGCTGTCAAAAAAGTACATGGCTGAGAAGGCATGGAGCGGGGATGGGGCAGAAAATGAACGTTTGGGCTGAAGTAGGATTTTATAGAACATAAAATGTGGCTGGTGGTCAAGGGGGTGTTGAGTATACAAAAAATTAGGAGTGTGGCTGGTGACCGAATACCGTACATAAAGAGACAAATTAGTGAAACATAGCTGTTTATTCATTTTTTATTGACTCTTAACACAATTTCTTTGCAACCAGTAGAGCAAGTTATTTTATACAAGGGTTAAGCTCTTGGGAAACCCACTGAAAAGGGCCCAGTGTCAACTGGGAAGATATATGCTTAACTTGGACCCACACTCCTCCTGACAACTAATTGATAGGACCTCAGAATAGTAATCGACAACCAACTCTCCATGACCAGCCAAGAGAACACAGTCTCCGTCTCCTGCTTTCACGCACTAAAGATGGTAAAGATCTTCAAAAAGCTCTCCACCAACACTCGCAGAATCGTCAACTAAGCCCACACCAACAAGCTGGACTATGGCAATGCACTCCATGCTGGAATCAACGCTCAACTGACTAGAAGACACTTGGCCATACAAAACTCTTCGGCAAGGCTTATCTTCAGACTCCCACCCGGCACTCATATCACTCCACACCTCCAAGAGCTCCTCTGACTTCAAATCCATAAACAAGCACTCTCCAAACTCCTCACACAGACAACAAAGCCTTACACAATATTGGCCCCATGTACTCCAAGAGATACATAAACTTCCATAAAACTAACCAGACACCTCTGCTCAGCTAGACTCCTGCTCACACACACACCTTTATACACAGAATCATATCCTGCACTCATACCTTCTCCTACCTTGCTCCTAAAGGCTTGAACGACCTGCCCCTACACATCAGATCCGCCTCCTTCAGTTCTTGAATTCTGCAAGAAACTGAAGACCTGGCTCTCCACCTAGCCTTGGCCCTGGTTTGGCACATTCATCTCCTGCTCCAGCACCATGTTCCCCTCCCAGCTGAGATGCTCACTATACAAATTGGACCACTGATTTACTATTCTTAAATACATTTCTATATACCTTGAAGACGTATACATAGTCAAGGTACATATACGTGGATTTATACATAGTAAAACTTTACTTGCCTATAGAAATTCATCTTCATGATATTTTTGTCCTCAATATTTTTGACATGATATTTTTTGTCTAACAATATGTTTTTTTTTTTTTTTTTTTTTTTTTGATTTGTAGAGCGCATGGCTGCCCTAGAGCGTCCCAGCGCTAAAAGAAACACAAAGCTACCAACAGCGTGCACCAAAAAGTCAGACGTCAAGAGGGAATAAGTGGGTTTTCAGGGCTTTGCGAAATTTCCCCAGACTAGGTTCCTTCCGAATCGCAACTGGGAGGGCATTCCACAGCTGACCGGCATTAACGGAAAACCGGCGGCCACCAGACCGTGCCCTCTTCGATCTCGGGATTGTCACCAGGTTGCCATGATCGGACTGAAGGGAGCGCAGCGACTTGTAAGGGCGGATCAAGTATAGGGGGGCACACGCCCTGAAGTGATCTGAACACAATGCAGAGGGACTTGAACTTCACTCTTGCTCGGATCGGCAGCCAGTGAAGGGCCTTAAGGGCAGGTTTGGCAGAAGATCTTTTTGCCGATCCGGTGAGCAGCCTGGCAGCCGCATTCTGGACTCTTTGGAGCGTATTGAGGGTTGACTCTGGGGCCGCCAGGAATAGGGCGTTGCTATAATCTAGCCTAGATAGAATAAGCCCCTGCACCAAAAGTTTCCTGGAGTTGGGCAGGAGTAGCGGAAGAATTTTCGGCACTGATCGGAGCAGGCCATAACAGGTCCCCGCAACCCTTTTGGCCTGTGTTCCCATTGACAGCTCCGGCTCGAACCAGACCCCCAGGCTATTTATTGCATCCTTAGGGGAGGGGGGGGGGCACCCAGACAGGGGGGCCACATGGTTTTTGGGAGAGAGGTAACCGAGTTGCCCAGGAGCATCAGCTCCGTCTTGGTGCCATTGAGTTTTAGTCGGGAGCCTGGCATCCAGGACATAATGCCTGATAAACAGGAGGCAAACTTTTCACCATGACTTTCTGAGAGAGACAGCGAGACAACCAGTTGTGTGTTGTCTGCAAAGGTCACTATTTTCACCCCGAAGGGTGAAACCACCTCCTCCAGTGGGGCCATGTAAACGTTAAAAAGCGTAGGGCTCAAACATGAGCCCTGCGGGACTCCACACTGAAGGGGGATGGGCTCAGATCTAGTGTTCCCTTCGCAGACCTGATAGACCCGCCCGCTCAGATATGAGGTGAGCCACTTGAGAGCCACGTCCCTCACTCCTATCTCGGCCAGACGTTGAATCAGGATACGATGGACCACAGTATCGAATGCAGCGCTTAGATCCAGGAGGACCACAGCCGCGGATCCTCCTGAATCTAAGATGCATCTGGCCTCCTCCACCATGGCGATTAGGGCCGAGTCAGTTCCCTGCCCGGGACGAAAGCCCGTTTGAGACTGTCGCAGCAGGTCATTGGACTCAAGGTAAAGTGATAGCTGCCGGTTGACGCATTTCTCAGGAATCTTGCTGAGGCCCGGCAGTAAAGAGATGGGACGAAAGCTTGACAGGTCCGCGGGATCGAGGCCTGGTTTTTTTAATAGTGCCTTTACCATTGCCTGCTTCCAGCTAGGTGGTACTACGTCCTGGTTGAAAGAGGCGTTTAGCAGGGCCGTTGCGGGGGCGGCAATGGTGTCAGTAAACCGCTTGAGGACATGGATAGGCATGGGATCAAGGGGAGAGCCGCTCTTAAGGGCGGGCAGCTCGGCACAGAAAACCTCCCTCGAGATAAGTGTGAAGCTGTCCAACACTACCCTGTCTGGAGCGGTGTCTGGCTCAACTTTATCCAGCCTGGGGGCACTCTGGGGAAGACTGGCTAGAATGTTACGCATCTTGGTGTCAAAGTAATGGGCCAGTTGGTTACATTTGTCTTTACTCCCATCTTGTGATACAGGTGGAGTGGGGACTTTAAGCAGCTCCTTGACAATCTTATACGTCTCCCTCGAGGAATTAGAAGAGGATTTTATTCTTTCCTCGAGGAAGGCAGCTTTAGTCAGATTGAGAGCCGCCTTATAGGCTTCGCGGTAATCTGATCTGGTGTTAGACGCCCAGTTCTTACGCCATTCTCGCTCGAGTTTTTTGCACTTTTTCCTCATCATACTCAGTTCAGGCGTGTACCAGGAGGACTTAAGGCCCCCGTTCTTTTTGTTCACCATTTTCATGGGCAGAACGGCATCTAAGGCAGAGCATATCCAGCTATGGAGGTTAACATCGGCCTCCAGAGGATCGACTTCAGGTATGGGGATCGTATGTTCAAGTGCTGTGGTTAGGTCCTTCATTGACAGTTGAGACCATAGCCTTTGAGGGGTACGTGAGGACGTTGCGGGGGGAGGTCTAGGTTCTATGGTGTGGTTAAGCTCGAAAGGGATCAGGAAATGGTCCTACCAGGGGAGGGGGAAAGGGGGTAAAGACCTAAGTTGGGAGATGTTAGAAAACACTGGATCCAACAGATGGCCTTTTACGTGGGTAGGCTCGGAGTTGTGCAACACGAGGTTGCCCGCCCTGAGCTCAGATCTCAGGTCTGAAGCCACTTTATCATCTTGATTATCAAAATGGAGATTCAGGTCTCCCAGCAGCAAGAAGTTTGAAGAAGAGGCTGCCAACGCCAACACGGTGTCGAGAAGGGAGCTAGTAAATTGCTTTATTCCGCCCGGAGGGCGGTAAACAAGCATGCCTGAGAGCGAGTTGTTGGGGGAAAGTTGTATCCTAAAATAAAGACTGTCGGCGTCCAGAATAAGACCCTTATCTGCCCTACACGTGAATTTATCGCTGTAGATTATGGCTAAACCCCCCCCCCCCTTCCCTTGAGATCTATGGAGGCATTGGATAAGATAGCCATCCGGAAGGGCGTTAACAATATCGAAATCAGAATTGACAGATTACCACGTTTCAGTGAGAAACAGAATGTCCAAGTTGTTATCCTGGATTACATGGTGGATCTGTAGAGAGTGTTTGGGCAATGATCTGCAGGTAAATAGTGCCATAGCCAGCGGGACCCCCGCATGAACTCCTATTGTAATGCCCTGGCCGCTACTGTGGCAGAATTCACACGGCATGAATAAGTCATCTGATCTCACTTCGTGCGAGCCGTGTCGCGAGTAAACCGGTCGGAGGAGAATAAGATCCTCCTTTGAGTATTTATCCCCGTGGTGACCTGACACGGACAGCATCCCTGGCCCTAGGTCCGTCCTGGCCCGGCCATCGGCGCGCCCGCTGCGCGGACGGACATGGACTGCCATTTATGAAGAGCGTGGGCCTGGAATCGCCCGGGCACTAGAGCGCTAAGTGGCAGAATTCCCCCAAGATGGCGCTTACAGAGATCGCGCTGGAGAGGTAAGCCTACAGCCAACCGGAGCCCTAAATCGGCCCTCAGGTAGCAGGTAGCCACACAGAAAACAATGTACAGATGTACTAATAGTGCACAGACTACAATAGCAAGTTAAAAAACGAACGCAAATAAATCGGTAATTTTCAGTAATATTCTATTAAAATCAATAGCGAAATGTGTGCAATATGTGGATGCAACCTAACTCCCAGTAACTAAGCATGGGCGGAAAATCCGTTACGCTTGCGGATTTTGCGGATTTTCGGTAAATCCGCAATCCGCGAACTCTTGCGGATTTACCGAAAATCCGCAAATCCGCGCGCTGCAGATTTTTTGCTTGTGTTCGCACTGCTCGCGGCCCGCGGCGCGGGCAGCAACAATCTCGCACTCGCGAAATTACAAAAATTACAATTGGGGAGGGGTGAAGGAAGTGGCCCAGTCTCCATCTTCCTGTTCCTGTCCAGCAAGCCCCTCCCATTGGGGTGGGGTGAAGGAAGTGCCCCAGTCTCCAACTTCCCATTCCTGTCCACCAAGCTCCTCCCATTGCTTAGTCCATTTCCTGGCCACTTTGAATTCGATCTTGACTGGGAAGGATTACTTTTTGTGGATGCTGCTGGGCATTTGGATTTGAGGCCTTTTGGATTACTTTTGGATTCGAAATTTGATTTCACAAGTAAGTTGATAAGTTGATGTTGTTTGTTTGTGGTGATTTTTGTGTGTGTTTTTTGACTTTTTTGGGGTGGTGTTGGGGGCTGGCTATGTTGGTGGGGGGCCATTTTGAGGCATGGTCCTGCAGGTCCTGGCCATGTGGATGGGTGAACAAAGAGAGTGCCAGTGGTGACAGAGGGTGGCAGTGATGAAGAAAGGCTTGCAAACAGGCTGGGCACGTAGAAACAACAAGTTCGCAAAACTGGCGACCCGACAAGTAAGTTCTCAATTTGCGAAATTGTACAAAACCCTCGCGAACTTGCAGAAACCCTTGCGAACACACAAAAAAAATCTGCAAAATCCGCGAGAATTCACGGATTTTGCGTTTTTTGCAATCCGCAAATTCGCAAATCCGCAAATTCGCAGATTGCGAATCCGCAAAATCCGCCCATGCCTACCAGTAACAGCCAGGGGAGCTTTGTCTGTCAAGAAGAGCGCCAAATGAATGAAGCAATTTATAGCGCGAGGGCCTGGAATCCCCGAGCACTAGAGCGCTAAGTGGCAGAATTCCCCCAAGATGGCGCTTACAGAGATCGCGCTGGTGAGGTAAGCCTACAGCCAACCGGAGCCCTATATCAGCCCTCAGGTAGCAGGTAGTCACACAGAAAACAATGTACAGATGTACTAATAGTGCACAGACTACAATAGCAAGTTAAAAAACAAACGCAAATAAATCGGTAATTTTCAGTAATATTCTATTAAAATCAATAGCGAAATGTGTGCAATATGTGGATGCAGCCTAACTCCCAGTAACAGCCAGGGGAGCTTTGTGTGTCAAGAAGAGCGCCAAATGAATGAAGCAATTTATAGCGCGAGGGCCTGGAATCGCCCGAGCACTAGAGCGCTAAGTGGCAGAATTCCCCCAAGATGGCGCTTACAGAGATCGCGCTGGTGAGGTAAGCCTACAGCCAACCGGAGCCCTATATCAGCCCTCAGGTAGCAGGTAGTCACACAGAAAACAATGTACAGATGTACTAATAGTGCACAGACTACAATAGCAAGTTAAAAAACAAACGCAAATAAATCGGTAATTTTCAGTAATATTCTATTAAAATCAATAGCGAAATGTGTGCAATATGTGGATGCAGCCTAACTCCCAGTAACAGCCAGGGGAGCTTTGTGTGTCAAAAAGTGACCGATAATGTGTGTGACAGATAATCCAAATACCATACTCCTAGGCCATCCCTTTCACTTTACATGGGTGGGGTAGCTCCATCAGATCGAAGCTTTCAGGGTGGCCTGTGATCTGCTGCAGATCGATGCTTCTGATGGCTCCTTCCTCAGTGCAGTGACGATGGGCCCTGGGACTGGAAATCGCTTGTGCTGGAAAAAGAAAGTTAGCAGCATGGGGTTCACGAAGCTTGACACTGCCACATTAGCTCAGGAAAGGAAGGCAGTTCCTGAAAGCCTTTTAGTGGATCCGGTGTAACAAGATACTACCTGAGGTGCTGAGGCAGCTTCCCTGGCTGTATTGCATGCATCCATGATGCTGGCTGGGGCGGGAGTGGGGGACCCCCACCTTAGAGACTGGGCAACTATTGACCCCACTCTCACTATTTTTCTTGGTTTGACGCTGAAGCTGTTAGATGCCTTCTCACTTCCAGGGACTCAGTTCAGAAGCCTTTTTAGGTTTCGGCTGCAAAAAAGCTGCGCAAGCAGCTTTTGCGCAGGAGAAATCTATTGAGTTACAGTATGTGGCTCTGGAATCCGCCCTCTGTTTCATTGGCTAGCTCCATAAATGGAGGCTAGCCATTGGAACAGAGAGGCGTCCGTCATGGCCGGACCAGATTCGGGGGCGTTCCCGAGAATTTTTGGCTTTTGGCTACGTCATGCTACGTCAGCCAAAAGCCGGGAACGCCCCCGAATCTGGTCCGGCCGGGCCGTGCTTGCTGCTGTCCTGCCTTCCTCCGTGTCCCTCCTCCCGCCGTCCCCCCTCCCGCTCTCCCCCCTCCCGCTCTCCGTGTGGACCTGCCTTCCTCCGTGTCCCCCCTCCCGCTGTCCCCCCTCCCCCCCTCCGTGTGCCCGTCCCCCCTCCTGCTTCGATTATTGGGACTCTCTGCTCTGCATGAATCTCTCTGCGGTCCCTTCAGCCTGCACCCTCTGCTCTGCATGAACCTCCCTGCACCCTCTGCTCCGCATGAACCTCCTCCAGTGGACGAGGCTCCGGCACCTGGAGCTGGTTACTTCCCCAGACGTCACAGCCTCCTCCCCCGGCAACCGGTCTGAGGGCACCCGGCAGCGCTCACCGCGGCAGAGCAGGCTCAGGTGAGCTGCGCGGGGTCTGCAGCGCGCACGGCTGCCGGAGGCAGCGGGCTTCGAGGTGCTGTGGGGTCAGCGCGACTCTTGACGCGGAGTGTGGAGGGGCCGCGCCCGCACAGGTGAGTCTGTTGGCGGGAGCAAGGGTCTGTGACCGGGGAGAGGGTGTGGGGGCGGGGAGAGGGCCCCGCCCCGACCTGGGAGCATGCGGGGGGTGGGGGGGGCTGGCTTCGACCCGCCTGGTCCTAGACTGGAGGATGTGGCAGGATCCCTCCCGATCCTGTGTCACCGAGGGCTCCCAGCTTCCGCCATGTCACCTGCTGCGCCCCGCCTCACTTTCACCCCTCTCCCCCCCCCCCCCCCCCTTCGCTCACTCTCGCCATGCCTGGCACAAGTAACTAACTGCCTCCGTGCTATCCCCCCACCAAACCCCACTTCACGGATTTCACATGTCAGTTGGCACTCAAAGCTCTCGAAACTGCCTTTCAGATATGAATCCCTGCCCCCCCCCCAAAAAACAAGTCACCGCCTTTCACATGTGACCGTGACTCCCTGCCTTCCACTTCTCTCCAAAACTCTCGACACTGCCCCTCATATGTGCACCCCCCCCTTCCTCTCCACATACAAACCCCTGAAACTCCTGTCAGTGCCTGGCACGTGTGCCCCCTTTCCCTCCACCCTATCCTCCGTTCATTGCCTTCTGTTGTGATTCCCTCCACTCACCTATAAAGCGCGTGACTCCCTTCCTTGCCCCCCCCCCCTCGCCTCAAACCTATCACCACACCTGGCATATGTGACTCCTTTCCCTCTACTTCCCTCAAACCTCTCTCCATACCTGACATATGTGACTCCCGCCCTCGTCTCGCCTCAAACCTATCAAATGTGTCTCCCTTCACTCACCCAAAGTCTCCAAAATTGTCTGTTGTGTATTTTATGATGGACGTTCTGTATGCGAACAAAGACCCGGAATGAGTGAGAGTTCCTGATCATGAGTGTGTGTATATATATATTCATGTCAATAGTGATATTTTACTTTAAGTAGTATAGAATGTAAATCTTGACACGGTATGAGTCCACTTTATAGTATCCGTGTTTAAAAGATGTTAAAGTTCACACTTTACTACAATTGTGGAAACTCTTAACAAAGGTGAGTAAATAAGTCCTTACATTAGACACCACATTTAAAAAAGAAATCCTGTTCAGGACCCTCGTTCACGGAGTTCTTATGGCCGACAATATCCCTCCGCAAACGATAACTGACCAACAGGTGCCGGCGGCAAGAACTTCCAAGTTCATTAAAGTTGAATGTAACTCCCACATTGAGTGCAAATAGTAGTTTTTACTATGAGTAGAGTGTGAATTCAGGTTTCTTTTGAGGTCTCGGTTTTCGAACCTATTGCTATCAGTACACATAGAGAGGAATTGGGTCTGCTCTTTTGAAACATTCGCTTTCTTCAACCAGCCTCCTTCAGCCATTGGTTTGAGATTTTGTCAATCACGTCTTGGCTCAGCCAGTGAACAGTGGTGTAACTTAAATGAATGTGAAGCTGGGGGAGCCCCCTCCCAGAGTCTCCCATATTCCATAGATATTCATTGTCCTTGTGCACAATAGGGACCTTCTGGCGGGTTTGGGGGCCACTGAAGAGTTGAGGGGGAGGTGGAGGTGGGAGACCCCCTGCACCGCAAGGGGCCTTCTTTAGGTCCCTGCCAGTAAAGTATTTGTTTCCCCCCCTTATGCTATTGGCTGTTCGAGTATATGTCTCCACTCGTGTTCTTGCATAGATCTGCATGAGGGACTACTTTACAGCGATAACCCTTTCGGACGTTCCTGCTGGCTCTACCCTGTCTGTCTCCCTTTAATGTGCTAAGTTTGCTTGCATTAACACATTAAACCCAGACCTGTTGGTTTTCCAGTGTTTGTTTGATTTTTGCTGTGCTGCTCTCCCCTCCCTCCCCCAGCTTATCTAAATTACAGATGTAAGCAACTGTGGCACACTGGCATCTACATAGTCGCAAATGGTTAAAAAATGCCTTGTGACGGTCAAGCTTACGATAAGACACCTTGCCACCGGCGCCATCTTTAGCGTATTCACTTTCCCTCCAGGAATGTCGCCGCTCTCCCGGTGTGGATTCAGTCTCGCATAGGTGCGTCTTGTCAGTTGAACCATGTCCTGCATTTGCCTGAGTCTTGCAGTTTGCTCAAGTGTGTGAACTGATAGGTTTTAGGGCTTGTTGGGGCTGAGGTTTTTTTAGCCTTGGGTTCGATGCAGGTCTGTCTCACCTGTAAGGTCTTTGTGAGGTTGGCAGGATCAAGGAGGCGTCTTGGGAGCATATCTAGTGACCGCGTTTCAAAGGTACATGGTTCTCTTCAGGCATTCAGCGGTGAGGCAGAGGATATTAATTTGATTTTAGCCATCATGGGGGAATGAGTGTCGCTGTTGAGGGTATGTTTGAAACAAATTAAGAAGTTTTGTACGGCGGTCGTGCCAGCTCTTACCTCACTCCTAAAGCCTGGAATGTGCTTTTATGGATATGGCGCTATCCGAATAAAGTTTTTAAGTAGGTAAAGGCTGGAATGACCTGTCCATGTGCATCAGAGCCGTCTCCTCAGCTCTTGAATTCCACAAGAAACTGAAGCCCTGGCTTTTCACTTAGCCCCGCACCAGGACGCACTCCCACGTGTTGTGCGCTATACAAATACACATAACATATCAAATAAACTGTTTCTGTTCTGGCCCGCCGCCCTCTTCACTCTCTCTAATAAACCCATTTCCACCTGCTGGAGTCGTTTGGCGAGGGGCGTCATTGAGTATTCTCCCGCTGAACTCTGCCATTTTCTGTGAAAAGAAGTAACAAAGAATTATAATGAATTGTCGTCTTGTCCCATTGTTTTGTTGGTTTCACTTTTTCCTGTGAATGTTTCCGTCTTGGCCCTGGGGCATCTACAGCTCATTTCCTTGGCTAGCTGTCAGCGTAGTTATGTAATTTGGGCTCCTTGGAGCCAGCTTGGCTATTATTAAGATTTTCTAAAGTGAAACATTTTCATTTAATCCATAGACTGGCGTAGAGAGTAGTTACATAACACATTGGCTGCAGTAGAAGGCATTCGTGCCATTCATTGGCGTGAGTAGAGGGTATTCACATCATTAATATGCCGGGGTGTTTATGTAACGCACTGGCCGCCGTAGAAGGTATTCATGTAATACAATGACGGGAGTATAGGGCAAACACGCTGGCTGGAGTGAAAGGTATTTATGTAATACATTCATTGGCATTCACTAATTGTGTACAGGATAGTCACGTAACCCATTGGCTGGAGTAGAGGGTGTATTATGTAATCCATAGGATAACATAAAGGGTATTCATGTAATCCATAGGTTGCAATAGAAGGTATTCATGTGATACATTAGTTAGAGTGTAGGGTAGTCACGTAATCCATCTGGACATTAATCAGTCTGCCCTTGACTGTGATATCGTGTTCCGGGCAGTCATGGATGGCTGTCCTGAGCAGTGGATGTGAGAGCTGTGTGGGCTGTGAGAGCTGTGAGAGCTGTGTGGGCTGTGAGAGCTGTGTGGGCTGTGAGAGGTGTGTGGGCTGTGAGAGCTGTGTGGGCTGTGAGAGCTGTGTGGGCTGTGTGGGCTGTGTGGGCTGTGTGAGCTGTGTGAGCTGTGTGAGCTGTGTGGGCTGTGAGAGCTGTGTGGACTGTGAGAGCTGTGTGGGCTGTGAGAGCTGTTGGCAATGTAAATAACAATGCCATTTATTTATAAGTAAAAAAAAAAAAAGAAATGTCATGAGCAATGCCAATAGCTCTAACTTTTCCAAAGGCGAAACCATTGCATTGTAAATGCTTGTTCTTTATTTTCTTCTAATTCTGTTTCTCGTAGGGGATGTTAGGAGGATACCAATATCCTTGGCTTCTAGGATATACATGATGAGATTTACACACATAGGGGGCCACTACCATGCTAGTTCACACTACTGGGTAAAACAGGGTTGGGTCTTGAAACTTGGTGCTAGCATGCACCTTCCCATAGATGTCAGGTGACCTGTTGAGGGTGATTTCCCTGAACGTGAAGGGGCTTATCAATCCTGTCAAGAGGCGGACAGTCCTCTCGTACCTGGAGCGTTCTGGGGCAGATATCTACCTTCTCCAGGAGACACACCTGATCTCAGGGGACTGGCACAGGTTGAAATCTAGAGCATTCCCTCACCAATTTTTCTTTTCTGCAGGTCGAATGAGGGCAGGGGTGACCATCCTGGTATTGACATAAGGGGAGTGTCGGACATAAATTGATCGAGCTCAAAGGGTGCCTCCTGGCTTATGACGTTCAGTTAGGCACCCTGACACTTACCCTGGGCTCCCTGTATGCCCCCAATGAAGGCCAGGAACACTTCCAATGAATGGCCATAGCAGACATCCTTGCCTCTCAGGACGGAATAGTCTTAGTAGGGGGTGACTTTAACCTGGTATTCAATAATGACATAGATCGCTCGGCTCACAGAGAGGACGAGGTGGGGACTCTTACAAGGAAGGGTGCTGCATGGCTTCTTGAGATGGGCTTGGTGGAAAGAACATCATTCTCATACACATGACTACACTTTCTACTCACACGCACATAAGTCTTAAGCCCACCTAGATAATATCCTGGGCTCAAGGGAACTCCAGAGACTAGTCAAGTCTGTGGAGATCGAGCCGAGATCTCTCTCTGATCGGTCGCCGCTCGCTCTGGAGCTGCATTCCCCATGGGTAGGAAATGCTCCTCCACAGTGGAGACTTCGGAAGACCCTTCTTCAGAGAGGCCTGAGGTGGTGAGCCAGATTAGGAAGACCATTGTTGACTATCTTAAACTCAATGATGCACCCGACATTTCTGTGTCCATATTATGGGATAGCCTAAAGGCTGTTATTAGGGCCGAGCTTACTGCGCTCGCAGTAGCAGAGTATAAGCTGCGGAAGGCCAAGAGGGCTGAATTTGAAAGGCAGGTGTGTGAACTGGAACATATCCATCACTGCACTGGGGCACTGAGGATTTGGCGCAAGCTGGAAATTGCCACAAAGCAGCTGGGAAGGTTGGACTTATATAGGGCAGAGTATCCTCTCTTTAGACTAAGGCACTCCTTCTATGGGGGGAATAAATGCGGGAGGCTCCGGGCAAACAAGCTCAGAGCCCAGAGACAGTCAGCGAGAGTTGATTCCCTGCAGACCACTGAGGGGGGGCTTGTCTAGGGAGACAAGCTGATTTCATACCAGTTCAGAGAGTTCTACAACAGCTTATATTTGGAGCAATCCCTCCCCCTTAGAAATCCAGCCTGTTACCTTCAAACAACGTTCATGACCCAGCTGACTGAAGCGCAAGGCGCCTCACGGGAACGTTCTGATGTGCATAGAGGAGATCATAGCTACTATCTCCAGAAAGAAACCTCTTAAGTCCTCAGGCACTGACGGCTTCCGAACAGGTTTTTATAAAATCTTTTGCCCTGAACTAACGCCTGTTCTCACAAGGCTTTTTAATTCAATATCAGACGCAGCCACATTCCCACCCTCGATGCAGGAGGTGACCAATGTCGTCATTCCTAAGCCTGGAAATGATGGACCCTTTGCACAAACTATTGCCCCATTTCTCTCTTGAACGTTGATGCAAAACTGTTCACCAGTGTCTTAGCAGCCTGTCTCAATCCCTTTATGCAGGGTCTTGTAGCCCCTGATCAGGCGGGTTTCATCCCGCAGAGGTAGTGCGCAGATAACACAAAGCAACTCCTCCATGTCATAGATAAAGCCAACCGATTAGAGAGCGAAACAATACTGTTATCGGTTGAGGCTTAGAAAGCATTAGACCGTGTGCACTGGCCCTACCTGGAGGCGACATTGGCCCCATTTGGCCTGGGGGAACGATTCCGCTCCTGAGTTTTCAGCAACTATGGGACTCTGCATGCCTCAGAGCGAGTCAATGAGCGAAACTCTGAACTGTCTAAACAGAAGGGGCATGAGGCAGGGGTATCCCTTGTCACTACTTCTATATGCGTTCTATATGGAGCCATTCGCGCAGAGAACAAGGGACCATTCTCTCATTTAATGAGTTCTCTTTGGCGGGAGGAACATCTGATCCATCTCTATGCTGACGATATCATGGTGATGTTCGATGACCACGTGAGCCTCTACCCCATTTCGTAGAAGAGCTGGGGCTAATTTGGGGAGACCTCAGGGTTCTGTATGAACCTCCATAAGTCACAGGCCTTCAACTTATACGTTTCGCCCACCACCCTGGCTGCATTGAACCAGACTTACCCATTGCAATGGGCGACAGACTCCATTCCCTATCTGGGGGTGCAGTTGGCTTCAACACCAGAGAAAATTAAAATCCTTAATTATTGAGATTTACAGAAGAGAGTGCGGGCTGACCTAGACCGATGTAGACACTATCCACTGGCCTTACTAGTTTGCATTGTGGCCCTGAAGATGACAATCCTCCTCAAGATCCTCTTCCTCTTCCAGACTCTTTCCCTGACCTAGACGACGGATACGATCTCCACCCAACAGACTTTGTTACATAATTTTATCTGGGTGGGTTAACGCCCCAATATGCGAAAGGAGTTGAGCTGGAGTCCGTCAGATGAGGGAGGACTCGGAGTGCCAAGCTTACTCTATTGCTACCAGGAAGCCCAGCTTTGCTACCTGGTTGAGTAGTCCAGAGTTGAATCTGGGAAGCCGTGGCTGTTAATAAATCGAGCACTTGCTGGGACCTCACGAGCTCCCTGCTGAGAGTGTTGGACACTTGGACCATGAAGGGGAACCTCACCTCTTTTCCCTCCCCCTGATTATCGACAATCCAGCATTCACACTGGGTATGCAGCCCACCTTCGGGATATGGCGGGAAGCCGGGTGTCGACTGATTGGGCACTTTTTTAATCAGGAAGGTCCCATTCCTTTCACAACCCCAAGGGTGGATTACTCTATTCCCGAGGAGGAGCGTTTCTGCTACCTGCAGATCAAACACTGGATATTACATCCAACGGTTAGGCAGGGGGCACAGAGGCCACTAACACAATTTGAAAATGGCTGCTTGATGAAGGTTCGATAAGTGCCTTATCACAGAATCATACATTTTGCTTCTCCCAGCAAGGAATGTGGACAAATCACCGGCCCAATCATGTTGGGAGATAGAACTGGGAAGACAGCTTACCCATACAAAGTGGCAAGACATCGTTTACAGAATGAAGCTTACTGCACACAACTCATCAAGCAGAGAAACAGCAGTACAAATAGCTACCTATTGGTACTTGAACCCCGTTAGTCTATATAGAAGTAACCCTGTCTGTATTGATGAATGCTAGTGACAATGTGAGGCTAAGGCATGCTTACCCGCATCCTCTGGGACTGCCCAAAGGTGACTTAATTTTGAAAATCCGTACTGGATGACATTGATACCTACTCACACACGCAGCTCCCCAGATTACTATAATTTATCTTGCTCGGGCTCCCCAGTGCCCTCACATATCCTCCATCCAGCATAAGATCAGTATAGCCCTGGGGGTGGCCCACTAAACTATCGCAGCACTTTGGGGCACTACTACGATACCAAAGCATTTAGGGTGGCTTCAGCTCCAATGGATTTACTTGGGATCGAAAAGGTGACCCTCACCCTCTCCGCACAGGGAGACACATACAGAACTCTTTGGCAACCATTTATAGCCCTCTTGTTTCAAGACTTCAGAGAACTAACCTGCCCCTTCTATCTGTGGCTATTTACGTATCACAGACCCTGCCTCGACAACGGATACAGAAGCCCCACTGAGTGACATTTGCCTGTTAGCTTCTCTTTATACACTCTTACTCCCAGGCTACTGATACCCTGGGAGGGAGAGGGAGAGTCGTGTGTTGGGGTATGGGTACGTTGAAAAGTTATCCTTTATGATTGTAATTTGATCAAAAGGGAATAGCCCACCATGCCATGTTTGCTGGTTGGGTAAGCAGATAAATCTGTAACAATAAAACAAATGCAAACTGAAAAGTTTAGCAAACAGGTTACTTCATCACTATTTGATG
The DNA here is from genome assembly GCF_964263255.1 of Lissotriton vulgaris. Taxonomy (NCBI): domain Eukaryota; kingdom Metazoa; phylum Chordata; class Amphibia; order Caudata; family Salamandridae; genus Lissotriton; species Lissotriton vulgaris. Next base: position 1,483,918,847 of record NC_141693.1, read on the forward strand.
AATATCCCATTTGTCTTATTGCAAGTACCATAGGATATAATGCACTTGTAATAAGGCAGCCGTCATATCCATGGCATTGTGACGGAGTAACAAGTGCTTAATTTGAGATGGTGGTTTCCGATGCTTGGCACCAGCACTTTAATTCTCAACTCTGGCACTAATGACAAACCACCACATGGTGGCCCCATCCCTCTAATTTTTAGATGAGCACAACAGCAATGCTTAATAATTCAATATACATTAAAATTGAATGATACCTGCTGTTCATGTCACTTTAGTAGCTTTGGGTGACCTTGCATAGTCTGAATTACCACACTTGTAGGAGTACAATGGTTTGTAGTTATGTTGGTACCATCAGTTACATCGCTGGCAGGGGCAATGGGTCATGGAAGGTGCAGCGGCCTCCTGAGAAGATCCCTAGAACTTACTTTTTTTCACAAATTAAGCACTGGGAGTAACCCGACTGCCAAACTGTAAATAGGCCCTTAATGTTCTCTTCCAAAGCACCCGCTTGGGCTCTTCCAAAGCACTGTGTTGAACTGTACCACAACAGAAACCAAGATAAGCAATCATTCTTATTCTTCTTTGGTCCTGCAGTGTGCTTATTGCAGTGCTTAATTTGAACCAGTGGTTTCTGGTGTTCTGCACCGGCACTTATTTGTCAACACAGTTGCCTGTGACAGTCTGCTACAAGGAGGCGCTGTCTGGCTAATTTAGAGATGAGTGAAACAACTGTTAATTATTAATTCAATATACAATGCAAATTACCAATAGTTGCTGCCCAAGTCATTATAGCTGTGGGGTCCTGGAATAGTTGGTTAATATATGTGTTACCTATCGTTGGCCAGCATGGCTGGGGCAATGTGTGGTGGGAGCTACCGTGGCATCCTGGTTAGAGCCCTGGCCCTTATTTTCTTACAAATTAAGCACTGGCTTAGTGTAAAATTGTACTCAAACTATTTGATGCTTACACAAGCTCACTTTTCAGTAGACCTGGTTAAGCGAACACTGATCCCCTGATAACGGTGATTGTTTGATTGTGATCCACTACTAGGGTGAATTTCAAGCAAATACGACGCTGGTCTGCCATTTATTTTGCTGTTGAGCTAGGAGTCCCCCAATCCATGTTTGATAATGTCAATAGTGATGTAAATTGGTAATCCTCTTAGGTACATGTGCAATAAAAGGGTTTTCAACAATTTTTTTTTTTAACTCTAAAGGCTATAATCTGTTGATTGTCCCTGACGAATTTGGCACCCTTCTTCAGTAAATGTTTAAGGGATTTTGCAATAGAAGCTTGAAGTGAAAATTCACAGAGCACCAAGAAAGACAGTGTTGGTCTCAACAGTAAGTTTGGCAGTGTTTTAGCCATTTTACCTGAGCATGCAGATCAACAGGTAAAATAGATCAAAGCCAGTGTGTTTAATGATGAAGGACTTTTGCGGAAATCGTGTGCAGCTGCAATCGTGCCAGTTGCAGGATGAGCAAAAAGTGCTGGCAGATATGAGTCAATTTAAGGACCGCCTGGCACTGATTGTGGTGGTTAGGAAAATGTTTTTTTATCCCATGAAACTCTGCTCTGCTGGCGGAGTTTACTGTGGTATGCCACTACATGCTCCACTTGGAGCATGGGTTTGGCCAAAACTCTGTCAACTGCAGCGTGGCAGACTTTACGGCACGCACCACTAGTTTTAGGTGCATACTAAGAAATACTCCATACATCCCATCTATGCTAGCACATGTATCTTTAGTGAAGAACCGGGTTTTAGAACCCAGCGGCGCCAGGGAAAACGCCCGATGTCTTCGAGTTCCCCTGCCTTGGCAAACAGAGACACGGAACACTTCTCGGTGATGTCAAAGACCAAATTTATTGGTTGCAACCAGGAACAGAGGTCTACGAAGCACGATACGGGTGGTTCGCTAGAGACTGCACAATTTAGTATTGCGAGACATCATCTATTATGCTAAAAATCACATTCCTGACTAGCATCAATTATTTACAAATGGACCAATCACATGATGACATTTCAAACGTATCGCGTAACGACAAACCCACTTTCGGTTGTCCAGCCCACCAGAGATGACAAGGCAAAATCCAACATTCTTGCTCGGACAGGCCGGACGAACCCATAATAAAAGGACCTCAACCCAAACCATAACTAAGCCATAAAAAGGAAGGAACAGAAACAGATGAGAAGCAAGTTAGAAGGGTGTGTGCATGTACCATAAACTCAGCAATGTCCTGCTCTTTGATCTCTATCTGACCAGCTGCCTAACAAGGAACTGGCTCAACAAGGGCAGCTTCAGGCAAGGGAGTCAGTTCTTTCAGGTCACACAAAAGTCAGCTAAAGGTGTACGTGTCCCAAAGACTCGTTCGGCTGTAGTCATTGGCCTATGTGAGGGCAACCACAAAATGGCTGCGTACACAAAATGGAACCCGTAGGTTCAAACGAAATCCCTGAATACGTACTGTTTCCATAGATCGATTATGACGAAAACACTCGTACATACCACACTCATCATTTGCGGTCCGCTGATACCAAATTCGTCTAGATACGATGACCTTTATTGAACGGGTTCAGAATCATGGAACCTCAGCCCCTCCTTTTGCCCTTACATAGGCAATAAACCCAAACCCACGTCAGTCTGAATCCAGGTCTATATTCATCAGATCATCAAGATGTTGCTGTAGCATCATCCTAGTACTTAGCAACTCTCTCTGGACAGGTCTCCTTGCACACAAAGTAGCACAAAGGCCACACATAGCAGGAGCACACTGTACACAAAGACAGAACAGGAACAGGATAGCTAAGATCATCCCAATGACCACCAGAATCTTCCACCCCCACATGGATAACAATCCCCAAAACCATCCCATTAACGACCAATCTCCTTTGTCCACATGTACGGACTCGGAGATCTTATGTAGCTTGGAAATGGCTTGGAAAACTGTGGGAGCGTTGTCTGGAATGAAAACGCAGCAGCTCGATTTGATCAATTTACATACCCCTCCTCTATCTGCAAGTATGACATCTAACGCAACTCTGTTCTGAAGAGACATAAGGCGATCCTACTGGAGCTCAGCAGTCAAATTACTAAGGGCACCGGCAGTTTCGACTATGGTGGACTCAACCACTCTCGTCAATTGTCGTATGTTCCTACTGTTAGCCATAGGTCCCCAAAACGGCAGAAAACCCTTCAAGAAATCTCCCAATTCTTGTCCTGCGGTATCTTCCTTACTGAAGACACCTCTAACAACTCTCGTCTTATGGTAATCTGCTGCAGCTGTATAAGTGGGAGGCAACAGGAACGAGACAAAACATGTGCCCGAGAAATCAGGGGGCAACCTTGTATACGCTCTATCGTAACAGACAAAATAGGTACCCTTAGCTGCTAGAAACGCTGGGGAAGACTGGGACGCAAAAACATACGTCTCAGTGCAGACGCTCTTCCCTAACTGATCTCTGGGATTCTTGCCATTACCTTGCAGACAATAATGACCCTGATGGGGCACTATCCTAATCGGAGGAGATATTTTCGCTCGCTGGTTAACACTCAGACTAACTCCATATCCAGTCACGTTCCATCCAATGTATGCTTGTGTCTCATCTCTCGGGATAGTCTCATAGGAGCTAATTCCTCTAATCATGTCGACTATACCCTTGACTAGGGCACGAGTCTTCGGACTATCTTTCACAGAACGTAGGGGATAGACTTCACGAGCATAGATGAACATCGTTCTATATGCCCATACGGAACCATTGTAACTAAAAGGCAGAACCAGGTAAGGAATACCTTTATCTGTAGTATGGGGCATAAGGTCACACACCCAACAATTAGTCGTATTCATTACTAAGTGGTGTTGGTGCAGAAGCTGAACAAAGGAATTATTAGCAAATTCCATTCTCCTAACAGATTCATGTTCGGGCAGAGTGTAAAAAGAATGTGAAGAAACAGTAGGAGGAGGCAAAGGTTGTGTAGTGGGCATGAACGTTACTTGAAAAGAGAATGTCACATATCCAATTAAGAACATCATAAAGCTAAACAGCATAAACAAACACAATATTAAAAAACGTTTCCTGCTCATTACATTACAGATTCTGCTCTTAAGGCTTATTCTTTCAACAGGTCTCTCCATCTCGAAAAACTCCATCCTCTGATCGTGCTGTTCGCGGCGGTAGGGTATTCCGCGCTAGGGAATGCGTCTGTCAGTCTAGGGAACGCCCTTAGACCAACCAGAACCGTCGACCTAACGTCTTCGGCTTGCACTCCAAAGACTTGACACCGCGACCCTTCAGCTGAACCTGGATGGTGGTTCGAAAAACAAACATCAAAACAGTTCCTCGGAGGAGAGCTTAACCCTAAAAAAAATCAGCAAAGAAAGAATTTATTGTTTTATGTGTCCAGCGACTCTCGGTCGCAAATTATAACGCTCTTTGCCAGGCAATGTCTGTCTCGAAACAAAAGCTCAGGTTCAGAAGTGTTCAAACGATTCGACGGAGGCACAGCTTCTTGAAGAAGATCGCTGCTTTCTCGTTCAGTGTTCGTTCCAATCAAACGGGCATTGCTAAAAGGCAGAAAACGAGGCACGGTTTCAGTCTCAGAGTCAGGAAGTCCCGTCTGGGCCCACCGGTCGTACGGCAGAGGCAAAGGGGCCCTCTTACAATGTACGCCGTGGATCCAGTTCTTTTTACCACACACTCACACTGCTGACCGTGTAGATAAAAGTACCAAGTAGGAACCAGTCCAGCGGGGCTGCTCGTTCTTGGTCCGCTGTAAATTCTTTATCAGGACCCAAGAGCCAGGTTCAATAGCATGTCCTGGATCTTCAGATGCTTGTGGCAAGGTATCATGAACCTGTTGATGCAAAACACGCAATTTAGCCGTCAATTCATAAAGGTAATCAAGCAACACAGGGTGCTCTATCTCACTGAATTTTGTCGGCCGTGGCACTCCCCATATATTTGCCGGGCGACCAAACACGACCTCACATGGACTAAGTCTCATTCGTGAATGCACAGTCATTCTAGTGGACAGGAGTGCTAAAGGCAAGGCATCAGGCCATTGAAGACCAGAAGACACCTGAATTTTGGCCAATTTTAGCTTAAGGGTGCCGTTATAGCATTCTACCAGACCAGCTGATTGGGGGTGATTTGCAGCGTGGAATTTTTGCCTTATTCCTAACCCATCACACACTCTCTTCATCACTTGACCCACAAATTCACTCCCATTGTCACTCCAGACCATTCTCGGCAAACGATACCTAGGGAAAAATTCCTTAATAAGGGCTTTCGCTGTGGAGAAGGCAGTGTTATCTTTCAAAGGGTATGCTTCCACCCATCTCAAAAAAGAGCAAACAACCACTAACACATACTTCAGGTTGTTGCACCTCTCCATGTGGGTGAAATCTAGCTGCAAAGCCTCGAACAGATACGTTGGAGGAGAAAAATGACCGGCTGGAGTTGGAATTCCCTTACCAGGATTGTACATCAAACAAACCATACAATTCTTAACCAGATTCTCTACACACTTAGGAATTCCAGCATTTTGCCATACTGGAGCTAACAACTTACAAATCCCTTTAACACTGATATGAGCCATTCCATGAGCCATCATAACCACTGGAAGTACATACGCATCGGGTAACAACCATCGTTGATGCTCTGACAACTCATTCCAACAACCATTCGAATCCAATTTACCCTTACTTTCTCTCCATTCATTCAACTCTTTCTTTGTAGCTTCAGCTTGGATGGATTTCACACTCTCAATCGTATCTTCCCACATACTTCTATCCGGAACCCATCTCGCCGGACCCGCAACATACATTCGACTGATCACATCTCTCGCAGTTTCTTTCGCAACTTCATCTGCAAACGCATTACCACGACCAACATCATCAGTAACTTTCTTATGCGCACTGCATTTCACGATCGCAACTTGCAGCGGCAAAGTAAGCGACTCAAGAAGTTCATTCACCAACTGACCATGCTGAATCTTAGTTCCATGCGAAGTCAGGAACCCACCCTCTTTCCAAAAACGTCCAAAACTATGAGCCACACCAAACGCGTACTGGCTATCGGAGTACACAGTCACTCGTTTTCCTTTCGACAACACACACGCTCTTGTCAATGCAATCAACTCTGCTGCTTGTGCTGAATTATGTGGGATACGTGCAACTTCAACAATCGTATGCAAAGTCGTAACAGCATATGCCGCAGTCGTATCACCATTCGGAAGCTTAAAGCACGAACCATCAACTCATAAGGTACCATCAGACTCTGCAAGAGGAGTATCCCTAAGATCTATTCTCCCTTTCGTTTCTTCCTCTGTCCTAAGGAAGCAATCATGCTGTTCAATAACATCTGTCTCAACTGAAATCGGCAACAACGTAGCTGGATTCAAAGTGTTGCATCTCTTTATATGCACATGACTCACTAAGAGTGTCAATTCTTAACCTGACAACCGAGCACTAGTTAAGTTCTGTGTCTTGGTACGATTCAACAAGGTATCCACTGCATGTGGAACCATCAAAACCAACGTATTATCCATCACCAAGCCGGCAGACTGTCGAATAGAGACAGCCGCTGCCGCTGTAGCTCTCAAACAACTCGGCAACGCTCTAGCTACCGGATCCAAAGTCGACGAAAAATAAGCACATGGGCGTTGCTTTTCCCCGAACTGCTGTGTCAAAACTGACAATGCGCATCCCTCTCTCTCATGGACATACAATGTAAAAGGCTTACTGTAGTCGGGAGTACCCAACACAGGAGCCGAACACAACGCATCGCTTAATTCTGAAAAGCTCTTCTGACATTTGTCAGTCCAAGGAATAGGATTTGGAGTATCTTTAACAGTAAGAGCTATCAAAGGTTTCGTAAGCAAAGAAAAATTCGGGATCCACTGTCTACAATACGAGGTAATACCCAGAAAAGTACGCACTTCTCTCTATGTCGTAGGCACACTCATTTTCGCAATAGCTTGGATTCTTTCTGGGGTCAATCTTCTTCCCTCCTTCGATAAGAGGTGACCTAAGTAGGTAACTTCTTGTCGACAATATTACAACTTCGAAAGGGAAACCTTATGATGGAAATCAGACAACTGACGCAACAACGACAAAGTAGCCTCTTTACATATTTCTTCATTGTCAGCCGCAACTAACAGATTGTCAACATACTGAACAAGGGCAGCACCATCAGGTAAAACAATATAATCAAGTTGTGTTTTCAAGGCCTGACTATAGATCGATGGACTCTCACAATAGCCTTGAGGAGCGTGCTTAAAACGGAAACTTCGGCCTCCTAAAGAGAAGCCAAAAATATCTCTACTTTCCTCGGCAATCGGGATGCTGAAAAAAACATTCTTCAAGTCATTCACCGAAAACCACGTGGCTGGAGCCGGAATCAAAGTCAGTAAAGCGGTGATATCAGGTACAACTGGAAATTGTGGAACTGCAATCTTATTCACCTTGCGAAGATCAATCACAAATCTATATACAGGAGGCTGTGAAGAATCAGTACGTTTCAGATCAGGCAAAACCGGACTATTGCACACGTTACCTCTCGTTTCTTCAATCACACCTTTCTCAATCAGATCATAGATGAGCGCTAAAAGTGCTCTTTCACCATCACTAGAAATTCGATATTGGGGAATACGTGGCAATCTACCATTCGCTTTCAGCGTCACAACATATGGTGGAATCTCCAAAAAACCCACATCGTTCGGACCAGTAGCCCAAAGAGAATCATGGAGAGAAGACAATTCAGCTGGAAGTTTATCTTTAGATAAATACATCGGAGAGATCACTCTCTTACCTAATGTAAGCTGTACTCCTGAAGGAGAACAATGTAGCATCGCATACAATCTTTTCAACAAGTCTAATCCCAACAAGTTCTCACCACAGCCTGTCGTCAGAATGAGGGGTGCTTCAAATTCACAAGATCCAACAGAAATAGACAACGGACTAGAAATCGGATTTGTAACCGGGGCGCCAGAAAAACCTACTGAAACGTTTGTTAAGCCAGACAAAGGTGCGCCAGGGAGATTAGAGTGCATAATAGAACTCTTTGCAGCACCAGTATCCAGCAGAAAAGGCTTTGACACACCTGATGCAATCACTTTAACATAAGGTCCATTCTGATCTACTGGAACTGAAACAACTCCCTCTCTTTGTCTATGGCTGTCCTAGCAATCATTACCGTCTACATTCTCACCTTTGACGTAATAATCGTCCGCATAGTACTGAGCCGTCCTACCAGACGCACCATTCTGCTGATCAAAGCTATTCATTGAATTCTGTGGAGGCAAGGAACGCGCATTCTGAGGAAACACACCACGTGCTCTACCTCTAGGAGCTTGTTGAACACCTCGACCTCTCACACCAGAAGCACCATTCGTGCGCTGTAACAGAACCGGACAACTATTCTTGAAATGACCCTCTTCTTTACAATACGCACACTGATTAGGGCCTACAGGAAAACGCTGTTGAGAAGACTCGAACCTTTGCGAGTTTCTCTGATATTGCTGAGGTTGCTGATAATCGCGCTGATTATTACGAGGCGGATACGCTTGCAGTAAAAGAACCTTCGCCTTTAATTCTTTAGTCTTCTTGTCAGCTCTATCTTTCTCGTCCTTATCCCTATTTTCATAGTACTGGGCAGTAGCCAAAATCTGCGCTGACGACGAAACAGCCCAAGCACTCTCAGAATCCTTCAACTTATCGCACAACTCGGGAAGCAAATTATGCACAAACTTGTCAACGAACAACCATTGACCACCTTCCGTACTCATGTCCTGACCACTATGGTCGACAAACGTCTCTTCGAACCTGGTGAAAAAGTCGGACACGCTTTCGTCTTTCTTCTGCTTACATGCAGTCAACTTGTCCCAATTAACACTCACGTCAGGCATTAAGGTCTTCATGTAATTAACAATCCTACCAGGGAGTTCTGCAACTAAAGCCTCTGGTTTAGCACCACAAACTTGTCTAGCATCTGCAGCACCAATATTAGCCCATGAATCACCTAACTCTTGCGCATGATCCGTATGACGAATCATTCCCCATATAGGCTGTGGAACAACATTCCCAAACAACATGTCTATGTCGGCTAAATTCATAATACATGAATCCGCAGTCTGTGATAATTCCTTATAGTACCCTGCAGGATTTTTACGTGCATCAGGCAAAGACTGCTTAAGGGCCAGATCTTCAACTCGCTTCCATGGAACATGTACCCAAACACGCTGAAAATGAGGCGGAATAGCTGGATTAGCAGCTGCATCACCCGGTCTCCAAACTGGGGCAACCTCTCTCATCGGATATTGTCGCGCCTTTCTCCTAACTGAAGAATCAGGCTCAAACAACGACCTAGAAGGAGACTCACTCCTAAATGACAACAATGTCGCAACTGCTTTCTCAACATCAACACCCAGTATAGCTCCCTTCGCAAACTCAGACTGTATACGGAACAACTCAGGCGGAGCTCGTCCTAATTCACCATATTCCCATTCTTCGCGAAGGAAAGCACACATTGTCCCAAAAACAGATCTCTGCGTCGGTGCTTCCCATTGACATAAAACATCCATGACACACTCAAAACTATTCTGCAAAGGGTAAGTAACCCATTTACGCGCGAAATGATCCAATACTGAACGTTCATCTGGACCAGGCAATTGACTACGCAATTGTTTACGCTCTGAAACAGGGGTCATACCTAATGACCCAAAAAGAGGAGAAAAGAAACCAGCAACAATATCGGTCATTCTCTGTCGAACAGAAGGAGAAGTTGACAATAGAACAGGAGGAAAAACAGGGTGAGCAGAAGCATGCATAGGTGCCGTATCAGAAGGAGTAGATAATACAGGCGTAGGAGTTGGAGACGAAGGAGGTAGCAAAAGTCGGCGGCCCTTGAGAAGGCTGCGCCAAAGGAGTAGGAGCCAACTGAAGAGGAGATGGCTGTTGTAGAACCACAGGAGGCAAAGCAACTGGGGGTTGCGCAACTAAAGGTGGCGGAGGTGCTGTAGCACTCTGCATATAAGGGGGTGGCGAACTCAACAAATGTGCCATCAAAGGATCTTTCTCAAGGTCTTTCCTTTCATCTTGCTGCTGAAGTGGCAAAGCTGGAGAGCACTTATCTACCGCCAATTTACGTTGCCTAAGCAACTGTTCGCTCTCTTGTTCTTCTTCGTTATCCCTAAACTGTATAGCAGCTTGCACCATCGAAATACCTCGTTCTCTTTTATTTCTCTTCGCTCACTTAATTTCTTTCTGTTTGCCTTACTTTCGCCATATGCGGAAAGAGTCAAAGATCGCCGGCCGGGCTTTCTTCTTGAACAATTTGACTTCCAGACTATCTAAAATCTCCGTGCCATAACTACCATGTTGGGGCCACTTTAGGACACCATCTTTCCTAGTATATCTAACCCATACTTCATAATCACCTTAGCAGCTATGGAACGTCCAGCTCCAGTGCTGAACGTTCCATTGCGCAGGTGCAGTTGGAACGTCCAACGGCCGATGGCAGCACTCCCGAGGTAGTGGTGCCGTCGGCCGTTGGACTGGGCGCAGCACTTATGAGGTTATATGTGATAGGGCCCACACCATGTTTTAAATAGAGCTCATAGGTCGGAGTTCCAATCGGAGGCACCGGACACGAGTCCTCCAATCGGGAATCCCTATTACAACCACAACAAAATATCTTTCCAAGTCTGCTAAGACCAGGCATCTTCGCTCACTAGTCTAGCTTCAAACTTCAAGGGAATATTGAAGGCGATAGTCTTGTGAATACACAAGTCCCTCGGCTTTGGAGCTTGCAAGTCCCAAATCAAAGATCCCAAGGGGATACCCAAAACAAAACTAAGGACTGGGAGACGCTCCACTCATACTTAACTGAAATGTCGATGACATTGCCAGAAGACCCGTCTATTGTCTCGCTCTACAAATCATCTAATTGCTCCAAGACAGGGCGACAGTCAGGGCAGCAGTCCTTCGTAGCCATCGGAAAGCGGGGAACCTCGCAGCAAAGACTTTCGGACCACGACGACATACAGGGATCGATGAAGTGGCAGGCCTTCCTCCAGAATTTTCACACGAAGCTCCTCACTACCTTCATGCTTGGACCGGTACCGCTGAAGTCACCCCACTATGGGTGCCAACTGAAGAACCGGGTTTTAGAACCCAGCGGTGCCAGGGAAAGCGCCCGATGTCCTCGAGTTCCTCTGCCTTGGCAAATAGAGACACGGGACACTTCTCGGTGACGTCAAGGACCAAATTTATTGGTTGCAACCAGGAACAGAGGTCTACGAAGCGCGACACGGGTGTTTCGTTAGAGACTGCACAATTTAGTATTGCGAGACATCATCTTTCATGCTAAAAAATCACATTCCTGACTAGCATCAATTATTTACAAACGGACCAATCACATGATGACATATCAAACGTATCACATAACGACAAACCCACTTTCGGTTGTCCAGCCCACCAGAGATGACAAGGCAAAATCCAACATTCTTGCTCGGACAGGCCGGACGAACCCATAATAAAAGGACCTCCACCCAAACCATAATTAAGCCATAAAAAGGAAGGAACAGAAACAGATGAGAAGCAAGATAGAAGGGTGTGTGCATGTACCATAAACTCAGCAATGTCCTGCTCTTTGATCTCTATCTGACCAGCTGGCTAACAAGGAACTGGCTCAACAAGGTCAGCTTCGGGCAAGGGAGTCAGTTCGTTCAGGTCACACAAAACAGCTAAAGGTGTACGTCTCCCAAAGACTCATTCGGCCGTAGTCATCGGCCTATGTGAGGGCAACCACAAAATGGCTGCCGTACACAAAATGGAACCCGCAGGTTCGAACAAAATCCCTGAATACGTAGTGTTTCCATAGATCGATTATGACGAAAACACTCGTACATACCACACTCATCATTTGCGGTCCGCTGATACCAAAATCGTCTAGATACGACGACCTTTATTGAACGGGTTCAGAATCACGGAACCTCATTAGTTATTGTAATAAAACATGTAATCATAGTGCATTGTATGAAATGCCATCCTAGCGTAGCTCCATGACATAGATAGGAGATAGAACAGTGTCTAGTGCTCCAGCCACACTGCGCAGACATATCCTGTGTAGCTCACATCCAGGAGAAAGGAGCTGTGTGTCAGTCCACTGGCGCTCAGCGTTAGGAAAAGAAGCATTGTCTGTGTGTGGTGCATTCTCATTGGCCTCACAGGTGCAGCACATGTAATTTAGGAATAGGAAGCGGTGTGTCCATGGCAGTATGCTCCAAAGCCTGGGCACTGAATTCAAGGCTAAAACGAGGTGCACTTGGCCGAAGGGATCTATCCGCGCTTGGAAATGGGAAGCAAAAGCTGCTGAAATCAAGGGGAAAGAAGCAGTGTCTGAGACTGGTGCGCAGCACACCCCTACATCACCATTCACCCTTTCTCTGCAGGAATAGGAGTACCTTTCTCCCTAGCATCAACGGGGGTGACTTCATATGAAGAGGGTAGGTGAGGTACAAGCGTACTTTATAAATCATGTTACCTAGGGTCTTATTCCAATAATTAGTTTATTGGAACTAAAGATGCCACATGAGTCATCACTAACGAGGCAGCGTGGCACTCCAGTGCTTTTATTTTGACAGCTAATGTATTCTGGGAACTGCAGTCCAGGTTAATTTTAGTTGTGCAACTTGAACGAAAGCACGTGAAAACAGCTTGTAAAGGAAACACCAAAGGCTCACATGTCCTAAGTGGCATTGGGTCATAAGGGAACTTTAGGCACATGAAATATATTTATTATGTGCCACTGTTAGTGGGTTGAGAGAGGGTTGCTAGGGTTGCCAATTGAGTAGGAAAAGCATGATTTAAGTGTTAGCAACAACATGGGCTTGCCCGCAGCCTGCTTAGCTGGCTGATGTTTTAGGACTTATATCGCTGTGGTGCCTCACCTACTGTACAGTGCACTGCAATTCTTTGGTGGTAAACACCCCACGCTTTTGGCTGGATAATTACTTGTGCCGCTGGCTAGTTGGCGTTCTTGACGTGAAGTTGAAAGGATTATCAGGGTGGGTGGAACTTTGCGGAATCTCACAGAGTTTTATGTAACTCAGCCGAATTCCTCCCATACTGTGTGTTGCACTTCTTTGCTGGTAAAGACTCTGCGCTTATGGCTGGATAATTACTTGAGCCACCGGCTAGCTGGCAGTCCTGAAGTGAAGTCAAAAGGATTATAGGGGTGGGCTGATCTCCATGGAATCTCACTGAGTTTTTATGTAACTTTGCAGAATTCCGCGGAAACAACATTCCACCCCTAATGGAAACCCAGTTTTCACTTTTCTATCATTTATTTTGACCTCTTTGCACGGACAGCCTCCCTAAAGAGGTCTCCTATACTGTTATATGTGTTAAATTGGTTTATGATCTGCAGCATGTAATACTCATCTTTTAATATAAGGCTGCTGCCTCTGGTCAGCTAGGCTAGGTCTTGGGTAGGTTGCAGGGCACGTGTGGAGAGTGCGTGTGCATTCTAAGTTGCATGTGCCGATTTTGCGGGACATGGGGTATTTGTGAACTGCTTTACTCTATAGTCACATGAATCCATTTCTTATCTTCTGTGTTTGAGTGGTTCACAAGATGGGAGCTAGAGAGAACCTGAAAGACAGCAGCGTGCTTTACAAGGCTCTTCCAAAGCATTTCGGGAGAAATCTTGAAGTTCACATGATGTCATTACATTATCTACAAAGTCTAGATTGAGAGGTAGCCTTAGTGTTAATGGTTGTGGCCGCAGTTCTTATATATTGTTGTTCCAGTTATAACTCTTGATTGTAGGAAGTGTATTACATATACTGGAGATCTTTTTGTTCAGACTGCAATGGCCATCACATTTTATTCCCCAACTAAAAGTCATTAATTCCTATTTGTTTTCAGAAAAGCACGGGAAGTGAGGGCAGTGTGCAAGGAAAGGGTTTTGCTTAAATCAGAATGCTTATTTTATCTGCACTAAAAAACATAAATGCCTAAACTGTAACTCAAGATCCAAATCACGAAGTTGCAAGAATACATTATTATCCTTGAGCTGACGTTTAAATGAAAAGAGATGAATGCCCTGGGGTGAAAACTAGAGGAATTAGCAGATTAAATTAATCTCGGACGCTGTGATAAATCTGCTAATTACACGTGGTCATTTGGGCGATCTCGTTAATCGATTGTACATTTGTGTCAAATTAACTGTTTAAGATTGTTGATAACTTGTCTACCATCATTAGCGATGAAAGTGATCATATCCTTAATACATTTGTGCTGGATCCTACTGACTGAAGCTGTTCAAAGGTTTTTTTGTACTCCAAGGCATCTACGCCTACCATAGGACAACAATATAGTGCAGCCCATTTAAAAACGTCTTAAACAAAAGTTCTCTGCTCGATGGCTGGTAGGTGGGATTCTCACCACGAAGAGGGACTACAGTGCAAGCAAATGGCAGAGATTGACAAAAGCATCGGGGTGGGAGGAAAAACAAGGTCATGAAATCGCATTAAATGTTTATTGAGAAACAGCCGGTCCCCCCCCCAGTTATGATATTGCTGTTGGAAATGTGACTAATCAACTTAGAAAACTAGGAGCAAGAGAGGAAGTGCCACAACATGTGTGACACATGACCTAAAATATAGATCAACATAAAAAGAAAGAAAAGTATTAAAGCCGACATTAAAAACTGGGACTTAATGACTAATGTGATAAAAGTTAAGAACGAGCAAATGTTCTTGCCACGTGTAACAAAGGGACCTCCAAAGGAGGGCTGTAATAAAATGATGCATGGGATATATCTTAAGTCTTCAAGGTAGGTGCAGAGAAATAGGTCGGTCTGTAAATAGGATGAAGGAGCAATTAATATTATGGATCTGAGCCTCAGTGGTGAGCACCAGTATTGCAGCTCATTTAAAAGTATATTCAATACATAATGTTCACCTATAGGATTATACATTTATAATAGTTCGAGTTTTGAAAAATGACAATCCTCCAAATGCCTCCAATAACCTGCTTTTCGCCATGTCAAATCCCCAGCGACAATTTTGTCGGAAATTATTTTGGCTGAATAAACTGTAAATTATGCCAGCATTATTAGTGCTACCTATTCAAATAACTTTTAGAGCTGGATATTTGATGATGCAAAATGCAATAGCATTAGTGCTTATGGCTAACGGAGGTCTGGTAGGGGCGCTTTGCCTCTGCAGTAAAAGCGTTTGTTGATTACAGAAAGTCTTTTGATGGTATGTGTTAGACCCTGCTTCATTGGGGTGGGTTTCCCCTGAATTTTTTGCCTTTGCCTTGTGTTATTTTGCTTTGTGTTGGACTTCGTTTTTGCTGGTCTAGAGGCTTTGGGCACTTTGCCACTGCTGTTCAGTGCTAAAGTGCCAGTACTCCCTTTGTAAATTATTGTTATGGATTAGTGATTCAATGATTGGCATATTTGATTTACTAGTCAATCCTTAGTACAGTGCACTGTGTGTATCCAGGGCCTGTAAAGCAAATGCTGCTAGTGGTCATGCAGCACTAATTGTCACTCACATGAGCAGCCTGTAAATGTAACTCAGGCCTGCCATTGCAGGGCCTGTGTACAGTCTGGTACTGCAATGTCAACTTGTCAAGTGCACCCACTTGCCAGGCCCTACCCTTCCCTTTTCTTACATGTGAATCACCCCTAAGGTAAGCCCAAGGTTCCCCTGTGGGCAGGGTGCAGTGTATGTGAAAGGTAGGACATGCCCTGGTGTGTCAAATGCAAAAACAACAGTTGATGGACAGAATGCAGAACAATGTCATACATGCACCCCAGTACAGAGATCTGGGCCTAAATCCATCGTTTTTTTGCTCACCGTGCCTGTCCAGTTTGAACCCAGCCATATGCAAATCAGTCTTGACCCTGACCCCATGGGAACTGTCCCATTCTGTCCTGTATGTGCGATGTATGCAAGTGAGACTACATGTCCCAGAAGTCTTAGGGTTAGTAATTATCAATCTGTCTTCCCTTTCTATTGTACAAAAGCGCTGCCTTCCCTGATATGGGTGCTTGTCACCTGATTATTGTTTGGAAAACGGAGAGGGACTCGCGTTTTGGACATTACGGCATTTCTTGGAGATGGTTATCTCGTTTTTATGCTGAAGCGCATGCCGCGCTGAATTCCGGAGCTCGGCCGAGCAAGAAGACGGAAGCCCTCGGAGTACAGGAGACTTTAAACGGTTACGCGTGTCATTTACAAACGCGTAAACCGTATGGTTACGAGGCGCCTGTAGTACAAAGGATACGGACAGTAGTTAGAAACGCGCATGCCGCGCGGGATTAGTTAGGGTTTGGTTGCCTCGTTTGGAAAATGAAGACTTGAAGCATGCTGCAATTATTGGGAGTCAAGCTGTTATTATTGGCTGCCAAACAGCTTGAAGAGTCGTGTTCAGATAAGTACTGTAGTAAACGACAAAGGGGCCTTCCCCTCTCCTTCTTGTAATCACGAACTACTTCTGAAGTAGAATTACTTTCGCAACTTTTCTTTCATATTTTATGTTTGATGATTTTTCTTATAAGCAGCAGCAGCATTGTTTAGAAAGTAAGCATTCTTGCACATACACTTGATTTCTATAGATAGCATAGGGTGTATGTGTGCCTGACCTGTCCTATTGTTCTTGCAGGTTTCTGTGTTTGATGGAGTGATTTCTAACATCTTCCACACCCAGAATTGCTGATTTACACTGCTTCTACTTTATGGTTATTTTCTCCACTTTTCCCCTTCCCCCGGCTGTGATTCACTTCTTGGAGTTGTAATTCTTTCTTGCAAGAAGTCTTTCACGTCAGGGGAGGTCGGAAACTAGCATCAGACATCGCTCCTGCTGTATCCGGT
The DNA here is from genome assembly GCF_964263255.1 of Lissotriton vulgaris. Taxonomy (NCBI): domain Eukaryota; kingdom Metazoa; phylum Chordata; class Amphibia; order Caudata; family Salamandridae; genus Lissotriton; species Lissotriton vulgaris. The sequence goes on from NC_141693.1 coordinate 1,483,935,740, forward strand.
TTATATAAGGTTAGTTACTTCTGATCAGTATATGACAGGAACAGTCCAGCCCGAACTGCCAAGCCAGGTCCTCCCTGGACTGGAAACAAGCATCCTAGGACCGGTTTCAGGCTTTCAGCCCTCATCAGGCAGGATAGCTTGATTCCAGTGGCATGGAGAGCACAAGTTTCACTTCTGAGCATACCCGTTCCACTCGGGGTGACAAATGCAAAAACAACAGTGATGGACAGAATACATAATAATGTCATACATTCACCCCACTACAGAGATCTGGGCCTAAATCCATCGTCTTTTTGCTCACCAAGCCATTCCAGTTTGAACCCAGCCATATGCAAATCAGTCTTGACCCTGTGCCTCATGGGAACAGTCCAGCCCGAAGTGCCAAGCCAGGTCCTCCATGGACTGGAAACAAGCATCCTAGGACCGGTTTCGGGCATTCAGCCCTCATCAGCCAGGATAGCCTAATTCCAGTGGCATGGAGAGCACGAGAATCACTTCTGAGCATACCCGTTCCACTCGGGGTGACAAATGCAAAAACAACAGTTGATGGACAGAATGCAGAAAAATGTCATACATGCACCCCAGTGCAGAGATCTGGGCCTAAATCCATCGTTTTTTTGCTCTCCGTGCCTTTTATGACATTGTCATAGGGTCAAGACTGATAGACTGATTTGCATATGGCTGGGTTCAAACTACAATGGCATGGTGAGCAAACAAACTATGGATTTAGGCCCAGCTTTCTGTACTGGGGTAAATATATGACATTGTTTTGCATTCTGTCTATCAACTGTTGTTTTTGCAAATGGCCTGGTGTGTGGCATGTCCTGATAGTGAAATACTGCCAATTTTGTGTTTCACTATTGCAAAGCTACCTGTTCCCATAGGACAGAATGGGGAGATAGCTTATAACATCTTATAAACATAACTATACCTGAGAACAAGGTAGGAAAATAACGTTTAGTATGCCTGAACACAGGATGTTAAAATGCATCTTTTAGTGAGGGTGATTTTTACATTCTGTGTTTGAAAGTACCACTTTTTAGAAAGTAGGTATTTTCTGCTTAGCCATCCAGTGTGCCTCACCCTCTACTAGGTTGTATATTGACTGTCTGGCCTTGGAGTAACAGGGGCTGGGGATGTGCATTGGTTCCAGAGAGTCTGGATGAGTCAGGACTGGGCAGATTAGACCTGGGCTGCATTTAGAGGAGGGGGAAGAGATTTCCTTTCGCCTGAATGGACCTGGTCTTCCTTCCACAATGCTGTCTCAACCTCCTGCTAGGAAGCTACACCAGAGAGGACAGAACTGGTTTTGACTCAGCACATGGATTCTCTTCCACCGGAGAACAAGGTTTTGCTGTATAAATATCGAGGCCCAGACCCCAGAACTTTAGATCATTTTTGGACTTCAAGAGGAACCTCTGCCAAGGACAAGAGCTGGAGAAACTGGAGGAGGAGTACTACCCCTTTGCTGTGTGCTGTCTGGGGTTGACCTGCAGTGGCTGTCTCTTCCAAGGACAGGAACTGTGTGTGCATCCTGCTTCAGAATGTATCTCCAAGGGCTTGAAGTGGAGCTTGCTCCCTGTTCAAGATATCTCAGGAACAGCAAAGACCTCACCATCCTTCTGAACCCCGTCTCTGGAACCGCTGGTTTCAGTCGCCGGAAAAGACAAGAGCAACCGACTCGGTCACTGAGTCCATTGCAGGAGTCTGTGTCCTGAAGGCACTGCAGAGAGCACTGCCTTGCTTTGCAACACAACCCTGGGCTTACCAACTATGTCAACAAGCTTGCACCGCGTACTGTGGGCACAGCACTCCCCACCGCTTTGCTACACGCTGCACAGACGTCACCAACTCTGTCACTGCCAAACTCACACATCAACCAGCTCTACATCATGACCTGCTAGCACCACATCGAGCATCGTCCACCCTGCAATGCAAGCCTTGGTCTCACCGACTCTGGCTGGGAGGACACTGCACACTACAACTCTTCCATCTCACAACGCAACCGCAACGGTTTCCCCGAGTTGCGTTGGCGCGTTGGCCGTGACAAGAAAGGTACTGTTAGCTAACCCGTACCAATGTGGTTGGCTGGAATTGTTAGACTCTGTCATGTTGAGTATTGCGGTAGCCCCAATAGGAGCTACTGAGTCACAGGAACTGTGTTCATTTTTTTTCTGCAATTTAAACGTTATTTTGCACCATAACTATTTTTACAGTATTGTATGTTCGATTTTTGCTTTTTCTGGTCTTGTTGGTTTAGATAAAGTTTTGCTTATTTTCTAAACAGGAGTGGTGTCCATTTGTAGAGTTTTCGCTGTGTTACTGTGTGCATGCACAAATTCTTTACAAACTCCCTCTGAGATAAGCCTGTCTGCTCGTGCCAAGCTACCAAGGGGGTGAGCAGGGGTTATTTTAGGAGTGTATCCCACTTACCCTAACTAGGAAGAAGGGTCCCTTCTTGGACTTAGGTACCTACCTCTGCCAACTAGAGGCCCCCATTTCTAACAGTATGGATGGAACAAGCTGCTGATGTTGGATGCCAGGTAGGCTTGGTTCATATAGGGACTACCAGGAACAATGACCAATTTTGGGAAAAGTAAAAGGTGTTGCCTTATACCATGCAGTTGATATCTGATTATGCAAGAACACCACAATCTTCAGAAGACTCTTGTCAATTTGGGAACCTACTGTGATGATAAACTAAGATCTGTTATAAAAAGGGTCAAGCACCAACCTTTGAGAAGTACACATTCAACCAAGGTCATTGAGCACAGGCAATGAAGCAATGTCTCTGATAAGGCACTCTCTTAAGATTGGCTATAAATAATCAATAATTCTTCTGTCCGATTGTTATCTCTGCTGTCCTGAGGATAAAATCCAGATCCTAAGGCTTCTCCCAGAAAACATAGGACCAGAGGTGAAAGTATGTCATGCGAAAGTGATACCAGTTTCAGTGTCCATGGCACCAGTTTGGTTTCCGTTGTTTGGTCAATCATTTGAGAGTTTGGAGCACCAGCTTGGAGAAGATTGAAGGACAATTGGACAAACACTGCCATCGAATTGGTCAGACTGGAGGTGGGACTTGTCTCTTGGTGGCCACATTCTCTTCTGTCAACTTTATTGTGGGACTATTCCCTCATTTGGTCTTCTCCTCATACTGCAGCATAAATATACTTTGAATGAAACCTTCGATTTAGAATGGATTGAAACCTTGAAATTGTCATCAGTTTTCTTGTTCAAATACTGTTTCATGTGCAGTTTACCACCACAATTGTAATTTTTGGGTGAACTATTCTAAGACTGTGGACTTTATAGTAATGTCTGCAAACCTTCTTATCAGAACTGCAGGTATTTTCATGATGGGAGTCATCAATAAGATTGATATGACCGATTAAGTAGACCTGCACATAAGTGACAATTCATGTGAATGAGATTTGGCCTTGTACCTATATTTTTCCTCGTTCGCGATCGTCAACATCAAATTGGCGAGCGTGGAAAATAAACATCCCAGTGAGATTTCTCAACGTAGGGTGGTCAGGTTTCTTATTGCGAGTGGTCGCGTATGCTCGCGACCGCTCGCGATGAGAAACTGCTTGTTCATGTTGAGAAAGCTGCCGGTCGAGTAAAAATCTACTCAAGTAACAGAAAAGGGAAAGATGGGACCACTTGCGGTGTGCAAGGTTCTGTTCACAATGATTGCACAGTGCGGACAAGCATCCGCACTGTGCAATTACAGCGAACTGCATTTTTCTATGGAGTTTTTTTGCGCAACTCCGCAAACTCTACTCAGGCTTAAACAGCGGTAAGAATAGAGGATGTAGACTATGTTATTGATAGGCCTGGGTGATCAAAGTAATTTCAATAACTACGCATTACCCTTGTAATACAAAATTACCAAAATTACTCAATTATACCAGCCCGAATAATTTGGGTAAAAATCCCACCGCAGGAAGAGAGAGAGAGAGAGAGAGCGCTGCTGGCTACTGCCCTTCATGCTCTGTAGCATTTAGTGCTATTGCCATAACAAAAAATGCATCCTTTGCTCTATTGTGGACACTAGGGTGCATTTTGCACTAAGAAAAGTGCACTAAATGCTGAATTATGTAATTACACATAATTATGAGTGATTTTGCTGTAAATACAAGTAATTATGTGAGAGAGAATTAACCAGTTACCTCCACCCCTGGTTATAGATATAAACTATTAACCATACTGTCCTTCACTGTCCTGTTCCTTTTCTAGCATACCTGGAGTATATCATAAACATTCTATTGACCTCTTAACTTACGTTGCTAGTCTATGGAAGGGTGCTTACAAATTTAAATTGGGCTACTGGAGTTATGCAGCTGTTTATTAATACTCTAGGAAAAGATTAATCAAAACCACTTTAAATCTCAGTTTAACACCGAAGTACAACAATCAGCAACAGAAAGTCGACCAGTTAAACTTTGCAAGGAATCCATCACTGGCCATTTTGAATAACTTTCAATCCATTTGAACTAGAAACATTTTGTATTGACACGTCCAAATTATGCAGAAAATTACATATTGTGTGGGAAATGCTGTAAATCCATAAATATGTGGAAAACATGGCAGCCACAACATCACATAATCCCAGTGGCCATGATTATAATTCGAAATCTGTGTTATAACATTGTATTACATTTTTTAAGATAAATTATGCTGTTATCATGATTGTATGATATATGTTATATTTATGCAAATTTGGTATGTTTTATACAAACTATGCATAAACTATTACATTACAATAAGAACACACAGGTATTATATTTGAATGAAAAAGTGGCAGCTCCTCCGCTAAGGCGGGTAAGCACCACCCCACTGCTTTTCGCAGTGGAATAAAAGGAAAAATAAAATGATAACTCGACGTTATTATCATTTTATTTGTTCCTGCTGCGGTGTCTTGGCAGGGCGGGCAGATCTGCTCTTCTCTCAGAGCAAGGGCATAAGTGGTGGGCACCATGTAAGTGCGCATGACTGTTTGGCCGGCCTCTCTCTGCATTACAGCCTGGGTGGGGAACATGCCCAGGCTCCCATTCCCTGGCTGAGCTCCGAACCATGGCGCTCATACTAATCACAACGCTGCACTTATGAGTGTTATGATTGGCTACGGGGAGCCGGGTGCTTCCTGTTTGTACAGAAGAAGCCAGGAAGAGGACGGAGAGGATGGAGCAGAGGCCGTCCGGCAGGTTAGAGATTTTCTTTTTATTGCACCCTCCTGACATGGATGGTGTCCAACTGTTTGTTGTCAATACTGTTCATTCTCTACCTAACTTATGCTACTGCAGCCAGCCTGCTGCTCTCTTCACTGCTAACCAGAATCTCCAACAGCTGCAGCATAATCATCCTGCAATCTAGAAGACCACATTAAGAAATTGGAAACCAAAGCCTACCCATGATAGTCTACATGCAATCTAGAAGACCATATGAATACATTGGAAACCATGATCTATACCTGTTAGTCCTCACTGGAAAGGATTTGAAATAACATATGTCAATCTCAGAGGTCTCTATGCTCAGTCATTTCTGTTTATAAGCACTTGCAATAATACCACGTGACATGATTGTTTCTGTAGAAAACACAAATAAATAGAAGTACTTCCTCAGCATTTCCTTTATCTTCTAGAGGTGGGCGAGCCAACAAATGAACAGGGAGAGCTGAGCCAAGGTGAGCCAAAAGTTTCGCTCGGGACACTGGCTTTCAGGGTCATTATGGGTGCACTGCACCTCATTTATAGCAGTATTTTAATACCGGCTGGGGGTCTAGTTTCATTGCTTGCACTGGGGCCAGGACTCCCAGGCTACTCCAGTGCTGGAATGTTTTCATTCTGTCTATGGTGGCCACGAACAAGCCATCCCCGGTATTCAACTCATGCTAAGGACCTCGAGTCAGACTTCATCCCAGCCTGTCACATATGTGCCCGATACTACCACACATCATTTTCAGTCTTCCGAGTCCCTGTTTCTGGGTCCTGAACTGATTTACAGTCCATGCACCCCCTTACTTACAGTATACCCCTAAGAAACCTTTTATACTCTAAACTATCCCCCAAGAAACCTTTTATACTCTAAACTATCCCCATAACCACTAAGTGCGCTCTGCCTTACAATACACTTCCTCATTCACTGAGACTCTCTACTCAGTCTACTGAGTCTCAGTCATCAACTCTATACCCACTTGACCACTTTGCATTCCTTCTTTCTATGCCATTCTTAAGTATTGCTAGTCCATTTCCCCCTTTGTGACACACCACTCATTCTGTGCTGCCTCCCCCACTCTTCCGTGCCTTCTCCAATGGGACTGTCTTGTCCATTCCATGCCTAGTCGACACTGTGTGACCTTTCTCCTATTCTATGCCATTTCATCAGTGGTTGAAGGGGGTGAGATCTGAGGGGCACAAAGTGCCAATCATTTTTGTAATTTGACAAAATCAGTTCCTCTATTTTATGTTAAAAAGCAAGCGCGATGGGTCGGTTAATTCTGACATTGAGATGCCTCGGCAGGAGTGGCGGTGGAGAGTCACCTATGCTATGAGGCCGAGGGAGGGACAGGTAACCGAAAAAGAAACAGGCCTTCTTTCCAGGGTGTCAGCTGCCAGGAAGGAATTCAAATGTGTGCATTTGGTTAATCTGCAAATGTAAAGGGTGCGTGAGAGCCGTTATTGACTTGAATTAATGGAGTGACTTGTATAGTATTCTTTTTGGGAGGTATTGTAAGGTGACCTGATGAACTGCTGAGTGTGTGCTTTTAATCAACAGTTATAAAAATGTTTGTACTAGGTGCAGTCTGCAAATTACTCAGATCTATATTTTGGAAGAACTTTTTATTAATCTTAAACCTAAATCTTGTAGAGCACGCACTTAGGAGCATATCTCATCCAGCATGTAATGCTTTACTTATTCACAGTCAACAACTGGTACCTTGTAACACTAAAACATACAAGTCAGTTTTCCACACTGCACCAAACAGAGTTCAATTCTGTGGTATTCTGGTTACACACACAGATATCTGTAGTGATCACATTAAACAACAGAAGTTTTACAACGTGAAATGGTGCATCCCTCACTGATTAGTTCATCTTGCCTTTATTTTTCATTTAAGGTGTGTTTTATGTACCTGCAGTTACTTGAAGGTGAAAGACCAACATAACAGAATATCTTTTTCTTTTTAGCCACTCCTTTTATCCTGCACCCACTCTCCTTGATTCCGCCTCATTGGACCCAGGATCACAGTTCCTGTACTTTTTAGGTTTGCCTACAACATGCATGCGCTTCAGCAAAACCTATTGTTCTCAAAACACATCTTAACGCCTTAACCGCGGCGGTTTTTCGGCCACGGTGCGGGCGTTCTATTAGGTGGGCGGGGCTCTGTCGGTCGTTGGCCGATGGCTGCACTAGCGAGGTAGTGCTCTGGAGCACGCAAGGGGCTAAAAGGAGATCTTACCCTGGGTGCGTTTTGCACCGTGGCCTGAAGCGAGGGGAGCATCAAGTTGCGGAGCAGCAGAGAAGCTTTGTCTATGGCACAGAAATCTGTTCCTGCTGGGCAAGATCTGCTCCATCTTACAGACGTTTCCTGTGATTCTGTTCGGCCTAGCCACTTTCCACAATAAAGGAGCTCTATCCGGCAGTAGTGCCTAAACTTGAAGTGGTCAAAACTGTCAGTGACGCCAGTTTTTTAGACGGCATTCACGGAAACCATACACATGAAACCTCCAACTGCAACTAAGCCATCCAAATTTGTGGTGGCCTCACGATCTGCATCATACCGATTAATCTCTCTCCGCCGGAAGCAGAGACGCCGGACATATGGCTTGTTTGTGAAGCAGTGGAAGTCAACCACCTCCCTGTCCTGTGGCTGGTGGGCAGGCCGTGGAGTTGATTCTGGTGGCGAGACATCTGTTGACCAACATGCATTGCCTCAGTCAGAGATCTTACAGCTTACCCATTGCTTACCTTTACTTACCATTGGTTGCTTCGCTCGTCACTCTGGTGTCTTTGCTTACAATTGGGCAGCGCCTCCTCCTCGCCTCCCGCATCCTTCTGGCTTCAGCCTTTGTCAGTGCGGTGGAGCATGAACCAAGTACAGTTTTCTGAAGCCATTGTCCTTCCACTGCACACAGGCTTCTACAGGTACACTTTTACCTTTTGGACATGCACTCTTATTGAGTCTATGTCCAAAAGTATCTCTCCTTCATCCCGCCCACTTTACCCCAACCACCCCACCATCCATTCTTTTTCACCCACCCCCCCTTCCGTTCTCCTGCTCTCCGATATGTTGTCCACTCCCCCATGCTGTATACATGAGATTGTTTGTATGCATAACACAATGCATGTGTATACACGTCTCTCCTTTCATGTGTGTGCACACATAGTGATGAACATTAATTTAGCACATTAAAAAGATTTCAATTAATTTCTACATTTTGCTAAGTTGGCAGTGGTTAAAGAGTTAATGTGCCTGGCAAAGGACACGTTGCAATACATTTATCATGGTCATGCTTACTGGTACTTTTCATTTGCTTTGTGCCTTGTATGTGCACACAAACATGTTTGGCCCCAGGAAAAGTCCCTCTGGGACCCCACCACCAGGCCTAGGGGATCAGGAGATCCTTATCTTGCCCCTTTATGTATTTTTTTCATGTTTGTTTGGGACTCGGTCTGACTCCCCAGTCCTAAGTTAGCTGCCTGCACTTCCTGGTTGAGGTGTTGGCAGCCAATCAGATTTCAGTTTGAGAACCGTCTGCTCCACGGATCCTCCACAGCATCATGTATAAGATGTATATATATATAATGGTACAGGACGTCTTCTTAGCCACTTGAAACAAGACGAGGCAAACCCGCAATTGGTGCAAATATCTTATTTATTGATGCCGAACACCAAAAACCGCCATGACGCATTTCCGCCCGAAAAGGGCCTTGATCACATGACACTTCTGAGAAGAAGGAGAGTAAATTTAAAGTGAAGGCATGCTTAAAAAAACATTAATTGATAACAAACATAGAAGACATACTATCGTCTTTCTAAATTGCGGGCAAATGGATGTTAAAAATAAGACAGAATAAATAACTGTAAAATACATTGTCAGAGCTTCAAGTATATACAAAGGATATTGTCATATTAGCAGCATATAGAATAAAAAGACCATAAATAAATATATAGTACCATAAATAAATATATATATATGTCATCTAACACGAGACCTTGTTCACGGTAACACCCCATATATATATGTATATATATATATATATATAAAACAAACAGCTGTGACAGCTGCTTGTTTATATATTAGTAGGAATCCAGCTGTACAAGGAGTAATATTGAAGTATATTTGCTTTTAAAGAGTATGTAAACACAACAAAAATATTCTGTATGTAAACTATAAAGAAGAAGTTAACCCCTTCGGCGCTGAGCACATTTTCGGCCTGTGAGGGCGATTTAAATAGTGGGTGGGATTTGGACAGTCCCCCGGCAGTCATCCGCACACGCCCACTGTGACGCATGACGGCCGAGGCCCGTCATGCGCACCGAATGGGTTAAAAATAAAAGAGAGAGATTAAAATTGGAAGGGGCATAACAATTGACTGAAAAATACACTCCTTTTCAATAGTTTTCAAATTGTCAGCTGCTATGCAACATGGCTTAAAGGTAAAAAGAGAAGCGCTATGATGCCGCCAGTGTTGACTGCGTCATAGCACTTTTTTCTTTAAGCCATGTTGCAAAGCAGCTGGTGCTGCAGTGCAACATGTCTAAAATACATTGACTAAACCATTAGATTAAGCAGAGGTGAAACCTTGTGGCTTTGTAAATGCTTGTTTAATGCACTTTGACCTCTGATTTCAGCCAGGCTAAGTGCCACGCATCAGTGGAAAGACTAACACATTTTAGTGCTGGTGTCCACATCACCACACTAAAATGCATTAGTCACGCAAAATAGCGGCCCGAGGCCTTCCAAGTGTAAGGCGTGCTCCAGGAGGCTGCGTTTAACAAAAGCAGCCAGTGTGCTAAAATGGGGTTGCCTTGGCAGTTCCTCTGACAGTTGTTTTACAATTATTTACAGGAATGGGAGGGGTGAGCACTGGTGTCTGCTTGATCATTACTGCCCAGAATCTGAGCCTCTCTGGATGGACCACATGGTTTGTCTAGGGGAAGATAGGTGGGGTTGTCTGAGCATTCAACATCATGGTCACGATTACCCAAATGACCCGGACAACCATGTCTTCACACACTCAGATGCTACGCACTTTGGGGACGATACACACATGGACCATTTTATACTCCAGAGCCTCCACAACATACTACGCATCCACATGCCCTCCTACCCACTAGCTCCAGATGATTTTCCCCAGTTGACATTAATCATTACCTATACAGACAATGGAGACTGGTTTCCAGACTGTACCAGACATGCATTGCCATGAAACCAGAACTAGATGGGTGGATAAGAGTAGCCTGGGAACATGACCTGGGACACTCACTATGCGACAAAATCTGGACTATTGCTGCACCCAGATGAAACGTATCTCCCTAAATCAGAGACATTTCAAATTCCTACAGCTGACATATACACAAACATCTTGCAACCTGGCTAGGATTGATCCTGCACCCTCGTCCCAATGTCCTGAGTGCCAGGCTGATGAAGCTGAATTCACACTCTTGACTTAGACATTCTAGCACATAGGGACGTATTGGGTTAACATTTTCTCCCTGCTGTCCACAATGATAGGAATTGTGCTTACACCAGATCCCTGAATAGCCCTTTTGGGATATGTCAGTGACATCCCGAAAGGGGTGCGCAGATTTACTGCCCTTGTGTTACTACTTGCCGATGCTGCATGGTTGAAAAGCATGGTCTACTGTGATACAACTAGTGAAGTATTGATGGAACTAGCAGTGTCTGGTTGGCTGAAGGGGTGCTCACAGACAGGCAGTATCAACTGCTCCCATCAAGGGCAGGAGATTATACTCACTGTTTAACCCGTGCTCACCCTTGGGTAGGTTGGCACTGAGCAGTCAGGCATACTATAGAGGCAATGTGTAAAGCATAGGCACTGCAGTTACTCGCAATAAATACAGAAAGCATCACAAAAGAGACTTCATACAGAATGTATGTAAATAACGGTTATGTTCACACACATATTTAATCATTATAACATGAACATCATATACTTTTGGGCATAAAACAAATTTTGAACTATTACGAGCAGCACCAGGCCCACTCGTACTGTTATGATATCAATAGGATGTATACAGTGGGTATCGTGGCACTGTGGGGTGAATCACAGCTGGTCCGTCAACGATCACTCCCACTCACACACACTCACTCCACACTGCTACGCGATGCGACAGGTATCAACAAGTCCATACTGTATGCTGTTACACACAAACGCACTCAGCACCCTTAATGTGGTACAACTGGCACCCATCAGGTCAATGGATCACACCCTGCAGACTTTGTGGCATCAGCCTCTCTCCACACTCTAGTTTATCCCGATTGTCCTATACCCTCAGATGAAAGATACCCAACCCCGTCTCCCAGCCTCTGTGCCTCACGAATCCGAAGTCAAAGTTAGTGTTCAGAAAGCAGGTGGGAATACTTAGAAGTTTTAATTAGGAGGTAGGCAAGGGGAGTTTAGAAGCCACTCTGGAAGTTCATCCACAGGTCTCAAGACACAAAGGAGTCTGCAGTCACTTGACCCGCTTCCGAACTGTCTCGGAAACATTCCTTCAATGCAGTCAATCTCTCTTGCTACTATCTGGCACCAATTCGTCTTTGGGAGGGGCCAGGTATCGAGAGGGCAGTTGGTCTGCCGCGAAAATGGTCAAAAAGGTAACAACCAATGAATAGGGAGTAGCACAGGGAAGCCTCTTGGTAGGAGAAGACATTCCGATCAGTACACGATGATACAGGTTATGCCAGGGCAATCCGGGCACAGCGTCTGGTGCAAGTTGGTATGAGTCACACCAGACACGTCAGGTTTCAAACACGATGAGTTGCAAATTTCGCACCTCCCTGGAAATGAGACATAATGACCAGTGCACATTGAGATGGGTGGCATCAGGCAATTTCAGTCACACACAGCTAGGAGTTGCAATTCCGTACCTCCCTGGACATAAGGCACAATGTCTGGTGCCCGCTGATACAAGTTGCACCAGACCAGTCCAGTTGTAAACACACAGGTGCAAGTTCAGCAGAGTCACATGAGGTGGAATGAGTTACTACTACTGGAACACCCTGACTTCTGGAGGTAGCACCCTGTGAATCAGACACCGCATGCAAGGAGCATGCAGTCTGCATGTAGCAAGAGAGAGATACGGCACAATCGACAAATCATGCCATGCGGGGTCACGCAACCAGTGAATCTGCTTACCACCAATTAGACGCTTATGAGTGCCACCATCTCTGCAGTACAGGAACCACATGACTTAGATGTGAACAAGATTTCTGGGCTCCAGGCTAGACAATCTGGTCTCCAGACACAAGTCTTACTTCCACACTCACACCGCACTACCCGTAGGGATTCAGTAGTCGATGTGGGCACTTAAGAGGGCACAGCTCTGCAAATGTGACAGGTAGATAGTGTAGATCCCTCAATGGAGAGCTTTGATGTCCCTGAGATCTCTGGGAGAACAGGAGGCCCGTGGTTGGGCCCCTTGGAGAAGACACTTGAGGGCACCACAATTCAGAAGGTCTTTGGCCCAGGCCAAACCACTAATCCGACAGTTATTCTCCATGTGCACAACAGAGTCCTCTGGCAATGTGCACCACGCAGTTCGGGCTCTCTGGTCCCATGTCCCCACAAGTGTATCTCACCCTTTGCTGGAGCATAAAAATGTCCATATTCTAAAAGTTGCATTTCTAAACGAGTTATGCCAAAACTGCCTTTACCAATGGATAGAGTTTGGCATGGCGAATCCATTGATAGGAAACATCATGAGGCTGCTCCACTGCAATCCACTATTGCAGCCTGAAGGAAAGTCAACCACTTCTCCATGTTAGCTTATGGGAAGAGCAGGCCCTATAGAAAGTGAAAAAACACAGGTACTCCTCACTACCTGGGCGCATGTGCACTAGTGCACACCCAGACCTACGATGGCAGGTTGGACACATAGTCTCTAGCACCAGGGTCTAGTGACAGACTGGACACAAGTTTAATTAATACGTGCCTCAGTGTGCATGCCCAAGCCTGTGATGGCAGGTGGCACACACAATCACGGGCATCATAAGTGTAGGTGCACACATCTAGCAGCCTGCAATGGCAGACTGCTTGTGAGTTTAATCGTGAAGATGCCCATGTGCACATACCCAGACCGGCCCATGCTTCAGAATATCGAATTAGCGCCACTTCCCAACACGGCAATGAAAGGTCGGGCAAATGGGTTTACCCAGGATCTTGCACCTTTGGTGTGAGTCCGCACTCACCACCCTGTCTGGGTTATCTGAACTCGAATCGACCCCCTCACAGGTGCAATTGTGAAAACCCGGCCTGCGACAGCAGACCGGTCACCTTGCCACTGTACCATGGGTGCAAGCCCGCGGACACAGGCCTGCAATAGCAGGCCTGAACCAGGTGTTAGAACCCCGGGGATGCAGGTATGCACTCGCTGGCCCATGGTGGCACCTATCCAAAATGCCATTGGTGCCAGGTTGCATCCTCAAGCCAGCAACAGCAGACTGGACATGGATTCGGGACAGCTTAAGACTTGGTGTGCACACCCCGGCCTGTAATGTCAGGGTGGGCGCATAGTTAACACCCCTCAGGAACTCCCAGGTCTGCGTTGGCAGACTGGCCCATGTTTCTGAACATCGTGTCAGTGCCTCTTTTTAGCCTGTGTAGGAAGGTGCAAACACTTACACATAGGCATGGGCGGAAAATCCGTTCCGCTCGCGGATTTTGCGGATTTTCGGGAAATCCGCAATCCGCGAGATTCGCGAATCTCCCGCAAAATCCGCAAATCCGCGAGCAGCGGATTTTGCTCGCACTGCTCGCACTGTTCGCGTGAGTTCGCGTGAGTTCGCGCCCCGCGAATAAGTGCAAAATTGCAGAAATACGATCTTAGCAAAACTGAAAGTAACTACTTACCAGGTTCAAAAGTTCAGGCTCATCATTTGTAGCCATTTCCTGTAGTGCTTCCTGAGGGGCCCCTCCAGAGTTCAGTTGCCAGTTGAAACTATTATGTGACCCTGCTCTGAACCTCAGAATAGTTACACATATGCCACAAAGGTCCTGAATTACAGCTAAGGGAGACAAGCAGGAGCCAGGCTGGAAGTTAAAATCCATTAATCAGCCCCTAATTCATTATTGTCAGTTGGGGCAGGGCAGGTGTTGTAACTAATTTTGCAACAATGAAAGCACTTAGCAAGTGCAAAAGATCACTAATCAGGGCGCACTAAGGAAGCAGGTGCCAGCTAAAAAAATATACTGTGACACATTAATCAGCCCCAAATTAATTCAGGTCACTTGAGGCAGGGAAGGTGTGCTTTGCTTTGCCGAAAATAATGTACACTGGACAACCAGAGGGTGTGGTGATGAAACCGAGGGTGGCATGGGTGGGCCAGAGGGTGGCATGAGTAGTCAGAGAGTGGCAGTGGTGACAGAGAGTGGCAGGGATGAAGAAGAGTGTCCCAAACAGGCTGGACACGTAGAAACAACAAGTTCGCGAAACTTGCGACCCGACAGGTAAGTTCGCAATTTGCGAAAGTGTACAAAACCCTCGCGAACTGGCAGAAACACGGGCGAACACAAAAAAAAATCCGCAAATTCGCGGGAATTCGCGGATTTTGCGGATTGCGAATCCGCAAATCCGCAAAATTCGCGAACGCGAGATCCGCAAAATTCGCTCATGCTTACTTACACACTGCCTTGCCAGTGAGGAGCTCCGGGCCCTGAGACCCCACAAGAAAGTCTAAAAATCCCAGGAGTATCTCTGAGGGAAGATCAAAACTCCAGGGCAGGGGATTTCCCACTACCTGGCCAGGGAACATCCACATGTACCTGCCTGACCTTCAACCTCCTATCTCCCCCTCCACCCATGAGGGCTTCCCTTGGGGGGGTGTCCTCAAGTTATGGGACAACTCACTTCAGAGTTGGCTGAGGCGTAAGTGATGCCAACCTAGGCAGATGTGCGATTGCACCCCACAGACCTGCAATAGCAGACCATATACATGGTTGACAGGCTATCCGGTGAGTGGCAGACTCTAGCAAGTGCCGTATCCACGTTGGGCATGTGGTGTACCTGTTTATGGGGTGCATGGAGGTATTGCACCTAAACCCATTGGGTATGCACCCCCTACCCAAAGTGAGCGAGGCAAGCTCACAGTTTTCCTCTGCAGTACTGTAGGAATGTGGACAGTTTCCTAAGGTCAGGCGAACAGAGTCGGCAAAGACTAGGATGAAAAAGTGAAAAGTTTGTGGGAAAATTCCCTCTGAGAATGGCCATGTCCAATAAGTATTTGCCACATTGCAGCCCTCCTCCACCTCAAGACCTAAGGCAACCGACCGAGATTATCTGCTGATGCTAAATACTGATATGTCTGATTGATAGGCGGGATTGTAATTTTTTTTAAAACCACTCCCTCTCCTCCCTTCAAGAACCACAATGTCCGCAAACCACCTGCAACCAACCTGCTGCTACGGTCGGATGAACGAACGCCACCACCCCTCACAAACCCACTACTTGTTGTGTGAATCTGATTGAATACACCAATTCTTGTCATACATACCAGACTGTTGACATGTTAATGCTAATCGTTCCCTCTATGCACACTGCATGGGAATTTTGTTATTATAAGTTGCTATGAAAAGTGAAAATTAGATAGCAGTGTGTCTCGATGGGCACAGGATACTGAGGTGGTGGGCGGCAGCTTTGTTCTGTTTCTTTGCCGCACAAAAGGGGGTGGTGATGGACGGAGCATCTGAACCAATCAAACACTCAAACCCAGTCAACAGATCTGGGTTTAATCCATCACCGTTCTTTAGCCCACTCTGCCACCCCAGGTCAGACATGGCCATATGCAAATCAGTCTGACCCTGTGCCTCATGGGAACAGTCCAGCCCGAAATGCCAAACCATGCCTTCCTTGGACCGGAAAAAAGCTTCCGAGGACCGGTTTCTTGCATTTCAGCCGTTTTCAGCCCGGCTTGCTTGAATCCAGTGGCAAAGTGAGCAAGGGACTCATGTCTGAGCATACCCTGCCAACTTCTGGCGAACAAAGTGGTACAAAAGGGGGTGGTGATGGACGGAGCATCAGAACCAATCAAACACTCACACCCAGTCAACAGATCTGTGTTTAATCCATCACCGTTCTTTAGCCCACTCTGCCACCCCAGTTCGGACATGGCCATATGCAAATCAGTCTGACCCTGTGCCTCATGGGAACAGTCCAGCCCGAACTGCCAAGCCATGCCTTCCCTGGACCAGAAAAAAGCTTCTGAGGACCGGTTTCTGGCATTTCAGCCGTCTTTAGCCCGGCTTTGCCGCGTCCACTCAAGATAGCCTGGATGATGAGGATTATGAATCTGAAACCAGTCCCAGGATGCTTGTTTCCGGTCAGGCTGGACTGTTCCCATGAGGCACAGGGTCAGACTGATTTGCATACGGCTATTTCTGAACTGGGGTGGCTGAGTGAGCTAAAGAATGGTGATGGATTAAACCCAGATCAGTTGACTGGGGGGGAGTGTTTGATTTGCTCAAACGCTCCGTCCATCATCCCCTTTTGTTTCGCTTTGTTTGCCCTAAGTTGGCAGGGTATGCTCAGACGTGAGTCCCTTGCTCACTTGGCCACTGGATTCAAGATAGCCTGGCTGATGAGGATTATGAATCCGAAACCGGTCCCAGGATGCTTGTTTCCAGTCCACGGAAGACATGGCTTGGCAGTTCAGGCTGGACTGTTCCCATGAGGCACAGGGTCAGACTGATTTGCATATGGCCATTTCTGAACTGGGGTGGCTGAGTGAGCTAAAGAATGGTGATGGATCAAACTCAGATCAGTTGACTGGGGGTGAGTGTTTGATTTACTCAAACGCTCCGTCCATCATCCTCTTTTTGTTTCGCTTTGTTGGCCCTAAATTGGCAGGGTATGCTCAGACGTGAGTCCCTTGCTCACTTGGCCACTGGATTCAAGATAGCCTGGCTGATGAGGATTATGAATCCGAAACCGGTCCCAGGATGCTTGTTTCCGGTCCAGGGAAGACATGGCTTGGCAGTTCGGGATGGACTGTTCCCATGAGGCACATTGTCAGACTGATTTGCATGTGGCCATTTCTGAACTGGGGTGGCTGAGTGAGCTAAAGAATGGTGATGGATTAAACCCAGATCAGTTGACTGGGGGTGAGTGTTTGATTTGCTCAAACGCTCCGTCCATCATCCCCTTTTGTTTCGCTTTGTTCGCCCTAAATTGGCAGGGTATGCTCATACGTGAGTCCCTTGCTCACTTGGCCACTGGATTCAAGATAGCCTGGCTGATGAGGATTATGAATCCGAAACTGGTCCCAGGATGCTTGTTTCCGGTCCAGGGAAGACATGGCTTGGCAGTTCGGGCTGGACTGTTCCCATGAGGCACAGGGTCAGACTGATTTGCATATGGCCATTTCTGAACTGGGGTGGCTGAGTGAGCTAAAGAATGGTGATGGATTAAACCCAGATCAGTTGACTGGGGGTGAGTGTTTGATTTGCTCAAACGCTCCGTCCATCATCCCCTTTTTTTTCGCTTCCACTGCCAAAGCAGACAAGTAGCGCTACTCAGGCGCCACCTCCCCTTGCTCTGTACTGTAGAGGACAAATGATGGTTGGATTTTGTTTTCTCTGCTTTTCAAGCCATACGGTCCCCTCAGCAGCCCTCCCTCGATGCAAGACATGCTTTTGGCTGCTGCTGGATGATTAAGACTGTGTCGTGCCATGATCATAAAGGCAGTGCCTAGAACCAGAGAAGAACTGGACACACATTTGGTCGAGAGGATTCATCTCTCTTCTGCAGACTTCTTCCTGTTTGCCATCAGCGATGCTCCATCAGTGAGCATCAAGTCATTTTTTATTTTAGACGACAGACTGCTTAGTGGGTGGTCTATATGTGAGAAGGTAGTAAAGTTACCCATTACCAAAATATGCTAGAAACTTTCAAAAATGTCGTAATTTACATGGTATGTTGTTTTTTGCAAGTGTTCTCTAAGAAGCGCTTCGTGGCTGGAAATATGTTACTCTGTGTTGGCTTTTAATAGAAATGCCACGTGCAATTTTCATGATATTACTGGGGAGTACTTTTCTCAACGAGGCAAGGTGCTACTCTTATTGTAAAATATTCATTACAGGTAGCCTTAACTGCATATCTATAGCGTAAAAGAACAAAGGGCAAATTTAGGATGTTGCTTACTATTGATTCAGCTTATTTCATCAATTCTGACTGATTATATGAACATAGCCGCTTCTTTCACTCACTGTAAAGTGGCACACGCGTGGCAATGAAATGTCGACACACTGTCATAATGGAAGTGTCACATACGTATGAGCATACTGAAAACTTGGCAGCTGTGCGCGTTTCATCCAATCTGTCCCCACACAGCTTCCACTCAGTGCTTCCCTCGTCCACTCTACGCCCTCACCCTCCTTCGGTGCTGCTCTCACTCTGGTACCAGCCCCTGGTCTCCCTTTCCGAGCTCTTCAAAATATAATTGAATTGACCTAGAAGAGGCTGAAGGGGAGGTCCGCGCAGCCTGCCCCTCCCACTCTCCCAAGAGCGCTCCCCAATGAAGAAGAGCGAGCGCTGCTGACAAGGTGACATTTTTTTCTTAAAAACGTGTGGTCCCCTTTTCTTTCTTCTCAGCCCGTGGCAACCGATGACACTTATCCTTGCCCTTGAACTGGTTATCTCTCATCCAAAGAGCAGCCGGGTTCGGGCCCACCTTGAAGGGAGCCGCGGGCCCGCGCGTGAATGCCTGTGTTGTCCGCGAGGCACCTGCTGCTGTCCTCCTGTATTTATGGCTGTTGGTACAGTATCTCCCAGATCACGCTTGTTTGGGCGGAAGTGCAGCCGGTGATGGATGGCCTGTGGCGGAACTGCGTAACCCCCCAGGTTACCCCTCGTTAAAGAGGTGCCCTGGCTGACAGGTGCCCTCAGGGGAAGGCGGTGCGAGGTGTGTAAGCAGCACACAGCATATAGCAAACCGCATTGAAAGCACGCGCTGCTTCCACTAAGACATGCGCTTTTTTAGGTCCTAGCCTCCCAGACAGCGCAGCTGCTTCGCTTGCTAAAGACACCTTGGGGTCGGTCATTCAGAAAGCTTCCCAGGGAATACATTCCATCCATTGCTTACCATTGGCTTGATGGTTTGTAACTCACATTTTCTGGCTTTCTATTTACTGGCTTTATTTGTTATCGGCTGCCCAGGGTGAGTTCATTCCTTCTAAGAAGCAAAGAGGCACATGCATCAAGGTAGGATTTTGAGAGTCCTTAATTGCGATAATTAAGGAATCACAATTAAGGACTCGCAAAAGCATATGCATGTAGGAATCGCTGTAAAAATAGCGATTCCTACACATTCCTTATTTGCGACTCGCAAATTGCGAGTCACAAATAAGGAATGGGTTCCCATTCATTCCTTCGGGCCTACAGACCCATAGGAATGAATTGGAAATTGCATGCACAATTTGCGAGTACCAATAGGTCCTCGCAAATTGCACAGTACCAATAGGTCCTCACAAATTGTGCATGCAATTTCAGGGTGCAGGGGTGTCAAAAGGAAACCCTGTTGCACCCCTAAAATTGATCAATGCACATATGTTACACACACACATGCCCTTAGGGCATGTGTGTGCAACATGAAACTTTGAAGAATGCACAAAAGTGCATTTCTCAAAGTATGTGCAAATTACCATCAACTTCATGGTAATTTGCGCCCCATATTATCGAAATCGCTAATTTTTTTACTTTAATGCATTGCATTTAAGGAATCTCAATTTGCGATTCCTTAAATGCAATCGCAATTTAAGTAATCGTAATTTAGAGATTACTAAAATTGCGATTTTTTGCATTTGGGATGATGCATCCCAAATGCAAAAATACCGGTCGCAAAGGGGCAGATTTTGAGAATCTGCACAATTGCAACCGTTTTTTCTTTTGATGCATGTGCCTGAAAGCCTTTTCCTACCGGCTCCCCTTGTATTCTTTCAGTAGAGGTATATTCTGTAAACAGGCTTGTAAATCTTGATCTTATCTTGTCATATTTGCTGTGCATTCAAAGACCAAGGTCAGATTGTTAACTTTTCCTTCTCTGACTTCAAAGTGAAAGGATTTATGCTACAATCTTGCCGGATACTGGGGGAAGAAAGGTTTTTTTTTTCTTGCTGACAACACAATTTAAATGAACTGTAAAAGTTTTTCACAATATCTCAGACTTAGGAACAGAAATGAAGCATATTTTTCGTTAATTCTGAAGTGAGTTGGAAACAAATACTTTAATATGATCAAAACAAATCATTACACTAGGTGATGCTGTTTCCACATATTTTTTGTGCGCTGTTAGTTTTATTAGTAAAACTGTATATCTATGCAAGTTTAGTGGTCTTGCCAAATTAAAATGTGTTGTCTGTAATGGCAGGGTGCTACCACACCATGCATACACCACTCTACGCCAATCCACTCTAGTCTGCACCACCAGACACTACTGCACAATACTATCCACCACTCCACTTTAAACCACTCCACGCCACTGCACTCTGTGCCACTGCACACTACTCCATTCTGCTCCACTCGATGCCACTGCACTCTACGGCTCTCTACTCTACACCCCACTGCTCTATGCCAATGCATTCTTTTTTTTTTTTTTTAAATCCTTTTTATTAATGAATATCACAGGCAGGATTAAACAGAACAATCATAATTTTGTTGTACATAATTTCCAATAATTTTTAAAGATTATTACAAAAAGCGGTTTACCATAGCTGGTAGATGATAATCAATCCTCAGGCAGACAAAAGAAATATAAAGGGGGTTTACACAAGTAAATACAATCTTGTCTGATTTTGAGTTAAACACAACTTCGAATCAGGTTAGTTAATGTCGGGTATATAAAACATGTCTCCCCATATTCTCTTTACTTTAGTCATTGCTTTCACTCCTCTTTTCCTGGCTAACGATAGCGCCATATGGTGTATCTCTTTAACCAAGCACCACCATTCATTCACATTAGGTGCTTGTTCAGCTATCCAAGCTCTAGCCAAAACCAGCCTTGCGCATGCCAACACAATAAAAATTAGATCTTGAAAAGGTGTAGGGTTAGTCTGTATACCTAGCAGTATCATTTCAGAAGTTAAAGGTGCATCAATTAGCAATTTCAATCTCAATATCTTCCCTATACTATTCCAAAATGAAGCTAGCGCTGGGCATAGAGCCAACATGTGTTCTAGATCAGCCGCTTGTAAATGGCATTTGGGGCATTTGGTTCGATCGTTAGAGCCATTATTCAAGGACCATTTGCTTATTTGCAGAGGAGTGTAGTAAAGTTGGCAGATTGTTTTATATGCTTGCAGTTTTAAGCTCGAAGAATGAACCAGCGTATCAATTTTCTTTAAGGAGTAAGATATTTCTTTTGAAGTGATACCTGTTGGAAAGCAAAGGGCCCATTTCTCTGCTATTTTTGGACACTCGTCTGGTTTAGTTTCGGTAAGGTATTTGTATCCCTCACTAATGGTTACTATTTGGTTTTCTTCTCCCTTGTACAAACATTGCCAAAAATCCGAATCCAGAATCTCTTCCATTTTTAATTTCCTTACCAAAAAATCATGAATTTGTGTGTATTTAAAGTAAGTATGTTCTGGTAATTTGTACAATAACCTTAATGTTTCAAACTCCAAAAAGCCTGAGGAACCATAAAGATCCCCAAGTTTCGATATACCTTGACTCTCCCATATTTTACACCCGGAATCAGAAAAAATACTAGGTAGGCC
Source organism: Lissotriton vulgaris (assembly GCF_964263255.1). Classification (NCBI taxonomy): domain Eukaryota; kingdom Metazoa; phylum Chordata; class Amphibia; order Caudata; family Salamandridae; genus Lissotriton; species Lissotriton vulgaris. Next base: position 1,483,957,700 of record NC_141693.1, read on the forward strand.
TGGGTTGTTCCAAAGACTTAAGAGTGGGTGGTAAAATGATAGCTTATTCTGATTCATAAGTATCCTCCAGATGTTAATTATGTCCTTTGCAGTCTTAAACCTCACTCTTTTGAAGTAATTTGGATCATTACTTCTAGCCAAAAACTGCAAGCATTCTGGCCCCAGCATGAATTGATGAAAAAAGTATGGGTTATTGGAATTAAATAAGCTCTGTATCCGCCCCAAAAATGATGCGATATAATACGATCGGAAATCTGGGAAATTAAGCCCTCCTTTTATAAACGGAAGTTTCAGAGAGGAAAGTGCTCTTCGGTTCTTTTTATAGCCCCAAATGAAGCTGCCCAGTATACCATCTAGTTTTCTGAAAAAGACTGTGTTTATTTTCAAGGGTATACATCTGAATAAGTATAGGAATTTGGGCAAGATATTCATTTTAATAAGGTTGATTCTCCCAATAAGATTTAAAGGTACCTTATGCCATTTTTTAAGGAGGGCCTCAGTTTCTTTTAATAAAGCATCGTAGTTCAGTATATTAATTTCCCTTATATTGGATGTTAGCTTGATGCCCAGGTAAGTAGCAGAATAACTTACTCCTACCACAGGTATTATCGGTTTATAATTAGCTATTATTTGTGTCTTATCTAGGTTTAGCTTATAACCTGAAACTTTTCCGAAGGCTTCTGCCTCTTTTACTATACCTAACATGGATTCGGTCACGTCGCTTGTATAAATTGCCAAATCATCGGCGTATGCTGTTATTTTAAGAGAATTTGCCCCGAATTTAAATGGTTTTATCATCATTTGAAGCTGTATGGCATTGATAAAAGGTTCCATAGAGAGGGCAAATAAAAGGGGTGATAAAGGGCAACCCTGCCGAGTTCCTCTTCTAATGGGGAATTTAGTAGAAAGTAGGCAGTCGTATCCAATTAATGCACTAGGTAAATAATAAAGTGCTTTTATCTTGGTAATAAACTTACTTTTAAACCCCATTGCTTTCAAAACTGACCACAGGTAGTCCCACCCCACTCGGTCAAATGCTTTTTCAGCATCAAGTAGTATAATACCGAGTGGGGTGGAGTCAACTGCGGCCATGTCAAGCACTGTGATGGCCGTATTTGCATGCTGCGTCGTATCTCTACCTGATACGAAACCATGCTGATGTTTGCTAACCATTCTCGGCATAACGGGGGACAGTCTCAAAGCTAATAATTTGGCAAAGAGCTTGGCATCCGCATTGATCAAAGAGATTGGGCGATAAGATCCACATTCCATGGGATTTTTATTCTTTTTTAAAAAAAATATAATTTTAGCAGTGTTCCAGGATGACGGGGCCCCTTCTTCTGTAGCAATCTGATTAATAACTAAACAAAGTATAGGCACAAGCTCTTCCCAGCATAATTTATAGATTTCAATCGGAAGAGTGTCATCTCCGGCGGCCTTTCCAGATGGAAGGGAAAAAATAGCTATATGCCAATGCATTCTACACCACTGCACTCTACACCACTCAAGTATAGGCCAATCCATTCTACTCTGCACAAATCCACATTATGCCACTCTGCTACGCTGCACTCCATGCCACTGCACTCTAAGCCAACACAATCCACGCCAATGCACTTTACTCTCTAACACTTAACTCTATGCCTCTGCATTCTACACCAATCCACTGTACGCACTCTAATCTACTCTGCATAACTGTATTCTATACAACTGCACTGCATGCTACGGCACTCTACACCACTCTATGTCACAGCACTCTACCCTGCTCCACTCCACTCTTCACCACTTCACTCTACTCTGAAACTATCTGCTCTACACCACTGGCGCAACGCCACTCTATTCCACTCTGTGCCACTCCACTCTTTGCCACTGCACTCTATGTCACTCTACTCTAAACCACTGCATTCTATGTCAATACACTCTACAAATCTGCACTTTATGTCACTGCACTCTACCCCACTGAACTCTACTCTGAACCACTGTACTCTATGGCACTGCTTTCTATGCCACTCTAGTCTACGCCACTGCACTCTACGCCACTGAACACCACGGGACTCTATGATACTCTACTCTGAAACACTAAAGTCTCCGCCACTGAACTCTATTCCACACTACTCTGCACTACTGAGCCCTACGCCACTCTCCTCCACATCACCGCACTCTGCAGCACTTCACTTTACTATGCACCACGTTAATGTACACCACTGCATTTTACACTGCTGAATTGTATGCCACTGACTTCTATACAGCTGCACTCTATGCCACTACACTCTATGGCTCTATACTCTGAAACACTCTATGCCAATGCCCTCTACACCAATGCACTCTGCACAAGTCCACTATAAGCCACTCCATGCCACTGCACTCTACTCTGCTCTGCAGCAATGCACTCTATGCCAATGCACTCTACTCTACACAACTCTATTCAATACCACTGCACTCTATGCCACTGCACTCTACGTCCCTCTACTCTGCAACACTGCAACCTACGCCACTTAGCTTTATGCCACTCTACTTTCCACAACTGCATTCTATGCCAATGCAGTCTACGCCACTGCACTCTATGCTCCTCTAATCTGTATCACTCCATTCTACAGCACTGCACTATGCAGCATTCCACTCTATGCCACTGCACTCTATGGAAGGATATTCCACTCTGCACCACTTTACTCTGCCCCACTCTATGCCACTGCACTCTGTGGCACTCTGCTCTACTCAGAACCACTGCGCTCTATTCCACTCTACTCAGCACCATTCCACTCAGGACCACTGCTCTCTACGCCACTGTACTCTTCTAAGTAACACTCTAATCTATGACACTGCATTCTACAATGCTGCATTGTATGCTGCTGAATTCTATGCCGCTGCACTCTACACTACTGCACTCTATGCCACTATACTCTGTAACGCTGTACACCAATGCACTCTATGCCTGTCCAATCTACGCCACTCAAATGTACGCAAATCTACCCGACCCCACTCTATGCCACTCCAATACACAACACTCTTTGCCACTCCAGTCTACAACACTTCTGCCACTCCAGTCTACAACCTTCTGCGTCTGGAGGGATCGTTTGGAGAAAACCCCAAACGATCCCTCCAGACGCAGCTGGACCAACTGTAAGAAATCAGCTCAAGATGACATTGAATAAAGAACACTACATGCATCATAAACTAACGTCATCCCAGCCTGGCTGGAAACACTCTAACACAATATAACACATCTCCTCATCTTCTATTTTAACATAATAAGAACAGACTAAAATATAAAGAAACAAAGAAGAAGAAAAGATGAGTGAAGAGATGCAGGAAAGAAATAGAACAAGCATTTACAATGCAATGGTTTTGCCTTTGTTAAAGTTAGAGCTATTGGCATTGCTCTTGACATTATTTTTATTTATGTTTTTTTTTAACATAAATAAATGGCATTGTCATTGCCACTAGCTTTATCTCTTGCAAATGACACACACAAACACACACAGAGCCCCCCCACACACACCCACACAGAGCCCCACACACACAGCCACACAGAGCCCCCCACACCCAAGCACCTAGCCAAGGGCCCTCCACTGCGAGTCAACCCCTGATGAGGGACTTAGACTGAGGAAATTCCTGTCCCTTGCGGACCCTACACCAAAAGACAGCTAAAGCGATCGCCTACATGGGCTACCCAGCTTGCACATGCAAAGGTGCTGAGAAGTGCTTGGTGATAGGCCACTAAGACAAAGCCTCCCTATTCTTACTTAGAAAAGGAGCGCTACCAAACCAAAAGTCCAACTCCGTGTATAGTCTATGCTTCAAAGTGCATGAGAAAACAAGCCACAGTAATAGCTTTCTTGCATAGCCAAACAAGAAAAGGCTGCCCCCCATCCATATCTACCAAGGTGTCAACTGCTAAGTGTGACATTACCATCAATACAGTGCACTATGAGTGACAAAAAAGGACCAGAATAACACTTTCGTGCCAGCAATCGAGCAATGGAGCTGAGTAAGCCCCAAATCAGATATAGGTATGAAGAGACGCCTCAACATGCGCACGCCAACCCAGTCTAATATCAGAAAGACGCCGACCAAGCCTAAGTCTCTTGGAAGAGTTTGGAAGAGTCACCGAAAATATCCATGACTCTATATTGAGTTGCTGCGAAATGTGTAGCAAACATGCAACCATCCCCGGATAATGTACGGAAACACATTCTGAGAAGAATGAGTAAGCCCGGGCACTGTCAGTAACTCTTCCCATAGAGGGCGTTCAAGCGCTGGACTGTATCAAATACAAAGCTTAACCAAACAGGGGCCCCCAACTTGTATTCTCAACAGGACACCGATCATACAACCGCATGTGTGTTGTGTAGCTTTTGTACTCCTGACCTGGATAGGGAATAAAAGAAATGGGTCCACTGAGGCGCCACCCCCCCCTATGGGATGTGGGTAAAGATGCCGTTCACCCTGCCTGACCCTGATGAATGCAGCCCCTAGATGCCCTTGCCTGCCAGACACAGCAGTTACCATGTCCATCAGCCTTGCAGAGGCTCCAGATCGAGTAAAACGTGCACCCGGACACCCTTCCCCCTCTGTACAAGTGGTAAGGAGAGCTGTCGCTTGTTCCTTAAAAGGTGCATACGCATAATCCGCTGTATAATGATATTCGGGAGGCAGTTACTCAAAGAAAGTCCCAAATGACCAATGGATGAGGATACATGGATACAAACACACAGCCTGCTAGCAACATTCTTGAGATAAATTGCCACTTGTATACATGTAATTAACCCTTAGTACAAGTCAAAAGGTACTATACCACCAATGTTGTGAGGCTCCCTGGTGCCCTTGGGCCAAAATTGTGTGCTATCCGGTGGCTGTAACTAAAAAGTCTGATTAAAGTCAAAAGGTACTATACCACCAACGTTGTGAGGCTCCCTGGTGCCCTTGGGCCAAAATTGTGTGCTATCCGGTGGCTGTAACTAAAAGGTCTGATTAAAGTAACAGGATGCAAGGATAGAGACTTGTGTTTCCGCTTTGTAGCACAGCAGAAGCTCATAATATACTGTAAATAAGCCTATTTGTAAACATTCACGAATACCTAAAGAAGGCCACACCAGGAGCTAACCAAGCTGGAGGGGTATATCGGGACCGCCTGGAGAAGATAATTAGCCGGAACAGTAATCTAGCACCTGGCCCGGAGCAAGCCCTAGCAGATCCAGATCCAGTTCCCACCTGCTAATACACCCCTGTCTAGCTGTTCTGGGCACCAAGAGTGCGCACAAACCCTGAACCAAGGAAAAAAGCCCCCTAAGCTTTTGAATCTCCCCGTGGCTGTGGTTGCGGTCATTTCCACGAGCCAGACATAGCCCTGGAGTGCCAAACAGGGCGGTGCCACAAACCAGAAACCACCATCTTGACCAAAGGAGCGCCGGTGGACATGCTGCTGCTATAAGCATAGACGGGCCCTAGCCGCACTTATCGGAGTCAACAGTCTCACTCACCCTGAGGTGACACAAGTTTCCCAGGTGACACATGTGAATCCCGCGAACACATCCCAGTGTGTCCAAATGGGGAGAGTCTGCCCTTTCCTAAGAAAATCCTTCTACCTATGCTAGGTAACAAACATTTGCTACCTGTTTCATTGTTTCGAGTTCCGGCACATGCACGAGTGCCACCATTGCCTACGTAACGTTAGTACTAGTGTTTGAGAAAGAAATGAGACTCGCTGAGCATGTAGGGCAGGGTAGAAGACGCGTAATCTCTCCCCCACTGCCCTCCGATTCATGATGCCACCAGGAAAAATCTGTAGCCGCGTGAAAGGAACGTCAACAAGTATCCGATGTACCCAGTTCTCCCCCACGCTCCCTGGCCTCACCAAGTGGTTACTTCAAGAAACCTCCAACCGAAACCGGAAAGTGTGAAGGCCACCTAGCGCTGGGGAGGCAAGGCCTCATGCCGCAATGTCGAGCTTCCTCCCCATCGCAGCATGTTCCAGGAAAAGAACTACTATTGCCAGACGCAACGTTAGGTTGAAAGAAGGAGGGGCGCAAGGACCGCCTGCTAAGGATAGTTATGTAACCACCTATGACCCCCCGACTGGCCCAACCTAAGAACTAGAGAATTGTTATCCTAGGTCTCAGCCAAGAGTGAAACTGAGACCCACAACACAGACCCATAAAGAAACGTGGGATACACTCAGATAAGGCATGGGGCGATGAAGTGCTATGCTCAGAATCACAGGATGTTCGGCGCCGAAACCGAGACTCGAACACAGCTCCCCAGGTCTAGCGCCTTAGCCGATTCGCCCAACTGGCGGGTCAGTGCAAGTGCGGTAAATGAGGCTGACTTGGCCCGATGGATGACTTTCGAGCAACCCGCTTCCAAATGCATCCTGTCCCACCATGCTGCAGACTCTAAAACCGGACCCCCAAGCTAACTGCGGCACACTTGTGCACTCACCTGAAAGCCTACAGAGAGACTAATTGATAGGATGGGAAGCGGTCAGGCCAGCAGCCGCAGTGCCGTCACCACTAACAAATGACCTCTTCGATTGGCGCACGCGTTACCCCCTGCTTGACTAAATTGTGCCCGCTGCACCAAAGCCCCAAGATCCCAAACGGACACCTACGAAGCGCGATGACCAACAGACTATATACTAACTGACTGAAAATCCATCAAATAAACAATTCCAAGAGCGAACGGATGAGACGCGTGTTGAAAAGAAAACATGCCCCCACTGCTACTGGCTACCGCCTGACGCAAACACGCCCCCAAGACACAGATAACCTTATCCTCTGTGAAGCGCAACGTGCACCTAAACAAAACGTAAAAGCCAAATAAAGTGGGAAAGGAGAAGTGAAGTAATGCTAGCCTCCAATTACTGTAAGATCTTCGCTGGAATCGCTTGGACTCGAACACGTGTCTCCCAGTCCAAAGGCGGATGCTTAATTTCTTACGCCACACCCCTAGCTATTGTGCAGTGGGGCCAAAAGCAACTTGCCAATGTAAATGTACTGTAAGACGCTAACAGTGCTAGAGAAGCTCCAAAGCAACTGTAAACCTATACAAATCTGCCCCACTTCTAAGGCAATCTACAACTACTCACGCCGCTGCTGATGAGTTCTACTCGCCTAGACGCCTATTGCATGTTAATAGTGCCCGACTGTTGCTGTGAGGTGTACGCTGGGACTCGAACCCGGGTCTCCCAGCCTGAAGGCACATGCTTCGTGTCTTACGCCACACCCTTAACTGTTGAGTTGTGGAGCCAAATGCAACTCGGCATTTTAAACGTACTGTAAAACGGTAGCCGGGCTAGTGAAGTTGCCAAGCGACTACAAAGCTTTACAAATCTGCCCCTACTACGAAGGCACCCTACAACCACCAACGCAGCTGCTGAGGAATTCCACTCGGTTTACGTTGGCCCCGTGGTGAAAAACTATTGCTCCCTATTCGTGTGGGGCAGCTCACCCGTACCTCATACATGTTCGTTCATCACTACAGGTAATTAAATCCCACAGTGCGGCTGAGCCCCATTATTGTAGAGTCATAAAGCAAACGAACACACTTACACAACGAGAAGGACATGCGCTGGCGCGATATTTCAATGCGTACAATAAGTCACACACGTGGCAGATAGTGGGGTGATCACATTTTACATTGCCAAAGAAACCCGCTTTTAAATTGCATCGATATAGTGAAAGTCACCTCCGATATTTATCGGCAAAGCAACCAACCACATCTGAAGTTACACATGACAAGTTCGTGAACCCAAAGCAGTTCTGACCTGGACACGTTACTCTACATCTTTCTTCTGCTCAAAGGGCGTAATATCTAATACCTACTTGTTGACCACAACTTAACGCTCGTCGAGAACTGAATAGCAATATGCTAATGTATTCCTATGCCTAGTGGAATACGTTAGCGGCCATTCATATTACAGGTGGCAGGACATTAGACCAGGAGAAACTGCACATACCGCCAAGTTCTACGCCATGCGACATCTAGATGGTATTAAATTCCGAATTAAAAGAAACTTTCAGCAAGTAAATCAAACAAGCACATAAATCCAGTCTTGTAACTTTACAAACACAGAGGACTAGCTCCACAATTCTCAATGAAGACCAAGCTTACGACCCCGATAAAAGCTAGCTCTGGCTACAGCAAGGTAGTTGCGACCTAAGAATGGCGGAACGGTCCCCGAAAATTCCTAGTGTCGGGCGCTTCAGATGACCGATGCATTACTTGGGGAAGGGCATGTCCCGACACACGTGAAGGACTCAGCCCCAGTCACCAATCACCTCTGCCTGCCAACTAAGCACACTGAACATGCGCTAACATGAATAATTTGAGGCACAAGCAGAGGTGCCAATGTGTCGAAGCCCAGCGCGTGCCTGGCCGGGAGGCCCCCACCCGAACCACAACCTGGTGTGCACCGCAAAAAAGGGGGGGGCCTAAGCGAGACCCGCTAAAGCCCAGCCAAGCGCATCTCAGCTGTGTCCAAACCGCGAACACGTGAAAAGAGAGGCCGGTTTCCAAAATGTTGCCTGAATACAGACTGGACTAGCTGGAACTCGAGATATTCCCCAAGGTTGCCTGCGAAACAAGACACGGTGCCTGCGATCTGCATCCCCACTCCCCGACCGGCCCCAAAAAGAGGCGAAACACTGGAGATTCTCGATACGGAGGTAGAGAAGGGATGCAGGGAACCCCTTGAACTAATCACCTAAGCTCTGTCGTGCAGGAGCAATGGCCGAGGGACAGCGCCACCCCGTGGTCAAGGTGCCATAAGCACCCCGAGATCACCCATGTACGACCACCCCTGCCCCTAAAATGACCGCCTCAGGCGCAATAAACCACGTGCATCGGACATAACGAAACACACTGCCACTGCAAATGGCCGCACTGTGCGCCCTTAGCGCTGGACCTCACCATATAGTGTCCCGTAACCTTGGCCGCACCTGAACGCCATCACCCACGTGTGCCGAAAAGAAAGGAGCCATGCCCGCGCTCGGTCACTGTAACCCCGATGCCAGTCCCAAATCCGCCGCGAGACTCTCGGACCGGCCGGATAAGCTAGGAAATCAACTCTGGCCGGATAAATTAGGAAATCAACCCTGTACTGCCCCGAGTTTACTTTTACCCCCCGAGCCTGGTCTCACCCGACAGGCAGTCTAGGAGGTTTCTCATGCCTGGGAAAACGTTATAGTAACAATACCCCATGGTCCTACCCGCAGCGATGCTACATAGCAGGGGAGGGGGGGGGGAGGGGGGGTGAGACCGTTGCCGTGAAAAACCCCCTTACTCCTCAGCACTGCTGAGGCCCGTAACGGAAGGAGTGGTGGAATCCCCACCCTCCTATAACGTACGACCTAGAAGGAACAATGGGCCCCCGGGCAGAGCAAAAAAATTGTCTGCGATAACGGAATTGCCCCGCTAGAAACCCAGCTAGGGAGGAACACGCGCCGTGCCCCGCCCCCAAAACAACAGAATTCCACCTAAAACACCAGCTCGGATACAACCATATAACAAACTGACGACTCCCATCAATGAAGGCGCTAGAAAGACCGGCTACAACCGCACCTTCTCCCGTGGAAGCAGCCGAGCCGACCCTGAGGCTCGAACACTGGTCTGTGCAGCTCCCGAGTCGTTAGCTCTCACCACTGAACCCTTATCTCGCCGAGGTGCACTTCCATCCCGGCTCTCGGCGGCTCCTACGGAGGTCCCGATGGACCAGCCTATCACGTCGCGGCACTTGCGACGAGCCTCTTTGTTCACCCGGGAGTCAGCCAATGGCAGTGCGGCTCCCGGGTCAGGCCTACGATGACGCTCCGCTCTGCAGCCAATCGCGGCACGACAAGGGCAATGACGCTGCGCCGCACGGGCCTATCCCGTCGCGGCGTTGGTGAGGGGGCTCGGCTCTCTCAGCCAATGGGAGCGCAGCGGCTCGATCTTCACCGCGGCAGCCTCCGATCAGGGCGAACGATCTTTGCAGGGTGCTTCTGGCCCCCGGGCCGCAGTGTTGATCAGGCGAAAGATAATTTAGAAGGGCACAGGTCACAAAAGCAATACTGCACAAAAGTCAGCCCTAAAACGAAAAGCAATGGACATCTTCTGGGTGCCGTCAATGCCGGACCAGATTCGGGGGCGTTCCCGAGGACAGGCTTTCGGCTGACGTAGCCAAAAACCAAAAATTCTCGGGAACGCCCCCGAATCTGGTCCGGCATTGACGGACAGGCCAGTCTTCCAATGGATAGCCTCCATTTATGGAGCTAACCAATGGATGACGGGGGCGGATTCCAACCCCTATACTATACTCATTAGGTTTTTTCTAGCGAATGCTTACTTCGTAAGCATTGGCTAGGCAAAACCTAAAAAACTGAAGACGCAATAAGAACAAAAAATGTAACTCAAAGAAGTCCAATTTAATACTACAGCAACATAGTCATTCAAATAAGCAGAAGCTCTTCTTTCCCCCGCCTCCCTCAAGACACAAGAAGACCATGTCAACCCATCTCCTTCCCTTCCACCATTAGCTTCCCCATCAAATGCAGAAACACCAAGCCCATACAAATTACAATGAGATTCCCCTTTTGAAAATCCTGCATCAGCCATCAACATCCATGGTGAAGATGCAGTAGAATCAGACACCTGTTCTAAATTGACTTTAGGTTTTGCATTCTCCCTTTGATACAAAGCAACACGTCTCAAATTCCAAGTCTGCCCATTCATCAACTAAACCCAATTTCCACCAACAGCCTTCACTTTAAACGGACCTCTAAATGTATTCATAAAATTTGTGTGAAGACCAGGTTTGACTATTACCCAATCGCCCACATGAATGAAACGTTTTACATTTTTTTCCTTATTCATAGATTCTCTTACATCATCCAAAACAGACTTTTCACGCATCCATGATGGTAGTAATTTCGTACCAGCTTGCCTTCCACGCATCATTGCAAATGGACTTTCTCCCACACTAGAGTTCGAAGTTGTCCTATATGCCCACAACATCTCACTTACGGAACCAACAACTGACAAGCCAGCACTATATGCCAATTGCATAGTTCCCTTTACCATTCTATTCACACGCTTAACCAAGCCATTTCCCTGGGATTATACAATGAACAACAGGAGTGTTTAACCCCCACAGAAGCTAAACATTCCTTCATTTCACAGGACGTCAATTGCGTCCCATTATCAGTGAGAATCACTGATGGAAAACCTTACCTCTTAAATATCTCACGCAAAACACCAATGGTGGCAGTCGTGGTAATGGAACTCATAAAGGCCACTTCAACCTACTTGACTTGGCATCAACCAAAACTTACGCAAAGTTCTCATTCTCAGGTAATAGTGTAAAAGGGCCTATAAAATCCAAACACACCTCCCAGACACTTTCCGCCAGTGAAATATGCTGTGACTCTTTTGAAACACCCAAACCTACCCTCAATCTTTTTTCCGATTCTTTACAAGCTTGGCATCTCACCATCCAATCCTTTACTTCACCGTCCATATTTGGCCACCAATATTTCTCCCTCAACCTCTTTAATACCTTGGCTGCTAGGTGTTTCCCCCCCCTGTGCTGGAAACTGCACTTATCCTGCATTCATGACGAGCTCAGCTCGTCATCAGCACAGCTCAACTGTGCATCATGACGAGCTGAGCTCGTCATCAGCATCGAAAGGGTTAAAGTCATGGTTTGTCCCAGATGCCCCTCATGTGCTAAACTAATTAGTCTACTTCGCAAACCATATGGTGGAACAAATTTGTCACTGCGCATGATAATTTCATCCTCAGTCAAAGATAGCTCATCAACAATCTTGAGAAATGGTCTGACACTCACTGGTAAGTTACTCTCTCTCCGAATACTACCTTGCATCATACGCACAACACCATTCAAAACACCATCCTCTTTCATATGCTTGTACCAAGTACTCCTTTGAACTGCATTTGCATACACTTCCAATGCATCATCCATATTAGCCACCACTTCTTCAGTAGGTAAGTCCACCACCAATCCTTGTTTGTCCGGTAAACGTGACAAACAGTCTGCCACTTTGTTCCTCCACCCTGGTACATATTCAAGTTTGCAGTCAAATTCTTGTAATTTCACGGCCAGCCTAGCTAGCCTCCCAGAGCAATTCTTAATGCCCCATGTACTTTCAATAAAGGTTAATGATCTGTCCGCAGTATAAATGGACTACCCCAAAAAAATACTCTAAAATAGTTAGTAGCCCAGGCTGCCGCCAACGCCTCCCTCTCAATCACTGCGTAATTCCTTTCTACTTCAGTCAAAGATCGAGATGCAAAAGCGACAGTTTTCTCTTCCTTGCCATGCTTCTGTGCAAATACCGTCCCAATTCTCCCAGCACTCGCATCTACCATAACAACCCTCTCTAACTCACTTTTAAATGGAGTCAATACTCCAGCATGTGTTACTCTAAGCCAATGTTAGCATTTTGAATCTATCCTTCCCCTGTAAGGGGTTCAGAAGCATGAGGTCCAAAATAGGTCTCAATCCCCCATCCTTCTTGAGGTCCAGAAAATAGCAGTAGTAATAACCTTTTCCTTTCTCCACCTTGATACCACCCATGGCGAGCAATGATTGAACCTGTGTGAACAGGATAGTGGCAGGATTCAGCAACATATGAGACTAACTACAGTGAGGGGAGAAGTGGACAACAGAGGAAAAGCATGGCTAACTTGAACAATTCAAAGGATCCTCTGGTCTGAAATAATGGAGCATCAGGTCTGCAAACAAACACAAGCACTGCCCTGTACCAGCCTCAAAAGACTTGACAACAGAGAGGTGAATCAGTTTGTCATACAATCAGCAGGTAAGGATGAAGAGGAATGCAGTCGTTGTTGCTGGCCACGACCTCTGCCACTGCCCACAGCCTTGAATCCATCGAAGGGATCTGCAGGCTGTTGAGCAGGCTGAGAGGAATGTTTCTGACGATAGCAAAGGCCCTCCGGGAAGACCTGGAATAGTCTGTATTGTAGGGGAAAGTGGCAAGCAGAGGGGAAATAGCCTCATGGAACAAGCTGTCATCCTGCTGTTGTTAAATTCCTATACCGCAGAATCAGCCTTATCCTCAGACAGCCTGGCTCCATCAAAAGTCATGTCTGTTAGAAAGGCCTGGAAAGCCTCAGACAAATACAGTCATCTACACGCAAACAGGCGGTCAGAAAACTATCCTGGTGCCCATGGGACGGGCAACACAGTCCACTGTGCCCAGACTGGCTCCCAAAACAGATTTGGCCACATGCTAGCCATCTTTCACCATTTGGGTGAAGGATTTTCTAAAGTCTTCAGGGATCAGGAAATATCTCACTCCCCAGATCCCATGAAGCATAATTACAGTGACCCATGAGGCACACAGAAGTCAATGAGCAAATATCCAATGAATCAGAAGAAAACACATGTTTACCTAGGTTAGCAATTCAGTTGCACTCCCTGTCAAATGGAACTGAAGGAATGAGTTCTGGTTGATTTTTCTAGTGGAATCTGTACCACAAGACATTCCAGAGTAGGATGTTGTTCCGGTAAGGATGGGTCCCCAGGAGTGGGCTTGTGCCAGTGAGCAAGGCTTGGACCAAGCCGCTGGCAGGCCAGCAGTCAGTGTGTCAATGAACTGAAGCAAGGGCTCAGAAGTGGAAGGCTGTGTTGTAAAATTTCCATTAGTAGATTTACTTTAATATCAAAAGTAGATCATTGGAGGCATAGGCCCTCTGCAACCCTGTATACCACCACTGCCACAGAGACAGTCAGCTCTGAGTGAGTGTTGAGGGCTGTTTGGGGTAAGGTGTCCAGGCCACTAGCATTTTGAACATCTAAATAAAGGCTTTGAACTGAATGTTGGAGAGAGTAAAGCTGATCTGCCATCTCATGGCCATCCTAGTGAGCCTGCTCAAGGCTGCAGCTGGTGTCCGAGGCAGAGCCAAAATGGCCTCCTGTAAAATCAATGCCTTGGCTAAGCAACCGATGGGGAGTCCAAGTGTTGTCTCCTAAAAAGACATAAGTCGATAATGCTCTGCAGTTGGCTTTGGGTCCAACATTGGATCCTGTGCAGAATCAGAAGCCGGGTCCAGCATGATTTCAGGAATAACTGGAAGGGCCTGCTGCAAGGCAATAAAAGTGTGGACCTCTTGGAGCCATCAGCAAATCCGTATGGTCTGAAGGCTGACCAGACGGAACCAACACCACTCTCAATCGCTGCAGTATGGCCACCCTAAATGCCTCAATTTTCTGCAGCACACACGATGGTCCAGGAAACACGGAGCACATTGTTACAATACCGGAATTGGGCTCAAGTCTGATGTCGGAAATAGAGTCAGGTCTTTAGCGCTGACTGCAGGACCGCTCTATGTTGTGGGGATAAACCCCTCTTTAATTTTTGGTATGTTTCTGCCTCAACTTATTCCTTCACTACGTTTTGGATCTACCTGATGATGGTAAACTAGACCGCCTCCTCCTCCTGTGTTTTGTAATGTAAAATCTTTTTTTTATTTTTTAAAAGAAAATTTTTTGGTCCTCATTCGCCAATGAGTAGAAACAGAGCTATTGAATTTGCTCCCTTAACCTCCCTCTCGAAGGTACCAGCTGGAGCACTCTGTAGCTAATTGGTAGTGCTTTTACTCAGAACCTCGCTGAGTAAATGATCTGATACCTGGGTCCCCTTCAGAACCGGGGAGGTAAAGTATATACAGGCACATGCATCAAAGGATTTTGCGATTGCAAACGATGCGAATCGCAAAAATCGTCCGTTTGCGATCGCAAAATCTGCTTTTGGAATGCATGAAGGGTGAAGGCCCTCGCAATTTGAGAATTCGCAAATATTTGCGAATTCTCAAATTGCGATTGCATTTAAGGAATCGCATTTTGCAATTCCTTAAATGCAATGCATTCAACTTAAAAAAATTGCGATTTCACAACTAGGGGGAACAAATTACCATGAGGTTGAGCCTCATGGTAATTTACGAAAACTTTGAAAAATGCACTTTTGTGCATTTTTCAAAGTTTCATGTTGTGCACACACATGCCCTAAGGACATGTGTGTGCAACACATATGTGCACAGATTGATTTCAGGGGTGCAACAGGGTGTCCTTTGGACACCCCTGCACCCTTGAAATCGCATTCTCAATTTGCGATTCGCTAATTGAGAATGTCTTCCAATTCATTCCTATGGGCCTCTAGGCCCATAGGAATGAATGGGGAGGTATTCCTTAATCGTGACTCGCAATTTGGGAGTCGCAATTAAGGAATATTAAGAAATCGCAATTTATTTAGCGATTTCTTGATGCATTGCATTTTGCAATTCCTTAATTGCGATTCCTTATTTTTCGCAATTAAGGAATCGCAAAAAGCAATATTGATGCATGTACCTGATAGAGTGTAAAGGCTTACATTATAAGTATACTACAAGTCACTGAGGAGATCCATGACCGTATAGAAAAATGAGGCAGAAGACTAAGCTACTTTATAAGGTTATGAAACTCCGAGGTGACTGGCAATGTCCTTATCATTTACACCAGGAGGTACTTTATTCCTTATAATACATGGTCAGACTATCATCTTTCCCAAAAATCCCTTAAATGCTTGGTGCATAGCTCTTTCATATGAAACAGAAAGCATGTTTACAAACATGAAAAATAAAAGTAGAATCTCTAGTGAAGAGTTCTACAAATTAAAAAAAGCTGTTTGATATTTGTTGAAATTAGGATCAATTTAATACAAGTCCTTTTTTTAAAAAGGTGCAGTAGCTCAGAATGTATAGAAAAATGCAGAAAAAGTGGACTTTTTTTTAGAATAACCTAAGGAGGACAAAAAAACATAATATTGCCTTTCTGCTTGTCGCTCTGCTTGTCATCCTACAGCTAGAAAAATAGAGCAGAAGAAAGAAAAGTAATATTTCGTTTTGTTATCTAAACAGCTCTTTAGTTTAGCTCCGTGTCCTGACCTGCATTTCCCCTGAGTTGCTGGTTCTGGCAGGAGGCACTGTGAAGTCAGTAATCAGCTGTAATAAATTATTAAAGTTTAGTTCTGATGTCATTTCTTTATAATAGGTGACTGGGTGCCTATTATATATAAATTAGAGACCGGAAATTTTGCAGGGATTACAGATTTCTATGTATTATAGTGGGTATTAAAGTACCTTGCTAACTTGGCCAATCAGTGTTACCTCTTGCTTCGAACAGTGGATGTTCTCCTTGATGACACTTATAGTGAAAGTTTCACTGGGAAATTCATGTAAGAATGCCTACATGTGCTCTTTATGGGAAGTGAGTAATTTCAGATTCCAGCTGACCAGTCACAGAGCTCTCTGAGAGGGAACATGGGCGAGAGTTGGTGCACTCCCATCATTGGGACAAAAAAACAGGGAATTAGAAATAAAAAGGGTATCCCCCCTGAGCCTGCTACTCTGTATAGGAATATCTACTTTTCTGTGGATGTTGCTGATCAGATGTTGTGGGCGACGGGATGACTAGATCAAGGGGCTGGCATGCACAATGAGTTCAGTTGTATGAACTAAATCAAACTAGTGTGTTTCAGCTAATTAAAGCAATATTACATTTTTGAAAGTCTTTTTAGAGAGTTCATTTTGCACCCACCAAGACAAAGTGTTGTGCGGGCTGACCATGCCCTGTTTATTTGTGGCAAGAATGCTGGGGGTTTGGTGTAACGGATGAGAGTGCGGTTGTGGTAGATGGTGTAGGAGTAGCCTGTGTGGCTTTCGATGCTGGATCTTTCTTTAATTTATAAACCTTCCTTCAAGTTGGTATACCTCTTTTGATTCTTTCTCACACAAAGCCTCCAACACCTTCCTCAGGAGATGTTTACAGCTACAGAAACTTGCCATGCGAAGGAAATGTAATTTTCATCATGCTGGCGCGGGCTTTGGAGTAATTGATGTTCTTCAACTTTGCCAGGTCTGCTCTGGTGCTATAGAAAGATTACATGGGTCTCAAATAGTCACATTTCTCTGCAACCAAACCAATGATTGTCCTTAAGTGCTTCGAGAACGATCATCAGTCTGGTGTTGGGTTCTTTCCTGTATGCTTCTGGCGCCTACAAGAATAGCTTCACCTATATTGATCATGCCTTGTAGACCAAGCAAAACCTCTCAAATGGCTTTTTTGATACCGCAGTGGCCCAGGACACCCCAAAACACAGAAGTTTAACAAGAGGCAGGCTCAAATATGCCGAGAAAGTTATTAGTCAGAACGAATCAGGGAAGTTGTTATTTCCTTTTCTACTTGTTTTGTATAGAGTAGAGTAGAGTTAAGTCTTGTTGATTTCAAAGTACTGCAAGACATAGAGGTTAGATTTACAATCTACATTATGGCATGCAAGTTAATAGACGTAACATTGTAGGGTCGTAGACTCAAAGTAAAAAATCAACATATAATTTAGAGGTAAAAACATATGGAGTTGCATAATGTTTCAGGATGCTGGTATTCATTCCAGCAGGAGTGTCGAAGGCAAGTATACTGGAGGAATTGCCAATCAATGTATATGTGTGAGCGTAGATTTTTTTCAGTAGATTCTCAAGGAAAGGAAAAGAAGTGGCATTCCTGATGTGGTTGGTGAGGTGTAAGGACTTGGGTTCCTATTGCCCCTACTCTCCTTGCAATGACTTGCTGGTCAAGCACTGGCCTTAGGAAGGCGCACAACCACATCTACATGGTGACCTTACGCCCTCTAGGCAGTACATCACTGGCCGTGGTCAACCACTCTGTCAAGGCAGAGTGAAGACGACCCGCTTTGGTTTTGTTGTACAGTTTCCACTTTCTCAGTGGGAACTGTTCATTTGTTGGACAACATAAACGTTGGGATGGTGCCAGACTGATTCCATGCACCCCTCAGGATATATTGACCACCTAGCTCACAGTCCCACCATAAGTACCCCCAAACTTAGTAAGGTATGAAATGGTTTTGGCAACCTAAGAACATAACAACCCTGACTTTCCAAGGAATCATGGTAACAGATTTATAACCGTTTTGCTCAGTCACGTGTTCATACTCAGAAAGGCACACAAGAAATGCACAAAGGGGCATTTCAATATATATTGAACCATTGTGATGTCTCTATAAAATATATACACACTGCAATGATTAACCGCTTTGCTGCGGCGCAAATTCTCCCGCTGTGCAAGAGAATTCCACACATGCGGAAAACGAACGGCCCTCAGCCGTCTTCCGACACACCCACTGTGACGTCAGACGGCCGGGGGGCGTCCAAACCACCAAAGATGTTAATAGACAGAAGCAGAAGAAAGTGATTAGCAGTATAAGAACAGTGAAAAGGATAATGATCCACCATTTTGCTGAAGCAGTGTATATATCCGGGTATATAAGTACTGTGTGTACTGTAATCCTACTATGCATTCACTAACCTAGTTACCTAGGGCAGGTGTTCTGCTAAGAAGTCCATTCAGGATGATCTAACTCCCCATTTTCCTGAAAGTAAGTGTATGCAAGTCCCCGCCTTGACCACAATTTGGACATCCCTCCTCGCGGAGGGCAAACAGGAATCAGCTGGGCTGAGACTCCGACATTAGCGACCTTGCAATGAAAGCAGAGTGCTCTTCTGATTTTAACACGGAAATGTGTGTGTATTTATAATAATATCAACTAAACTTCCCTATTAAGGAACTAAACTACATATTCACATAGGCTTAGCTTTATGAAACACCATTCTTATGGCACGTGACTTCTCTTCAACAGGTCCTTCTTCCTCCTTACCCCGTTTCTTACGTTTTCATGTCACTGGCTGACATATTCAGCTGTCAGCAAATGTTACAAGGTACAGGTAGTGTCAGGTTCCTTTCTGCTTTTGTGTATATATTCCTGGGCTTTTTTCATGAGAACATTCCAAAATTTAGGTGGATGTCCTGAGAAAGAACAGGACAGGGAGTCTCTTTTTTGACAAGAGTGGTGTTGGCCAAGAGTGGGTGTCTGTTTCTAAATACCATAGAACCACCCAAGACCTTAAGTTTCTGTGTAAAATATTTACGCGTGTTGAGGTAAAGAGCTGTATAAGTTGACGGGCTGTTTTAAATGAGTACCTATACAATTCAAGTTGTCGACAACTAGATTTCAATTCTTGCTTCCAGAAAAAAATGCACTCGTCAATCAATGTAGGAGTAAGGTGTATTCTAATTGTATTGCCTTCTTTGTCACAAAAATGTGAACAAAGATTATAACTTCATCCAGTTGTTTTGGCTTATGGGCAAAGACAGTTAGGGACGTTCATGACATTAGGCCTTAAGCCTGTTCAATGATGTCTTCCACCTCAATCTTCTTCTGTAGCTCCTTTACCCCTTTTGCTGTCATGTGGCAAGGCACCCTGGGCTCCTTGGGCATTGCTCGACTAGTCGGATTGTATGTAAAGACACTGCCTGCCTTTCAAAAAAGCCTATGCCATGGAACAGGCACATAAAGATCTTTTATTAATGTTCATTTTGATAGTAGGGAAAGTGAATCATGCCTCAGCCATCACACATGATCAATCTGCCTACACCATCACATGGCAACAGAACACAACTTGTATTTGTAAAGCGCATCTTCACCATAGTATATCTTGGCTCTGAAATAACAGATGTTTATTGTTACCCAACTCAATAGTACTCATTGTATCCACTTTCAATGGAAAAAAAGGCTGAGTGATCCCACCAGGATTTGAATTTGTCACCATAGGGCAAACATAGATCCTTGGAGATGATGCACTGGTCTATTAGTCTGGTGCAAAAGGTGATGTCTACTCTTGCACATCCTGATGGTGGTGGTGGTCTCAAACACACCGAGCAGCAGAAGAAGGATGGCGCCTTCAAAACGGTACTATTCATTCAGCCTGACTTTGTCCTTGAGCTTCTTCTCTTGTTATGAGGTCCATTAATGCACCTGTGGTTCCAGGGCTTGCACGCCCATCACTAATTCGCATCGCTGACGGTTCTTATCATAACCTCGAGCTCACAAAGATGTCTTGGTGTTTCCTAGGATCAGGCTCTGGCGGTTCATGCCTGAAGCTGGCATCACAAGAAGTTCACATGAGTCTATTGACGGTGCTGCCTCTATTGTTTGCATCAACGGCGCTATTGGCTAGTTCATATACTCTTAAAATACTCAAGTCTGGCCAGACTTGTTGAGAGTGAATTAACGGTACTCCTGGTCCCTACATGCGAGAGTACCCGGGGTGCCAGACATGGTCTTTGGCAGGCCCAGGACCGTACACTAATTTTACAGTGGCAGGGGCACCAAGAAATGCACTTCACCCATGGAAGGTCACAGCAACTGTAGGGCCTGAATGTGGCTGGGCTAAAGTTACTGGTTTTTGTAGTGAGCGGACCAAGTTGCTGCCCACCTGCAGTCTGTGTGAGAGGGGCTGCTTTGTGGAAGCAAGGCTTCCAAGGCCACTTCGCAGGGGCAAAGTGGATCAGGGTGCCAGATGTGCACTGCCACACTCTGGTATATACAGCTGGCAGGCGATTTCTTTTGCCCCCTCCCCTTTTGACACACACCTGGGGTCAGGAAATGACCTAATGCCTCCATGAGCGGAGGCTAGGCGGAGAAACTATAATGCTCGGACGAGCACCGCCTTCACAAGACTCTTTCCCAGCTGGGGGCGTTGAGGGAGGGAGACGGAGAACTTAAGGAAACAGACCGCCTCTAACGGAAGGAGTGAACATTTACACATGTTGCTTCTGCAATGGTACAGTAGCAGCTGCGCTGTCTGGGGCAGATCCTTCCAGTAGTCACTGGACTCAGATATTGATGCTTCAAGGGATAAGACCGGGTATCCATCTTCAGCTAGTCTCAGTCTCATCCAAACATTCATCAGCACCATCCTGGCCAATGACAATTGATAATGAGGAGGAGCTTGAGGCGGAATCTGATGCCAGGGGTTGGAGCGGCGGTTCCATTGCGCTCATTCAAGGCAGCTTCAACATTTATACTGTGTGGAGCTGGCACCCAGGGGAACCCCAGTGCATCCTGGTATGTGTAGTCTTAACATTGTAATCTCGTGGCTAGGAGGCTGGAAGATCATCACTGGCCTTCATGTCAGGTCAGAAGTCAGAGCATGGCACGGTGGCATTATTTAAATCTGGGCAACTGTAAGCGTGACAGAAGCACAGGCATCTTGCTCCTTGACATGGGAGGCGCACAGCCCAGCCAGGGGTCCTGCTTGTCCAAAGGAAGGACAGCCTGCCCATTCCTTTGGAGAAATAACCACAGCCCCTGATAGTTCACATCAGGACACGAGTAAAGCTGTGAGTGAGCCGTCAGCATACCATTAATACCATTATCCCAGAAGTTTCCCATGTTCTTATAGTGCTTTATCTTGCTGAGAGCACTTACTCTCAAACCTCTTGCCCACTGAAGTGCAATGCAGTCTGTCATCCTGGTTAGGTAAAGTGGCAGCTGAATTTGCCTTTGTGAATTATTTTTCTGCAAACTATTGTCCAAATCAATCGGAAGGAGGCTTTGGTACTCTGCTCTGCTTTGAACCTCAGTGCCCAGATCTATCTGTGGCATTACCACCATCATCAGCCCTCAGTGTCCTCTATGTGGTCTCTGTCAAATGTTAGATGGCAGTGTCATTGAGGAAATAAAAGACAGGAGATGCGTCTGTGATGTGAACCACAAATATGTCAGGGGCTCCAACTGTTGTCTTTGGGACCGCAGTCTGACTATCTTGTCCTTTGTGCTCATGCTAGTGGGCTTTTTAGGTCTCACTTGCCAGACTGCACAAGCTCTCTGTGTGTAAAATATATTTTGCTGGTTTACAGTAGGCTTCGAGACCGTCCATTGACTGGGATTTATTGTCACTCTCATTTACTTGCTTTCAATTTGTTAGCTTATGTGGTCTTTCCTTCCTCTTCTTGTGTTTATCCCTCCCTGGATCTTGGCTTCATTATTGTGCCCGTCAAATCTTCCTTTTCAGGCACTACTTATTTTCTTTTTTAATAAGCACTCTACGAGAGTGCATGTGTTTTCCAGGTGTCTCCCTCGTGTACTTCTCTTCCACCCTCCGCCACACTCCGATTTGGTCTCTCTTGCTTGTGTGCTTCCCCCTGCACTCCCTTCGTGATGCGCTAGCCCTCAAGTGCTTCTCCCTGCATAGCGTTCGCGGCCATGTGCTTCAATCCCCAGGAACTCTCTCTCACCTGTGTGCTTGTCTTCTCCACCCTGAGCTGCACGTTGCTCACTCTCCCTGTCTGTGCTTCTCCCCTCTCCCCTTCGTGTTGTCCCCCCCCCCTCCTTGTTGCTTCCACTCACCTGTGCCCTCTGTGTTGCTTCCCCCTACCCGCGGGCTCCAGGTTGCTTCTACCTCTGGCCCTCTGTATTTTTTTTACCCGCCCTCAGTATTGGTCCCCCCAACTTTTCTGTCCCCCATGTTGCTTCTGCTCCTCCGCCCTCCATGTTGCTTCTCCCGCCTGCTTCAAACAATTGCTTTCATGCCACCTTTTATTCTTTTTATTTACAAATCCAACTCGGGTTGGTAAATAAATAGAAAAACATCATCGCTAAAAGCCATTGACAAAGTAATAGGCCCCAAAGGCGAGATCTATTGGCTTTGCCACTGCTTGTTATCAAAGGGTACTACAGCAGAACCTCCTCATTCACTGCTCCCTATAGATGATGTGCCCAGCTGCATCAGCCTTGCTCCCTCCAGGAGAGGAGCTCAGTTATCACTGGTTCTTATGCGAGGACATTACATCACGGCTCACACAGAATCCCACCGCATCAGCACCAACTCTGCTCCCTGCAGGACAGGAGCTCAGTTATCACTGGTTCTTATGCAAACCATTGCATCATAGCTCACACAGCACCCACACAGAACCCCAACGCATCAGCACCATCTCTGCTCCCTGAGGGAGAGGAGCTCAGTTATCACTGATTCTTATGCAGGACATTGCATCATAGCTCACACAGCACCCACACAGAACCCCACCGCATCAGCACCATCTCTGCTCCCTCAAGGAGGGGAGCTCACTTATCAATGATTCTTATGCGAGGACATTACAACATGACTCACACAGCGCCTCACCGCATCAGCACCAACTCTGCTCCCTGCAGGAGAGGAGCTCAGTTATCACTGGTCCTTATGCAAGACTTCACACTATACTCACAGAGCACCTCACTGTATCAGGAAAGCACCATCTCTGCCCCCTACAGGGAGAAGCTCAGTTATCACTAAATCTTTCTTATGCAAGGACATTACAGCATGACTCACGCAGCTCCTTGCCGCATCAGCACCATCTCTGTTCCCTCCAGGAGAGGAGCTCAGTGATCACTGGTCCTTATGCTGGGCATTGCATCATAGCCCACACAGCACCAGTACCACCTCTGCTCCCTCCAGGAGAGGAGCTCAGTGATCACTGGTCCTTATGCTGGGCATTGCATCATAGCCCACACAGCACCAGTACCACCTCTGCTCCCTCCAGGAGAGGAGCTCAGTGATCACTGGTCCTTATGCTGGGCAATGCATCATAGCCCACACAGCACCAGTACCAGCTCTGCTCCCTCCAGGAGAGGAGCTCAGTTATCACTGGTTCTTATGCTGGACATTGCATCATAGCCCACACAGCACCAGTACCACCTCTGCTCCCTCCAGGAGAGGAGCTCAGTTATCACTGGTTCTTATGCTGGACATTGCATCATAGCCCACACAGCACCAGTACCACCTCTGCTCCCTCCAGGAGAGGAGCTCAGTTATCACTGGTTCTTATGCGAGACATCACAGCATGGCTCACACAGCTCCTCGCAGCATCAGCACCATCTCTGCTCCCTCCAGGAGGGGCGCTCCTTACAAAGCCGCCTCTCCTACCATTCGCGGCAGCACGGCCATGGCTGCTCCTTGGAAGCTGCCCGCGGTACCTGCAGGTTTCCACGTCTGCCTTTCATATGGAAATGAAGGCAGAGCAGAGAAAGGGCAGACTTGGGGCTGCGGAGAGAGAGCGGGAGCAGGAGGAGGAAGAGGAAGAGACAGTGCCATGGAAACAGAAGCTAGACAGAACCTCTGAGGATGCCTTGCTCACAGCAGGGCGAGTTTATGTGTGCAATATGAATTTACGTGTTATTGTTTGGGCTTGCCAGCGTGCCTATGAATCCGAGCCTACAAGTGCTTGTACGTGAGCACGTCTGTGCACCTGCAGGGTCGGGGAGTGGGGGGTAGGGGGCGTCTGCCGGCGAGGGGGCTGCTTTCAAATCTGTATGTGATGCCATGACACAAACATCAAAGTCCCTACAGCCTCGTCCTAGTCAAGGCCTCCTGCGGTATCGGGCTAGTTTGAATTTTTTTTTATCTGAGGTTGTTTATGATTTCATAGTCTTAACATTTTTGCTAGGACTGATTTTGCTTTAGTGGTTTGAACATTCGCTGTGGGTGATTCTGGTTTCCTAGTTTGAACATCTTTCTGAGAGTGATTATGGTTTCCTAGTTTGCCATTTTTACTGAAGGTAATGTTGGTTTCCTGGTTTGGACATTTTTGCTAGGGTTGATTTTGTTTTCCCTGTGTGCCTGTAGCATCTGAGCCTAC
Organism: Lissotriton vulgaris; assembly: GCF_964263255.1. Taxonomy (NCBI): domain Eukaryota; kingdom Metazoa; phylum Chordata; class Amphibia; order Caudata; family Salamandridae; genus Lissotriton; species Lissotriton vulgaris. The sequence continues at coordinate 1,483,982,220 of NC_141693.1, forward strand.
ATGTTGATGCAGTAGGCCACGTGTGTGACCATCCCAGTCCAGTGTGTGCTCGTGATCGGACATGTGCGTGTGTTTATCTGAAGGCAGGAGGAGGTGTTAGGGCGGAAGAGGAACCGTGGGTTGAAGGGTGCAGAGCACATTGCCAGGTGCATCGGCGTGCATCATTTCATGAATGTAGGGAGGTGTGGCATGCCTCAAGGGCATACTGGCTGCACGTTTACCTAAGCAGGTACCATAGAAAGGTGCCCGAGTACTGCTACTGTGAGATTGAACACCATGTTGTCTTCATTTTGTAGTGCTTTTTCATTATCCACAGTTCACAGGCACATCTTTTGAATCTGGGCACTCCTTTTGTGTAGTGTTGTGGTTTCCATCCATCAGGTACGGTTGATTGTTTATTGTGGGGACTGGATGTGAAGGGGAGAAGTCCTAGGAGTGTTATGTTTTTACAGATTTGTGTTAGTTGGTATCGTCTTCAGCAAGGTTGCTGGGCTCCAAGTGTTGTTAGCAGAAATCTGATTCTGTGCATTGCCATTAGCGCTGCCTAACAAATTCCTGCAAGTCTTTTTTCCTCTGGTGTCCTGAGGCGACTTTGCTTTTGCACCCACAACTGAGCAGCAAGCACAGCCCTTTAGCACTCGCCCCTCAGGGTAGCGAAGCAGAGCAGCCATGGCTTTCTCAGAGATGGAGTCAGGACCCAGCAAAGCACAGAGTAACAGTAAACAGGTCAATGCCCAGCAAATGATTTTACATTAAGAAGAAAAACGACTTTAATCTAGCACACCGCTAAGCACTATACCAGACAATGTAACTACTCACAGTGAAGAATGCCCAGATCCTCTAGTCCCTCCTGAAGTCGCGATCTGTCTGAGACTGTGTAACAGGGTTTACGCAATCAGCAGTCCTGCCAACCATGCCACCACTCCCTATTGCGTTTGTCCGGATCTTCGCCCAGCTCCCACCTGTGGGGTTGGTCACAGGATGTTCATGAGGCACCAGTGCCTGTTCGTAGGTTGAATCCCAGGGCTAACTGAGGGTGAGTCGGTATTTGATAATGCGCTGCTTGATATTTAGAAGTAAGCACTGTCGTGGTTTGCCTTAGTGCACATGTATGCATAGTCCACAGTTAGAGCATCGCAGGCTTGTGGGCAGGAGAAGTGGTTGCCGACCTCGCACTCGCCACTGTCCCTTGCATCATGAGATCGACCACCGACGGCAGATCTTTCTCCTACCTCGCCGCCAAGTCCTGGAACACCCTCCCCAGACGAAGACCTACTAACCTTCAGGAGGCTACTCAAGACCTGGCTGTTCCAGGAGTAGCAGCACCCCCCTCAGCGCCTTGAGACCCTCGCGGGTGAGTAGCGCACTTTACAAATGTCTTGATTGATTAATTGAGGACAGGGAGGTTCGCTGAGGGTGTTGGACTGAGTGAGGGTTCATCCTCTCTCACAAGAGCTTTCCTCGCCCAGCTGAGCCTGTGCCATGCCAGTGCTGTCTTCTGCTGCATCCTCAGACCCAGGCACAACCCTCACCCACAGAGATGGGGAGCTCACCCATCCTATCCATACACAGAGAGGGGAGAAGCCACTGGGTAACAGCAGAAGCCAGATGGGAGCCTAAGAGTGCTGCCCAGTGCCCATGCACTGGAATCCTTGGGCTGTGATGGTGAGCATCAAAAGGGGAGACCGTTAAAGCTGGTAACCTTTTCCCATGCTGATGGCACCCACAGAGCTGGGGCGCAGGGGACACAAGGGGTTTCAAACTAAAATATCGCGACAACTCAAGCACGGATTTCCAAGCAGTTTTTGAGATTCTGCTCACAAAGCTCTTACCTTGTAAGCCCTCCTGAATATCTTCATGCCTAAGAGGAGAACTGAAAAGTCTGGAGATCCGGTTGGAAGCCAATAGGGTCACAATGAGAGTCAGGCACGGGAGGGCATACAATATTAAGTCCTTGTAGCACTGATCTTCGCCTATGGAAGGCTTAGTATTGAGAGTAGTCCTTGGGGGTTAGGCTATATAAAGGTGGGTCTTCAGTGAATACATCTGATTATCATCTTCAACTAGAAGAATTGCCTGCTGCTACATCCCAACTCCTTTACCATCTGAAAAATCTTGGAGAGGAGAACACGTTCCAGAGGCATGCAGGGGGACATTTCCATCCCAAAATGTACTGTTCGCAGATATTTGTTAAGTACACAAGGCCAGTTGTAGGTAAATCTAATTTACCGACTCATAAATACCGAATCATACCGAATCGCTATTTATGAATCGGTAAATTAGAAGGAAGGAGATGTAGGTAATTTTTTATTTTGAATTACCGAATCTGTAAGATTCGGTATTTACCGAGTTGGTAAATACCGAATCAGTATTCCCCATTGATTCCTATGGGCTTTGGAGCCCATAGGAATCAATGGGAAATACCGATTCGGTATTTACCGAATCGGTAAATAGAGAATCCAGCAAGGGTGCAGGGGGTGTCACTTTGACACCCTCTAGCACCCCAAGTGCAGACTTGTGCGCCATGTGGCACACATACATGCCCTAAGGGCATGTCTGTGTGTCACATGGCACAGGTGTGCATGCACAGATGTGCATGCACACCTGAATTCGGTATTTTACCACCTAATAGGATTGGGTGGTAAAATACTGACTCTTAAGGGCCTGTGGCACTCTGTGGAGTGCCACCTACATCTTGATTTACTGAATTCGGTAAAATTACCGATTCGGTATTTTACAGAATCGGTAAATTTACCGATTCGGTAAATTTACTGATTCTGTAAAATAATGGCCCCTACATCTCAATCACCAATTACCGGTCGGTAACGGCCGAATTCGGCCGTTACCGACCGGTAATTGGCGACCTACATCTGGCCCTTAGTTTGGAGCTGGTATCTCCGACTGAAGGTCACCTCCGCTAATGACAGCATCTTAGCTGCTTCAACACTTGACAGGTTTCATACTGAATGACTGCATATCATATTCAATGCTAATAAAAACGAGCTTCTTCCTATGACCCCGCGGCCTAATCATTCTAATGTGCAAGAATGGATTGATTCATTTAACCTTTTACATTGCTCCCCTTTAATCACTGACGGTGCGAAGCCTTATGGCTTCTTTCTCGTTCCTTAGCTCAAGCAAATCCAAGCCATGGCCTATTGGGCCAATGACCATTTCAGGTTGAGTCATGGAAAGAAAACGTTCTTGTCCGAGCACAGTCTCAAAGGTGCGTCCCAAGATGTAGTACTCTCCACTCTAGATGACTGCACTGACATTCCCACCAGCACCTCCACAATTCATCTTGGTCCTTTGACATCCACATTGCATGCAGCAGCCTGCATGTTGACTGGGATGAGCTGTTTGGAACACATGCCCAATACTGTTCTTCCTTGGTTACTATCTGTTGATGGAAACCAATATATAAGTTGGCCTGCCTGGTGCAGAAATGTCTAGACTCAGACCTCTCCCACTATTGACTCAGAAGCTCAATTACTGTGGGTGTTGTTGTCTCCTCTGCAGCTCCCTCATCCTGGAAATTGCAGCCTTCCAACAAGAAACATTCTGTGAGTCAGTCTTTCTCTGCGTGTGCCCCCAGAATATGGGACGCCATCCGGCCTCCCGTTCGGACAACCGGCTCCTTTCCATCGTCTAAACATAAACTCAAACTCTTTCTTCTTGACCACCACCTCTTCCCAAGGCTTCTAGCAAGGCACGAGTCCTAAAAAGAGAAGTGGGGGGACGCTGTCACCGGAAGTGACGTCACGACAGGAAGTGACGCCACGAAAGGTGAGCTCCGATCTCGTCCCAGAGACGCCAGAGTTAAGTCCAGCTGTTTGGCAGGGGGGACGGCGTACCCCTGGTAAAATAAGTGGTGGGACACCGTCCACCCGCGTGGTACCCCGACTCGAGCCTTGGCTTCTAGGCTTAGTCTGGCCCTTTTACTTAGGAACCCCTTTTGGACGCTGAGGTTTAATCGTGGATGCGTTTCACGGTCCCCCTCCAACAGAAGCATTTTTATCCCTGTTGTCAATTTTGGACTCGACTTGCACATGTACATACTTGATCCTGTACTGCGTAGGTTTACTATTATTTCTCTTTCTCAACATGATCCGTTAATTGCTACATTTAATTTTCCAATTTGCTACTCTTTTTATTTTGTATGTGTGAAGTGCTCTCAAGCTCCTCTGCCTTGTACTCTATAAAAACATGAAATAAATAAAGAAATACTAAATGGATGGTGTTGGTTGCCTTGCTAAAGAGTTTTGCAGTGTGTTATGTTTCGGATGGGTGTGCTGAAGAACAGCAGGCTGGATGGTGAGGGTGGACAGATCATCTTTAGTCTGGTATCATATGCATTACTTGATCACAGATCATACAGACTCACACCAGCAGGGCACAGGCTTCATGGGTACCTGTGGTTGACAGGAGTGAAAGCCCGAGCCTCATCCTGCTCATAAGCCTGAGAGCACGACTTGTACTACTGGCAATCAGTGTGCCTTTTGCTCTGTGTAACTGGTATTGGGATGCTTGTAGAGCTGGCTGAGCCACTGAAAGCTCGATCCAGGCTCGTGCCTTAAGCCTGAATCTGGCTCAGCTAGAAGTCCTGTTGGAACCTTGCGCCCATGACGAGCTTTCGTGTGACTTCTGGCTGCCTCCCTCTAACCAGGGTGTGGCATTGGAGCCAGAGCTTCTACCTTTGAAACTGGGTTCGAGTTTCAGAACTGGCTCAACACATCCAATGATTTTGGGCAAATCACTTACTGGCACATGCATCAACATAGGCTTTTGCGATTCCTAAATAGCGATTTTTAAGGAATCGCTATTTAGGAATCGCAAAAGCCTATGCATGTAGGAATCGCTATAAAAATAGCGATTCCTAAACATTCCTTAATTGCTACTCGCAAATTGCTAGTCGCAATTAAGCAATGTTGTCCCATTCATTCCTATGGGCCTACAGGCCCATAGGAATGAATTGGAGATTGCATGGGCAATTTGCGAGTACCAGTAGGTACTCGCAAATTGCTCATGCAATTTCAAGGATGCAAGGGTGTCAAAATGACACCCTGTTGCGCCCCTGAAATTGATCTCTGCACATATGTTGCACACACACATGCCCTAAGGGCATGTGTGTGCGCAATATGAAACTTTGAAAAATGCACAAAAGTGCATTTTTCAACGTTTTTGCAAATTACCATGAAGTTCAACTTCATGGTAATTTGCTACTCCTATTACCGAAATCGCAAATTTTTGAACGTTCATGCATTCAATTTAAGAAATCTCAATTTGGGAGTCCTTAAATGCAATCGCTATTTAAGAAATCGCAATTTAGAGATTCCTTAAATTGCTATTTGTGCATTTGGGATGATGCATCCCAAATTCAAAAATACCGGTGGCAAAGGGGCTGATTCTTGGTTTGATGAATGGGGCCCTTACTCTCCCTGTGCCTGTAAAGAAAATGAACATGACCTTGTTCAATGCAACTAGTGCTCATCTAAAGCGTTCCACTGATCTGCTTTAATACAACTGGTGCTCATCTAAAGCTCTCCAATAACTTCATGTCTGCTTTACGCTATGTAAAAACAACAGAAAAATGCACAAAGAGGTAAAAACAAAGAATTGACATAAAAAAGGAAAAACAACTAGATACCCATTTAGTGACTGATTTGTTCAAAGGGATACCAGAAAACCTGAATAAATTATGTTTTCCCCACTTAAATTGTTTGATCTTACTCAAATATTTTAATTCACGAACACTCCCTTTTCTTCACTAACGTATATGGAAGCACTTTCAAATATGTAAGTTCAGAATAACAGATGTACAAAAAGCTATTGTGTTTGATTTAATAGACTATACTGTTGCTCTATAATAATCTGGATCACCTACAGAGTTGATATGACAAAAGTCATGCCTCTTAGTTCAGTAATGGTTCATGTTTAAAAGCTATCACTTTTAATAAGTATTTCTCAGTCCAGTGCTATAAAGTTACATAGTAATGTTAAAGCTTCCGCATGTTATAGAAATACAGTTTTCCTTGTACCAGCTCCCTGTAAGACAGTTCAGATTGCTCAAACTCGACTACCCTCTGCTGCCTTTCTATCTGCTGTTCTCTGTTTGTTCCTCCTTTGCAGTTTCTTGCTCAGTTTTGCCCTTTTCTGCTAGTTTTTCTGCCCTCTTTTTGCCTTTCCTGCCCATTTTTCTGCTCTCCATTTTACCTTTTCTATTCATTGTTCTACCCTGTGTTTTGCCCCCTTCTGCCCTGTTTTGCCTTTTCTGCTCATTTTTCTGGCCTCTGTTTTGCCGTTTTCTGCCCTTTGCTTTCTTCTGCTGTTTTGCCTTTTCTGCTAGTTTTTCTGCCCTCAGTTTTGCTGTTTTCTGCTTGTTTCTTCTCTTTTCCTACCGGTTCCCTCCTCCTGTCACCCAGCACACCTCCTTCCCCACAGGACCCACTTAATGGAAGCCGTAGCATGACCCCATTGAGAAGATCCTCGTGCCAGCTACCCCTGGGACTGTTCTCCTCTACAGTTTACCCACAGTCTGTTACCCTCTGCTGCCCGTCTACCACTGCCCTCTGTTTGTGGCTCTCCGGCTCTTTTCTTGCTCTGTTTTGCCTTTTCTGCTATGTTTTTATGCCATCCGTTTTGCCTATTTCTGCATGTTTTTCTGACCCTGTTTTGCCCTCTTCTGCTCTGTTTTGCTTTTCTGCCCTCTGTCTTGCTTTTCTGCTCATTTTTCTGCCCTCTGTTTTGCCCCCTTCTGCTCTGTTTTGCCTTTTCTGCCCTCTGTTTACCCTTTTCTGCTAGTTTTTGTGTCCTCTGTTTTGCCTTTTTCTGCTAGTTTCTTCCTGCCGTTTTCTCAAGATCTGGCTTTTCGACGGAGACCTTGCACCCCAACAACCAGATAGCCCCAGGGTGACAGTGCAGCACACAAAAGCTGATTAATTGATTGAAGAGATTTTATCATATTTTACGTGATGTTTGTTGTATGATTTACATAGCAAACATTTTCATGGCTTGGTTTCTGCATGGAATCTAAGAGCCTAGCTAGACCCTTGGCTCGGGTACGGCTTGGCTCTCCCTGTTAATTTGTGGCTTGCCCATCTCTAGATGCCTGGCCTAAGCAGTGCCCAACGCACCTTGCACCAGCCTCCTGCCCACACGAAAAAGTTCTTCATGCCGAGACAAGGACTACTTTCTCTAATTAAATGCTAATGAGACAGAAATCTTGATGGTGGGAAGACCACTAATGAGCCCAGAATGAACTCCTTTTATCTCAATGAAATGGTTGCCTGTTCCATCCCCAGGGGCGTAAAGCAGGCGTGTGTGCCCCCTGCGGTGTGGGTGGCTCGCAACCTTTCTGGGGCCGTCAACTCTTCAGGAGGCCTCCGTTTAGCACAAGGCCAAGGAATATCTGTAAGCTATGGGACCCTCAGGAGCAGCTCATCTTATTTTGCAGAGGGGCATCATTTTGCTTTACAGCACTGTCCCATCCCTGCCGCCTCCCTGCAAACCCTTGTGAGCGACCCTTTGTGCTCAAATTCCCACGGTCAGTTGTTTCTGCTCATATCGCCTGTGCCGCCCAAGGAAGGCATTACCATAACCTCTTGCAGATGGAAAACCACCTTCCTCAGCATGCACTATTAGCTTCTGCCTTGATTGCTCTAATCCTCTTAACCTCAGGATCCCCATTCCCAAGTACAGCCGCTCCAGGTAATTCAGAAACAAGTAGGCCGCGTGATTGGCTGCTCTCCTGGCTTCAGCCATGCAAAGCCCCCGTTCGCTGGCTGACATCAAGGACTGGATGGTGTTTACACGCCTGTCTACCATTTGAGGGCTGTTCATGGACTCTCTCCTGTCTTCATCTCAATGACACTTAGGGCCAGATGTAAAACAATTTTTCCAGTCGTAAACATCCCGATTTGCAGAGCTGGGCCTTGTGCGACAGGAAAAGTGCCTTTTTTAAATGTACAAAATGCGATTCTGTGACTTGTTACTGAATCGCATTTTGCTTTTGTGATTCAGTATTTGGAAGGGGCGAGTTAAGGAGTCACTTCCAGATACCAAATTGGTATAGTATGCATTACTGTTTTGTGGCCGGATTCTGGTTGCAAACCAGTAATACTTTACCACCAGTTTTAAGCTGGTGGTAACCCATTCGCAAAGGGAAAGTCGCTCCTTCCATTTTGAGAATGTAAACAAAATATTTTTTAAGGGCAGGTAGGGATCCTTATTCAAAAATGAAATTGCAAAGTTTCATTTTTTCTTGTTAAATGTACTCCGTTTTCGTTTAAGGAAAAAGGGCAGCATTTAAACAAGCCTTGGCAAAGCCAATTGGACTCACTTATTTGAGAGCTATTGGCTTTGGCAATATGTTTTAGCAAGTGTGACTGCTTTTGGCTAAAAGTTAGTGGCGTGGAGTGGGGTGGAGTAGATTGGGTTGAGGTATTTTAGAGTAGAGTGGAATGGAGTAGATTGGGGTAGCATTGAGTCACATAGATTGGCGTAGAGTGGGGAAGAATGGAGTGGGGTAGATTGAATTGCTGTAGATTGGGGTGGAGTGAGGTAGATTGGAGAGGAGTAGATTGGGGTAGATTAGAGTGGGATGGAATGGAGTGGGTAGATGGGGTAGGGTAGATCGGGGTAGAGTGGAGTGGGATATAATGGGATAGATTGGAGTGGGGAAGATTGGGGAAGAGTGGGGTGGATTGGGGTAGACTGGAGTGGAGTTGAGCAGATTGGAGTGGAGTGGTATAGACTTGAGTTGGGTAGTTTGGGTGGATTGTAGTAGGGTAGAATTGAATGGAGTGGGGGTAGATTGAGGTATTCTGGAGTGGGGTAGATTGGGGTGGGGAAGCTTGGAGTATAGTGGAGTAGAGTACGGTTGATTGGAGTGCAGCAGACTGGAGTACAGTAGATTGGGGTAGATTGGAGTGCGGTAGTTTTAGTGGGGGAGTGGGGTAGATTGAATTGGGGTAAAGTGGAGTAGATTGGAGTGGAGTGGGGTAGATTGGAGTGGGGTAGATTGGGGTGGAGTGGGGTAGACTGGAGTGGTGTGGGGTCGATTGAAGTGGGGTAGATTGGAGTGGAGTACATTGATATGGGGTAGAGTTGAGTGTGATATATTGGGGTATATATCGGAGTACGGTATATTGGAGAAGCGTGGAGTGCAGTAAAGTGGGGTATATTGGAGTTGGTAGATTGGAATGCAGTGAATTGAAGAGAAGTGGGATAGAGTGGACTGGGGTTTATTGTAGTAGTATCGATTGAGTGGATTATGGTAGGGTAAATTGGAGGGAAGTGGGGTAGATTGGAGTGGGGTAGATTAGCGTCAGATATATATAGGAGTGGGGTAGTTTTGAGAGGGGTAGATTGGAGTGAAGTTGGCTAGAGCAGTGTGGGGTAGATTGGGATGGGATGGGGTAGATTGGAGTGGGGTAGATTGGAGTGGGGCAGATTGGATGGGGTAGATTGAAGTAGTGACATTTGGGGTGAAGTTGATTGGATTCGGATGGAGTGGTGTGGATGGGGAGGAGTGGGTTCAATTGGACTGGAGTGAGGTTAGATTTGGATGGCATGTGTTAGATTGGAGTGAAGTGGAGTTGGGTAGATTAGGTAGAGTGGAATTGAGTGTCGTAGATTGGGGTAGAGTAGAGGGAGGTATATTGGGGTGGAGTAGATTGGGGGAGTGGGGTAGGTTGGGTGGATTAAAGTAGGGTAGATTGGAATGGAGTAAGGTAGGTTGGAGTTGGGTAAATTGAAGCGGGATGATTGGAGTGGGGTAGTTTGGAGTGGGGTATATGGGGGCAGGGTTGGGTAGAATGAAGTAGGGTGTGGTTGGATAGAGTGGCATGGGTTAGATTTCAGTTGAGTATGGTGGAGAGTGGCAGATTGGGGTAGAGTGGGGTAGATTGGGGTAGAGTGGAGTAGATGGGGTAGATTGGGGTGAGTTAGATTGGGAAGGAGGTAGATTGGAGTAGGGCAGATTTGGTTAGAGTGGGGTGGAGTGTGATAGATGGGAGTGGGGTAGATTGTGGTATATTGGAGTGGATAGATTATGGTAGAGTGGGGTAGATTAGAGTGGAGACAAATTGGATGGATTGCAGTGGAGTTTAGAGTAGAGTGGGGTAAATTGGAAGGAGTGGGTTAAATTAGACTGGGTAGACTGGAGGAGAGTGGTGTAAAGTGGAGTGGACTAGACCGGAGTGGAGTTGGGTAGTTTGGAGTGGATTGGGGTATATAGGAGTGGGGTAGATTGAAGTGGAGTGGGGTAGATTTGGAGCAGAGTGGGGTAGGTTTGAGTAGAGTGTAATAGATTGGTGTGGAGTGGGGTAGATTGGAGTAGGGTGGGTTGATTGGGTTAGATTGATTGGAGTGGGGTAGACTGGAGTAGAGTGGGGCAGACTGCAGAGGAGTGGGGTAGAATGGAGTAGAGTGGAGTGGGGTAGATTGTAGTGGGGTAAATTGTAGTGGAGTTGGGTAGATTGGATCTTAGTGGAGTGGTTTCGGGTAGATTGAAGTGGAGGGTGGTAGACTAGGTTAGAGTGGAGTAGATTGAAGTGGGGTGGGATAGGGTGGAGTGGGATGGGTAAATTGTGGGGAGGTACATTGGAATGTAGTGGGATAGATTGGATTGGAGTGGGATAGGTTGGGTGGAGTGGGGCAGATTGAGTGGAGTAGTTTGTAGCACAGTGGAGTTGGGTGGGGTAGACTGGGGTATACTGTAGTGCAGTGGAGTAGATTGGGGTAGAGTGGAGTGGGGTAGATTGGAGGGGGTAAATTGCAGTTGAGTAGGCTACATTGGATCGTAATGGAGTGCACCGGGGTAGATTGGAGTCGAGTGAGCTAGACTGGGTTAGAGTGGGGTAGATTGGAGTGAGATGGGGTAGATACATTTCAGTGGGGTAGATTGGAATGGAGTGGGAAAGATTGGAGTGGAGTGGGGTAGATTGGAGTGGAGTAGATTGTAGCAAAGTGGAATGGGATGGGGTAGATTGGGGTTCATTGGAGTGGGATAGATTGAAGGTGTGGGGTAGATTGGAGTAGTTTGGGTTGATTTGATAAGATTGAGTAGAGTGGGGTAGACTGGAGAAGAGTGGGGTAGACTGCAGAGGGGTAAATTGAAGTGGAGTTGGGTCGATTGGATCGTAGTGGAGTGGTTTCGGGTAGATTGGATTGGATTGGAGTGGAATGTGGTAGATTGAAGTGGGGTGGGGTGGGGTAGGGTGGAGTGGGGTGGGTATATTGTGGTGTGGTATATTGGAATGGAGTGGGATAGATTGGATTGGAGTGTGGCAGATTGAGTGGAGTAGTTTGTAACGCAGTGGAGTAGGGTGGGGTAGACTGGGGTAGATTGTAGTGCAGTGGGGTAGATTGGGGTAGAGTGGAGTGGGGTAGATTGGAGTGGGGTAGATTGGATCGTAGTGGAGTGTATTGGGGTAGATTGGAGTCGAGCGAGATAGACTGGGTTAGAGTGGGGTAGATTGGAGTAAAGTGGGGTAGATACATTTTAGAGTGGGGCAGAGTGGATTGGGGTAAGTGATGGGGAGAGGAGATGCATAGAGTAGGGTGGCGTGTTGTGTCGTGAAGTTAAGTGACTGGCATAGATTGTAGTGGCATGGAGTCAAGTGGAGTGGCGTGCAGTGCGTGGCATAGAGTGGAAGGGCATAGAGCAGAGTGGAGTGGAGTTGTGTAGTGTGTGGTATGTATAGTGTGGTAGTGAACTGGCATTACAGACAACACATTTTCAATTGAAATGACCATTGCATTTGCACCGAAATAGGGTTTTACTGCACACAAATTATGTGTGCTCATGTCATCACCTGCTGTAATAATGTGTTTTGATCATATTCAAATATTGTTGTTTCCACCACACTTCAGAATTACAAACTAAAATGTGCTTCATTTGTACTAATTTGGATAAAACATCAGTACAGTTAATTTTGTGTGTGTGTGTGTGCTAGAAAAAAGGCATCGTAACCCCTCTCTTCCTACATGCATACTAAGATTATCACATAAATTTTCTCACGTTAAAGGCAGAGGAAATAAAATAAACACCTGGCTCCCTGGAAGACAGAGCTTGACATTGATCTCTGTGTTTGAATGCACAGCAAATGTGACAAGATAAGCACAAGATTTGAAGGCCTATTTACAGAAAGTGAGTTAGTGGAAGAATACAGTAAACAAGGTTTGGGCAACGGGAGGGACAGGCTCAAGCTGTACAGCTTAAAGCAAATAAAGCCAGCAAACAGAAAGACAGAAAATTTGAGTAACAAACCATAAAGCTAATGATATTTATTAGAAATGGGGGGCTCTAGTTGGCAATGGTTTGCACCATGGATCTACTCTCTCCCTGATGAACATGGATCTACTCTCTCCCTGATGATTATGTAATGACCTTCATCTAATCTTCTATTTTTTCAATTTCTGCACACTGTTTTCTTTCAGCGCCAGGATGCTCCTTTCGGAGCGATTGTTGCGCTTTAGAAATACCAAAATACAAATACCATTGTCAAAGTGGGGACCTTATTCCTAGTCAGAGTAAGGTACTACACTTCTAAAAAAAACCCTGCTCGCCCCCTTGGTAGCTTGGCATGAGCAGACAGGCTTATCTAAGAGGCAGTGAGTAAAGAATGTGTGAACACATACAGTAATACAGTGAAAACATTACACATGGACACCACACCAGTTCAGAAAAAGAAGTACTCTTTATATAAACCAAACAAGACTAAAATGACAAAAATCCACAATCTATACTAATATAATAAAGAGAGAGCCCAAACCTTTGAGGCGGGTAATTTCAGGAACCACAGCACCAATCACAACACCCAATACAGCGTTGGAGAGGGCAGTTGCAGCAGAAGGACATAGGCTATGCAGACGCCCACCATATACATTTAAAAGGTAAAAGAACTGTGCCAGCAAAGTAGTCCCTTGTGGGCGTGTCTGCGTTGTGCTGTGGGCGTGTGCTGGGGGCATGACAAACGGTGGGGGCGTGTGGTACGTTCCGCCCTTCATGCCATTTCTCATATCGTGTGCTGTGGGCGTGTGCTGGGGGCGTGGGCGTGTGGGGCGCAGGATTACGGAAAAAAAAGCGAGTGTTGTGCCCAATATTTCATTGTTTTTTCTTCCCAGGTTCTGTACATTCCAGCTCAGTGTGTCCACCCTGCTCCCTTTAAATACCCCTGCACTCCATAATCATAACCCACCCTTACTCCTTAAAATACCCCAACACCCTTAAACACTATCCCATCTTAACCCTATAAATATACCCTGTACCCCAAAACCCAAACCTATCCCTAAACCCTAAAAATACCCCTGTACTCCAAAACCCAAAACCTAGCCCTGAACTCTAAAAATACCCCTGTACCCCAAAACCCAAACCTACCCCTGAACCCTAAAACACCCCTGTACCCCAAACCCCAAACCTAGCCCTGAACCCTTAAAATACCCATGTACCCCAAAACCCAAACCTACCCCATAACCCTAAAAATACCCCTGTACCCCAAACCCCAAACCTAGCCCTGAACCCTTAAAATACCCATGTACCCCAAAACCCAAACCTACCCCATAACCCTAAAACTACCCCTGTACCCCATAACCCAAAACTATATTTGAGCCCTTAAAATACCCAAACACCCCAAAACATATACCTCAGTACCCCAAAACATATACCTCAGTACCCCAAAACATATACCCCTATACCCATACTTACCTTATCCAAACATTTAAAAAACCATGCTTATACCATTCATGTATTTACAACGAATTTCGTTGTAAATGTATGCGTGGTAAAAGCATATAAAATGTAATGCCATACGTTATAATGGCATTGCGGAGTCATGGTACTTTCGTAATGAAAGTATGCAGAGTGATGGTTTGCGAAAAGAAAGTTGCGGAATAATGGGTGTTTACCCTCCCCCGGTAAGTACATTGGTGGCACGGTGGCCCACATCTCCAGCAACATACTCATATTTTTTCACCACCAATTTGAAAAATGCACAGGTCTCTCTCATTGATAGCCAGCACCGACATACACTTTTAGACACACCTCCCGCCACGAGTTCTAGAATTGCGATCTTTAGAGCTGGGGAGCTATGTTCGAATCTCGGCATCAGCTCAACATCCTGTGATTCCAGGCAAATCGCTTTGTCTCCCTGTGCCTACCACAAATGAATATGTTCTTCTGTAATGTAAATTGTGCTCATGCCATGTTGTCGAGTTCGCGCTATATAATATTGCAAGGAAAAATAAAGTAGGGAAACTCGAGTTCACACACTACTGAACACGCACTCTTAAGTGCATCAGCAGTGCACTGTGATTCGGAGCGTTTCACAGGCCTGTCACAGATAAGAAATGCTATCAAAACGAAATCCTACAAAACAATATACTACTGGCCGGCAGCAATTCATCCCCGAACAACGTCGGGACGGGCTGCTAGTACAGTAATAAAGATATGACGTTCAAAAGGTAGAAACATTTCTGTTCAAAGCAAATTGCAGATGCAACACTTTTCACACAAAGTACCTTGGATGCGTCACCGCACAAACAAAAACTGTTGCAGGGAAGGTGATACATCAGTTCCGTACGCCCAGGGATGGTGATGCATTGGCTCCTTACTTCAGAGGAGGTGATGAGTTGGGGCATCACTGCCACGCAGGAGCAGTGATGCGTCAGTTCTTTACTGAAGGGCAGATGAGGCATTGTTTCTTACTGTGCGGGGAGGTGATGCGTCGGTTTCTTGCTGCGGTCCTGGTGTTCTTGCAGATGTGGTGCCCAGATGCAATGTGTGAGGATTGGGGATGCGTTGGTTCTTGCAGCTGCGGTCCCGCGATGCATTTGTTCTTTCAGCCGCACAGCCGGGCATGCGTTGGAATCGGTGCGGTGATCTTGGACTCTGTAGATCGGTGCTCTTGATGCAGCATACAGCGATTTCTCGAGCTACAGGCAGGCGCTGCATCCTTTTCTTCGGTGATGTGTTGGAAACAGGTGCAGAACCTTCACGCTTCTCTTAGTTGCATTGCTTTTCCAGCTCCCAACAGCAGGAACGGCATGTAACTGTTACCACGCAACTTTTAGCACAAAATACTTTTACAGCGAAACTATTACCATGCAGGACCCTTTACCACGAATACCTTTACAACGCATTACACTACAACGCAGATACTATTACAACGCATACCATTACAACGTAAGTATAGGTAAGTTTTTCTTTTTTTAAAACATTTATTAGGGGTATTGGGTTTGGGTTTTGGGGTACAGGGGTATTTTTAGGTTTCAGGGTTGGGTTTGGGTTTTGGGGTACAGGGGTATTTTTAGGTTTCAGGGTTGGGTTTGGGTTTTGGGGTGCAGGGGTATTTTTAGGTTTCATGGTTGGGCTTGGGTTTTGGGGTACAGGGGTATTTTTAGGTTTCAGTGTTGGGTTTGGGTTTTGGGGTACAGGGGTATTTTTAGGTTTCAGGGTTGGGTTTGGGTTTTGGGGTACAGGGGTATTTTTAGGTTTCAGGGTTGGGTTTGGGTTTTGGGGTACAGGGGTATTTTTAGGTTTCAGGGTTGGGTTTGGGTTTTGGGGTACAGGGGTATTTTTAGGTTTCAGGGTTGGGTTTGGGTTTTGGGGTACAGGGGTATTTTTAGGTTTTAGGGTTGGGTTTGGGTTTTGGGGTACAGGGGTATTTTTAGGTTTCAGGGCTGGGTTTGGGTTTTGGGGTACAGGGGTATTTTTAGGTTTCAGGGCTGGGTTTGGGTTTTGGGGTACAGGGGTATTTTTAGGTTTCAGGGTTGGGTTTGGGTTTTGGGGTACAGGGGTATTTTTAGGTTTCAGGGTTGGGTTTGGGGTTTGGGGTACAGGGGTATTTTTAGGTTTCAGGGTTGGGTTTGGGGTTTGGGGTACAGGGGTATTTTTAGGTTTCAGGGCTGGGTTTGGGTTTTGGGGTACAGGGGTATTTATAGGTTTCAGGGCTGGTTTGGGTTTTGGGGTACAGGGGTATTTTAGGTTTCAGGGCTGGGTTTGGGTTTTGGGGTACAGGGTATTTTTAGGTTTCAGGGTTGGGTTTGGGTTTTGGGGTACAGGGGTATTTTTAGGTTTAAGGGCTGGGTTTGGGTTTTGGGGTACAGGGGTATTGTTTACTTATATATTTACAAATTATTTAATTAAATTTAATTAAAAAAATTAAATTAATTTAAAAAATGATTAATTACATTATTTTACTAAATTATATACTTACCTATACTCACGTTGTAATGGTAAATGTTGTAATAGTATCTGCGATGTAATGTCATGCGTTGTAAAGGTATGCATTGTAAGGGATTTTGCGTTGTAAAAATTGCGTGCTAATGTTATGCGTGGTAATAGTATGCGTGGTATCAACATGTATCCGCAGGAACAAACTCCAGATGTCCAGGACAGCAGCAGGCACCTCTTGGCAGGTCAGAACTCCCGGCAAAGAAATTCAGGGGAGCAGGGGGTGAATTTCTTTCTATCCCTGAGACTTCCAACAGGAGGCAAGCTCTACTTCAAGCCTTCGGAGAAAACTCTAACGGTAGGATGATAAAAGCACAGTCCTTTCCCCGCCTAAGACAGAAGCAACCACTGCAGGCCAACCCCAACAGCACTGGGGCAGCACTCCTTCTCCAACTTTCCTGGTTCTTCTTCCTCGCAGGTTCCTTAGTACAGCAGTGATCTAAAGTTCAGTGGTCTGGTCCACACTTTTTATAGCACAAATTCCTTTGTTCCCTGGTGGCAGCGAAGTTCTTTGCCTGGCAAAAAACGGTTCTGTCCTCTCTGGTGCAGCTGCCCGGCAGGAGATAGAGACGGCATTGTGTAAATAAGACAGGGCCTCTTCAGGTGCTAGGGAAATCTCCTCTCACCAGTCTAAATGCAGACCAGGCCTATTCAGGTGCTAGTGAGAACTCCTCCACCTACTCCGAATGCAGCCCAGGTCTTTTGAGCCCAACCCTGACTTATTCAGGAAAGGCAGGACACACATCATCTCCCCCCCCCGGTGGCTGTCTGAAAGAATACACATCCCCAGCGACTTGTGCTGGAGGGCGCTGGACTTAGGAATAGTATAATTTACTATTCCAACACCAGTCTACGTACAGTATGGAAGGTGTTGAAAATAGTAAATCATACTATTCCTTAGGTTAGGGCGCCATCCAGCGCAAGTCGTTGTAATGACTTGCGTTGTAATACCCACGGTGTAAAGGCATAGTAATGGATGTTTCCTGTCTGGGGGCCGTGGTTGGCACTCAGACGGGGACTGTAAGCTTGGGCATGTTCTCCAACCAGGCTTTAATCCAGCCTGGGTGAAGAACATGCAAAGTGTGCATGACTGTTTGGCTGTCCGGAGACAGCCGCCCAAACAATCATCTGCACTTTACGTGCAGCAGCAGCCACTCCTCCCCAACTTAACGGGACCCCAACACTTAACGGGACCCCAACCCCGCCCTGCCATCACCTGACAGCAACTGGAATATAAAAAATAAATTAATAATAGCTTCTGTTATCATCATTTTATTTCTTCCATCGCACTGCTTTAAAGCAGTGGAGCAACGCTCCTCCACCTTAGCGGAGGAGCCATCACTGCTGCTGCAACGCTGTTCAGCTGAAGCCAAGCCTCTTCACGCTCTCAAAATCAAAAAGTGCCACCAAGGGAATCAGGGAAGTCTCCTTTCTAGGTGATCAGTTATGTACCTCACCATGGACCATACTGTGATATGATCCAATCCATCTGAAATTCAGCATGGTGCCCATGGCCTGCTCTTCTGCCCCATCATTGTTCTCACCTTCTGTCCTTCCTGCTGTCTCTTGTGCTCTGTCACTCTTCCCATGCACTGGAGCCCTTTGTGGGTGTGATGCCTGCAATGTATATAAGGACCTACCCCTTGTCTTTGACTGCTCCTACTACATCCTTTACATCTAGATACAAAGGGGTCCTCCACCAAGGCACCATGTATCAATGTATGCTTGCTTATGAGCAGTTGTTAATATGCATCATCCCAGTGTTTTGCAGGTGAGTAAGTAGTCAGCTACTCCTGTAGTTCAACCCAGCATTCATTGTGCTATGCATACTGTTAACACATGGCATCCTGGCATTCATCTTTTGCTATTAGCTGTGCTATAGTAACAAATCTTCCAAGATCCACCAGCTACCTACCCCATCAGGGCTAGCCTTGTGGTAAACGAAATAGTCATTAAGGCCACTCCTTTAAAAAAAAAATGTTTTCCTGTAGTCTTTTATCATTGGGCAAGGGCAGGATAAATTAAAAAAAAGTCTTTCTGCATGTCCTACAGGAGTTGCCTTGTGTATCGCAACATATGTGGAGTCTCACCAATGTGTAGTATAACCTCTCTAGAAACTTTAACTCCATCAATGTATATCTACTATTTAGAAGTATTTCTTTAAATTGATTTCTACTGTAACTCTGACACTTGTCGGATATCTATGGTTCTAATTCCCTACCCGAATGAGCCCTGGCTAGCTTGGGTCACACGTGGCCCGGTATGGTTCATATCTTACAATAGCCGGAATTCAGTACCCACCTAATATCACTTCAGAGTGTGCAATGTACACCTCCAGTGCACAGGGCACTGCTGCATGTAGGACCCTCTGTGAATCTGTTATCCTAAGTTAGTTATGTTCTATCAGCATGCACGCCTGGGGCTTCTCCTTCAGGGCAACAATCCATCATTCAGTAGATTCACAGAGCGCTACTTGCCACCCGAGAGGATATACAGTCGCTGGCAAGGTCCAGTTGATTAGTCGACTAGCCAGGTCTTCAGGGACTTTCAGAACTGTGAAAGAGATGGGGAGGTCTGTCGAAAGGTAGCTTTCAGGGGTGACAGCAGGCAGCTCATTCACACATGTCCCTTCTATCGGGGAAGCATATGGCAAAGGGATAATGCTTAAAAAGAAAAATCGGGCTCCACTACTTTCATACACACTGAGCAGGAAACACCACTCTATTGAATCCAATGCTCTTTTAGGATCCAAAAAACAGTGCCACTGTTGGTAAAGTGGGACCCACATGGTGTAGCAACATCATAACGTGCAGAGATTACACAGAGTGGAATGACCAGGGACAAACCGATTGGTTCCTTAGCACTAGTCGGGATATCAGTGATACTACTCTATCTGCCAGTGAATTTAAGATATTGCCAACGATATTTATTAAAATAATAGTGGTATATGGTGGAAGGAAAGTCCTTGTCAGGTTTCATCAGTGTCATGATAAGAGCCTCCCTCACAGTAGGAGGGAATAGTCTCGTGTTGAGGGCCTCTTCATTCACTGCCAACAAATGCAGGGCCAAAGAATCAACATTCAGCAGTCAACCCACCCAGTACTAGTAACGTCATCGGGCCAAAGCTTTGATGGTAGCTTTAAGTTCCAGTGGTGCATTACGGGGATCACTACCGCTATCTTCTAGCTAAGCCAGCGCCATCCTGGCTAAGTACTGGTCCACTTTCTCGCTGCACATAACAGTACACCAAGGATTGCGTCATCCCTCAAATCTACCATTTCCTTCAGAGTCAATGGTATACTTGCCTGTTTTTGGACCTCTAGACCCTCAAAGTAACCAGGTTAGGCAACTTCTGGGCGTGTCTCCTCCCCTACATTGCTGCACCTGGACCTGTTTATGTAGATATTTGAGTTTTTGTCCGTAGTACAGCAGAACTACTTCATCTTTGCTCAAAGTTTCATCAGAATGCATATAAGTATACCTGTTTGCCACGGTTGACAACGCGGTTTTCAAGGTGCTCGCGCCATTTTACGCCGCTTTGATTACTGCTACTTCTTCCAAGGTACATTCACCCAAGATGTAACCTTAAATGTTTCTCAAACAATTCAATACCAGGTTGCTCAATGTACCTTTACCCGGAAGTACTAACTACCTTTGTCAGCGACCTTCCATATCTCCATGAACCACAAATTAACACAAATTAAGATTACCAGTCCCCTTAAAAATGAAGAGTCGAAATACATTATCTACACCTTCCTAATTTGGATGAAAACTGCCCTTGTAGATGTGCCTCTTGTAGCATTGACACGTTTGTTTTGTGCCCCCTAGGTAGGTTTGTTTAAACCTATCTCATTCAACTCATGAGACATAGTTGTATGCTAGATTGCCCCAGTGGCTTCGATTATCTCCAGCCAAATCAGCCATGCTTTTGTAGTCCTAAAAACCTGTTGGACCAACCTGCCAGCATCTGCCCAACCTCATCCCAAATATAAATACTCAACTTTGACTCCCAGTTAACTCTGTGCCCTCATCTCTCAAATGTGCAGGGAGTAACTCCGATCCTCCACCACCTCATACCCGCACTGATCCCCAACCAGTCAGTGACATGATTAAACCAATTAAAACACTATCCTCATACTAAGCCAGTTACCAACCCACGAACCCTATCAACCCCTTCACCTCCACTCACCCTTAACCCTAAAATCACCCTTTACCACACTACCGCTGCTTAAGCCTTAATCTTAGAATCACTCTTTCCCCTATACCTCTACCCACCCCTGAACCCTAAAAAAGCATAGCTGTGGAGTAAAGGCATATGCAATGTAAAGGCTGAGGAATGAAGGCAACGGGGTCTAAAACTGCGGAGTAAAGGTTGGATACCACCCTGAAAATCATCCAACTATCACTCTTTCAGCCCACTATAAACTATAAAAGAAGTGCCTGTCGGTGGCTGAGACGGAGGAGCTGCAACAAGGGTGAGGGGGAGAGGGAACACACACAATGCAGGTTCGGGAGCACATTCAGCTTAATAGATGCAAACAGAGTGTGGCCACCTGCTAGTAAACAGCTCTAAGTGCGCTAATGAACATCATGCTGTGGCCTCTACTGGGAATATGCATTTGGTGTTCATTTCTTCCATTAAGCCTGTTTTAAAGTGCCCACATCTTGGTAGATTAGTGGACAGAGGCTCTGGGAAAGTATGATTTGCTTAAGATCGAACAATTGTTTACAGTTGGAGACCTGAGACTGAAACACATTACTGCTTGCTCCAAGGTTATGCATTTACCACATCTTGTGTTTTTATGAATATACTATGTTTTTTTTTTAACCTCACATGTACTGGCAGCTGTTAGATTTATTCTAAACACCGTCCATCCTGCCAACAAAGGGAGCAGCTGGTATAATGTACCCACTGGATCACATCTGATTCTGTTGTCTGCTCGCCCCAGCGACTCCCTCTCTTTGCAAGGGTCCTGCCAAGTATTTATAGCACTCATTTCTTGTATTAAGTCTGTTTCTGAGCTCCACATATTTGACTTTTTCCATTGTATGAAAATACTGAATAAGAAGGTTGAGAGTACTTTTCTTTGGTGCTCTGGCACAAGGTGTTTACCGGGCAGTACCCGTGGTGGATTCTGATATTTACCATGGGTGTTTCAGGTCTTAACCCCTCGGCTGCGGCGGCAATTCCGCCACAGCACTAGGGGGAGGGAGGGCCGTGCGGCACCGCCATGCTCGTGATAGAACCACTCCGTCACGAGCCTAGGGCGTGCTGTGCTTGTGACGGAGTGCTTCCGTCACGGCCCCGCCTGCTCAATAGAAGGCTCAGTGCAGGCGCGAAATCGCTGCCGCGCAGGCATGCCAGCCGGGCCATGACAGAACCACTCCGTCATTAGCACAGCCCGTCCGTGGCTGGTGACGGAGTGGTTCCGTCACCAGCATGCAAAGGGTTAAACATGTCTCATTCCATTTGGATAACAGAGTCATTCAAAAACAATGCAGCATCTGTTTTCCATCTAGGCTCCCATGGTCTGGACCATCCTACCCGTATGCACAGGACCACGCCAACCCTGCTCCAATTCAGGAAGGAGTTGAAAGCACACCTTTTTTGAGAACAGTACATAATGGTGCAGTAACAGTTCACAAATCAGCAACTACTCCAATCATTTGTTGACTGCATCCGTGCCTCTGAACCTGTCCATTGCCTTTTGAGTAGGTTCACACCCTACAAATAGCACATACATACATATTCAATGTGTCATCTTGTCTCTCAAAAATGGTGATAGTGAGCTGTCAAGGCAGGTGGTGGCAAAGGAATTGGAAGTCTAATGCACTATGTCATATTAATCATATTCATTATCATCATCATATTAACTTTATTTCGGTTCAGAGGACCATACATGTGCAAGTGCAGAAAACCCATTATACATGCATAAAAAGATCCTAAAGACAGATCGCAATATAATGCACAGTAAAAAAGAAATAAAATCAAGTTATAGAGCAAGAATTGACAAATGCTGCCCCCAATTAAGACCAAAACCAGGAGACAAAACCCTCAATGAGAGAAGCCTTATGAAAGTGCTCCTAAAGGGTCCGCTATGTCACCCAAAATATGTGTATAATTTAAATTCCTTCATACTTTTAGTCTCTGTTTCTGGTTTTAAAAAACATAAAATTCATCAAAACATCATATTCAATAAACTTGATATCGAGGGAGTTATGTGAATGAGTGAATGAATGAATGAATGAATGAATGAATGAATGAATGAATGAATGAATGAATGAATGAAACTAACATATAGTTTACGGCTTCTTCAATAGAAGCATCCCAACTTCATGAAAGTGTCTTTCAGGATTGAGTGATTTAGAGGAGGCAGTTATGGAATAAAATCCTAAAAAGGTGCTCTGTGACTCATAGTACCCACTACTGTCTTCCAAATGCCTTCTGTTTCTGCACATGCATTGCACTACTGGATGTTGACCCTTAGAATATCGTCATATAAGAATATCGAGGGCAGAATATTGAAGGACAATTAAAAGGTAAGTACAAATAAGGAACTATAGATTTATTATTCCTTACTCCACAACTACGTAACTTGAAGATATATGTACTGCGTAGGTATATATATGTGGAATTTGGTATAAAAAAACTAGACGCACTTACCTGTTGATATATTATATTGTATCCCCTGCACTCTGTCCTCTCGATATTCAGAGGTCCATATTCAGGATGCATACCCGCACAGCAAAATGTCTCCATGCAAATAAATTGTCCAGCCAAGTGATGATGTAAAGTTCCCACCCTACCCGGGAGGACGTCCCAACAGACTGCGCTGTTAAAATAAAAATTAAGGCTCTACCTAAACTTGTGGAAACTTGATTTTTCTAGGCTTTGTGCTATGGCTACTATTAACACTGCAATCGACTTTAACTCCCCTTTAACTCTAATCAACAAAAATTGTGTTTATCTTTCAAATGTTAGAAAATGAATTCAGTATTCAACACAGAACCATGAACCTGCTATTTAATTATTATACCAAAGGTTTCAATTATGCTATTTTATTTCTATAAGATGCAGCCGCGGCCCATGCAGATAAAAGCACTAGGGCGGGGTGAGGTGGGATTTCGACAAATGATGATGAGGGAAGAATACATAAATAATTAGTTTTCGGTCTTCATTGTCTTTCCAAACCCCTCATCACCTGCCTCACCGCTCTTACCTGCACGGGCCGCGGCTGATAAGATATCTGGTACTATAGTAGTGTAAAAAAAATGAGTGTAGGTGCCCCAAGCTCAGTCCAGAAGCTCGCAGCTGGTGCAATTAAACATCAGCGCTCCAGATACAGAAACGTCATTGAGGAGTCGCCAGGGGTCGCACCTATGACCCTTGGCTTGCCCCCTGCGAATCCTGGAACTGGTTTTGCGACCCCTGACCTCAGAGGAAACAAAATCAGTACCAAGAAGGCCGAGGCACCTTGTCCATTTGAGCCTCATGCTTAACCTTTGTTTTCTGCCCAATGTATTTTACACTAATTGTGACTAATAGTTTATTATTGACTATAGGGGTAATTTAAAAATGGAGCACAGGAACTAGAATGAGACCTTCCGTTGCAGATAATGTAAGTAAAATAATAATTTTAAATGCATGTAGTGTGTGGGCAATGGTGTGTGTGTCTGTGTGTAAGAGAGTGTATGTTAATGAACATGTGTCTGCCTGTATATGTGGGGATGTGGGTGTGTGTGTGTGTGTGCGTGAAAGTGAGTGCTAGTGACAGTAAGTGAGAGTCAGTGATAGTGAGTGCGAATGAGTGAGATTGAGTGTCATTGAGTATGGGTGACTCAGAATGAGTCACAATAGGAGTGAGTGCACGAGTAAGAAAATATGAGTAGGTGAATGTCATTGTGAATGTGGGTGAGAGTGAGTGTGAATGAGTGAGAAAAATGAGTGAGAGTGTGTGAAAATAATTTAGCATGGGTGAATATGACAGAGTTAGTGCAAGTGAGTTTAAGTATGATTGAATCAATAAGAATGAGTGAGAGTGAGTTAGAGTGAGGGCACAATACAGAGTGAGAAGAAATGAGTGCAAGTGATATTGAGTGAGAATGAGTATGAGTGAGGGAATGTAGGTGAGTGTGAGTGAGAATGTGGTGTTATTCTGTCTTGTCTGCCATTAGCCATCGCATACTGAAGGTAATTCTGGCTTATAGATGGACCCAGGGTAAAATACTGCAGCGGGCATACTGGTGGCAATAGCTAACATGACAGCCACCTTAGAAAAATACTGGTAATGGCATGTGGAGGTAATTCTAGGCATAATGGACACCCATGGAAAACTGCTGCCATTGGCACACTTGTCGAAATTCTAGGCATAGGGAGTACTGTGGCAAAATAATGGTGTTAGATTAGTGGAGATACTTCTTGGCATAAGGTAGGAAAGCCTTGACGTATGGTAAGAAGCAACTATAATAAAATGCTAGCCCTGTAATAAAAAGCTGGCCCTGATGTACATTATATATTTTGAGATAAGGGTAACCCAAGGTATATGCACATTTCTGACTCTGGGATATTGTAGGTAATCTTTGGCATGAGGGAGCATCATTGGCATATGAGGGGAACTCCTGATAAAATGCTGGCCCAGGCACAATTGAGAGGATTTTTGACATAAGGGGGCATCCATAGGACATTGAAAACAATGGTGTAAACTTTCTGGGAGTGGCAGTTTTCATTGGTTTGGCAAACATTGAAAGCACTTGGATAATAATGAGTGATTTTTCAAAGCCATGGCTATTATCAAATTTATGTGAAAATTACGCTTTTTAAGAATATTTGCACACCTTTTTAAAAAATGTTCTCTGTGGGAGAACACCCTCCTCCACCAAGCGCCCACCTAGAAGAGGTTTGGATTACTATAATTCAAGCTAAGTATTACATCCCACCACTTTCAAAGATCATGTAAACACCCTAAAATAGGGGATTTCTAAAATAATCATATGGCTGTGTTGTTTTATATCCTTCAGCAGTATCAATCATTACAATGTCTTCAGAGTTCAGGTCATGTGACACCACTTCCTGAGGACATTTACGGCCAAAAGTCATATGATGTCACAGAGTTGTGATTGGCCTGAGCACCGTAGTTCCGCACTTAGACAGGGACTGGGAGACTGTGCATGGTCTCCACCGAGGGTGAGCAATACAGCCTGGTAGAAAACATGCTAAGTGCGCATGACTGTTTGCCTAACCCAAGACAGCCGGCCAAACCGACATGCTCACTTAAGAGAGTGGCCACAACTCCTCCCCCTGTTCCCCTGTGACAGCCCAGCCCTGCCCACCCGTAACCAGCTGAGCCAGGATCGAAAAACAAAATGAGAATAGTAATGCATTATTATCATTTTCGGTTTCCTTTTTGACCTACTCACAGAGCAGTGGGGCGGCGCTCCCCCACCTTAGTGGAGGTGCCGCCACTGTTTAATCCACTACCAGACACCCTTTCCCCTTTGTCTCACTCCTGGAGGCAGGGCCGGACTGGGAACAGAAACCAGCCCTAGAAAACGGCTTGGCCGCCCCTCCTGGGGTGGGGGGTGGGGTGCAGCTGAACACTTTGCTGGGACCGGTTTCGCCCTACCTGGAGGGTCCTGCTTCCTACCGTTGTGACGTTCTTTCCAATTATTGTATTTGTCCCTCTCTTGCTCTCGGTAAATGTATGATGCAGAAAATGAGTGCTGGGGACCCCCATCTGCAACCACCGGCTCAAAATAAGCACTGTCCGTGTTTGTACATTAATGCCTCAGCAGACCTCGGACACTCCGTGTGAGAGTGCGCAAACGGCCTTTACCTGCTCGCGCATCAGCTGTCAGCATGTGAAAACCGGGGCTCTGGGCCCAGGCGGGAGTGTTTTATGGATATTGAACATAAATAAAGTAAGGCAGTAAATAACCCTGCGCCGGCTCGGTGAGATGCAGCCGGTGTGATTGGTTTTATTGCAGGCGATCTCCAGAGTCCAGCGCAGAGGCTGGCCGTATTGATCTCTGATCAGCAAGGATGCTCTGGGGGGGCCCATGCCACAGGTGAGATATGAGGCCTATCCTTCATCGGAGCCAGGGTGAGCTGTGAGGGCCGCGGCCAGACAGCCGAGGCGAGACGCGGGGAACACGCCACGCATGCGAATGATGTACGGGGGAACACGTCATTGGAAATAAAGGGGCTCTATACCCACCACGTGCCAGTGTGAGGCGTACCCACGGGGAGCCAGGGGGCGATTAGAGGCCCGTACCTCACTCAGAGTCCGGGTGAGACCTACTGCCCAGGGAGCCATTGTGCAATATGACCCGTAAATCACAGAGAGCCGGAGTGAGACACACCCGCAGTATATGAAGCCTCTACCTCGCGCAGAGCCGGGGTTACACGCGGGCCACATTCCTGGTACATCGCAGGAATATACGCGATCCTGTACTGCACCGAGCCCCGCGGGGAGATATGGCCCACTGTAGACGGCGTGAGATAACAGATACTTCAGAGAAAGTGATGTAAGGGACACATGCCCTACTGGGCGCCGCGCGACATATGAAACCTATACGTCACGTGGGGGTAATCAGACATGTATGACAAACCCTAGGCTACATGGAATAAACCTGAGATGAGTGGCACATACAGGACAGGAGGCGCGGTGAGGTACTATCGCTAAAAGACAGAGGAGATAAAGGCGACCGCCCTGAGTGAGGTGCAGCTGCCCCTGTTTGCTAGGATTAGTGGTGAGATCCACGTGCCCTACCTAACTGGGACTCAGGGTGAGAAGCAGGGGTCCTCCCTCACTGGGACTCAGGGTGAGAAGCAGGGGTCATCCTTCACTGGGAGGCAGTGGTGAGAAGCAGGGACCATCTCGCAATGACACTCAGGGTGAGAAGCAGGGTTCCTCTCGCACTGGAACTCAGGCTGAGAAGCAGGGGTCATGCCCCACTGGGAGGAAGTGGTTGGAAGCAAGGGCCTTTCCACACAGGGACTCAGGTTGATAAGCAAGGGCTCTCCCGCACTGGGACTCAGGGTGAGAAGCTGGGGCCCTCCTGCACTGGGACTCAGGGTGAGGAGCAGGGGCCCAGTGGTGAGAAGCAGGGGTCATCCCTCACTGGGACTTAGGGTGAGAAGCAGGGGCTCTTCCACACTGGGACTCAGGGTGAGATGGAGGGGCCATCTCGCACTGGGACTCAGGGTGAGAAGCAGGGGCTATCTCGCACTGGGACTCAGGGTGAGAAGCAGAGACCCTCTCGCACTGGGACTCGGGGTGAGAAGCAGGGGCTCTACCGCACTTGGACTCAGGGTGAGAAGGTGAGGCCCTTTTGCACTGGGACTCAGGGTGATACGCAGGGGCTCTCCTCCACTGGGACTCAGGGAGAGAAGCAGGGGTCCTTCTTCACTGGGAGGCAGTGGTGAGAAGCAGGGGCCATCTCCCACTGGGACTCAGGGTGAGAAGCGGGAGCCCTCTCACCTTGGGACTCAGGGTGAGGAGCAGGGGTTCTCCCGCACTAGGACTCAGGGTGAGAAGAAGCGGCCCTCCCGCATCTGGACTCAGGGTGAGAAGCAGGGGCCATCTTGCACTGGGACTCAGGGTGAGAAGCAGGGGCACTCCTGCACTGGGACTCAGGTTGAGAAGCAGGGGTTCTCCCACACTGGGACTCGGGGTGAGAAGCAGGGGTTCTCCCACACTGGGACTCGGGGTGAGAAGCAGGGACCTCTGCACTAGGATTCAGGGTGAGAAGCAGGGGTCCTCCCGCACCTGGACTCAGGGTGAGAAGCAGGGGCTCTCCCGCACTGGAACTCAGGGTGAGAAGCAGGGGCCCTCCCTCACTGGAAGGGAGTGGTGGGAAGCAGGGGCTCTCCCACACTGGCACTCAAGGTGAGAAGCTGGGGCTCTCCCGCACTGGGACTCAGGGTGAGAAGCAGGGGTTTTCCCGCACTGGGACTCAGGGTGAGAAGCAGGGGCCCTCCTGCACTGGGACTCGATGAGAAGCAGGGGCCCTCTCGCACTGGGACTCGGTGAGAAGCAGGGGCCCTCCTGCACTGGGACTCGATGAGAAGCAGGGGCCCTCTCGCACTGGGACTCGGTGAGAAGCAGGGGCCCTCCTGCACTGGGACTCGATGAGAAGCAGGGGCCCTCCTGCACTGGGACTCGATGAGAAGCAGGGGCCCGCTCGCACTCGGACTCGGTGAGAAGCAGGGGCCCTCTCGCACTGGGACTCAGTGAGAAGCAGGGGCCCTCCTGCACTGGGACTCGATGAGAAGCAGGGGCCCTCTCGCACTGGGACTCGATGAGAAGCAGGGGCCCTCCTGCACTGGGACTCGATGAGAAGCAGGGGCCCTCTCGCACTGGGACTCGGTGAGAAGCAAGGGCCCTCCTGCACTGGGACTCGGTGAGAAGCAGGGGCCCGCTCGCACTCGGACTCGGTGAGAAGCAGGGGCCCTCTCGCACTGGGACTCGGTGAGAAGCAGGGGCCCTCCTGCACTGGGACTCGATGAGAAGCAGGGGCCCTCTCGCACTGGGACTCGATGAGAAGCAGGGGCCCTCCTGCATTGGGACTCGATGAGAAGCAGGGGCCCTCTCGCACTGGGACTCGGTGAGAAGCAAGGGCCTTCCTGCACTGGGACTTGGTGAGAAGCAGGGGCCCTCCTGCACTGGGACTCGATGAGAAGCAGGGGCCCTCTCGCACTCGGACTCGGTGAGAAGCAGGGGCCCTCTCGCACTGGGACTCGGTGAGAAGCAGGGGCCCTCCCGCACTCGGACTCGGTGAGAAGCAGGGGCCCTCTCGCACTGGGACTCGGTGAGAAGCAGGGGCCCTCCCGCACTCGGACTCGGTGAGAAGCAGGGGCCCTCTCACACTCGGACTCGATGAGAAGCAGGGGCCCTCTCGCACTGGGACTCGGTGAGAAGCAGGGGCCCTCCCGCACTGGGACTTGGTGAGAAGCAGGGGCCCTCCTGCACTGGGACTCGATGAGAAGCAGGGGCCCTCCTGCACTGGGACTCGGTGAGAAGCAGGGGCCCTCCTGCACTGGGACTCGATGAGAAGCAGGGGCCCTCTCGCACTGGGACTTGGTGAGAAGCAGGGGCCCTCCCGCACTCGGACTCGGTGAGAAGCAGGGGCCCTCTCACACTCGGACTCGATGAGAAGCAGGGGCCCTCTCGCACTGGGACTCGGTGAGAAGCAGGGGCACTCCCGCACTGGGACTCGGTGAGAAGCAGGGGCCCTCCTGCACTGGGAGTCTGGGACTCGATGAGAAGCAGGTGCCCTCTCGCACTGGGACTCGGTGAGAAGCAGGGGCCCTCTCGCACTGGGACTCGGTGAGAAGCAGGGGCCCTCTCGCACTGGGACTCGGTGAGAAGCAGGGACCCTCCTGCACTGGGGCTCGATGAGAAGCAGGGGCCCTCTCGCACTCGGACTCGGTGAGAAGCAGGGGCCCTCTCGCACTGGGACTCGATGAGAAGCAGGGGCCCTCTCGCACTGGGACTCGGTGAGAAGCAGGGGCCCTCCTGCACTGGGACTCGGTGAGAAGCAGGGGCCCTCCTGCACTCGGACTCGGTGAGAAGCAGGGGCCCTCTCGCACTGGGACTCGGTGAGAAGCAGGGACCCTCCTGCACTGGGGCTCGATGAGAAGCAGGGGCCCTCTCGCACTCGGACTCGGTGAGAAGCAGGGGCCCTCTCGCACTGGGACTCGATGAGAAGCAGGGGCCCTCTCGCACTGGGACTCGGTGAGAAGCAGGGGCCCTCCTGCACTGGGACTCGGTGAGAAGCAGGGGCCCTCCCGCACTGGGACTCAGGGTGAGAAGCAGGGGCCCTCCTGCACTGGGACTCGATGAGAAGCAGGTGCCCTCTCGCACTGGGACTCGGTGAGAAGCAGGGGCCCTCTCGCACTGGGACTCGGTGAGAAGCAGGGGCCCTCTCGCACTGGGACTCGGTGAGAAGCAGGGACCCTCCTGCACTGGGGCTCGATGAGAAGCAGGGGCCCTCTCGCACTCGGACTCGGTGAGAAGCAGGGGCCCTCTCGCACTGGGACTCGATGAGAAGCAGGGGCCCTCTCGCACTGGGACTCGGTGAGAAGCAGGGGCCCTCCTGCACTGGGACTCGGTGAGAAGCAGGGACCCTCCTGCACTGGGGCTCGATGAGAAGCAGGGGCCCTCTCGCACTCGGACTCGGTGAGAAGCAGGGGCCCTCTCGCACTGGGACTCGGTGAGAAGCAGGGGCCCTCCCGCACTCGGACTCGGTGAGAAGCAGGGGCCCTCCCGCACTCGGACTCGGTGAGAAGCAGGGGCCCTCTCGCACTGGGACTCAGTGAGAAGCAGGGGCCCTCCTGCACTGGGACTCGATGAGAAGCAGGGGCCCTCTCGCACTGGGACTCGATGAGAAGCAGGGGCCCTCCTGCACTGGGACTCGATGAGAAGCAGGGGCCCTCTCGCACTGGGACTCGGTGAGAAGCAAGGGCCCTCCTGCACTGGGACTCGGTGAGAAGCAGGGGCCCGCTCGCACTCGGACTCGGTGAGAAGCAGGGGCCCTCTCGCACTGGGACTCGGTGAGAAGCAGGGGCCCTCCTGCACTGGGACTCGATGAGAAGCAGGGGCCCTCTCGCACTGGGACTCGATGAGAAGCAGGGGCCCTCCTGCATTGGGACTCGATGAGAAGCAGGGGCCCTCTCGCACTGGGACTCGGTGAGAAGCAAGGGCCTTCCTGCACTGGGACTTGGTGAGAAGCAGGGGCCCTCCTGCACTGGGACTCGATGAGAAGCAGGGGCCCTCTCGCACTCGGACTCGGTGAGAAGCAGGGGCCCTCTCGCACTGGGACTCGGTGAGAAGCAGGGGCCCTCCCGCACTCGGACTCGGTGAGAAGCAGGGGCCCTCTCGCACTGGGACTCGGTGAGAAGCAGGGGCCCTCCCGCACTCGGACTCGGTGAGAAGCAGGGGCCCTCTCACACTCGGACTCGATGAGAAGCAGGGGCCCTCTCGCACTGGGACTCGGTGAGAAGCAGGGGCCCTCCCGCACTGGGACTTGGTGAGAAGCAGGGGCCCTCCTGCACTGGGACTCGATGAGAAGCAGGGGCCCTCCCGCACTCGGACTCGGTGAGAAGCAGGGGCCCTCTCACACTCGGACTCGATGAGAAGCAGGGGCCCTCTCGCACTGGGACTCGGTGAGAAGCAGGGGCCCTCTCACACTCGGACTCGATGAGAAGCAGGGGCCCTCCCGCACTCGGACTCGGTGAGAAGCAGGGGCCCTCTCACACTCGGACTCGATGAGAAGCAGGGGCCCTCTCACACTCGGACTCGATGAGAAGCAGGGGCCCTCTCACACTCGGACTCGATGAGAAGCAGGGGCCCTCCCGCACTGGGACTTGGTGAGAAGCAGGGGCCCTCTCGCACTGGGACTCGATGAGAAGCAGGGGCCCTCCTGCACTGGGACTCGGTGAGAAGCAGGGGCCCTCCTGCACTGGGACTCGATGAGAAGCAGGGGCCCTCTCGCACTGGGACTTGGTGAGAAGCAGGGGCCCTCCCGCACTCGGACTCGGTGAGAAGCAGGGGCCCTCTCACACTCGGACTCGATGAGAAGCAGGGGCCCTCTCGCACTGGGACTCGGTGAGAAGCAGGGGCACTCCCGCACTGGGACTCGGTGAGAAGCAGGGGCCCTCCTGCACTGGGAGTCTGGGACTCGATGAGAAGCAGGTGCCCTCTCGCACTGGGACTCGGTGAGAAGCAGGGGCCCTCTCGCACTGGGACTCGGTGAGAAGCAGGGGCCCTCTCGCACTGGGACTCGGTGAGAAGCAGGGACCCTCCTGCACTGGGGCTCGATGAGAAGCAGGGGCCCTCTCGCACTCGGACTCGGTGAGAAGCAGGGGCCCTCTCGCACTGGGACTCGATGAGAAGCAGGGGCCCTCTCGCACTGGGACTCGGTGAGAAGCAGGGGCCCTCCTGCACTGGGACTCGGTGAGAAGCAGGGGCCCTCCTGCACTCGGACTCGGTGAGAAGCAGGGGCCCTCTCGCACTGGGACTCGGTGAGAAGCAGGGACCCTCCTGCACTGGGGCTCGATGAGAAGCAGGGGCCCTCTCGCACTCGGACTCGGTGAGAAGCAGGGGCCCTCTCGCACTGGGACTCGATGAGAAGCAGGGGCCCTCTCGCACTGGGACTCGGTGAGAAGCAGGGGCCCTCCTGCACTGGGACTCGGTGAGAAGCAGGGGCCCTCCTGCACTGGGACTCGGTGAGAAGCAGGGGCCCAGTGGTGAGAATCAGGGGCCCTCCTGCACTGGGAGCAGGTCGAGAATCCTGCCGCTGCCACATGTTGTGCACAAAGGACGGGTGTAATGTGAATGTAGGAATACATTAGCGTTGGTTGCGTGCGATACAACCAGTAATAGATACTTGCAGTTTACAACCCTCCCCACCACTGCTCCCCCCCACCCCCATCAAAAGAATATTGTCACTGACCAACATGAACTTATTACACGCATGACTGTGATACATTTATGGAAAGCTATAAACAACGTCCTCATTGCAGTCAAGTCAGCAACTCTGCAGCCGTTCAAAGGTGACGGTTTGAGGCCACAGAGGCCGAATATCAGTTTATTTACAAATCCGTCACAGACGCTCCACTGTGGTAAGCAACCGTGATGGCGGCTGGAAGTCATGTATGATTTAACAGGGGCAGGCCAGGGTCACAGGCATGGTTATGAGCAGGGCAGCAGGCTGCAGAAAATGTACTGCGATTTCAGAAGGGTTAAAATGCTATTTCACGTCAATGGGGCAACGTAGCGTTTGCCGGGGAAATATGAGCACGGTGCGCTGGGCCTGAGTGGCCAATCCTTGAACTTGAAAAGATGCAGCCCTTGGATTAGGGCTGTGGCCCATTCCAGCGCAAACCTTTCTCTCTGTACCGCGCCTCGGGCCAGGTACCCCTACCAGCCGTTGGGAGGCACTGTGCCCTGGGAGGAGACATTCCTGTAGGAGACGGGGGGCGGTGCATGCTTTCTTCATGGGCAGTATCTAGAGCGGCCAGGGAACGAAACTAATACCCCTGATGGTACACTGATGCCAGGTGGCGTCAGAAAATTAGCAGGTCTCCAAGATCCGTGTTTACGTTCTCTGCTTTCCAAATCTTGCCACGTTCTTGGCCCCATAGCAACTAATATGTGGCTATTGGATGGCTAAGGGTTGCCACTGCAGTCATTCGAGGTCCCAGGGTGCGAGATCTGACTCTCTACCCCTGGAATTTTACCGATTCGACGTCCATGGCGCCGCCAGGATTACTTGGCCCTTTGTGCCCCTTCGGACTGTGGAGCCTGCTTTGCACCCGGGCCTCCACGGCACTTCATCCAAAACGGAACGTCTGGGGTCGTGGCCCATGTCACGCCTATTCACCTCTGTGTGGCCCTCCACAATACCTGATACCACTGTGGAGGAAAGCCACGGTCCTGCCGCGCTGGTGGCCCAGTGAGGACAGCTGCGCACCTCTTACGGGGCTATCGGAGGCCCTACGAGCCGCGCTCAGCTGCAGGCGGCCAGTAGTCCCGCGCTCCGAATAGGGCTGCAAGGTCTGGGCGCCGTGCTCTGCCTGCATACTGGATTACCCGGGCTGCGTCCAGTCTCACACAATGAGGGGGCTCAAATAACTACAGCCTTGACAGTTGCGGCCCCCATAAACCCACACACAGATGATTTTTCCTACCCGTGAACATCGGTTGAAATTTCAGCACCGAGGACAGAGAGAGCGCTGTCCACAGGGCGAAACCCTCATTGAACAATGGGACATTGAGTGCACAGTGAGACCGCGGTTTCCAAAAGGCCGTGCTGACCGAGCTTGAGATAATGACCTGTTTGGGGTCATACTCGAAAGAGTTCGGGTGTTATTTTTCCGGTTTACACCCAAGGCACCGACTGCGCATGTCTCAGAATGGACCGTGGTGCTACCGAATCGGGTACATAGCATTAGCCCAAGGAAGGTACGTAAACGGGCCTAAGCGCTTCATTCAGAGAGCACTAGATATGATTTAATGGGCAAGAGAAGCGGGTATCGATTTGAAGAGCCCTGGCTGATTCCATTGTTCTTGGCGACCAGGTATGCATTAATAGACGCAGAGAAGCATGTATGCTTTAACGAGGGCTAGGGCCTCAGGCAAGATTACATGGTATATGGCAGGTATTTTGATTCCTGAGGCCCGAGGTCAGGCACAAGTCCTCCCAGCATGGGCGTGGACGCAGTGCCACCCTGTCAGTTTTATGTTTTTGGGGCCGGCCCTATGGGGCAGATTTACAAGCCCCTTGCGCCTCTTTTACACCGCCGTTGTGTCACTTTTGTGACCCAGCAGCGGTGCAAATCCAGCGCCATGGTGCGGGGTACTTACAGCATGACTCATCGGCGAGATGCGTCACGTTGTAAAGCCCTGCGCCACATGTAGGCGTTCCTGCGCAGGGTGAGCGTTCTGGCGCAGGAGCGCCTCCTAAAAATGGCTGAGTGAAATCTACAAGATTTCACTCCGCCACTTTTAAGGCCATGCTGCATCAAAACCCTGCTCCTGCTTGAAGCAGGCGTAAGGATTGACGCAGCATTTTAAGGATAGGGCACCCCCGAGCCTTGCTGGAGCTGCGTCGCGCTTGCGACGCAACTCCAGCAATGTGTCGCCTTTACACCAGCAGATGCGCCACGCATCTGTCCATTCTTGCCCCATGGTACGCCGCAATGTAAATGCGGCGCATCCATGGTGGCGGAGCCGTGACGCACAATAACTGGCGCATCCCTGATGATATGCAGGGATGTGCCAGTTATTGTAAATCTGCCCCTACATGTTTATACAGTGAGTGGATTGGATAGTCGGCTGATGGTGCTCCATGCATTGTTGATGCTTCGTCTCTGGGTACTGGCGCACCCAGAGTGTGCCTCAGTCCTTAGAACAGAGTGGCCACTGCTCCCTCATAGCAGTCCCTATGGTGACTGGCAGTGGGTGGCAGCTGATTGTAGTGCCAAGCACAGGCCTTTAATCTGCCCTCCAGAAGGGTAGAGTGCCTACAGCTCACACGCTATAAAATCCATCCAGCTATATGTACCTGGTGTCTTGACTTCCCACCACTCGGGATGTGGGACAGTGGGGTCCATATGGCATGTTTCACATGTGTGTCTGGCACAAAGGTTAGCTGCAGGGAAACTGGTGTCTTATGAATATTTGGTTTGCATCTTGCCATGTGGTTTCTTGCTCCCACAGTGCCTGAGAGCTTCAACCTCCCTCCTCCCCCATGCTTGTGTTGTGCTGACCAGCGGCTGACAGTCTTTGGTGTTGGCCACAGATGACACAAACCTCTACCTCCTGGCTGGAAGTAGTCAGGAACTGTTCAGATTGACAAAATCTATCAATTGAAAAGAAAGGTGGCACTTTGGTTGGCACTGACTTCCCACTAGTGGCCTCAAAGCGGCATAAATACGTAGTTCATCCACGAAACAGGCCAGCCAATGGATGTATCATAAAAACTGGATAAACTGTGCATTCTGTCAGGTACATCTGGCCCACTGACTGATCAAATCAAAGAAAGAAATATCAAAAGACCCAAGACCACAAAGTCTTCTAAGCAGTCTGCTCCTCTCTGCCTACACTGAGTTTGCCTCCCGTCCTTTGGTCAAGCCAGAAAACTAATTTTCATCCTTTGCTTAAAGTACAACTTATGCTACTGTTCATGAAAGTAGCATTAGCAGCAGCAATCACATCAGACTAATGCTTACCCCAAACCTTTCGCCTTAATCCTATATTTTGTTCTGATCTTGTTTTTGTTGGCCTTAGAACTCTGAACACTTAACCACTGCTAACCAGTGTTAAAGTGCCTGTGCTCACTCCTTTAAACCTCATAACATTGACTTACACCCGATTGGCATATTTTATTTACTTGTAAGCCCCTAGTAAAGTTGTACTACATGGACCTAGGGCCTCTAAATTAAGGAAACAACCTTTACAACGCAATCATTACATCGCACTACCATAACATAGCAGTCATTACATCGTAACATCCTTTACATCGCATGTCATTACAATGCAGCCATTACTTTGCATGTCACTACAACGCATGTCATTACAATGCATGTCACTACAACGCAGGCATTACATCGCAAGTCATTACAACGCATACCATTACAACACATAGTACTCTTAAACTGGCCAACACTGACCCCATTATTGCATTATGAGAACTAGACGCAAGCTGTTGCATTGCAAGCCCCACGTCAATGGTATCCTCGATGACGTGCAGGACTTGGCATCGCAGCCCAACAGCTTCTGGAAACTGCCTCTGCAAGGCACATCCTCAACACAGGATCTCGCAACACTCCGCAAACCAGGATTTATGGTACTTTGTTCACAGGGCCTAACTCGGTCCCTGCTACCAGAGGGTTAAGTATAGGTTAACTTTGGGTTTGCTTGTGACTTCATCCTGACCAGAATTGTGGTTGTTGGCTAAGTAGGGTTTACCCCCCCCGCCCCCACCCCTGACCAATAACCCAATTTCCAACGTTTAGCACTAAAGGGTTTACTAAAGTTGGACAAAGAGGTATTAAGTCCTTGCAGGATTCAACCCATATCCACGTCCGGCAACCCGATGAGTTATTCACTAAAGAGATTTTGGTACTGTTAGAGGGAGAGCAGTACATTTGTGCCTAGCGTTGTGGAAAAAGGTAGGGCTGATGGCCTTTTTCAAAGTTGCCCAGCGCTAGACGCCTCTATACCGTTCGAATTACCAAACAAAGAGGCAGGCGCTGGAGACTGGAAGGCAGGAAACAGAAGTTTTATTCCGACGGAGCAGAACACATCAAAATCAGACAACAGGGTATCTTCTCGAGGTGCTCTAACCGCATCTCTGAGGCCCGGTTTATGATCTTTATTACAGTTTATTGCATGCCGTATATTCCTGCAAATGCTTTGAAGTATGAAAGGACATCCTCGGAATCCCCGCTTCAGGCCCGTTCCCACACACATTTACAGTTGAAGTCCCCACCCCGGTAACAACAGGTGATGATTGTCGCGCAGCTGGACATTCCGCCGATTCACGGAATGTATGTGGTTGATCGGATCTCATGGGGTGGGGGCTTTGATCAACTCGTGGATCATTTGATGGGAGAAGCTTCCTACTGTATGGGGG
Source organism: Lissotriton vulgaris (assembly GCF_964263255.1). Lineage (NCBI taxonomy): Eukaryota > Metazoa > Chordata > Amphibia > Caudata > Salamandridae > Lissotriton > Lissotriton vulgaris. Next base: position 1,484,019,595 of record NC_141693.1, read on the forward strand.
GGCAATAAACAGCATCCGCAGGGCCAGGTGGCGGCCTGGGAACGAGTAAGACAAACGGGCACAGAGGAAAGGGGGTTTTATCAAAGGACCCAGGATCATGAAAGGAATGGAGGGAGGTGTTGAGCTGGGAACAGGATGGGGTTCCGAGGCAGAGTTGTGCTGAAGAGGGGTTTATGGCCCAAGGCATGTGAGAGCGGGGGCTGTCAGCGCGCGGGGGATGCTTGCGAGGTCAGGAGAGAGAGAGAGAGACGCGCTGGCTGTCGGCGATGGGCAGAGAGGCCATGGTATTTAAAATGGCTGCCGCTTACGCGCACGAATGGGCTCAAAAAGGGGGCAAGATGGCGCCGATAATGTTGACACTGTAGTCTATGTTTTAACAGTCCTCCCTTTTCAACATATCTAGCCAGCTTGTCTACTCAAAGTCTATCTGCATTAAATTCCTAACCTCGACATCATACAGTGCTCCCATGCGTTCCCTTCTAAAGTCCACAGTCTTAGGGCTGATACAATTTGCACATAATGAACACAGAGGCGGCAGGCATTGAATTCCTAAGCAGAACCCACATATTACAACCACAGGAATCAGGATAATGGTAAACAGTCTCCAGCCCCAGTTCTTAACAGTATTCCAAAACCATCCACCAAGCGACCATTCTTCCTGCTCCTGGTGAACTTCTGAGGACAGTCTGTGGAGATGTTCGATGGCTTTGTACACTGAGGGTGAATTGTCCGGTATATATGTACAGCAGCTGGACCCAACAATGCGGCATGCTCCGCCACGATCCGCTAGAACCACATCTAGAACAAGGCGGTTCTGGAGAGCCACCAGGCAGACCGCTTGAAGCTCGGCTGTGTTGTTTGCAAGGATACCAGCTGTGATGTTCATTGTTGTCTCGACTGCCTGAGTCAGATGTCGGATGGCACGGCTGTTTGCCATCGGGCCCCAGAGTGGAACAAGTCCCTTCATTGCGTCGAGGAACTGTGCTCCTGTAGAGTCGGCTTGTTCAATGTCCTTGGCTCGTTTTTGTCTATGGTGATTCGCTGGAGCCACATAGGTCGGAGGAAGGATGAAGGAGATAAAACAGGTGCCCCCCCATCCTTTGGGGAGCCAGGTGTAGGCTTTTGTGCCGCAAACGAAGTACATGTTTGGAGAGGATGCAAAGGAAGGTGGATCGGTAGAGTCCAAAGTTCTGGTGAAGCGGCAAGCACTGCGGCCCACCAGCTGTGTCCCAAGCCCTTCTATGCACATAAGGCCTGTGACGTTGATGACAGATAGAGCCACAGTCAGGGTGGCGGCTGTTGGCTTCCGAAGGTAGGAGAAGGTGGGTCTGGTCGGATTGTTGAACACCTGCATTTCAATTCGTTCTTTAGCAGGGATGTCCATGTGGATAGAGTCGTTGGAGGTCTGCGGGCAGAAATGTGTCTTCATTTTGTTTCGCCAGACCTCATGAAAGAAATGCGTCATGGTTTTGCTGGAGGTGGCATTGTCCCTATAGCTCTCTTGCAGGAGGATCAGCCAAGCAAGGCAGGAGCCGTGAATTGAGAAGGGTGAAGGGATGAAGGGTATTGAATGTCCAGTGGCGTGGGGTAGCAACCCACAGATCCAGCAGTTGGTGGCATTGGTGGCAAGATTGTGCTGGTGCAGCAGCTGTACAAAGGAGTTGTTCCAAAACTCCTTTCGTCTTTCTCTGAGTTGGGGAGAGAGAGAGATCAAATAATGTTCCTTCATGGTGGTAGGCTGTGCAGTGGTCAGGAATGTCTCATGAGCAGGTGCATTTTCTTCCAAAATCCAGAGCGTGGTCATGAGGAGAAGGCAGAAGAGGATCGTGATAAAAAGTGCAATTGTCTTTGAACTGTGGATTCTGTCTGTCTTTGGGTTTCTGTAGCGAATTTTCGGATGTCCGGTTGCTTCCATCACCTTCTTATCGGGCTCTTCCATCACCTTCTTATCGAGCGCTTCCATCATCTTCAAGGGAGCTCGGTAGCGGGCAGAACCAAAGACCTCGTCTGGCTTTCTCTCCTGACAGCCTTTGTTGTGTTAGGCCACCGATCTGAGAATTATGACTTAGTCAATGGTCTGCTTAGCCGAAACTCTCTCCTTTCGTCGCAGGTTATACCCTTCTTTGGATGGCACGGTAGGGTCAGGAATCTTTGCAAGTTCAAGTGTCTCTGTGTCTGGGTAGCAATTCAGCGATGGTCGGTCTTTGTTCAGGAGCTCTTCCTGGGTGGTCACGTCTTCGGTCGTCATCAGAGTCGGGGGAATCCACTTGCAATGGTGCGCATGCACCCAGGTCCGCTTTCCTTCCACTCAAAGAGCTGTTCGGGTGGTGAGTAGGACTTGCCAGGGGCCCGTCCACCGGGGTTCCAGACTCTTGGCGCGCTGGAAGTTCTTTATCAGTATGAAGTCCCCGGGTTGCAGGTTGTGTCCGGGACCCCTGGAAGCGTCAGGGATGGCATGCAGCACCTGTTGGTGAATGACAGACAAAGTTTCAGTCAATTTATACAAGTAATCAGACATTAGGACGTCCGGAACGTTATGAATGGAAGTCGGTTTTGGTGCAGACCAGACGCTCATAGGTCGGCCGAAAACGACCTCGTAAGGTGTCAAGTGGTGTTTGGTGGGGGTGGAACGCATCGATAGCAATGCCAGTGGGAGAGCGACTGGCCATTTCAGTCCTGTGGTAGCCACTATCTTGGCTAGCTTTAGTTTTAGTGTGGCATTGTGTCGCTCAACAAGTCCAGCAGACTGGGGGTGGAAGACTGCGTGGAACTTCTGTTTTACACCCAGCCCTTTCAAGATGAGCTGGATAACTTCGGCTACAAAGTGGGGGCCATTGTGGCTCCATAAAATTCGACAAAGGCCGTAGCGAGGGAAAAATTCCTTTAACAGTACTTTTGCAGTGGCCATAGCAGTGTTATCACGGGTTGGGTATGCTTCCACCCATTTGCTGAATGCACACACCACAACAAGTACGTATTTCAAGCCTTGGCATCTGTCTAGTTGGATGTAGTCCATCTGCAGGACTTCAAATGGGTGATTGGGAACCCCAAACCCTCCCCGGGGTACCACAGTTCCTTTCCCGGGGTTATGTTGCAAGCATATCAAGCATTGTTGGACCAGACGTTTGGCTGAGTCTGTGATTTTGTCGTTGTGCCAAACTCTGGAGACAAGTTCAATCATGGGGGCTGATCCTATGTGTGCAGGGGAGTGTGCCATAGTCAATATGGGAATCAGGTATGAGTCAGGTAGCAACCATTTGTTCGTGTCTTTTGTCCGCCAGCAGCCTTCTTCGTCTTTCAGTCCCACCCGTGCCCATTCTGTCAATTCGTGTTGTGAGCTAGCCATTTGAATGTCCCTAATAGTGTCTCTAGCGTCTGTCCATTTCTCTGCTTGTGACCTAGTCACGTACATGCGTGTCGTCGTCCTATTCTCAGCTGTGGTCCGAGCGGTGGTGTCGGCCAGTGCATTTCCCTGTCGTATAATGTCTGTCACCTTCTTGTGTGCCTGGCATTTGATGACTGCAAGTCGTTTGGGGAGAAGGACAGCTTCGATCAGGGCGGAGACTAGATCTCCATGCAAGATGGGGGTGCCGTGTGAGGTCAAGAATCCCCTTTCCTTCCAAAGGAGCCCAAAATGGTGAACCACCCCGAAGGCATACTGGCTGTCGGTGTAAATGTTCGCTGTGGTTCCTGCTGCTAGGATGCATGCTCGTGTCAGGGCAATCAGTTCTACTGCCTGTGCAGATCGTTGTGTGATGCGGGCTGTCTCTACTACAGTTCGGGCTCTGGTGACTGCATAGGCAGCTGAAGTGGTGCCATCGGGGAGTTTTATGAAAGAGCCGTCCGCCCACAGCTCTCCGTCAGGGTCAGGAAAAGCCGTGTCTCTGAGGTCAACCCTACTTCTAGTCTGTTCGTCCGTGAGGGTCACACAGTCATGTACAGGGGGCACATTGGGATCGTTCTCCGGTAGGGGCAACAAAGTTGCCGGGTTCAGTGTGGTGCATCTTTTCAGGGTGATGCGGGGTGCGAGCAGAGTCAGTTCGTATCCAGTCAGTCGTGCACTCGTCAGTTGTTGCGTCTTAGTTTGGTTCAGGAGGGTGTCAACTGCATGGGGTACTAATACCGTGAGGGAATTCGAGAGTACGATCCCCTCACTCTGTCGGATAGAGATAGCAGCGGCAGCTACAGCTCGAAGGCAGGCAGGCAAGGCTCTGGCTACGGGGTTAGAGTGGCAGAGAAGTAAGCGCATGGTCGTTGCTTTGGGCCAATGGACTGGGTCAAGACAGACAAAGCACATCCCTCCCTTTCGTGAGTGAAGAGGAAATAGGGCGTTGTGTAATCGGGGGTACCTAGGACAGGGGCCAAACAAAGGGCATCTCGTAGCTCTATTGAGGAAACAGGAATTTTATGTAGTCAGTGTGTCCCCCTACTCGCACCCTATCCATGTACCTATGCCCCATGCATTTCTATGTTGTCATGTAATTCCCTTCCCGTGCCTGTAACAATAATGCCCCTGCATTTGCGTCCAACGTTAACATGTCTGTTATTAGGCCCTCCATGAATACAACGATAATTCTGCACTGAGGCCTACGTTGCCAATGCATTTACATGGTACACGTTTAAATATCGAGAAGCACACGTTTTTGTGGTCCAGCCAAGCCAAGCCCTGAATTCAGGCTCCGAGCATCTTCTGACTCTGAAAGCTACGGTTTAGGTATGCATCCCTGACCTCTCCCTTACTCCCTACTCAGCCGAGAGGTGCCCGGCCTGGCCTGCCTGCCAAGACGGTATCTTGCCTACAGTTATCTGTTCAGCTCCGCGAAAACACATTCCAGTCTAGTGAAAGCGGTAAACATATTCCGCCTGCAGAGCATAGGGCCTAGCCTTCCTGTCTCCATTCAAGTGATTTACTGAACCCGTTACCATAGAAGCCCATGGCCCCACGCAATTTCACGAAGAAATATAGGCACACATTAGCATTTAGTGATGAACAGCCTTTACTCGAGAGACCTTTACTTCAGACAATACATCCTCCAAACACAAGATATCAGATGTGCCAAAGGTGCAGGTCGTTCTGACCTCCCAGACTCCAGACGCCTTCTACTAATGCTAAAGTCAGCCCCCAGCTCTCCCCAGTTATACGTCAATTTCACGTCATGACCAGTTGCGCGCACATGTAGGGTAAAGATTTCTGCTGACCCTGCAGACCTCCTCTATGCATCCACCCACCTATGACACACCTATGACTCATCAAGTGCACACCTACGTGTACGCCTCCTTACACGCCTTCTTTCACGCCCATGTGGTCTTATCTCTCTCTTTTCACTTGCTCCGCCTGCAGTGTTCCGCCTACTGTATTCATTGCAATTGTATGGATTTACTATATATAATGTGTTATGTGAATAAAACGTTAGATATCCCTTCCTGAACCTTAGTGGTGATGGAACCCGATTCTCCCCTGGCTCGAGCCATTGAAATAAAGCCCTTTTGAATTCGGACACCACGGACTCTGCCTCTCATTTTATGAGCTATCCTTATTCTTTATTAATGTATAGAAATTAAGTCCAGGTAATTTTATTTACCACATAATTCTGGCGCCCGAATAGGGACTAGTCCCCTTCCCCACGCGCCGGCGATGTAAGCGCAGCCCCTGACCCCTTCTATAGCCGTGATGGACTACTTGTGTACACATCCGCGGGATTTCCTGCTAACTTCCTCAGGCCCACGGAGGAGACGGAGACTGCGACGAGGCATCCACACGAGGCGGTGAGGATTGCGGACCATCCCGACCAGAGCCCAAGCCGAGAGAGCAAGGTCCGAGGTATCCCGAGGCCCACCTGTTCAGAGGCGCATGCGCAGCAAGAAGCCGTAGCAGTCCAGTCCAGTATCGAGTTTCCGAGGCCTTCAGCTTTGCTTCCCGGTGAGTACCGTTGTTGGGAACGCATATAGACGGGTTCAGTTATTTGAGCCCGGTCAAGACGGAACTGGGTACACAGATCCGGTACAGACGTGTCCATTTTGGTGGATGCGGTAAAGACGTGTCTCTTTATGAGACCGGTATGACTGTACTGTTCTAGCAGTGCATCTAGTAAACAAGGTTTATCTTAGAATTGTGTTATTCTATATATTCTATGTATCTGTTTCTAATGTTTTAATGTCGTGGTATGAATGATTGTTTACAGTCTATTATTGTGCTTATTGTGTTTTCATTCCAACTAGTTCAAACATGCCGTTGTTTTCGAAATTACGTCAGATAGGGACCAGGAAAGGGATACTCGAAGAGGCAGTTCCCGTCCCGCCTAGGGACACTCCTGGACACTTTATGTACCACAAGCATGGCCTAGATGCCATACTGTACTTAGATTTATGGGTAGATTACACAAAGGATCTGCAAGAGAAGTATAGATGGCCTGTCTCAGGGACACGGGATGCTGATTGCATCATGAGAGTAGAGGAAGCACTGTGGAAAAAGAAAGCTAGACAATCTCAGAAAGATACCATAGAATTGTGGCGTAAAGAAGCGCATAGAAGAACAGAGAAAGAAATTCAGAAAGCAGAGAGAAGTAGAGAAGCATCAGAAAAAGCCAAGAAAAAGAGCTACTCGAAGAAGGTGAACGGGTTAAGGCAGAACAATTAGAGAGACAAAGAAATGCCCTTATCAAAGGCATGTATCCCCTCCTCGCCGAGGGCCTACCTAAAGTGACCCCGGAAACTAAACTCCATAGTCACAAACAGACCGCTGCGGATATTTTTCTTTCCTCCTATTTAGATGACGCTGCTCCAGAGTATGTAAATGTAAATGTACCTCCTCCCAACCCTATCGTTCCTGCCAATCCTACTAATCCTCCTGGTACCATCCCTACCAATCCTTTTCACACAACACCCGTAGTACAAGATCAACCCGCATTACCGGCGGCAGCACTGACAGTAAAAGCTGATTCAAGCCAAGGCGATTCCAGTCTAGGAGCAGCGGGAGGGGGGCCTTCTAGAGATACACCGCACACCCCACCACCAGTACACCGATCACTACGAGATTTAGCACTACAACACACGCCAAAACCGATGACATTAGCAACCCTTAGACAGTTCCTCACCGATTGTATATATGATCCAGTACCAGGTGAAGGCTCAATGCTCATATACTCAATACGATTAAGACGCGTTGCAGACTATCTGATTACTCTACCAGGCATGAAGGAACATTTAGACAGAATATACCACTTCATTAGAACGGGGGAAGGATCAGACAGTATACAAGAGGCCATGGCAAATAGAAAAGTGGAGCTTCAACGCATGCTCTTACAGTTTTTGATTAATTGTTTGATCAGGGAACGAGACCAGCCCGATAAAGAAGTAACTAAAGGTATGACGAACTGGAGTGAAAATATAGCTATGGGTAAACATGATACACAGAATAGAGTAGAAAATATGTACAGGAAAATTCGTAAAGAAATACTTGAGATACACAAGAAAGAACAGGCCGAGAAGCGAGCCGAGGAAGAGGACGACGAAGTCTCAGAGGATGATGATGCAGTAACAGGGGAAATAAATAAATTGCATTACGTAGGTAGGGTAGGACCGTTTGACAGACCCATACGCCTAGATTACAACAAACGCTCTCTCTCTCCAATACCAGAACGATATTCTGGCAATTTCCAGTCACTCGAACATCTATTCCAAGCTACCGAACATGCATTGAAAAAACGAGTAGGGAGTAGCGAACTTAGTACTATGCATGAACAGGAACTAGCCCGGTCAGCAGTTCAATGGGCTGGCAATTCTAACATATACAAGGATGATATAGTAGCGCAAACATTTCTGAGTCTTCCTCCGGAAGAACAGCGTTTAGCTGGTATTTACATGATTCAACATCTCATCATATTGTATGAGAGTCAGCATTCTGATCCAGGGCCCTTGTATAAATTATTGGACGATTTACTCCTAGCAAGATGGAGAGGCCAAGGCACCGAATTAATTAATGTCGTTCTAGATCAACAACATAAGTACCTGACTTTCCTGACCCCACACTCGATTCCTGTTCCACACCGAGAAAGAAAGACCTTTTACATAGACAGACAGAATCCCTTACGAGAGGTTCATCCCGTTAGAACTGACGCGGGTGTGCTTCAACGAGTATACGTTTACACACCCTTGACGAAAATGGAATTATTGGAAATGAAAAAATTACTGCCCTGTCATGATAAAGATCCAGCAGGGTTCCACCGTGAATTAAAAGACATGCTCCGCATGGGGGAGTATACATACGCTGATACGATTAAAATGTTGAAAGTACTGTTACCAGCAGGCATTTATGAGAAACTTAAAGAAAAAGAGTGGGAGGTGGGAGAGAAAAAGATTAACTGGGCAGAATTAGAAGACAAAGATAATACACGCACCCCTGGTACTGGTCTCGGGGACAAAGCTAAAGAATTACCCGAGCTATTGATACAGGTTTTGCCGAGATTACTGACTACTAAAAAGGAAGACTGGGATGCTATTTCAGCCTGCAAACAGAAACAAGATGAAGACACTAGTGATTTTTATTCTAGATTCGAAAAATGTTTTCTTATTAATAGTGGCCTGAAGACAAGTAGTGAATCGTACCCACATCTTTTTGTGACCAAATTGGTAGAGAATTCCTTACCCCAGATTAAAAATAGAGTACTGAAGGTTGAGAGTACCTGGCAAGCTTATAGCCCTTCCCAAATGTTACAAATGTTACAGTACCACCAGAACAGAATCAGAGAAGAACAGGAACACGAAAAGAGACGCATGAAAGACACGAAAATGAAAGTACTAGTAGCTCAATCAGTTCCAGCCGCCGATGGCCAGAGAAAGGGCACGGCACCTGTCAAAGGGAACTGCAACTATTGTAAACAGCCAGGTCACTATATAAATGAATGTGCTGTCCTGAAACACAATATAGCTACAGGCAGGACGATAGAAAGACCGCGTCCTCCTAGACAGGATAACATCCCTCAGAACACGCAAACTCCACAGAACGCACAACAGACAGTAGCTGTACCCCAACCCATTGCTGCCACACAACATGTCACACAACAAATGTACCAGTATGCACAGTCTGACTACCCAGATTATCAACAGTACTCATGAAACAGCCTAGAGAGGGAGGTTGGCTTGCCCCTTATCGAGGTTCCTGTAGATCAAGAGGGTCCCTACGTGCATTGTCATGTATTGGGGAAAGACAGAAAATTTCTGATTGATACAGGGGCGAGCAGAACTACCATCAGTCATGACGAGGTTCCAGGGGCACCCCTCTCAGGCTCACAGAATGTTTCCCTGGGATTTTCAGGAAAGCCTATTGTTAATGAAGTGTCAAAGCCAGTTTCCCTAGAAGTTGGTCCATTGTCCCGTACTACAGACTTGTTGCTTACGAACTCATGTCCAGAAAACTTGCTTGGTATTAAAACATTGAAAGACCTAGGAGCAGTGATTTGTTGTTCTCCGGAAGGAGTGAGATTGTTTTTACATGATTTTGAAGGACATTATGTGTTGAAAGATTTTGACCCCAGACTTCAGAATGTACCACAGCATTTATGGGCACAAGGTCCGACTGATGTAGGTTACATGCACATTACGCCACACCGTGTCACTCTCAAACAAGGAGTTGTACTACCACGAATCCGACAATACAAGTTACCACCTGATGCTGTAGTAGCATTACTGAAAATTGTCGACGAACTCATTGCACAGGGAGTGGTTGTAGAAACTGACTCTAATGTATGTAATTCTCCTATCATTCCGATTCTTAAACGAACTGACCCAAATGCACCACCGGATAACAGATTAGTGATTGACCTCCGAGAACTGAACAAATGCATAATACCCCAGTACCCAGTGGTCCCAGACATATCATCACTATTGACTGCAATTGATTTCGAAGCAGCGTTCTTTACTGTAATTGATCTGAAGAACGCCTTCTTTAGTGTCCCGATCCATCCGGAAAGCCAATATCTTTTCGGATTCTGTTTAAATGGCCGAAGCTTCAAATTTGCAAGGGCTCCTCAAGGGTTCACAGAAAGCCCTAGTATTTACAGTCAAGCATTGAAAAGACAACTAGACAGTATTCACAAGCCTACTGACACTGCACTGCTCCAATACGTTGATGATCTTTTGATCACAGCACGGACAGAGCGAGACTGCGAACGTGCATCACTGACAGTCTTATACTTTCTGGCGGAAAAGGGGCACAAAGTGTCCCCTTCAAAGCTACAATTCTGTGCCCAGCAAGTGGTCTACCTTGGACACTTGCTGTCCAAGAGGGGTAAACAGTTGACACCTGACCGCACTCAGTTAATTGCACATCTTCCACAACCCAAGACACAAAAGGAAGTACGGGCCTTCATTGGCCTCACTTCTTACTGCAGACAACGGATTCCCCAGTATGCATATCTAGCCAAACCACTCATACAGTTGACAACACTGGAGGCAGCAACTTCGACTGTCCTCCCTTGGACTCAGGAACATACACTTGCATTTGATGAATTGAAGAAAGCTCTATGTCAAGCACCAGTTTTAGCGACACCATGTTACAGTAAACCTTTTACACTTTTTGTTACTGAACGCGATGGCACAGCATTATCTGTCCTTACACAAGATCAAGCAGGAAAACACAAGCCTTGTGCTCACTTTTCTAGTACATTGGATCCAGTGGCCCAGGCTCTGCCTGCGTTCCTCAAATCAGTTGCAGCAACAGCTCTAGCAATTAGACAAAGCGATTCTATAGTGTTAGGACATCCCCTGACAGTACAGGTTCCACATTCAGTGGAAGTTCTCTTGAACCGGACACAGACACAGCACCTGACTATAGCAAGACTGACAGGATATGAACTGACATTGTTCCAGCCACACATAGAGATCAGACGTTGCAATATCCTTAACCCCGCTACACTTTTACCCTCAAGTACATCAGACCCTGTACCACATGACTGTGTGGAAGTGATTAATGCAGTGACGAAGCCAAGACAAGACTTGACAGACATCGCATTACCCGACCCAGACCTGACACTTTATGTGGATGGTTCATGTATGAGAACAAGCACAGGGGAGTTAGTGGCCGCATATGCAGTGACCACCGATACTAAAGTCATAGAAACACAACGAATTGACACCCTGTCTGCCCAAGCAGCAGAGCTCATCGCTCTGACCCAAGCCTGTATACGAGCCAAGAACCTGAAAGTAAACATATACACCGATTCACAGTACGCATTCGGAGTTGTTCACGATTTTGGTGTCCTCTGGCAAGAAAGGGGCTTTCTGACCTCCCATGGAGCCAAAATACAGCATGGTCCCCTCATACAAGCTCTGTTAGATGCAATACACTTGCCTACAGCAATAGCCATCATGAAGTGCAAGGCACATACTAAAGTCACTGACACTATTTCCCAGGGTAATGACCTGGCAGATCGAACAGCTAAACTTACCGCTCAGACTCAAACAGACATTCTAACTGACACGACAAAGACTGAAGTATCATCACTGACACATTGCATGACAGTCAGGGATCCCTCACAAGATGTACTCGACATCCAGACACATGCCACTCCAGACGAAATAAAGAAATGGACGGAACAAGGAGGGGTCCAGACAGACCAGGGTTGGATGACAAAAGGCAAAGCCACATGATTTCTCCGCGATTCCATGGTTCAAGTTATCATAAATACAGCACATAGTCCAGCACACTTAGGAGAAAAAGCCATGTTAGACAGTATACAGAATATCTGGTTCAACAAGCATTTACGTGCAGCAGCGAAACAGAAAGTGCGTACCTGCATGATCTGTTGTCAGTTCAATCCAGGCAAAGGCATTCCCGTGGAACAAGGTGGATTCCATCCTCCTGACCACCCTTTTGAAGTCCTCCAGATGGATTATATTCAGATGGTTAGATGTCGAGGATTTAAGTATGTCCTCGCAGTTGTATGTGCCCTATCTAGATGGACAGAAGCGTATCCAGTCCCAGATTACACTGCAGTGACCACTGCCAAGCAGTTGGTCCGAGAATTTTTCCCGCGATACGGCTTGCCCCGTGTCGTGTACTCAGATAATGGGCAGCCATTCTCTTCTGAATTAATGAAACAAGTATCTCTCCTGTTAGGGTACCAGTGGAAATTCCATTGCGTACGACACCCAGAAGCAGCAGGTCTCGTAGAGAGACACAATCAGACTCTAAAAACCAGGTTAGCGAAGGTCTGTGCAGAAAAAGGCGTGGATTGGATGGTAGCCTTACCGATTGCCCTCTTTTACATGCGTATGGTAGCTCATTCCAGAACCGGACTATCCCCGTACGAGGTGGTTTTTGGAAGACCGCCGAATATGTGGGGTACGCCTATGCCACGAATAATCACAGATGTTGACAGTACCATGCTGACAGATTACCTGGCTTCCTTGATGTCTGCACTACTTTCTTGTCGTTCACAGGTCGCTGCTGCCTTTCCGGACAACACCCAGGTGAAGACGCATTCAATTGTTCCGGGAGACCTGGTGTTTGTCCGCAACTTCGACCGTTCAAGCCCTCTGGAGCCCCGCTAGCGTGCGCCCAAATTAGTCTTGCTCACGACGAGGACTGCCGTCAAGGTCGAGGGAAGGAAGGGCTGGCTCCACGTCCATCATGTGAAGCTTTTCCATGGACTTGGTTCGGAAAAAGACTCTAAAAACTGTCCGGAGAATATAGACTCTAAACCCCCTTTGCTAGAAAAGACTCCGCAACAGGAGTACAGGTCTAAGTTACGGTCTAGTAAGTCAGACAGCGTTTAATTGTTTAAGTCCCCCTCGGGTGAAGCGGTTAGACAGGTTCCTGACATGTATCAGATCGTAGACCCAAATAGTCAGAGAGATAGACAGAAAAAAATGAAAGAAAAATACTGCAAGAACTTACGCAGTAGATGCATAGTAACTCTGATCATTATGTTTTTTCTAATTGTATCGATTATATGTATAAGCTTGACGCTACATGTTTTCTTTCCTCCTCTTGGTTCACATATACATTCTTCCTTCAATGACACTGTAGAGCACACATTCAGCGACCTGCCACCCCATGAATTGTCATATCGACTAGCACTGCGCAACAATACTTTTATTCGTATGTTACACCATACTCATCAGACCAGCAATGTAACGAATTCCTGGGTATGCGGCCGACTCCCACCTTATCAGAAAATGAAGGGAGTTCTGCCCCTCTTTCCCTATCTGTTTTCGCATAATGGTTCGTGCGGAGCATGGTTTGCTTTAATGTCATCACTAGACAGTAAGTCCTCAGTTTCCCAGGGCGATTGGATATGGGGAGACCTGAATACAGTTATGAATAAAGCATGTTTTCCAGATGAAGACGGTCTTCCCCAAAGGATAGGAACTGATCTAGAAAATGAAGTGTATGAACAAGGAAATGTTTCCCTTAATTTTATGATTCTGAACGTTCGATCCGAAACCGATACAGGTTCACCGTTTATAACAGTCTTACCAGTGAAAGGTGAATTATGTGTTAGAAAGAATGGTTCAGTGCACCTAGGACACAGTGATTGTAATACTGTGGTCGAATTCAATGATAAAGGAAAGTCTACTTTCAAAGCTTCCCGCCATTCCTATTTCGTTTGTGGTCAGACAGCTTATGTACGTCTGCCCTTAGACTGGGGTGGAACGTGTTATATTGCGTTCCTACTGCCACCTGTTTTTCTACCCCCATCCCATTATCATCGTGATTCCCAACTCGTACATATAAGACACAAGAGGGAGATCGAGTCCCCAATTGTCGATCAGACTGAGACAACTCTGGAACAATATACAGATTTCAATAAAGGATTCTTTTTCTTCATAGGTCCTGTTCAAAATAGTAAATTAATACGCAGGTTAACAAGAACTTTGGAAGCAGTAGTGAATGAGACTACTTCTGCCTTAGGAAACCTGACCGAGGAGCAGTCTGCTATGAGACTTGTTGTTCTTCAGAACCGCCTTGTTCTTGGCGTCATCCTGGCCGATAGGGGCGGGGCTTGTAGAGTGATCGGCTCCAGTTGTTGTGTGTTTATTCCTAATAACGCACCATCAGTATATGCAGCCATAACAAGGCTCCATAAGATAGCTCACCAGATACACCAGAATCCAGGCACCTGGACTTGGTCCGGTTGGCTCTGGAGTGTGATATCAGCCTGGGGATGGAAAGTACTGTCATTCCTAGGAATAATACTGCTCATAGTATTCAGTTGTTGTCTCTGTCTGCAATGTGGCCCAGCGATTTGCGGCTTGTGTGCCACTGCTTTTATTCCCCGTCCACGTTCCCGTTCCCGTGCACGAATGAAAAAAGACGAGCAAATGATGCTATATGAACAAATAGATGGTCTCATGAAAATAGATGTATCCTAAAGGGCGCAGTAGGGGACAAGGAGGGAATGAGGAAACAGGAATTTTATGTAGTCAGTGTGTCCCCCTACTCGCACCATATCCATGTACCTATGCCCCATGCATTTCTATGTTGTCATGTAATTCCCTTCCCGTGCCTGTAACAATAATGCCCCTGCATTTGCGTCCAACGTTAACATGTCTGTTCTGTTATTAGGCCCTCCATGAATACAACGATAATTCTGCACTGAGGCCTACGTTGCCAATGCATTTACATGGTACACGTTTAAATATCGCGAAGCACACGTTTTTGTGGCCCAGCCGAGCCAGGCCCTGAATTCAGCCTCCGAGCCTCTTCTGACTCTGAATGCTACGGTTTAGGTATGCATCCCTGACCTCTCCCTTACTCCCTACTCAGCCGAGAGGTGCCCGGCCTGGCCTGCCTGCCAAGACGGTATCTTGCCTACAGTTATCTGTTCAGCTCCGCGAAAACACATTCCAGTCTAGTAAAAGCGGTAAACATATTCCGCCTGCAGAGCATAGGGCCTACCCTTCCTGTCTCCATTCAAGTGATTTACTGAACCCGTTACCATAGAAACCCATGGCCCCCACGCAATTTCACGAAGAAATATAGGCACACATTAGCATTTAGTGATGAACAGCCTTTACTCGAGAGACCTTTACTTCAGACAATACATCCTCCAAACACAAGATATCAGATGTGCCAAAGGTGCAGGTCGTTTTGACATCCCAGACTCCAGACGCCTTCTACTAGTACTAAAGTCAGCCCCCAGCTCTCCCCAGTTATACGTCAATTTCACGTCATGACCAGTTGCGCGCACATGTAGGGTAAAGATTTCTGCTGACCCTGCAGACCTCCTCTATGCATCCACCCACCTATGACACACCTATGACTCATCAAGTGCACACCTACGTGTACGCCTCCTTACACGCCTTCTTTCACGCCCATGTGGTCTTATCTCTCTCTTTTCACTTGCTCCGCCTGCAGTGTTCCGCCTACTGTATTCATTGCAATTGTATGGATTTACTATATATAATGTGTTATGTGAATAAAACGTTAGATATCCCTTCCTGAACCTTAGTGGTGATGGAACCCGATTCTCCCCTGGCTCGAGCCATTGAAATAAAGCCCTTTTGAACTCGGACACCACGGACTCTGCCTCTCATTTTATGAGCTATCCTTATTCTTTATTAATGTATAGAAATTAAGTCCGGGTAATTTTATTTACCACACTATGAAGGAGGATTGGCATTCAGGGGTCCAAGGGAGGGGGAAGGGGACATCTTTAGCTAACAGAGAAAGCAGCGGTTTCACAATGAGGCTGAAGTTTGGCAACCACTGCCGACAGAAGGAGGTGAGGCCTAGTAGGGAGCGGACTTGTTTCTGAGTCTTAGGGACAGGGGTTTCAAGAATGTTTGGATCCGGTCGGGAGTAAGTTTCCTTCCGTCTTTGGGCAAAAGGTGGCCTAAGTAAGTGACCTGGGGTTGGCAGAATTGCAACTTCTTCTTGGAGACCTTGTGGCCATTTTCCGCAAGGAAGTGCAGGAGTTGAATGGTGGCTGTGACTGCTAGTGGAGTGATGTCGGCCGCCAAAAGGATGTCATCGACGTATTGTATCAACACCACTCCATCGGGTAACTGGACCTCATCCAGTTGTCTCTTGAGGGCCTGACTGTAGATGTTGGGGCTTTCTGTGTAGCCTTGGGGTGCTCGACAGAATCTATATGAGCGGGCTTTTAGGGTGAAGCCAAAGAGATATCGGCTGTCTGGGTGGATGGGGATAGAGAAAAATGCGTTTTTGAGGTCAATGACAGTGAAGGTGGTGGCAGTAGAAGGAATCAAAGTCAGGATAGTGGTGATGTCCGAGACCACGGGGTACTGGGGTACAACTACTTTGTTGATCTCTCGAAGGTCGATGATGAAGCGGTATGCTTTCTCATCTCCCTCTCCTTGTTTCTTGATGATGGGCAAGATAGGGCTGTTGCAAACGTTGCTAACCACTTCCTCTACCACTCCTGCGTCTATCAGTGACTGAATAATCTTTACCAATGCCTTCTCGCCCTCGGGCGATATCCGATATTGTGGAAGTTTTGGGAGTGTTGCGTCCGGTCGAACAGTGATGTGCACAGGGTCAATCATCATGCGTCCTACGTCCAAATCTGTCTTGGCCCACAGATACGGAGGCAGAGTGTCAAGTAGGGATGAGTCAGTGTCAGTGATAGAAAACATGCGTCGGGAAGGGCAATGTCTGAGCAGAATGGGGATGTCGTACAGAAAAACTCGAACTCCGTCTTGGGAAAATCTAATAGTCGCTCGGAAATGCTTCAGCAAGTCAAGTCCCATAATGGCGTCAGGAGTATTGGCCGAAAGCAAAAACGTCGTGTCAGTTGTGTTGTTCTCTGAGTCAAAGGGGATTGGTGCGGACAAAGGGTTAGTGGAGGGCGTTCCATCGAAACCTATCGATGTTACAAGTGAGCCAGACAAGGGTGCCCTTGGAATCAGTCGTTTAGATAACGCACTACGTGTCGCGCCAGTGTCTACCAGAAATGGAGACTTTGTACCCAGGACCTTAGCGGTGACATAAGGACCTTGCTGGTCAACATAGAGCTTGACTGGATCCCTCCCTTGCCCTTGGCAGTCCTATGCGAAGTCGTGGGCATCGTCGCAGTCAGACTGCTGGTACTGGTTCTGTCTGGGTCGGTCAAATGTGTTGGGTCTGTTTGATCTATCGTTAGTCGTGTCATTTGCGGACCCTCGTTGCTGTCCTCTATTTCTTGGTCCACCCGCTACGTCCTTGGGGTCCCTATTTCTGTTCATCTCCAACAGAACCGGACACTGGGATTTCCAATGGCCGAATCCTTTGCAGAAAGCACACTGGTCCTCGCTAATGTCTCTACGTCCAACATGGGGAGTCGGGGTATGGTCTTTAGAGGGTGCGTTCCTAGGGACATTTGTCTGGTAGTTTCCTTTGTATTGCTCTCGTCCTATAGTCACCCCTTGCAACTGTGCAATCATCACCCTTCTTTTAAGTCTTTCTTCTTTTTCTCTGTTGCTCTATCGTTTTCATTTTTCTGGTGCTCGTAATATTGGGCCATCTGAAGGATAGCCGCAGGTTTGGAGGCTGCCCAACTACTCTCACTGGCCTGCAGTTTCTGAGAGACCTCCGGCGACAAACCCTTTACATAATTCTGGACAAACAGATGGTGTCCGGTTGCAGTGGTCATGTCCTGGCCGCTGTAATCGGAGAACACTGTTTCAAACCGGGAGAAGTATTCCGATCCGTCTTCCTGGGGTTTCTGACGACAAGCCGTTACTATCGACCAGTCCACTTTCTTTTCTGGGATCAGGGTTTTCAATTTCTGTACAATTTTGTCTGGGAGGTCTAAAATGGATTTCAAAGGCTTCTGTCCAAGTTCTCGTTGCCTATCTATGCCATTGAGTTGTGACCAGGTATGTCCGAACAGCTCAAGATGGTCGACTTTCCGGATTTGCTTCCACACATCAGCTGGCAGACATATCCCGAAAAACAAGTCGATGTCAGCCAGGGTCATGATCGTTGAACCTAGGGCTGTACCTAATTCAGTGTAGAAGGCAGTGGGGTTTTTACATAAATCGGGCAGAGATTTCCGGAACGTCAGAATATCTTGCCGATCCCATGGCTGGTAGACCCAGTTGTACACTACCCTCCCTCTTGCATCTTGGTGGTTGACGTCATCGTGTGTTCCAAGACCTTGTGGAGGAACCCAGTAGGGGGCAGCCTCTCTTATAGGCATCATGGTGCTAGCTCGCTCAGTTCGTGGTTCGGTTGCTACGGGTGTCGTGGGTCTAGCTTCCGATTCCTGTTCAGTGAGGTGGCGGAAAACCTCAAGCGTACGCGTAAGGAGGTCCGTCACGTCACACTCGCCCTTATCCCCGATATCGACCTTTCTATACAGAGTCGTTAGGCTCTCGGGACCTTTTTCTCGATATCGGTCCTCATACGCATTCAGGACATGATAACACAGTTGTACGGCAAAATGCCGTCTGTGGCTCCCTGCATATGAGTTGAACATATCCGTGATGTGCTCTCCACTCTCCTTTTTTTTATACCAGTGTCCTCACAACCTTGTCGATCCCTGCTCGCTCATCTTTGCTTAACCTGTTCGTTCTTGTGGAATCTGTCTTTCGGGTCTCGGGGTCATCTAACACTGTTGCTTGTGCTGTATCTAGTACAAGGGGTTCGGCCGGCGCAGAGGCCATGGGGACCTAAGCTCTGGTACCACTCTCGTCTGTGCTTGGGGGTAGCGAGTGCTGTGCTAAGGGTTGGGAAGGGGCATATGGAGGGGGCATATAGATGATCGGAGGACCTAACAAAAGATCATCGTTGGCTCGCTGTTTCGAGGGCAATTCAGGATAGAGCATAGAGGTTGTTCTAACCGGACACTGGCTCGATGTCTCTACCTCTAGTTTCTGTTTGGCTTCTTCTCTTTCCTTAATCTCTTCTTCTAATTTCTTAGCAGCTAGGTGGGCTGCCTTTCGCAGCTCTTTTCCCAACCTACTTTCATTTCTCTTTTTACGCTGTTCGGTTTCTTTGCGCCACATGCCGAGACTATCAAGCATAGTGGGCGTTGTCTTGTGTTTCCCAAGGGCTGTTTCTAGCGCGCTTATTTTATCTTCGTCGAAGGATCCTATCAGTGGCCACTGACTTTCCCGATCCTTCTTCGTATATTTATGCCACAGCTTGCTATAAGCTATAGCGATCAATCCATGCTTCATGAGACCGGGTCTGGTGGCTCAGTGGACTAATGCGTCCATTGCAGGGGCCTGTGTTCGACCTCATGGTCACAGGTTCGAATCCCGGGGGTTCACTCAGCCTTTCATCCAACTGAGGTCGATAAAATGAGTACCATTGAGTTGGGTAACAATAAACATCTGTTATTCAGCGCCAAGATACCCAAGGGTGAACGTGCACTTTACAAATACACATGTTATGTTATGTTATGAACATGTCCTTATTAGGGGTGCCTTCCAGTGGAGCCGGATGGTTCATCTCTAATAAGCGGTCCGGGCTAAACAGGCTACCAATCAGTGGGGAGAAGATAGGCATGACGGATTACAACGGGGACAAAGGTCTGCACTACCTATCTTATCACTGCGTGCAAAGACTAGACAGAATATTTCTATTCTTCGTTGTTTGCAGGCGGTGAATACCTCAAAAGAACTAATATCGAACAGTCAATGTTCGGTCAATCAAACAATCAATGGGGAGAATAAGTAGGCACGACGGGTTACAACGGGGACAAAAGTCTGCGTTACCTACCCTTTCACTACCTGCAAAGAGAGAACCTGTTCTTCCCTGTTTGCAGACAATCCCCAGAAAACAATCCGCGAACAACAGTTCGGGGCCAAAACAATCAATCAGTGGGGGAGGAAGATAGGCACGACGGATTACAACGGGGACAAAAGTCTGCGTTACCTATCCTTCACTGCTTGCAAAGAGAGAGCCTGTTGTTTCTCCGTTTGCAGACGGTGAATCTCCAAAAGAACCAACAAAAGAGTAATACTAGTATTATCCAAATCAAACAATCATTTCGCAATTTGTCGCGTTTACAGGACCTTACCCGGACCGCATGGACAGTTTCTTGTCTTCCGAATCCAGCGCCCGATCGTCCTCTATTCTTCGTGATCTTCGCGGCACTCCTGATGGTTCCCAGTCAGGACCGTAGATCACTCGAGAGAGGTCTGTTCGGAACCAGTGAAGTTCGGATGATCGGCTGTCAGACGAGGGTCTATCGGACAGGAGCTCTCCCGATCGTTGCAGTCGTTCACTCTGTCGTCAGGAACTCTCACACTGGATCCACGAGTCGCTGATGGGCCCCATGTTTGGGACGCCAATTGTGGAAAAAGGTAGGGCTGATGGCCTTTTTCAAAGTTGCCCGGCGCTAACCGCCTCTATACCATTCGAATTACCAAACAAAGAGGCAGGCACTGGAGACTGGAAGGCAGGAAACAGAAGTTTTATTCTGACGGAGCAGAACACATCAAAATCAGACAACAGGGTATCTTCTCGAGGTGCTCTAACCGCATCTCTGAGGCCTGGCCTCTTATACACCGGTTTATGATCTTTATTACAGTTTATTGCATGCCGTACATTCCTGCAAATGCTTTGAAGTATGAAAGGACATCCTCGGAATCCCCGCTTCAGGCCCGTTCCCACACACATTTACAGTTGAAGTCCCCACCCCGGTCACAACAGGTGATGATTGTCGCGCAGCTGGACATTCCGCCGATTCACGGAATGTATGTGGTTGATCGGATCTCATGGGGTGGGGGCTTTGATCAACTTGTGGATCCTTTGATGGGAGAAGCTTCCTACTGTATGGGGGGGGCAATAAACAGCATCCGCAGGGCCAGGTGGCGGCCTGGGAATGAGTAAGACAAACGGGCACAGAGGAAAGGGGGTTTTATCAAAGGACCCGGAATCATGAAAGGAATGGAGGGAGGTGTTGAGCTGGGAACAGGATGGGGTTCCGAGGCAGAGTTGTGCTGAAGAGGGGTATATGGCCCAAGGCATGTGAGAGCGGGGGCTGTCAGCGCACGGGGGATGCTTGCGAGGTCAGGAGAGAGAGAGAGAGACGCGCTGGCTGTCGGCGATGGGCAGAGAGGCCATGGTATTTAAAATGGCTGCCGCTTACGCGCACGAATGGGCTCAAAAAGGGGGCAAGATGGCGCGATAATGTTGACACTGTAGTCTAGGTTTTAACAGCGTCCAATGCATTGTTTTCACTGAGATAATTTTGCTGAAGGCTGGTCACATGAGACACTGTTACAAACTCTAGATGCTTTTCTTTCAAAGTGACCATCAGGTAAAACATACATGGTTTTGAACACACTCTTGAGCGCAAGGTCTTTTAAGATATCATAGGGAAGTTGGGTATTCCAGAATTTATGCAACTCTAGTTCCTCTACTGAGTAAGCTAAAAAGCCACCCAGGGGGTCTTGTACCTGCAGGTTGGTGTTCCTGTTCTTTCAAATCAATGTTTTAGTGTATACTCGGAGGCAGACTATAGATCGAGCCATATTGTATTGCAATGGATAACAGTGCCAATGTTTGAATTCAAGAATTGTCTCCATCCTGATTTGGGCTTGAATATTTGATACTAGAAGCAAAAATATTGATCTATACAGTGAACACTGACCAGGATCTGCTGGGCATACTTTCCACAATGAGCAATTAATCTAGGCAAAAAAAATTCTACCTTGATCGGTGTAAATTCAGAATGTTACGAGTCTTATCAATTTGGTGAACAGCTTTTTCAAGGCATACGCCAAGGATCTCTTCTTTTCAGACATGCTAAATGTTGCTTATGTCCCCAGCGATCCTTGAACCTGTACCTTAGGTAGATGCAATCCCATATATGGTCAAATAGGGAACCATTCAGAGACCACATGTGTGTCTTCTTTTGATATTGCCTAAAGACCAGAACCTCTGTTCTGATCACATTCACGAGCAACTTATTGGCCTCATTACACAGGTCCACTGCCGTCACTCAGCGCTGTCATTCTAGCCAAGTGCAATCCAGCAACCCGTGTATACACTTTGGAACATGTTTATGAGCCCTTTCGACACAACGTAAAAATTAGATTTATGAAGCCACGCAAGGCCACCTTCCATGGCCCTGAGTCGCTTCATAAATTGAATGTATGCAAAACAGCACAAATCGCTGTTAAAAGTGCGTTACTCTTCCCCAGGGAGGCGTTCCATGGGTGTAGCATAGGTGTTCCCACACAACATCCATGTATTTTGAAGCATTCCCAGATTTACCAGAAATGGTAGACCTGGGAATGCTCCAAAATCCTATGCCTCCCCAGGTGAGGCGCAACAAGGAGAAATATCTTTATACTCCTAATTTTTCCACCAACTATGTGTGCTGCATTTTGAAGCATCCATAGAAAGAGAAAAAAGCCTAAGGGGTTTGCTTTTGTGCAGGTGTGCCCCTTTTTGCACAAAAACAAACCTCCATACAACACAGCCACCCTTGCACCATGGTGCAAGGGTGCCTGTGTTGGCACTAGGCAGCCAAATGGGCAGCAGCACAGGGGAGGGAAAAGGAAGGAATGTGCCGCATTGACTTAAATACAGCGCATTCCTGCACTTTCCCTGTAACGTGGTGCAGCGCAGCAAGGTGACTTCAATAACAATAACCGTATGAAGTCTGCAGCCAAAGCCAGTACTCACTATACTCCATTCAGAAAATGAAGCATTCTGTACACCCAAATTATTGTCAAGACGTAAAGGTGTAAGGTATTTTGAAAAATAATTACAGGAACATTTACTCTAGCACCCAACAGAGCTGTTTTACATTGACCAATAAAACGATTTGAAGCATTGAAAAATGCAACCACATTACACCAGCCTCAAGGTTCTACACTGGTTTCCATTGGAAGCCAGAATAAAATCCAAGTTGGCCTGTATAGTCTACAAAGCCTTACGTTTAGCTGCACAATGCTGTCACGATTGCAGTAACTAATGAAAAGACTGAGGAGCACGTAAACCTTAACTCTTGAAACTAAGAGACTGTAACCTTAAGAACCTGCTAGAAAAACATACTGAGAAGCTGCTCCAGGCTTATAGAACTCCCTCCCGGTCGAACTGAGATGCGCAGATACCCTGGTACAATTATACCAGAACCTGAAAACGTACCTGTTTAAACTACATCTACCTTGACTAATGTTGTCCCTATTACTAGACCTCGAGTCTGGTCCAGGCATCAGTTATTCTACTGTTTGTGCTCACAAACCCCCCACCAGGCTCCTTACCTGCAGCCCTCAAGCTAAGGAGCTCCTACTCATTTAGGCTATCTACATTCTGGACAAAGCAAAAGTCTGCTGAGAGGAGCAACACCGAGGTCGGGATTGCCTTGGTCAGTCATGCCGGTTCATTCACCAATGAGGAGGCAAGCAACTATTTCAAGAATGGATGGAGCCCACACGCACGCATGAGGCCAAAACCCTCACCAATTTTGGAAAGCCACCAAGAACGAATCCAAGGCCCAACTTATGACCCACCAATAATATATCACTACACATGGAGCAGGTCGCGGGGGTCTTCCTCATCGCTATTTAAGCCGGCCTCTCCACAGGGGCCATTCAATGAGAGAGAACTGGAGCCATCCTCGAGAGCTTTCCATCTCCCCTACAGGCAAGTGGGAAAAAGACAAAGGCAGTCTAGGAAAGAGGGGGGGAGTAGAAGGAGGAGTGGAAAGAGATTCTAACTGGAGACCGTGAAGCATCCATGATTTCTTCCCTCCTCTCTTACTGGCTTCCGAATCCACACCCGTAAGATGTTTGCTATGCCTGACCGGAAAAAGGGATCATAACCAGACACCCATAAGTCATTCATATGTTGGGAGTCTGGTGTTTGGTATGCCTGACCGGAAAAAGGGATCCTAACCAGACACCCGTCTGTCGTTCATGTGTTGGGAGTCTGGGGTTTGGTATGTCTGACTGCAAAAAGAGATCCTAACCAGACACCCATATGTCGTTCATATGTTGGGAGTCTGGGGTTTGGTATGTCTGAGCGGAAAAAGGGATCATAACCAGACGCCCTTCATATGTGGGCAGTCTGGAGTTTCTTTCAGCCTGAAGGAATGGCTGTGGAGAAAATCCTCTCACTGTACAGCTGAGAGTTAAAAGGTAAGGGTATGCTCAATGGGAGAATAAAGTACATGATGGTCTACTTGGAACTTCATTATACCCAAGCGTCATTCAGTCATTAATTTGTTTTTCTCCAAATAAATGTATTTCTAATTGGTACAATCTGCTGATGATGCCTGTGTGGGTTCGCACCATCCATTAAGTTATTCAGTCTCTTCGAAGCCTCTCACTTCTGTGGCTTTATCTCATTCCTTCTTTTTAATATCCTTGAAGCTGTAGTCAGTTGTTTTACGTCGTCAAGTATTATTAATTACTTCTCTGTAAAATGCTATGCAGGGTGTACTTTACCGTCCAGCACATTAATACCATGTGGCCTAGTGAGCTATATAATAATACTAAAATAAAATAAATGTCAAGGCAGGAGATCCAAAGAAAAATTCTTTGTATTCTAAGTTGGACCTTCTTGAAGCGGGATGAAACACCGATCCTCTCTATGAATCTTTGATAATCGAATGGACAATATATGCCAAATAAATGAAGTGAAGCCACTGTGCACAGTAACTTGCATCTAACTTAACCAGTATGTCTGGCTGACCATTAGAGCTTGGCACCCAGAAGGGCACATATTTTTTATCATGTGTTCCAAATTGTGTGGTATAAACATAATGAGCCTCATCCACCCACCAAAGCATAGCCTTCTTTTCCCGCAATGTCTTAACAAATGAAGACATTTTAGGTTGAGCCTACCACACAGCACAGCTGCCTGTTCGCCCAAAGACATACGGGGCCATTAGGATGACGGGCGGACTTGGTCTGCCCGCCATCCTATCGGTTAACGGGACCGTCCGCTATAAGGGCGGGGGTTCCGTGAGGGGTATTAGAATGCGCCTGCCACAGTGGCGACGCATCCTGCATTAACGCTGAGAGCACCGCCCGCCACAATGCTAAAAATGCATGTTGTTCATGTGAATGAACAACGTGGCAGGTACTGCGCGGTGCCTGCCATTTTGTGAATGCACATGTAGGGGGGTACCATAGGTACCCCCTGTACCTCCCTCCCATCATCCTGGGGGCCCGCAAAGGGCCCACCAACTGAAAGACTGCATGCCTTTCTGCGGCGGCAACGCCACCACGGAAAGGCACCCTCCCGCCTGCATCCTAATATGGATGGCGATGTCTAGCAGACACTCCACCATATAAACCCTTTCAGAAAAGCGGTGGACGGTGTTTCCGTCCGCCGCGGTTCCCCCCGCCATAGTAATATGGCGGACGGGTAAGGATGTCAGGCGGATCGCCACTGCCCAAATGGCGGTGGGGATCCACCCGACATGAAAATGGGCCCCATAGTGTGACCTTACCAAGAATATACAAGGCTCGCCCCTTTTTTACTGCTGGGTTGGAAATGTCTTCTGCATGGTAAAGGACGTGTACCTCTGCCCTACTTGCCTAACTGTACTGTTGTCTGGATCCCTAATGCTGATTTCGTGTTGTCATAGGAAAACACAGATAATGAGTGACTTCTTTACAGTCCAGATTGCGAACTCCCATACGAAACCTAGATGGTTATTAAAAATCGGTAAAAGATTTGCCCACACTGATGCTCTGCTTCAGCCATGAGCTGCCTCCCCTAAGTTGTGTACACAACTATCAGACTTTTTTGACACTAAAATAAAATCCTTTATTTGTCTGGAAATCAGGTTCCCCCGAGGATCTGTGTCCTTCCAATGTCCCTGTTTCTAATTGCATGGCTATCAACCCTTCTTTAAACCAGCTTCTAAACGTGTCTTTTTAGAAACAGACTAAATTAAGGCCTCTTCTAAAAAAAGCTACTAACTGACAAATCTAACCTTTCCAATTTAAGACCGATCTTCTTGTTGCTTTTTCTAAGATTTTCAAAAAGATTATTAACCACCAACTTTCTGGCTTTCTGGAGCATAGCAAGCTGCTACATCTTTCTCAATCGGGCTTTCACTCCAGCTTTAGCACCAAAACTTCCCAGTTGGAGGCTGCAGACAACATTATGCTGGTGGTGGATCAGAAGAAGCAGGTATCCCTCATTCTCCTTGATCTATCTGCAGCTTTTGATACTGTCTCACACCCAATACGTCTGAAGCATCTTGGGGACATTGGTGTATGTGGCCCTACTTTGTCCTGGTTCTGGCCCTTTCTGTCAGGAAAAAGTCAATCCATATGGATGGCTCCATACACTTCGGAAACTAAAGCTTTAGATTTCAGTGTACCTCAGGGTTCGGCATTAAGCCCAACACTGTACAATGAGTATTTGACCCCACTGGCGCACCTTGCAGAATCCTATGGCTTACAAATTGTGTTGTACGCTGACGAAATGCAGATTCTTCTCATCTTAGACAAAAACTCTCCCAATGCCTTAGTAAATTTAAGGCCTGCATACTGGCAGTGTCTCAGTAGACGCGCTCTAGCAACCTTCAATGTAATGCTAGTAAAATAAAAATGATGCTCTTCGGTCTACCTCCTCCAACTGTTGGCTGAGTGGTGAGCCACCTTCACCCGACCCTGCAGCACTTATCACTTTTGCCCCCCAAGTGGCTGGTGTTGGGCGAACTTGCTTTGGACTTTTGGAAGCTCTAAAGAAGTTTCTCAAACTTCTTCCTCAGCCTCAGCAGAAAATGGTTATACAGGCCCTGATCACTTTCCGGCTGGACTACACCAAATCTCTATATTGGTATCTTCCGGCTTATCTCCTTAAGAGACTTCAGTTAGCTCTGAAGGCCGCGGCACAGCTTCTGCTGAAACTCTCAAGAAAAGCCCATATTTGCCTTCCTTTAAAGAGCTGCACGGGCTGCCTATCAAGGAATGAGTAAGGTTTAAAGGACTTGTTCTTACCCACCGAGCTTTCTATCAGTCTGGCCCACGGTGCCTACCTGATACATTCACTCCGTACCACCTATCTAGAACACTCCGTTCATCAAGCTTCTGATAGTCAGGATTTCCCAATTCAAAAGGAAGAAGTAGGGTGGTAGTTTCTACTAATTCCTGACTGCTAGGGACTGGAATGCTGTTCCTCAGCATCTTCGCGTCACAAAAGATGTAGGGGCTTTCAAGCGACTTCTTAAGGCATGGCTCTTAGGGCTGGCTTTTCAATACAATAGTCAGTGGGTTTGATCAGCTTTCTATCCAGCACTAAGACACTAGTAGCTGCTGTGGTCTATAGGCGGCCGACCGGGCGGACTGTTCAAGCAGGATGCTTTCTCATCTCTGTGCTCCTACCCGCCTGCTCCATGTCGTCGTCTTGCATGCTGCTGCTTCTCCCCATCACTGCCCTTCATGATCTTTCACCGTTCTACCCTAAATGTTGCTTCTCCCTACCCATGCACTCCTTCTCTGACCCGGGTGCTTCTCCTTCGTAACCCCACCTTTCGTTCTCCATCCTTTGTGTTGCTTCCTCCAACCCCAGGCACGGCCCTTGCCAGGCGTTATACTGGGGCGGTGACGTCAGGCAGGGGAGGGTCAGTGTGGCGGGAAGTAAAATACGGGATAAGGACCATTAGAGGTAAGTATCGAAAATAATAAATAAAATGAATTTCGTTGCCCACGCTGCATCACATTTGGCGATGCAGAGTGGGCAACGAAATTCGTTTTTTTTTCTTCGATACTTACCTCTAATGGTCCCTATCCCGTATTTTACATCCCCCCACCCTGACCCTCCCCTGCCTGACGTCACCGCCCCAGTATAACGCCCGGCATGGGCTGTGCCTGCCCAACCCTAGCCCCCCTTCTCTAATGTCCAGTGTTTCTCTTACTCACCCAAAGTTTTTTTTCCCCATCTGTGCCCTCCATGTTGCTTCCCTCACCTGCACTCTCCATTCTGCACACCCCCACCAGCACTTCAACTCAGATCAGCAAATAAAAAGAAAAACAGAGTGTTACATGTATCTGCAAAATAACGTAGCCAGTCACGTCATACGCTTTTTCCCCTTCTTTAACCATGCTGCACAACTTCGGGGATGCTGTACAGCATGACTAAAAACCACTGACAAAGCCAATAGGTCTCAAAAGTGAGACCTATTGGGATTATCAATGCTTATTTTAAAAGCAGAAACTGTTCCTTTAAAGAACATGCACCCTGCTATTCCTTGCAAGCCACCATCTCTTTGTTTGTACCCAATCAGAGGAAATAGCAAATACCAACCTAGCTAGTTAATATTTCTTAGGTGACCTATTAATATATAGGTCGCACCACAAAACCAGAGAATAAATGTATCACAAAAAGTCTGTGAAAGTTCTACTACTGTTTGCGACTGTCTCTTTGTTCATCGGGCCCACGCTTCCTTCTCCCTTTGAACTTATTTTGCGAATCTGAATCCATTGTGCATCTACTATCATCCCCCTTTCTCATATTGTCTTTTTACCTTGCTAATTTCCATCAGTGCTTACAAATGGATAAAGTCCTCAACACCTTTTATGTACATGAACCGTCTTTCTTTCTTCAAGGCAGGAGGGACCCATGATGGTAAATTCCAACAACCACTTGCCATTGCCAATCTGTTTGCTGGAGTGAGGAAGATCTGAAGCAGGTGACCTGCCGTTTCGCAAAGCTCTAAGAAAATATAAAACAAGAACTCTGGTACTGAATGGATGTATAGTAAAGAAAAAGAGGTGGTGGCTCTGGACTGAGTGACGACGGGGAACGCCAACGAGACAGAATGTTAATGACGATAGAAAGTAGCAGCCAAAGACAGAGAAGAAAAGGTGAACCTCTCCAGGGCAGCAGTGCCTGCAACACTCAGGGAGGCATGGGTGTCAAACAAGGACCTGTGTGTGACAGTTCTGAACGCCCAGGACAGGTCCAAGATGATGAGGCTAGAGGCGTGGTACCCATGGTAGGAAGAAGACAGAAAGATGGCTGCTAGGTTGAAGGCAGTCTGGATGGGAAAAAGATCACACCAACCAGAGCAGTGGATTAAACGTTTACACATGTACAGAAAGTGAATATGTTAAATTGTACTCTCACAAATCGTTGCATGTCAGAATATAGAGCACACAAATATTATGATACAAAAATATTGTTAACAGAATATAAACTATGATGAAGATAGATGTAGATAGGAAAATACCGATTTCCTATTCTTAAATCACATATATGTACCGTGAAGATTACATATATATATATATATATATATATATATATATATATATATATATATATATATATATACATATATATATTTAACACTCTACCGCAATTAAGACGAAAGTAATGAGCGCAATCCCTCTCAGTTCCACAATCAGATTTATTGAAATCTCTTCAAGTTCAGCATGGAAACAATATGATCTACGCGTTTCAGTGCACCTAGCACCATGCTCACAATATATATCTATGTATACGGTGGTGTAAGGGAGTGTTTTCCCTTTAAATTGACACTTTGCACATTACTCTGTAACCCAGTAGAAGGCACTAGCTGAAAGGCATAGGTCATTTTCTTGTCTGTATGCACCCCTGCACTTTGCTGGTTATAGCTCCATGATGAATGGTGCTAAATGGTGGCTGACTTAACTTTGAAAAATAAATAAGTTACCTCACACAAAGGATTTGTTGGTGCTGTTTTTCTGCTCGCCCTCAAGATGCGTGGAGTATTGGAGGGTGGCATGCATATATATTGGATGCGAATGAACTGAAGTTTTTGACATGTCAACAGCCAATAATTCTGACCTTTTATCACTTACCAAAAATTCATAAACATTCAACACAGCCACTGGGGAGACCAATAATCTCCTCAAAGGGCAGCCTAACGGAGAACATGTCACAGTTCCTTGATTTCTTTTTGATTGAGCATGTCAAAACCCTTTCATCATACTTAAGGGACACCTCCGATTTCATTCGCATTATCTCAGACACACCCTGGGAACCCGACATGCTAATGATAGTGCTAAATGTAACAGGACTATACACATGTATAGCACATGACCATGGAATACAGGCAGTACAGTACTTTCTAAAAACCCGCTCTTTGAAATACATGAAACATAACAGTATGTTGCTTGAATTCTTGCATTTCTGTTTGCACAATAACATTTTTCTGTTTCAGAAGCAACATTACAGGCAAAGGAGACGGACGGCAATGGGCACCTGCTTCGCCCCCAGCTACGCAAACTTGTTCGTGGGCTGGTGGGAGAAGCAGGTGGCCTGGTCCGAAGACAACCAAAAATGGGTCAGGTCAATTATTGGATGGCATTGGTATATTGACGATTTATTTATTTTCTGGAAAGGTTCTAAAACAGAGGCAGAATTGTTCATTCAAACTTTGAACAATAATGATCTCAACTTACATTTTAGTGGCACCATAAGCAATCACAAGGTAGACTTTCTTGACTTAAAAGTCTTTATACAGGATAGAAAAATCTGTACTTCCCTTTTCTGGAAAGTCACGGCCGGGAACTCCACCCTAGAAGCAAGCAGCTGTCACCCCAAGCCTTTAAAGAACAGCATACCTTTTGGGGAATTACTATGCCTCAAAAGAAACTGTACGCTTACAGAGGATTTTGAGCGAGCTGTACAAGATTCAATAGGGAGGTTTAAGCTGGGAGGATACTCTGATGACACACTGAAAAAGGCATATGACAAAGTACAAGTAATCACCAGAGCAAATTTGTTCAAACATTCGAGTGAGAAAAAAGCCAGTGAAGATAAAACTCCTCGCTTTATTACGACTTTCTCACATGACTCTACAATGATTCACAATATCATGAGTCGTCATTGGAACATCTTAAAAACAGATGCAGTCATTGGTAAGCAATTATCACCTCACCCAAAAACTACGTACAGGAGGAACAGATCCTTGAAAGATACCTTGATACATAGTCACTTTGACACCATCCCGAGATCACCACGACTGGGAAACCTGACTGGGTTTTTCCCATGGCAAAACTGTAAAGCCTGCCAGTCGAGTTGCAAAGTTACCACATATAAAATTCCAGACACAGGGACAGTGAGGAAGATTAATACATTTCTCACTTGCACAAGCCCATACTGTGTGTATCATCTTGAATGCCCGTGCAAACTATACTATGTTGGGAGCTCAATACACCCAGTGAAAAAGTGAATTCTAGAACATGCTAGAGCAATTGAACATAATGACCCAAATTACCCCGTAGCAAGACACTTTGCACTGAAACACAACAGTGACCGAAATCTCCTGAAATTTCATTGCCTGGATCAAATACCTCTTAAAGATCGAGGAGGCAATAGAGAATTACAAATGAGGAAACTTGAGTCGAGGTTTATCATTGATCTCCGTACCAAGTCTCGATCAGGATTGAACATAGGGGAAGAATTAGCCAGTCATCTTGGCTAGTTCAGATTCAAAACACACAAAAAAACAGCCCTAGCTTTTCAAATACTTTTTCTTGTTACAGTCTGCAAGATTAATTCAAAGGATTATACATTAATTTTCCTTATTATTGATAATGAATGTTAATCGATGTCTAATAATTGAATACTCGAATGAATTATTCTTTAATGATCTGTTTGCCCATTCAGGGCTCTATAACGTCTGTTTGTTAAATATGGCCATATAATTCATGCATTCAGTTATCCACTACAAGATGGCCGCTATGTATACTTATAGTTTAGTCTTTCTTTTGTGTTCATTGAACATTAGATTGACGTCAATGCATAACTTTAATTAAATTGCTAATGAATTTGGCGCGAGTCGCAGCAGATGAAGGTGTGATGCCGAACGCGTCTTGTTTTGATTTATGAATAAATTCTAAAGAGTCTTGAAAGTGAATTGTGGAGTGCCGTCCATTCTTTTGCAAGGGTAAAAGAAATTTGGAGCGTGAATATATATATATAAATATATATACATATATATATATATATATATATATATATATATATATATATATATATATATATATATATATATATATATATATATATATATATATATATATAAAATCCAATGCTCACCCTCCGTTGAAAGTAAGCGGGACACAGCTCCGGATTCAAAAACAGGTAGGAATTTATTGAAACCTACAGCACTTTCCTTTGCAGTCCGTGATGCGCTTCTTGTTGTGTGGGCAGACGCGTTTCTGGCCGTCTTGGCCGTCTTCAGTGCCGATGTCACAGGCTGCTGGCAATTCGTGTGGGCTTCGGATCGCTGACCACTCCTTTTAGGACAGTCCTGCACCTCAATGGGGGGACCCCTCCCTCTAGGGCGGTCTCACGGCTCCTCCTCCCATCTGCAGGTGTTAGCGCTGTAGCGCCTGGCGGATTGCATCTTGGGATGTGTAGTCCAGTGTGGATTCCCCGCTTAATAGCGGAGTTCCTAACAACCTCTCGGGATGTCCCCTTCCCTCGGCACTGCTCCATACATCCTAGCAATGCAGCCAGGAAAGTGATGTTCCGTCACCACCTGCGTTTTCATCCTATCGAGTAGCGCAATGCCACCTCCTCTCTCCCCATAGCGGAAACCAATCACCCGCGGGCAATGTCTTCACTGGGGGGGCGCCGCACCTTGTACTCCTCGTACTGTCCAAGTTTGTTTTGCTGTAATGGTGCGGTGCTCCTGACCGAGAGTGCGTGCCCCCACCGGTCTCAGCCAACCGGAAACATACAAAATCCAATGCTCACCCTCCGTTGAAAGTAAGCGGGACACAGCTCCGGATTCAAAAACAGGTAGGAATTTATTGAAACCTACAGCACTTTCCTTTGCAGTCCGTGATGCGCTTCTTGTTGTGTGGGCAGACGCGTTTCTGGCCGTCTTGGCCGTCTTCAGTGCCGATGTCACAGGCTGCTGGCAATTCGTGTGGGCTTCGGATCGCTGACCACTCCTTTTAGGACAGTCCTGCACCTCAATGGGGGGACCCCTCCCTCTAGGGCGGTCTCACGGCTCCTCCTCCCATCTGCAGGTGTTAGCGCTGTAGCGCCTGGCGGATTGCATCTTGGGATGTGTAGTCCAGTGTGGATTCCCCGCTTAATAGCGGAGTTCCTAACAACCTCTCGGGATGTCCCCTTCCCTCGGCACTGCTCCATACATCCTAGCAATGCAGCCAGGAAAGTGATGTTCCGTCACCACCTGCGTTTTCATCCTATCGGGTAGCGCAATGCCACCTCCTCTCTCCCCATAGCGGAAACCAATCACCCGCGGGCAATGTCTTCACTGGGGGGGCGCCGCACCTTGTACTCCTCGTACTGTCCAAGTTTGTTTTGCTGTAATGGTGCGGTGCTCCTGACCGAGAGTGCGTGCCCCCACCGGTCTCAGCCAACCGGAAACATACAAAATCCAATGCTCACCCTCCGTTGAAAGTAAGCGGGACACAGCTCCGGATTCAAAAACAGGTAGGAATTTATTGAAACCTACAGCACTTTCCTTTGCAGTCCGTGATGCGCTTCTTGTTGTGTGGGCAGACGCGTTTCTGGCCGTCTTGGCCGTCTTCAGTGCCGATGTCACAGGCTGCTGGCAATTCGTGTGGGCTTCGGATCGCTGACCACTCCTTTTAGGACAGTCCTGCACCTCAATGGGGGGACCCCTCCCTCTAGGGCGGTCTCACGGCTCCTCCTCCCATCTGCAGGTGTTAGCGCTGTAGCGCCTGGCGGATTGCATCTTGGGATGTGTAGTCCAGTGTGGATTCCCCGCTTAATAGCGGAGTTCCAAACAACCTCTCGGGATGTCCCCTTCCCTCGGCACTGCTCCATACATCCTAGCAATGCAGCCAGGAAAGTGATGTTCCGTCACCACCTGCGTTTTCATCCTATCGGGTAGCGCAATGCCACCTCCTCTCTCCCCATAGCGGAAACCAATCACCCGCGGGCAATGTCTTCGCTGGGGGGGCGCCGCACCTTGTACTCCTCGTACTGTCCAAGTTTGTTTTGCTGTAATGGTGCGGTGCTCCTGACCGAGAGTGCGTGCCCCCACCGGTCTCAGCCAACCGGAAACATACAAAATCCAATGCTCACCCTCCGTTGAAAGTAAGCGGGACACAGCTCCGGATTCAAAAACAGGTAGGAATTTATTGAAACCTACAGCACTTTCCTTTGCAGTCCGTGATGCGCTTCTTGTTGTGTGGGCAGACGCGTTTCTGGCCGTCTTGGCCGTCTTCAGTGCCGATGTCACAGGCTGCTGGCAATTCGTGTGGGCTTCGGATCGCTGACCACTCCTTTTAGGACAGTCCTGCACCTCAATGGGGGGACCCCTCCCTCTAGGGCGGTCTCACGGCTCCTCCTCCCATCTGCAGGTGTTAGCGCTGTAGCGCCTGGCGGATTGCATCTTGGGATGTGTAGTCCAGTGTGGATTCCCCGCTTAATAGCGGAGTTCCAAACAACCTCTCGGGATGTCCCCTTCCCTCGGCACTGCTCCATACATCCTAGCAATGCAGCCAGGAAAGTGATGTTCCGTCACCACCTGCGTTTTCATCCTATCGGGTAGCGCAATGCCACCTCCTCTCTCCCCATAGCGGAAACCAATCACCCGCGGGCAATGTCTTCGCTGGGGGTGCGCCGCACCTTGTACTCCTCGTACTGTCCAAGTTTGTTTTGCTGTAATGGTGCGGTGCTCCTGACCGAGAGTGCGTGCCCCCACCGGTCTCAGCCAACCGGAAACATACAAAATCCAATGCTCACCCTCCGTTGAAAGTAAGCGGGACACAGCTCCGGATTCAAAAACAGGTAGGAATTTATTGAAACCTACAGCACTTTCCTTTGCAGTCCGTGATGCGCTTCTTGTTGTGTGGGCAGACGCGTTTCTGGCCGTCTTGGCCGTCTTCAGTGCCGATGTCACAGGCTGCTGGCAATTCGTGTGGGCTTCGGATCGCTGACCACTCCTTTTAGGACAGTCCTGCACCTCAATGGGGGGACCCCTCCCTCTAGGGCGGTCTCACGGCTCCTCCTCCCATCTGCAGGTGTTAGCGCTGTAGCGCCTGGCGGATTGCATCTTGGGATGTGTAGTCCAGTGTGGATTCCCCGCTTAATAGCGGAGTTCCAAACAACCTCTCGGGATGTCCCCTTCCCTCGGCACTGCTCCATACATCCTAGCAATGCAGCCAGGAAAGTGATGTTCCGTCACCACCTGCGTTTTCATCCTATCGGGTAGCGCAATGCCACCTCCTCTCTCCCCATAGCGGAAACCAATCACCCGCGGGCAATGTCTTAGCTGGGGGGGCGCCGCACCTTGTACTCCTCGTACTGTCCAAGTTTGTTTTGCTGTAATGGTGCGGTGCTCCTGACCGAGAGTGCGTGCCCCCACCGGTCTCAGCCAACCGGAAACATACAAAATCCAATGCTCACCCTCCGTTGAAAGTAAGCGGGACACAGCTCCGGATTCAAAAACAGGTAGGAATTTATTGAAACCTACAGCACTTTCCTTTGCAGTCCGTGATGCGCTTCTTGTTGTGTGGGCAGACGCGTTTCTGGCCGTCTTGGCCGTCTTCAGTGCCGATGTCACAGGCTGCTGGCAATTCGTGTGGGCTTCGGATCGCTGACCACTCCTTTTAGGACAGTCCTGCACCTCAATGGGGGGACCCCTCCCTCTAGGGCGGTCTCACGGCTCCTCCTCCCATCTGCAGGTGTTAGCGCTGTAGCGCCTGGCGGATTGCATCTTGGGATGTGTAGTCCAGTGTGGATTCCCCGCTTAATAGCGGAGTTCCAAACAACCTCTCGGGATGTCCCCTTCCCTCGGCACTGCTCCATACATCCTAGCAATGCAGCCAGGAAAGTGATGTTCCGTCACCACCTGCGTTTTCATCCTATCGGGTAGCGCAATGCCACCTCCTCTCTCCCCATAGCGGAAACCAATCACCCGCGGGCAATGTCTTCGCTGGGGGGGCGCCGCACCTTGTACTCCTCGTACTGTCCAAGTTTGTTTTGCTGTAATGGTGCGGTGCTCCTGACCGAGAGTGCGTGCCCCCACCGGTCTCAGCCAACCGGAAACATACAAAATCCAATGCTCACCCTCCGTTGAAAGTAAGCGGGACACAGCTCCGGATTCAAAAACAGGTAGGAATTTATTGAAACCTACAGCACTTTCCTTTGCAGTCCGTGATGCGCTTCTTGTTGTGTGGGCAGACGCGTTTCTGGCCGTCTTGGCCGTCTTCAGTGCCGATGTCACAGGCTGCTGGCAATTCGTGTGGGCTTCGGATCGCTGACCACTCCTTTTAGGACAGTCCTGCACCTCAATGGGGGGACCCCTCCCTCTAGGGCGGTCTCACGGCTCCTCCTCCCATCTGCAGGTGTTAGCGCTGTAGCGCCTGGCGGATTGCATCTTGGGATGTGTAGTCCAGTGTGGATTCCCCGCTTAATAGCGGAGTTCCAAACAACCTCTCGGGATGTCCCCTTCCCTCGGCACTGCTCCATACATCCTAGCAATGCAGCCAGGAAAGTGATGTTCCGTCACCACCTGCGTTTTCATCCTATCGGGTAGCGCAATGCCACCTCCTCTCTCCCCATAGCGGAAACCAATCACCCGCGGGCAATGTCTTCGCTGGGGGTGCGCCGCACCTTGTACTCCTCGTACTGTCCAAGTTTGTTTTGCTGTAATGGTGCGGTGCTCCTGACCGAGAGTGCGTGCCCCCACCGGTCTCAGCCAACCGGAAACATACAAAATCCAATGCTCACCCTCCGTTGAAAGTAAGCGGGACACAGCTCCGGATTCAAAAACAGGTAGGAATTTATTGAAACCTACAGCACTTTCCTTTGCAGTCCGTGATGCGCTTCTTGTTGTGTGGGCAGACGCGTTTCTGGCCGTCTTGGCCGTCTTCAGTGCCGATGTCACAGGCTGCTGGCAATTCGTGTGGGCTTCGGATCGCTGACCACTCCTTTTAGGACAGTCCTGCACCTCAATGGGGGGACCCCTCCCTCTAGGGCGGTCTCACGGCTCCTCCTCCCATCTGCAGGTGTTAGCGCTGTAGCGCCTGGCGGATTGCATCTTGGGATGTGTAGTCCAGTGTGGATTCCCCGCTTAATAGCGGAGTTCCAAACAACCTCTCGGGATGTCCCCTTCCCTCGGCACTGCTCCATACATCCTAGCAATGCAGCCAGGAAAGTGATGTTCCGTCACCACCTGCGTTTTCATCCTATCGGGTAGCGCAATGCCACCTCCTCTCTCCCCATAGCGGAAACCAATCACCCGCGGGCAATGTCTTAGCTGGGGGGGCGCCGCACCTTGTACTCCTCGTACTGTCCAAGTTTGTTTTGCTGTAATGGTGCGGTGCTCCTGACCGAGAGTGCGTGCCCCCACCGGTCTCAGCCAACCGGAAACATACAAAATCCAATGCTCACCCTCCGTTGAAAGTAAGCGGGACACAGCTCCGGATTCAAAAACAGGTAGGAATTTATTGAAACCTACAGCACTTTCCTTTGCAGTCCGTGATGCGCTTCTTGTTGTGTGGGCAGACGCGTTTCTGGCCGTCTTGGCCGTCTTCAGTGCCGATGTCACAGGCTGCTGGCAATTCGTGTGGGCTTCGGATCGCTGACCACTCCTTTTAGGACAGTCCTGCACCTCAATGGGGGGACCCCTCCCTCTAGGGCGGTCTCACGGCTCCTCCTCCCATCTGCAGGTGTTAGCGCTGTAGCGCCTGGCGGATTGCATCTTGGGATGTGTAGTCCAGTGTGGATTCCCCGCTTAATAGCGGAGTTCCAAACAACCTCTCGGGATGTCCCCTTCCCTCGGCACTGCTCCATACATCCTAGCAATGCAGCCAGGAAAGTGATGTTCCGTCACCACCTGCGTTTTCATCCTATCGGGTAGCGCAATGCCACCTCCTCTCTCCCCATAGCGGAAACCAATCACCCGCGGGCAATGTCTTCGCTGGGGGTGCGCCGCACCTTGTACTCCTCGTACTGTCCAAGTTTGTTTTGCTGTAATGGTGCGGTGCTCCTGACCGAGAGTGCGTGCCCCCACCGGTCTCAGCCAACCGGAAACATACAAAATCCAATGCTCACCCTCCGTTGAAAGTAAGCGGGACACAGCTCCGGATTCAAAAACAGGTAGGAATTTATTGAAACCTACAGCACTTTCCTTTGCAGTCCGTGATGCGCTTCTTGTTGTGTGGGCAGACGCGTTTCTGGCCGTCTTGGCCGTCTTCAGTGCCGATGTCACAGGCTGCTGGCAATTCGTGTGGGCTTCTGATCGCTGACCACTCCTTTTAGGACAGTCCTGCACCTCAATGGGGGGACCCCTCCCTCTAGGGCGGTCTCACGGCTCCTCCTCCCATCTGCAGGTGTTAGCGCTGTAGCGCCTGGCGGATTGCATCTTGGGATGTGTAGTCCAGTGTGGATTCCCCGCTTAATAGCGGAGTTCCAAACAACCTCTCGGGATGTCCCCTTCCCTCGGCACTGCTCCATACATCCTAGCAATGCAGCCAGGAAAGTGATGTTCCGTCACCACCTGCGTTTTCATCCTATCGGGTAGCGCAATGCCACCTCCTCTCTCCCCATAGCGGAAACCAATCACCCGCGGGCAATGTCTTAGCTGGGGGGGCGCCGCACCTTGTACTCCTCGTACTGTCCAAGTTTGTTTTGCTGTAATGGTGCGGTGCTCCTGACCGAGAGTGCGTGCCCCCACCGGTCTCAGCCAACCGGAAACATACAAAATCCAATGCTCACCCTCCGTTGAAAGTAAGCGGGACACAGCTCCGGATTCAAAAACAGGTAGGAATTTATTGAAACCTACAGCACTTTCCTTTGCAGTCCGTGATGCGCTTCTTGTTGTGTGGGCAGACGCGTTTCTGGCCGTCTTGGCCGTCTTCAGTGCCGATGTCACAGGCTGCTGGCAATTCGTGTGGGCTTCGGATCGCTGACCACTCCTTTTAGGACAGTCCTGCACCTCAATGGGGGGACCCCTCCCTCTAGGGCGGTCTCACGGCTCCTCCTCCCATCTGCAGGTGTTAGCGCTGTAGCGCCTGGCGGATTGCATCTTGGGATGTGTAGTCCAGTGTGGATTCCCCGCTTAATAGCGGAGTTCCAAACAACCTCTCGGGATGTCCCCTTCCCTCGGCACTGCTCCATACATCCTAGCAATGCAGCCAGGAAAGTGATGTTCCGTCACCACCTGCGTTTTCATCCTATCGGGTAGCGCAATGCCACCTCCTCTCTCCCCATAGCGGAAACCAATCACCCGCGGGCAATGTCTTAGCTGGGGGGGCGCCGCACCTTGTACTCCTCGTACTGTCCAAGTTTGTTTTGCTGTAATGGTGCGGTGCTCCTGACCGAGAGTGCGTGCCCCCACCGGTCTCAGCCAACCGGAAACATACAAAATCCAATGCTCACCCTCCGTTGAAAGTAAGCGGGACACAGCTCCGGATTCAAAAACAGGTAGGAATTTATTGAAACCTACAGCACTTTCCTTTGCAGTCCGTGATGCGCTTCTTGTTGTGTGGGCAGACGCGTTTCTGGCCGTCTTGGCCGTCTTCAGTGCTGATGTCACAGGCTGCTGGCAATTCGTGTGGGCTTCGGATCGCTGACCACTCCTTTTAGGACAGTCCTGCACCTCAATGGGGGGACCCCTCCCTCTAGGGCGGTCTCACGGCTCCTCCTCCCATCTGCAGGTGTTAGCGCTGTAGCGCCTGGCGGATTGCATCTTGGGATGTGTAGTCCAGTGTGGATTCCCCGCTTAATAGCGGAGTTCCAAACAACCTCTCGGGATGTCCCTTTCCCTCGGCACTGCTCCATACATCCTAGCAATGCAGCCAGGAAAGTGATGTTCCGTCACCACCTGCGTTTTCA